>NW_026947537.1:2400000-3600000 GCF_034190915.1 Cavia porcellus
GTTACATTACATTCACTAGTAGGAGTGAGAAAAACATCACGGGGTGGTGCGCCTTGTATGGGTCTGTGTTACATTACATTCACTAGTAGGAGTGAGAAAAACATCACGGGGTGGTGCGCCTTGTATGGGTGTGTGTTACATTACATTCACTAGTAGGAGTGAGAAAAATATCACGGGGTGGTGCGCCTTGTATGGGTGTGTGTTACATTACATTCACTAGTAGGAGTGAGAAAAACATCACGGGGTGGTGCGCCTTGTATGGGTGTGTGTTACATTACATTCACTAGTAGGAGTGAGAAAAATATCACGGGGTGGTGCGCCTTGTATGGGTGTGTGTTACATTACATTCACTAGTAGGAGTGAGAAAAACATCACGGGGTGGTGCGCCTTGTATGGGTGTGTGTTACATGAGATTCACTAGTAGGAGTGAGAAAAACATCACGGGGTGGTGCGCCTTGTATGGGTGTGTGTTACATTACATTCACTAGTAGGAGTGAGAAAAACATCACAGGGTGGTGCGCCTTGTATGGGTGTGTGTTACATTACATTCACTAGTAGGAGTGAGAAAAACATCACGGGGTGGTGCGCCTTGTATGGGTGTGTGTTACATTAGATTCACTAGTGGGAGTGAGAAAAACATCACGGGGTGGTGCGCCTTGTATGGGTGTGTGTTACATTAGATTCACTAGTAGGAGTGAGAAAAACATCACGGGGTGGTGCGCCTTGTATGGGTGTGTGTTACATTAGATTCACTAGTAGGAGTGAGAAAAACATCACGGGTTGGTGCGCCTTGTATGGGTGTGTGTTACATTAGATTCACTAGGGGGAGTGAGAAAAACATCACGGGGTGGTGCACCTTGTATGGGTGTGTGTTACATTAGATTCACTAGGGGGAGTGAGAAAAACATCACGGGGTGGTGCGCATTCTATGGGTGTGTGTTACATTAGATTCACTAGTGGGAGTGAGAAAAACATCACCGGGTGGTGCGCATTGTATGGGTGTGTGTTACATTAGATTCACTAGTAGGAGTGAGAAAAACATCACGGGGTGGTGCGCCTTGTATGGGTGTGTGTTACATTAGATTCACTAGTAGGAGTGAGAAAAACATCACGGGGTGATGCGCCTTGTATGGGTGTGTGTTACATTAGATTCACTAGTAGGAGTGAGAAAAACATCACGGGGTGGTGCGCATTGTATGGGTGTGTGTTACGTTACTTTCACTAGTAGTAGTGAGATAATCGTCACGGGGTGGTGCGCATTGTATGGGTGTGTGTTACGTTACATTCACTAGTAGGAGTGAGAAAAACATCACGGGGTGGTGCGCATTGTATGGGTGTGTGTTACATTAGATTCACTAGTAGGAGTGAGAAAAACATCACGGGGTGGTGCGCATTGTATGGGTGTGTGTTACATTAGATTCACTAGTAGCAGTGAGAAAAACATCACGGGGTGGTGCGCATTGTATGGTTGTGTGTTACATTACATTCACTAGTAGCAGTGAGAAAAACATCACGGGGTGGTGCGCCTTGTATGGGTGTGTGTTACATTAGATTCACTAGTAGAAGTGAGAAAAACATCACGGGGTGGTGCGCCTTGTATGGGTGTGTGTTACATTAGATTCACTAGTAGGAGTGAGATAAACATCACGGGGTGGTGCGCCTTGTATGGGTGTGTGTTACATTAGATTCACTAGTAGGAGTGAGATAAACATCACGGGGTGGTGCGCCTTGTATGGGTGTGTGTTACATTAGATTCACTAGTACGAGTGAGGAAAACATCACGGGGTGGTGCGCCTTGTATGGGTGTGTGTTACATTACATTCACTAGTAGGAGTGAGGAAAACATCACGGGGTGGTGCGCCTTGTATGGGTGTGTGTTACATTACATTCACTAGTAGGAGTGAGAAAAACATCACGGGGTGGTGCGCCTTGTATGGGTGTGTGTTACATTACATTCACTAGTAGGAGTGAGAAAAACATCACGGGGTGGTGCGCCTTGTATGGGTGTGTGTTACATTACATTCACTAGTAGGAGTGAGAAAAACATCACGGGGTGGTGCGCCTTGTATGGGTGTGTGTTACATTACATTCACTAGTAGGAGTGAGAAAAACATCACGGGGTGGTGCGCCTTGTATGGGTGTGTGTTACATTACATTCACTGGTAGGAGTGAGAAAAACATCACGGGGTGGTGCGCCTTGTATGGGTGTGTGTTACATTACATTCACTGGTAGGAGTGAGAAAAACATCACGGGGTGGTGCGCCTTGTATGGGTGTGTGTTACATTACATTCACTGGTAGGAGTGAGAAAAACATCACGGGGTGGTGCGCCTTGTATGGGTGTGTGTTACATTACATTCACTGGTAGGAGTGAGAAAAACATCACGGGGTGGTGCGCCTTGTATGGGTGTGTGTTACATTACATTCACTAGTAGGAGTGAGAAAAACATCACGGGGTGGTGCGCCTTGTATGGGTGTGTGTTACATTACATTCACTAGTAGGAGTGAGAAAAACATCACGGGATGGTGCGCCTTGTATGGGTGTGTGTTACATTACATTCACTAGTAGGAGTGAGAAAAACATCACGGGGTGGTGCGCCTTGTATGGGTGTGTGTTACAATAGATTCACTATTAGGAGTGAGAAAAACATCACGGGGTGGTGCGCCTTGTATGGGTCTGTGTTACATTACATTCACTAGTAGGAGTGAGAAAAACATCACGGGGTGGTGCGCCTTGTATGGGTCTGTGTTACATTACATTCACTAGTAGGAGTGAGAAAAACATCACGGGGTGGTGCCCCTTGTATGGGTGTGTGTTACATTACATTCACTAGTAGGAGTGAGAAAAACATCACGGGGTGGTGCACCTTGTATGGGTGTGTGTTACATTACATTCACTAGTAGCAGTGAGAAAAACATCACGGGTTGGTGCGCCTTGTATGGGTGTGTGTTACATTAGATTCACTAGTAGAAGTGAGAAAAACATCACGGGGTGGTGCGCCTTGTATGGGTGTGTGTTACATTAGATTCACTAGTAGGAGTGAGATAAACATCACGGGGTGGTGCGCCTTGTATGGGTGTGTGTTACATTAGATTCACTAGTAGGAGTGAGATAAACATCACGGGGTGGTGCGCCTAGTATGGGTGTGTGTTACATTAGATTCACTAGTAGGAGTGAGGAAAACATCACGGGGTGGTGCGCCTTGTATGGGTGTGTGTTACATTACATTCACTAGTAGGAGTGAGGAAAACATCACGGGGTGGTGCGCCTTGTATGGGTGTGTGTTACATTACATTCACTGGTAGGAGTGAGAAAAACATCACGGGGTGGTGCGCCTTGTATGGGTGTGTGTTACATTACATTCACTGGTAGGAGTGAGAAAAACATCACGGTGTGGTGCGCCTTGTATGGGTGTGTGTTACATTACATTCACTGGTAGGAGTGAGAAAAACATCACGGGGTGGTGCGCCTTGTATGGGTGTGTGTTACATTACATTCACTGGTAGGAGTGAGAAAAACATCACGGGGTGGTGCGCCTTGTATGGGTGTGTGTTACATTACATTCACTGGTAGGAGTGAGAAAAACATCACGGGGTGGTGCGCCTTGTATGGGTGTGTGTTACATTACATTCACTGGTAGGAGTGAGAAAAACATCACGGGGTGGTGCGCATTGTATGGGTGTGTGTTACATTACATTCACTAGTAGGAGTGAGAAAAACATCACGGGGTGGTGCGCCTTGTATGGGTGTGTGTTACATTACATTCACTAGTAGGAGTGAGAAAAACATCACGGGGTGGTGCGCATTGTATGGGTGTGTGTTACATTACATTCACTAGTAGGAGTGAGAAAAACATCACGGGGTGGTGCGCCTTGTATGGGTGTGTGTTACATTACATTCACTAGTAGGAGTGAGAAAAACATCACGGGGTGGTGCGCCTTGTATGGGTGTGTGTTACAATAGATTCACTAGTAGGAGTGAGAAAAACATCACGGGGTGGTGCGCCTTGTATGGGTCTGTGTTACATTACATTCACTAGTAGGAGTGAGAAAAACATCACGGGGTGGTGCGCCTTGTATGGGTCTGTGTTACATTACATTCACTAGTAGGAGTGAGAAAAACATCACGGGGTGGTGCGCCTTGTATGGGTGTGTGTTACATTACATTCACTAGTAGGAGTGAGAAAAATATCACGGGGTGGTGCGCCTTGTATGGGTGTGTGTTACATTACATTCACTAGTAGGAGTGAGAAAAACATCACGGGGTGGTGCGCCTTGTATGGGTGTGTGTTACATTACATTCACTAGTAGGAGTGAGAAAAATATCACGGGGTGGTGCGCCTTGTATGGGTGTGTGTTACATTACATTCACTAGTAGGAGTGAGAAAAACATCACGGGGTGGTGCGCCTTGTATGGGTGTGTGTTACATGAGATTCACTAGTAGGAGTGAGAAAAACATCACGGGGTGGTGCGCCTTGTATGGGTGTGTGTTACATTACATTCACTAGTAGGAGTGAGAAAAACATCACAGGGTGGTGCGCCTTGTATGGGTGTGTGTTACATTACATTCACTAGTAGGAGTGAGAAAAACATCACGGGGTGGTGCGCCTTGTATGGGTGTGTGTTACATTAGATTCACTAGTGGGAGTGAGAAAAACATCACGGGGTGGTGCGCCTTGTATGGGTGTGTGTTACATTAGATTCACTAGTAGGAGTGAGAAAAACATCACGGGGTGGTGCGCCTTGTATGGGTGTGTGTTACATTAGATTCACTAGTAGGAGTGAGAAAAACATCACGGGTTGGTGCGCCTTGTATGGGTGTGTGTTACATTAGATTCACTAGGGGGAGTGAGAAAAACATCACGGGGTGGTGCACCTTGTATGGGTGTGTGTTACATTAGATTCACTAGGGGGAGTGAGAAAAACATCACGGGGTGGTGCGCATTCTATGGGTGTGTGTTACATTAGATTCACTAGTGGGAGTGAGAAAAACATCACCGGGTGGTGCGCATTGTATGGGTGTGTGTTACATTAGATTCACTAGTAGGAGTGAGAAAAACATCACGGGGTGGTGCGCCTTGTATGGGTGTGTGTTACATTAGATTCACTAGTAGGAGTGAGAAAAACATCACGGGGTGATGCGCCTTGTATGGGTGTGTGTTACATTAGATTCACTAGTAGGAGTGAGAAAAACATCACGGGGTGGTGCGCATTGTATGGGTGTGTGTTACGTTACTTTCACTAGTAGTAGTGAGATAATCGTCACGGGGTGGTGCGCATTGTATGGGTGTGTGTTACGTTACATTCACTAGTAGGAGTGAGAAAAACATCACGGGGTGGTGCGCATTGTATGGGTGTGTGTTACATTAGATTCACTAGTAGGAGTGAGAAAAACATCACGGGGTGGTGCGCCTTGTATGGGTGTGTGTTACATTACATTCACTGGTAGGAGTGAGAAAAACATCACGGGGTGGTGCGCCTTGTATGGGTGTGTGTTACATTACATTCACTGGTAGGAGTGAGAAAAACATCACGGGGTGGTGCGCCTTGTATGGGTGTGTGTTACATTACATTCACTGGTAGGAGTGAGAAAAACATCACGGGGTGGTGCGCCTTGTATGGGTGTGTGTTACATTACATTCACTGGTAGGAGTGAGAAAAACATCACGGGGTGGTGCGCCTTGTATGGGTGTGTGTTACATTACATTCACTAGTAGGAGTGAGAAAAACATCACGGGGTGGTGCGCCTTGTATGGGTGTGTGTTACATTACATTCACTAGTAGGAGTGAGAAAAACATCACGGGATGGTGCGCCTTGTATGGGTGTGTGTTACATTACATTCACTAGTAGGAGTGAGAAAAACATCACGGGGTGGTGCGCCTTGTATGGGTGTGTGTTACAATAGATTCACTATTAGGAGTGAGAAAAACATCACGGGGTGGTGCGCCTTGTATGGGTCTGTGTTACATTACATTCACTAGTAGGAGTGAGAAAAACATCACGGGGTGGTGCGCCTTGTATGGGTCTGTGTTACATTACATTCACTAGTAGGAGTGAGAAAAACATCACGGGGTGGTGCCCCTTGTATGGGTGTGTGTTACATTACATTCACTAGTAGGAGTGAGAAAAACATCACGGGGTGGTGCACCTTGTATGGGTGTGTGTTACATTACATTCACTAGTAGCAGTGAGAAAAACATCACGGGTTGGTGCGCCTTGTATGGGTGTGTGTTACATTAGATTCACTAGTAGAAGTGAGAAAAACATCACGGGGTGGTGCGCCTTGTATGGGTGTGTGTTACATTAGATTCACTAGTAGGAGTGAGATAAACATCACGGGGTGGTGCGCCTTGTATGGGTGTGTGTTACATTAGATTCACTAGTAGGAGTGAGATAAACATCACGGGGTGGTGCGCCTAGTATGGGTGTGTGTTACATTAGATTCACTAGTAGGAGTGAGGAAAACATCACGGGGTGGTGCGCCTTGTATGGGTGTGTGTTACATTACATTCACTAGTAGGAGTGAGGAAAACATCACGGGGTGGTGCGCCTTGTATGGGTGTGTGTTACATTACATTCACTGGTAGGAGTGAGAAAAACATCACGGGGTGGTGCGCCTTGTATGGGTGTGTGTTACATTACATTCACTGGTAGGAGTGAGAAAAACATCACGGTGTGGTGCGCCTTGTATGGGTGTGTGTTACATTACATTCACTGGTAGGAGTGAGAAAAACATCACGGGGTGGTGCGCCTTGTATGGGTGTGTGTTACATTACATTCACTGGTAGGAGTGAGAAAAACATCACGGGGTGGTGCGCCTTGTATGGGTGTGTGTTACATTACATTCACTGGTAGGAGTGAGAAAAACATCACGGGGTGGTGCGCCTTGTATGGGTGTGTGTTACATTACATTCACTGGTAGGAGTGAGAAAAACATCACGGGGTGGTGCGCATTGTATGGGTGTGTGTTACATTACATTCACTAGTAGGAGTGAGAAAAACATCACGGGGTGGTGCGCCTTGTATGGGTGTGTGTTACATTACATTCACTAGTAGGAGTGAGAAAAACATCACGGGGTGGTGCGCATTGTATGGGTGTGTGTTACATTACATTCACTAGTAGGAGTGAGAAAAACATCACGGGGTGGTGCGCCTTGTATGGGTGTGTGTTACATTACATTCACTAGTAGGAGTGAGAAAAACATCACGGGGTGGTGCGCCTTGTATGGGTGTGTGTTACAATAGATTCACTAGTAGGAGTGAGAAAAACATCACGGGGTGGTGCGCCTTGTATGGGTCTGTGTTACATTACATTCACTAGTAGGAGTGAGAAAAACATCACGGGGTGGTGCGCCTTGTATGGGTCTGTGTTACATTACATTCACTAGTAGGAGTGAGAAAAACATCACGGGGTGGTGCGCCTTGTATGGGTGTGTGTTACATTACATTCACTAGTAGGAGTGAGAAAAATATCACGGGGTGGTGCGCCTTGTATGGGTGTGTGTTACATTACATTCACTAGTAGGAGTGAGAAAAACATCACGGGGTGGTGCGCCTTGTATGGGTGTGTGTTACATTACATTCACTAGTAGGAGTGAGAAAAATATCACGGGGTGGTGCGCCTTGTATGGGTGTGTGTTACATTACATTCACTAGTAGGAGTGAGAAAAACATCACGGGGTGGTGCGCCTTGTATGGGTGTGTGTTACATGAGATTCACTAGTAGGAGTGAGAAAAACATCACGGGGTGGTGCGCCTTGTATGGGTGTGTGTTACATTACATTCACTAGTAGGAGTGAGAAAAACATCACAGGGTGGTGCGCCTTGTATGGGTGTGTGTTACATTACATTCACTAGTAGGAGTGAGAAAAACATCACGGGGTGGTGCGCCTTGTATGGGTGTGTGTTACATTAGATTCACTAGTGGGAGTGAGAAAAACATCACGGGGTGGTGCGCCTTGTATGGGTGTGTGTTACATTAGATTCACTAGTAGGAGTGAGAAAAACATCACGGGGTGGTGCGCCTTGTATGGGTGTGTGTTACATTAGATTCACTAGTAGGAGTGAGAAAAACATCACGGGTTGGTGCGCCTTGTATGGGTGTGTGTTACATTAGATTCACTAGGGGGAGTGAGAAAAACATCACGGGGTGGTGCACCTTGTATGGGTGTGTGTTACATTAGATTCACTAGGGGGAGTGAGAAAAACATCACGGGGTGGTGCGCATTCTATGGGTGTGTGTTACATTAGATTCACTAGTGGGAGTGAGAAAAACATCACCGGGTGGTGCGCATTGTATGGGTGTGTGTTACATTAGATTCACTAGTAGGAGTGAGAAAAACATCACGGGGTGGTGCGCCTTGTATGGGTGTGTGTTACATTAGATTCACTAGTAGGAGTGAGAAAAACATCACGGGGTGATGCGCCTTGTATGGGTGTGTGTTACATTAGATTCACTAGTAGGAGTGAGAAAAACATCACGGGGTGGTGCGCATTGTATGGGTGTGTGTTACGTTACTTTCACTAGTAGTAGTGAGATAATCGTCACGGGGTGGTGCGCATTGTATGGGTGTGTGTTACGTTACATTCACTAGTAGGAGTGAGAAAAACATCACGGGGTGGTGCGCATTGTATGGGTGTGTGTTACATTAGATTCACTAGTAGGAGTGAGAAAAACATCACGGGGTGGTGCGCATTGTATGGGTGTGTGTTACATTAGATTCACTAGTAGCAGTGAGAAAAACATCACGGGGTGGTGCGCATTGTATGGTTGTGTGTTACATTACATTCACTAGTAGCAGTGAGAAAAACATCACGGGGTGGTGCGCCTTGTATGGGTGTGTGTTACATTAGATTCACTAGTAGAAGTGAGAAAAACATCACGGGGTGGTGCGCCTTGTATGGGTGTGTGTTACATTAGATTCACTAGTAGGAGTGAGATAAACATCACGGGGTGGTGCGCCTTGTATGGGTGTGTGTTACATTAGATTCACTAGTAGGAGTGAGATAAACATCACGGGGTGGTGCGCCTTGTATGGGTGTGTGTTACATTAGATTCACTAGTACGAGTGAGGAAAACATCACGGGGTGGTGCGCCTTGTATGGGTGTGTGTTACATTACATTCACTAGTAGGAGTGAGGAAAACATCACGGGGTGGTGCGCCTTGTATGGGTGTGTGTTACATTACATTCACTAGTAGGAGTGAGAAAAACATCACGGGGTGGTGCGCCTTGTATGGGTGTGTGTTACATTACATTCACTAGTAGGAGTGAGAAAAACATCACGGGGTGGTGCGCCTTGTATGGGTGTGTGTTACATTACATTCACTAGTAGGAGTGAGAAAAACATCACGGGGTGGTGCGCCTTGTATGGGTGTGTGTTACATTACATTCACTAGTAGGAGTGAGAAAAACATCACGGGGTGGTGCGCCTTGTATGGGTGTGTGTTACATTACATTCACTGGTAGGAGTGAGAAAAACATCACGGGGTGGTGCGCCTTGTATGGGTGTGTGTTACATTACATTCACTGGTAGGAGTGAGAAAAACATCACGGTGTGGTGCGCCTTGTATGGGTGTGTGTTACATTACATTCACTGGTAGGAGTGAGAAAAACATCACGGGGTGGTGCGCCTTGTATGGGTGTGTGTTACATTACATTCACTGGTAGGAGTGAGAAAAACATCACGGGGTGGTGCGCCTTGTATGGGTGTGTGTTACATTACATTCACTGGTAGGAGTGAGAAAAACATCACGGGGTGGTGCGCCTTGTATGGGTGTGTGTTACATTACATTCACTAGTAGGAGTGAGAAAAACATCACGGGGTGGTGCGCCTTGTATGGGTGTGTGTTACATTACATTCACTAGTAGGAGTGAGAAAAACATCACGGGGTGGTGCGCATTGTATGGGTGTGTGTTACATTACATTCACTAGTAGGAGTGAGAAAAACATCACGGGGTGGTGCGCCTTGTATGGGTGTGTGTTACATTACATTCACTAGTAGGAGTGAGAATAACATCACGGGGTGGTGCGCCTTGTATGGGTGTGTGTTACAATAGATTCACTAGTAGGAGTGAGAAAAACATCAAGGGGTGGTGCGCCTTGTATGGGTCTGTGTTACATTACATTCACTAGTAGGAGTGAGAAAAACATCACGGGGTGGTGCGTCTTGTATGGGTCTGTGTTACATTACATTCACTAGTAGGAGTGAGAAAAACATCACGGGGTGGTGCGCCTTGTATGGGTGTGTGTTACATTACATTCACTAGTAGGAGTGAGAAAAACATCACGGGGTGGTGCGCATTGTATGGGTGTGTGTTACATTAGATTCACTAGTAGGAGTGAGAAAAACATCACGGGGTGGTGCTCATTGTATGGGTGTGTGTTACATTAGATTCACTAGTAGAAGTGAGAAAAACATCACGGGGTGGTGCGCCTTGTATGGGTGTGTGTTACATTAGATTCACTAGTAGGAGTGAGATAAACATCACGGGGTGGTGCGCCTTGTATGGGTGTGTGTTACATTAGATTCACTAGTAGGAGTGAGATAAACATCACGGGGTGGTGCGCCTTGTATGGGTGTGTGTTACATTAGATTCACTAGTAGGAGTGAGGAAAACATCACGGGGTGGTGCGCCTTGTATGGGTGTGTGTTACATTACATTCACTAGTAGGAGTGAGGAAAACATCACGGGGTGGTGCGCCTTGTATGGGTGTGTGTTACATTACATTCACTAGTAGGAGTGAGAAAAACATCACGGGGTGGTGCGCCTTGTATGGGTGTGTGTTACATTACATTCACTAGTAGGAGTGAGAAAAACATCACGGGGTGGTGCGCCTTGTATGGGTGTGTGTTACATTACATTCACTAGTAGGAGTGAGAAAAACATCACGGGGTGGTGCGCCTTGTATGGGTGTGTGTTACATTACATTCACTAGTAGGAGTGAGAAAAACATCACGGGGTGGTGCGCCTTGTATGGGTGTGTGTTACATTACATTCACTGGTAGGAGTGAGAAAAACATCACGGGGTGGTGCGCCTTGTATGGGTGTGTGTTACATTACATTCACTGGTAGGAGTGAGAAAAACATCACGGGGTGGTGCGCCTTGTATGGGTGTGTGTTACATTACATTCACTGGTAGGAGTGAGAAAAACATCACGGGGTGGTGCGCCTTGTATGGGTGTGTGTTACATTACATTCACTGGTAGGAGTGAGAAAAACATCACGGGGTGGTGCGCCTTGTATGGGTGTGTGTTACATTACATTCACTAGTAGGAGTGAGAAAAACATCACGGGGTGGTGCGCCTTGTATGGGTGTGTGTTACATTACATTCACTAGTAGGAGTGAGAAAAACATCACGGGGTGGTGCGCCTTGTATGGGTGTGTGTTACATTACATTCACTAGTAGGAGTGAGAAAAACATCACGGGGTGGTGCGCCTTGTATGGGTGTGTGTTACAATAGATTCACTATTAGGAGTGAGAAAAACATCACGGGGTGGTGCGCCTTGTATGGGTCTGTGTTACATTACATTCACTAGTAGGAGTGAGAAAAACATCACGGGGTGGTGCGCCTTGTATCGGTCTGTGTTACATTACATTCACTAGTAGGAGTGAGAAAAACATCACGGGGTGGTGCGCCTTTTATGGGTGTGTGTTACATTACATTCACTAGTAGGAGTGAGAAAAACATCACGGGTTGGTGCGCCTTGTATGGGTGTGTGTTACATTAGATTCACTAGGGGGAGTGAGAAAAACATCACGGGGTGGTGCACCTTGTATGGGTGTGTGTTACATTAGATTCACTAGGGGGAGTGAGAAAAACATCACGGGGTGGTGCGCATTCTATGGGTGTGTGTTACATTAGATTCACTAGTGGGAGTGAGAAAAACATCACCGGGTGGTGCGCATTGTATGGGTGTGTGTTACATTAGATTCACTAGTAGGAGTGAGAAAAACATCACGGGGTGGTGCGCCTTGTATGGGTGTGTGTTACATTAGATTCACTAGTAGGAGTGAGAAAAACATCACGGGGTGGTGCGCCTTGTATGGGTGTGTGTTACATTAGATTCACTAGTAGGAGTGAGAAAAACATCACGGGGTGGTGCGCATTGTATGGGTGTGTCTTACGTTACTTTCACTAGTAGGAGTGAGGAAAACATCACGGGGTGGTGCGCCTTGTATGGGTGTGTGTTACATTACATTCACTAGTAGGAGTGAGGAAAACATCACGGGGTGGTGCGCCTTGTATGGGTGTGTGTTACATTACATTCACTAGTAGGAGTGAGAAAAACATCACGGGGTGGTGCGCCTTGTATGGGTGTGTGTTACATTACATTCACTAGTAGGAGTGAGAAAAACATCACGGGGTGGTGCGCCTTGTATGGGTGTGTGTTACATTACATTCACTAGTAGGAGTGAGAAAAACATCACGGGGTGGTGCGCCTTGTATGGGTGTGCGTTACATTACATTCACTAGTAGCAGTGAGAAAAACATCACGGGGTGGTGCGCCTTGTATGGGTGTGTGTTACATTAGATTCACTAGTAGAAGTGAGAAAAACATCACGGGGTGGTGCGCCTTGTATGGGTGTGTGTTACATTAGATTCACTAGTAGGAGTGAGATAAACATCACGGGGTGGTGCGCCTTGTATGGGTGTGTGTTACATTAGATTCACGAGTAGGAGTGAGATAAACATCACGGGGTGGTGCGCCTTGTATGGGTGTGTGTTACATTAGATTCACTAGTAGGAGTGAGGAAAACATCACGGGGTGGTGCGCCTTGTATGGGTGTGTGTTACATTACATTCACTAGTAGGAGTGAGAAAAACATCACGGGGTGGTGCGCCTTGTATGGGTGTGTGTTACATTACATTCACTAGTAGGAGTGAGAAAAACATCACGGGGTGGTGCGCCTTGTATGGGTGTGTGTTACATTACATTCACTGGTAGGAGTGAGAAAAACATCACGGGGTGGTGCGCCTTGTATGGGTGTGTGTTACATTACATTCACTGGTAGGAGTGAGAAAAACATCACGGTGTGGTGCGCCTTGTATGGGTGTGTGTTACATTACATTCACTGGTAGGAGTGAGAAAAACATCACGGGGTGGTGCGCCTTGTATGGGTGTGTGTTACATTACATTCACTGGTAGGAGTGAGAAAAACATCACGGGGTGGTGCGCCTTGTATGGGTGTGTGTTACATTACATTCACTGGTAGGAGTGAGAAAAACATCACGGGGTGGTGCGCCTTGTATGGGTGTGTGTTACATTACATTCACTGGTAGGAGTGAGAAAAACATCACGGGGTGGTGCGCCTTGTATGGGTGTGTGTTACATTACATTCACTAGTAGGAGTGAGAAAAACATCACGGGGTGGTGCGCCTTGTATGGGTGTGTGTTACATTACATTCACTAGTAGGAGTGAGAAAAACATCACGGGGTGGTGCGCATTGTATGGGTGTGTGTTACATTACATTCACTAGTAGGAGTGAGAAAAACATCACGGGGTGGTGCGCCTTTTATGGGTGTGTGTTACATTACATTCACTAGTAGGAGTGAGAAAAACATCACGGGGTGGTGCGCCTTGTATGGGTGTGTGTTACAATAGATTCACTAGTAGGAGTGAGAAAAACATCACGGGGTGGTGCGCCTTGTATGGGTCTGTGTTACATTACATTCACTAGTAGGAGTGAGAAAAACATCACGGGGTGGTGCGCCTTGTATGGGTCTGTGTTACATTACATTCACTAGTAGGAGTGAGAAAAACATCACGGGGTGGTGCGCCTTGTATGGGTGTGTGTTACATTACATTCACTAGTAGGAGTGAGAAAAATATCACGGGGTGGTGCGCCTTGTATGGGTGTGTGTTACATTACATTCACTAGTAGGAGTGAGAAAAACATCACGGGATGGTGCGCCTTGTATGGGTGTGTGTTACATTACATTCACTAGTAGGAGTGAGAAAAATATCACGGGGTGGTGCGCCTTGTATGGGTGTGTGTTACATTACATTCACTAGTAGGAGTGAGAAAAACATCACGGGGTGGTGCGCCTTGTATGGGTGTGTGTTACATGAGATTCACTAGTAGGAGTGAGAAAAACATCACGGGGTGGTGCGCCTTGTATGGGTGTGTGTTACATTACATTCACTAGTAGGAGTGAGAAAAACATCACAGGGTGGTGCGCCTTGTATGGGTGTGTGTTACATTACATTCACTAGTAGGAGTGAGAAAAACATCACGGGGTGGTGCGCCTTGTATGGGTGTGTGTTACATTAGATTCACTAGTGGGAGTGAGAAAAACATCACGGGGTGGTGCGCCTTGTATGGGTGTGTGTTACATTAGATTCACTAGTAGGAGTGAGAAAAACATCACGGGGTGGTGCGCCTTGTATGGGTGTGTGTTACATTAGATTCACTAGTAGGAGTGAGAAAAACATCACGGGTTGGTGCGCCTTGTATGGGTGTGTGTTACATTAGATTCACTAGGGGGAGTGAGAAAAACATCACGGGGTGGTGCGCCTTGTATGGGTGTGTGTTACATTAGATTCACTAGTAGGAGTGAGAAAAACATCACGGGTTGGTGCGCCTTGTATGGGTGTGTGTTACATTAGATTCACTAGGGGGAGTGAGAAAAACATCACGGGGTGGTGCACCTTGTATGGGTGTGTGTTACATTAGATTCACTAGGGGGAGTGAGAAAAACATCACGGGGTGGTGCGCATTCTATGGGTGTGTGTTACATTAGATTCACTAGTGGGAGTGAGAAAAACATCACCGGGTGGTGCGCATTGTATGGGTGTGTGTTACATTAGATTCACTAGTAGGAGTGAGAAAAACATCACGGGGTGGTGCGCCTTGTATGGGTGTGTGTTACATTAGATTCACTAGTAGGAGTGAGAAAAACATCACGGGGTGGTGCGCCTTGTATGGGTGTGTGTTACATTAGATTCACTAGTAGGAGTGAGAAAAACATCACGGCGTGGTGCGCATTGTATGGGTGTGTGTTACGTTACTTTCACTAGTAGGAGTGAGATAATCGTCACGGGGTGGTGCGCATTGTATGGGTGTGTGTTACGTTACATTCACTAGTAGGAGTGAGAAAAACATCACGGGGTGGTGCGCATTGTATGGGTGTGTGTTACATTAGATTCACTAGTAGGAGTGAGAAAAACATCACGGGGTGGTGCGCATTGTATGGGTGTGTGTTACATTAGATTCACTAGTAGCAGTGAGAAAAACATCACGGGGAGGTGCGCATTGTATGGTTGTGTGTTACATTACATTCACTAGTAGCAGTGAGAAAAACATCACGGGGTGGTGCGCCTTGTATGGGTGTGTGTTACATTAGATTCACTAGTAGAAGTGAGAAAAACATCACGGGGTGGTGCGCCTTGTATGGGTGTGTGTTACATTAGATTCACTAGTAGGAGTGAGATAAACATCACGGGGTGGTGCGCCTTGTATGGGTGTGTGTTACATTAGATTCACTAGTAGGAGTGAGATAAACATCACGGGGTGGTGCGCCTTGTATGGGTGTGTGTTACATTAGATTCACTAGTAGGAGTGAGGAAAACATCACGGGGTGGTGCGCCTTGTATGGGTGTGTGTTACATTACATTCACTAGTAGGAGTGAGGAAAACATCACGGGGTGGTGCGCCTTGTATGGGTGTGTGTTACATTACATTCACTAGTAGGAGTGAGAAAAACATCACGGGGTGGTGCGCCTTGTATGGGTGTGTGTTACATTACATTCACTAGTAGGAGTGAGAAAAACATCACGGGGTGGTGCGCCTTGTATGGGTGTGTGTTACATTACATTCACTAGTAGGAGTGAGAAAAACATCACGGGGTGGTGCGCCTTGTATGGGTGTGTGTTACATTACATTCACTAGTAGGAGTGAGAAAAACATCACGGGGTGGTGCGCCTTGTATGGGTGTGTGTTACATTACATTCACTGGTAGGAGTGAGAAAAACATCACGGGGTGGTGCGCCTTGTATGGGTGTGTGTTACATTACATTCACTGGTAGGAGTGAGAAAAACATCACGGGGTGGTGCGCCTTGTATGGGTGTGTGTTACATTACATTCACTGGTAGGAGTGAGAAAAACATCACGGGGTGGTGCGCCTTGTATGCGTGTGTGTTACATTACATTCACTGGTAGGAGTGAGAAAAACATCACGGGGTGGTGCGCCTTGTATGGGTGTGTGTTACATTACATTCACTAGTAGGAGTGAGAAAAACATCACGGGGTGGTGCGCCTTGTATGGGTCTGTGTTACATTACATTCACTAGTAGGAGTGAGAAAAACATCACGGGGTGGTGCGCCTTGTATGGGTCTGTGTTACATTACATTCACTAGTAGGAGTGAGAAAAACATCACGGGGTGGTGCGCCTTGTATGGGTGTGTGTTACATTACATTCACTAGTAGGAGTGAGAAAAACATCACGGGGTGGTGCACCTTGTATGGGTGTGTGTTACATTACATTCACTATTAGGAGTGAGAAAAACATCACGGGGTGGTGCGTCTTGTATGGGTGTGTGTTACATGAGATTCACTAGTAGGAGTGAGAAAAACATCACGGGGTGGTGCGCCTTGTATGGGTGTGTGTTACATTACATTCACTAGTAGGAGTGAGAAAAACATCACGGGGTGGAGCGCCTTGTATGGGTGTGTGTTACATTAGATTCACTAGTAGGAGTGAGAAAAACATCACGGGGTGGTGCGCCTTGTATGGGTGTGTGTTACATTAGATTCACTAGTAGGAGTGAGAAAAACATCACGGGGTGGTGCGCCTTGTATGGGTGTGTGTTACATTAGATTCACTAGTAGGAGTGAGAAAAACTTCACGGGGTGGTGCGCCTTGTATGGGTGTGTGTTACATTAGATTCACTAGAAGGAGTGAGAAAAACATCACGGGGTGGTGCGCATTGTATGGTTGTGTGTTACATTAGATTCACTAGAAGGAGTGAGAAAAACATCACGGGGTGGTGCGCCTTGTATGGGTGTGTGTTACATTACATTCACTAGTAGGAGTGAGAAAAACATCACGGGGTGGTGCGCCTTGTATGGGTGTGTGTTACATTAGATTCACTAGTAGGAGTGAGAAAAACATCACCGGGTGGTGCGCCTTGTATGGGTGTGTGTTACATTAGATTCACTAGTAGGAGTGAGAAAAACATCACGGGGTGGTGCGCCTTTTATGGGTGTGTGTTACATTAGATTCACTAGTAGGAGTGAGAAAAACATCACGTGGTGGTGCGCCTTGTATGGGTGTGTGTTACATTACATTCACTAGTAGGAGTGAGAAAAACATCACGCGGTGGTGCGCCTTGTATGGGTGTGTGTTACATTAGATTCACTAGTGGGAGTGAGAAAAACATCACGGGGTGGTGCGCCTTGTATGGGTGTGTGTTACATTAGATTCACTAGTGGGAGTGAGAAAAACATCGCGGGGTGGTGCGCCTTGTATGGGTGTGTGTTACATTAGATTCACTAGTGGGAGTGAGAAAAACATCGGGGGGTGGTGCGCCTTGTATGGGTGTGTGTTACATTAGATTCACTAGTAGGAGTTAGAAAAACATCAAGGGGTGGTGCGCATTGTATGGGTGTGTGTTACATTAGATTCACTAGTAGGCGTGAGAAAAACATCACGGGGTGGTGCGCATTGTATGGGTGTGTGTTACATTAGATTCACTAGTAGGAGTGAGAAAAACATCACGGGGTGGTGCGCATTGTATGGGTGTGTGTTACATTAGATTCACTAGTGGGAGTGAGAAAAACATCACGGGGTGGTGCGCATTGTACGTGTGTGTGTTACATTAGATTCACTAGTAGGAGTGAGAAAAACTTCACGGGGTGGTGCGCCTTGTATGGGTGTGTGTTACATTAGATTCACTAGTAGGAGTGAGAAAAACTTCACGGGGTGGTGCGCCTTGTATGGGTGTGTGTTACATTAGATTCACTAGAAGGAGTGAGAAAAACATCACGGGGTGGTGCGCCTTGTATGGGTGTGTGTTACATTAGATTCACTAGTAGGAGTGAGAAAAACATCACGGGGTGGTGCGCCTTGTATGGGTGTGTGTTACATTAGATTCACTAGTAGGAGTGAGAAAAACATCACCGGGTGGTGCGCCTTGTATGGGTGTGTGTTACATTAGATTCACTAGTAGGAGTGAGAAAAACATCACGGGGTGGTGCGCCTTTTATGGGTGTGTGTTACATTAGATTCACTAGTAGGAGTGAGAAAAACATCACGTGGTGGTGCGCCTTGTATGGGTGTGTGTTACATTACATTCACTAGTAGGAGTGAGAAAAACATCACGCGGTGGTGCGCCTTTTATGGGTGTGTGTTACATTAGATTCACTAGTGGGAGTGAGAAAAACATCACGGGGTGGTGCGCCTTGTATGGGTGTGTGTTACATTAGATTCACTAGTGGGAGTGAGAAAAACATCGCGGGGTGGTGCGCCTTGTATGGGTGTGTGTTACATTAGATTCACTAGTGGGAGTGAGAAAAACATCGCGGGGTGGTGCGCCTTGTATGGGTGTGTGTTACATTAGATTCACTAGTAGGAGTTAGAAAAACATCAAGGGGTGGTGCGCATTGTATGGGTGTGTGTTACATTAGATTCACTAGTAGGAGTGAGAAAAACATCACGGGGTGGTGCGCATTGTATGGGTGTGTGTTACATTAGATTCACTAGTAGGAGTGAGAAAAACATCACGGGGTGGTGCGCATTGTATGGGTGTGTGTTACATTAGATTCACTAGTAGGAGTGAGAAAATCATCACGGGGTGGTGCGCATTGTATGGGTGTGTGTTACATTAGATTCACTAGTAGCAGTGAGAAAAACATCACGGGGTGGTGCGCCTTGTATGGGTGTGTGTTACATTAGATACACTAGTGGGAGTGAGAAAAACATCACGGGGTGGTGCGCATTCTATGGGTGTGTGTTACATTAGATTCACTAGTGGGAGTGAGAAAAACATCACGGGGTGGTGCGCATTGTATGGGTGTGTGTTACATTAGATTCACTAATAGGAGTGAGAAAAACATCACGGGGTGGTGCGCATTGTATGGGTGTGTGTTACATTAGATTCACTAGTAGGAGTGAGAAAAACATCACGGGGTGGTGCGCATTGTATGGGTGTGTGTTACATTAGATTCACTAGTGGGAGTGAGAAAAACATCACGGGGTGGTGCGCATTGTATGGGTGTGTGTTACATTAGATTCACTAGTGGGAGTGAGAAAAACATCACGGGGTGGTGCGCATTGTATGGGTGTGTGTTACATTAGATTCACTAGTAGGAGTGAGAAAAACACCACGGGGTGGTGCGCATTGTATGGGTGTGTGTTACATTAGATTCACTAGTAGGAGTGAGAAAAACATCACGGGGTGGTGCGCATTGTATGGGTGTGTGTTACATTAGATTCACTAGTAGGAGTGAGAAAAACATCACGGGGTGGTGCGCATTGTATGGGTGTGTGTTACATTAGATTCACTAGTAGCACTGAGAAAAACATCACGGGGTGGTGCTCATTGTACGGGTGTGTGTTACATTAGATTCACTAGTAGGAGTGAGAAAAACATCACGGGGTGGTGCGCATTGTACGGGTGTGTGTTACATTAGATTCACTAGTAGCAGTGAGAAAAACATCACGGGGTGGTGCGCATTGTATGGGTGTGTGTTACATTACATTCACTAGTAGGAGTGAGAAAAACATCACGGGGTGGTGCGCATTGTATGGGTGTGTGTTACGTTACTTTCACTAGTAGGAGTGAGATAATCGTCACGGGGTGGTGCGCATTGTATGGGTATGTGTTACGTTACATTCACTAGTAGGAGTGAGAAAAACATCACGGGGTGGTGCGCATTGTATGGGTGTGTGTTACATTAGATTCACTAGTAGGAGTGAGAAAAACATCACGGGGTGGTGCGCATTGTATGGGTGTGTGTTACATTAGATTCACTAGTAGCAGTGAGAAAAACATCACGGGGTGGTGCGCATTGTATGGTTGTGTGTTACATTACATTCACTAGTAGCAGTGAGAAAAGCATCACGGGGTGGTGCGCCTTGTATGGGTGTGTGTTACATTAGATTCACTAGTAGAAGTGAGAAAAACATCACGGGGTGGTGCGCCTTGTATGGGTGTGTGTTACATTAGATTCACTAGTAGGAGTGAGATAAACATCACGGGGTGGTGCGCCTTGTATGGGTGTGTGTTACATTAGATTCACTAGTAGGAGTGAGATAAACATCACGGGGTGGTGCGCCTTGTATGGGTGTGTGTTACATTACATTCACTAGTAGGAGTGAGGAAAACATCACGGGGTGGTGCGCCTTGTATGGGTGTGTGTTACATTACATTCACTAGTAGGAGTGAGGAAAACATCACGGGGTGGTGCGCCTTGTATGGGTGTGTGTTACATTACATTCACTAGTAGGAGTGAGAAAATCATCACGGGGTGGTGCCCCTTGTATGGGTGTGTGTTACATTACATTCACTAGTAGGAGTGAGAAAAACATCACGGGGTGGTGCGCCTTGTATGGGTGTGTGTTACATTACATTCACTAGTAGGAGTGAGAAAAACATCACGGGGTGGTGCGCCTTGTATGGGTGTGTGTTACATTACATTCACTAGTAGGAGTGAGAAAAACATCACGGGGTGGTGCGCCCTGTATGGGTGTGTGTTACATTACATTCACTGGTAGGAGTGAGAAAAACATCACGGGGTGGTGCGCCTTGTATGGGTGTGTGTTACATTACATTCACTGGTAGGAGTGAGAAAAACATCACAGGGTGGTGCGCCTTGTATGGGTGTGTGTTACATTACATTCACTGGTAGGAGTGAGAAAAACATCACGGGGTGGTGCGCCTTGTATGGGTGTGTGTTACATTACATTCACTGGTAGGAGTGAGAAAAACATCACGGGGTGGTGCGCCTTGTATGGGTGTGTGTTACATTACATTCACTGGTAGGAGTGAGAAAAACATCACGGGGTGGTGCGCCTTGTATGGGTGTGTGTTACATTACATTCACTGGTAGGAGTGAGAAAAACATCACGGGGTGGTGCGCCTTGTATGGGTGTGTGTTACATTACATTCACTAGTAGGAGTGAGAAAAACATCACGGGGTGGTGCGCCTTGTATGGGTGTGTGTTACATTACATTCACTAGTAGGAGTGAGAAAAACATCACGGGGTGGTGCGCCTTGTATGGGTGTGTGTTACAATAGATTCACTATTAGGAGTGAGAAAAACATCACGGGGTGGTGCGCCTTGTATGGGTCTGTGTTACATTACATTCACTAGTAGGAGTGAGAAAAACATCACGGGGTGGTGCACCTTGTATGGGTCTGTGTTACATTACATTCACTAGTAGGAGTGAGAAAAACATCACGGGGTGGTGCGCCTTGTATGGGTGTGTGTTACATTACATTCACTAGTAGGAGTGAGAAAAATATCACGGGGTGGTGCACCTTGTATGGGTGTGTGTTACATTACATTCACTAGTAGGAGTGAGAAAAACATCACGGGGTGGTGCGCCTTGTATGGGTGTGTGTTACATGAGATTCACTAGTAGGAGTGAGAAAAACATCACGGGGTGGTGCGCCTTGTATGGGTGTGTGTTACATTACATTCACTAGTAGGAGTGAGAAAAACATCACGGGGTGGAGCGCCTTGTATGGGTGTGTGTTACATTAGATTCACTAGTAGGAGTGAGAAAAACATCACGGGGTGGTGCGCCTTGTATGGGTGTGTGTTACATTAGATTCACTAGTAGGAGTGAGAAAAACATCACGGGGTGGTGCGCCTTGTATGGGTGTGTGTTACATTAGATTCACTAGTAGGAGTGAGAAAAACTTCACGGGGTGGTGCGCCTTGTATGGGTGTGTGTTACATTAGATTCACTAGTAGGAGTGAGAAAAACATCACGGGGTGGTGCGCCTTGTATGGTTGTGTGTTACATTAGATTCACTAGAAGGAGTGAGAAAAACATCACGGGGTGGTGCGCCTTGTATGGGTGTGTGTTACATTAGATTCACTACTAGGAGTGAGAAAAACATCACGGGGTGGTGCGCCTTGTATGGGTGTGTGTTACATTAGATTCACTAGTAGCACTGAGAAAAACATCACCGGGTGGTGCGCCTTGTATGGGTGTGTGTTACATTAGATTCACTAGTAGGAGTGAGAAAAACATCACGGGGTGGTGCGCCTTGTATGGGTGTGTGTTACATTAGATTCACTAGTAGGAGTGAGAAAAACATCACGTGGTGGTGCGCCTTGTATGGGTGTGTGTTACATTACATTCACTAGTAGGAGTGAGAAAAACATCACGGGGTGGTGCGCCTTGTATGGGTGTGTGTTACATTAGATTCACTAGTGGGAGTGAGAAAAACATCACGGGGTGGTGCGCCTTGTATGGGTGTGTGTTACATTAGATTCACTAGTGGGAGTGAGAAAAACATCACGTGGTGGTGCGCCTTGTATGGGTGTGTGTTACATTAGATTCACTAGTGGGAGTGAGAAAAACATCGCGGGGTGGTGCGCCTTGTATGGGTGTGTGTTACATTAGATTCACTAGTAGGAGTTAGAAAAACATCAAGGGGTGGTGCGCATTGTATGGGTGTGTGTTACATTAGATTCACTAGTAGGAGTGAGAAAAACATCACGGTGTGGTGCGCATTGTATGGGTGTGTGTTACATTAGATTCACTAGTAGGAGTGAGAAAAACATCACGGGGTGGTGCGCATTGTATGGGTGTGTGTTACATTAGATTCACTAGTAGGAGTGAGAAAATCATCACGGGGTGGTGCGCATTGTATGGGTGTGTGTTACATTAGATTCACTAGTAGCAGTGAGAAAAACATCACGGGGTGGTGCGCCTTGTATGGGTGTGTGTTACATTAGATTCACTAGTGGGAGTGAGAAAAACATCACGGGGTGGTGCGCATTCTATGGGTGTGTGTTACATTAGATTCACTGGTAGGAGTGAGAAAAACATCACGGGGTGGTGCGCATTGTATGGGTGTGTGTTACATTACATTCACTGGTAGGAGTGAGAAAAACATCACGGGGTGGTGCGCCTTGTATGGGTGTGTGTTACATTACATTCACTAGTAGGAGTGAGAAAAACATCACGGGGTGGTGCGCCTTGTATGGGTGTGTGTTACATTACATTCACTAGTAGGAGTGAGAAAAACATCACGGGGTGGTGCGCCTTGTATGGGTGTGTGTTACATTACATTCACTAGTAGGAGTGAGAAAAACATCACGGGGTGGTGCGCCTTGTATGGGTGTGTGTTACAATAGATTCACTATTAGGAGTGAGAAAAACATCACGGGGTGGTGCGCCTTGTATGGGTCTGTGTTACATTACATTCACTAGTAGGAGTGAGAAAAACATCACGGGGTGGTGCGCCTTGTATGGGTGTGTGTTACATTACATTCACTAGTAGGAGTGAGAAAAATATCACGGGGTGGTGCACCTTGTATGGGTGTGTGTTACATTACATTCACTAGTAGGATTGAGAAAAACATCACGGGGTGGTGCGCCTTGTAAGGGTGTGTGTTACATGAGATTCACTAGTAGGAGTGAGAAAAACATCACGGGGTGGTGCGCCTTGTATGGGTGTGTGTTACATTAGATTCACTAGTAGGAGTGAGAAAAACATCACGGGGTGGAGCGCCTTGTATGGGTGTGTGTTACATTAGATTCACTAGTAGGAGTGAGAAAAACATCACGGGGTGGTGCGCCTTGTATGGGTGTGTGTTACATTACATTCACTAGTAGGAGTGAGAAAAACATCACGGGGTGGTGCGCCTTGTATGGGTGTGTGTTACATTACATTCACTAGTAGGAGTGAGAAAAACATCACGGGGTGGTGCGCCTTGTATGGGTGTGTGTTACAATAGATTCACTATTAGGAGTGAGAAAAACATCACGGGGTGGTGCGCCTTGTATGGGTCTGTGTTACATTACATTCACTAGTAGGAGTGAGAAAAACATCACGGGGTGGTGCACCTTGTATGGGTCTGTGTTACATTACATTCACTAGTAGGAGTGAGGAAAACATCACGGGGTGGTGCGCCTTGTATGGGTGTGTGTTACATTACATTCACTAGTAGGAGTGAGAAAAATATCACGGGGTGGTGCAACTTGTATGGGTGTGTGTTACATTACATTCACTAGTAGGAGTGAGAAAAACATCACGGGGTGGTGCGCCTTGTATGGGTGTGTGTTACATTAGATTCACTAGTAGCACTGAGAAAAACATCACCGGGTGGTGCGCCTTGTATGGGTGTGTGTTACATTAGATTCACTAGTAGGAGTGAGAAAAACATCACGGGGTGGTGCACCTTGTATGGGTGTGTGTTACATTAGATTCACTAGTAGGAGTGAGAAAAACATCACGTGGTGGTGCGCCTTGTATGGGTGTGTGTTACATTACATTCACTAGTAGGAGTGAGAAAAACATCACGGGGTGGTGCGCCTTGTATGGGTGTGTGTTACATTAGATTCACTAGTGGGAGTGAGAAAAACATCACGGGGTGGTGCGCCTTGTATGGGTGTGTGTTACATTAGATTCACTAGTGGGAGTGAGAAAAACATCACGTGGTGGTGCGCCTTGTATGGGTGTGTGTTACATTAGATTCACTAGTGGGAGTGA
Organism: Cavia porcellus; assembly: GCF_034190915.1. Lineage (NCBI taxonomy): Eukaryota > Metazoa > Chordata > Mammalia > Rodentia > Caviidae > Cavia > Cavia porcellus. Next base: position 2,424,685 of record NW_026947537.1, read on the forward strand.
GAAAAACATCGCGGGGTGGTGCGCCTTGTATGGGTGTGTGTTACATTAGATTCACTAGTAGGAGTTAGAAAAATATCAAGGGGTGGTGCGCATTGTATGGGTGTGTGTTACATTAGATTCACTAGTAGGAGTGAGAAAAACATCACGGGGTGGTGCGCATTGTATGGGTGTGTGTTACATTAGATTCACTAGTAGGAGTGAGAAAAACATCACGGGGTGGTGCGCATTGTATGGGTGTGTGTTACATTAGATTCACTAGTAGGAGTGAGAAAATCATCACGGGGTGGTGCGCATTGTATGGGTGTGTGTTACATTAGATTCACTAGTAGCAGTGAGAAAAACATCACGGGGTGGTGCGCCTTGTATGGGTGTGTGTTACATTAGATTCACTAGTGGGAGTGAGAAAAACATCACGGGGTGGTGCGCATTCTATGGGTGTGTGTTACATTAGATTCACTAGTGGGAGTGAGAAAAACATCACGGGGTGGTGCGCATTGTATGGGTGTGTGTTACATTAGATTCACTAGTAGGAGTGAGAAAAACATCACGGGGTGGTGCGCATTGTATGGGTGTGTGTTACATTAGATTCACTAGTAGAAGTGAGAAAAACATCACGGGGTGGTGCGCATTGTATGGGTGTGTGTTACATTAGATTCACTAGTAGGAGTGAGAAAAACATCACGGGGTGGTGCGCATTGTATGGGTGTGTGTTACATTAGATTCACTAGTAGGAGTGAGAAAAACATCACGGGGTGGTGCGCATTGTATGGGTGTGTGTTACATTAGATTCACTAGTAGGAGTGAGAAAAACATCACGGGGTGGTGCGCATTGTATGGGTGTGTGTTACATTAGATTCACTAGTAGGAGTGAGAAAAACATCACGGGGTGGTGCGCATTGTATGGGTGTGTGTTACATTAGATTCACTAGTAGGAGTGAGAAAATCATCACGGGGTGGTGCGCATTGTATGGGTGTGTGTTACATTAGATTCACTAGTAGCAGTGAGAAAAACATCACGGGGTGGTGCGCCTTGTATGGGTGTGTGTTACATTACATTCACTAGTAGGAGTGAGAAAAACATCACGGGGTGGTGCGCCTTGTATGGGTGTGTGTTACATTACATTCACTAGTAGGAGTGAGAAAAACATCACGGGGTGGTGTGCCTTGTATGGGTGTGTGTTACAATAGATTCACTATTAGGAGTGAGAAAAACATCACGGGGTGGTGCGCCTTGTATGGGTCTGTGTTACATTACATTCACTAGTAGGAGTGAGAAAAACATCACGGGGTGGTGCACCTTGTATGGGTCTGTGTTACATTACATTCACTAGTAGGAGTGAGAAAAACATCACGGGGTGGTGCGCCTTGTATGGGTGTGTGTTACATTACATTCACTAGTAGGAGTGAGAAAAATATCACGGGGTGGTGCACCTTGTATGGGTGTGTGTTACATTACATTCACTAGTAGGAGTGAGAAAAACATCACGGGGTGGTGCGCCTTGTATGGGTGTGTGTTACATGAGATTCACTAGTAGGAGTGAGAAAAACATCACGGGGTGGTGCGCCTTGTATGGGTGTGTGTTACATTACATTCACTAGTAGGAGTGAGAAAAACATCACGGGGTGGAGCGCCTTGTATGGGTGTGTGTTACATTAGATTCACTAGTAGGAGTGAGAAAAACATCACGGGGTGGTGCGCCTTGTATGGGTGTGTGTTACATTACATTCACTAGTAGGAGTGAGAAAAACATCACGGGGTGGTGCGCCTTGTATGGGTGTGTGTTACATTACATTCACTAGTAGGAGTGAGAAAAACATCACGGGGTGGTGCGCCTTGTATGGGTGTGTGTTACAATAGATTCACTATTAGGAGTGAGAAAAACATCACGGGGTGGTGCGCCTTGTATGGGTCTGTGTTACATTACATTCACTAGTAGGAGTGAGAAAAACATCACGGGGTGGTGCACCTTGTATGGGTCTGTGTTACATTACATTCACTAGTAGGAGTGAGAAAAACATCACGGGGTGGTGCGCCTTGTATGGGTGTGTGTTACATTACATTCACTAGTAGGAGTGAGAAAAATATCACGGGGTGGTGCAACTTGTATGGGTGTGTGTTACATTACATTCACTAGTAGGAGTGAGAAAAACATCACGGGGTGGTGCGCCTTGTATGGGTGTGTGTTACATGAGATTCACTAGTAGGAGTGAGAAAAACATCACGGGGTGGTGCGCCTTGTATGGGTGTGTGTTACATTACATTCACTAGTAGGAGTGAGAAAAACATCACGGGGTGGAGCGCCTTGTATGGGTGTGTGTTACATTAGATTCACTAGTAGGAGTGAGAAAAACATCACGGGGTGGTGCGCCTTGTATGGGTGTGTGTTACATTAGATTCACTAGTAGGAGTGAGAAAAACATCACGGGGTGGTGCGCCTTGTATGGGTGTGTGTTACATTAGATTCACTAGTAGGAGTGAGAAAAACTTCACGGGGTGGTGCGACTTGTATGGGTGTGTGTTACATTAGATTCACTAGTAGGAGTGAGAAAAACATCACGGGGTGGTGCGCCTTGTATGGTTGTGTGTTACATTAGATTCACTAGAAGGAGTGAGAAAAACATCACGGGGTGGTGCGCCTTGTATGGGTGTGTGTTACATTAGATTCACTAGTAGGAGTGAGAAAAACATCACAGGGTGGTGCGCCTTGTATGGGTGTGTGTTACATTAGATTCACTAGTAGCACTGAGAAAAACATCACCGGGTGGTGCGCCTTGTATGGGTGTGTGTTACATTAGATTCACTAGTAGGAGTGAGAAAAACATCACGGGGTGGTGCGCATTGTATGGGTGTGTGTTACATTAGATTCACTAGTAGGAGTGAGAAAAACATCACGGGGTGGTGCGCATTGTATGGGTGTGTGTTACATTAGATTCACTAGTAGGAGTGAGAAAAACATCACGGGGTGGTGCGCATTGTATGGGTGTGTGTTACATTAGATTCACTAGTAGGAGTGAGAAAATCATCACGGGGTGGTGCGCATTGTATGGGTGTGTGTTACATTAGATTCACTAGTAGCAGTGAGAAAAACATCACGGGGTGGTGCGCCTTGTATGGGTGTGTGTTACATTAGATTCACTAGTGGGAGTGAGAAAAACATCACGGGGTGGTGCGCATTCTATGGGTGTGTGTTACATTAGATTCACTGGTAGGAGTGAGAAAAACATCACGGGGTGGTGCGCATTGTATGGGTGTGTGTTACATTACATTCACTGGTAGGAGTGAGGAAAACATCACGGGGTGGTGCGCCTTGTATGGGTGTGTGTTACATTACATTCACTAGTAGGAGTGAGAAAAACATCACGGGGTGGTGCGCCTTGTATGGGTGTGTGTTACATTACATTCACTAGTAGGAGTGAGAAAAACATCACGGGGTGGTGCGCCTTGTATGGGTGTGTGTTACATTACATTCACTAGTAGGAGTGAGAAAAACATCACGGGGTGGTGCGCCTTGTATGGGTGTGTGTTACAATAGATTCACTATTAGGAGTGAGAAAAACATCACGGGGTGGTGCGCCTTGTATGGGTCTGTGTTACATTACATTCACTAGTAGGAGTGAGAAAAACATCACGGGGTGGTGCACCTTGTATGGGTCTGTGTTACATTACATTCACTAGTAGGAGTGAGAAAAACATCACGGGGTGGTGCGCCTTGTATGGGTGTGTGTTACATTACATTCACTAGTAGGAGTGAGAAAAATATCACGGGGTGGTGCACCTTGTATGGGTGTGTGTTACATTACATTCACTAGTAGGAGTGAGAAAAACATCACGGGGTGGTGCGCCTTGTATGGGTGTGTGTTACATGAGATTCACTAGTAGGAGTGAGAAAAACATCACGGGGTGGTGCGCCTTGTATGGGTGTGTGTTACATTACATTCACTAGTAGGAGTGAGAAAAACATCACGGGGTGGAGCGCCTTGTATGGGTGTGTGTTACATTAGATTCACTAGTAGGAGTGAGAAAAACATCACGGGGTGGTGCACCTTGTATGGGTGTGTGTTACATTACATTCACTAGTAGGAGTGAGAAAAACATCACGGGGTGGTGCGCCTTGTATGGGTGTGTGTTACATTACATTCACTAGTAGGAGTGAGAAAAACATCACGGGGTGGTGCGCCTTGTATGGGTGTGTGTTACAATAGATTCACTATTAGGAGTGAGAAAAACATCACGGGGTGGTGCGCCTTGTATGGGTCTGTGTTACATTACATTCACTAGTAGGAGTGAGAAAAACATCACGGGGTGGTGCACCTTGTATGGGTCTGTGTTACATTACATTCACTAGTAGGAGTGAGAAAAACATCACGGGGTGGTGCGCCTTGTATGGGTGTGTGTTACATTACATTCACTAGTAGGAGTGAGAAAAATATCACGGGGTGGTGCAACTTGTATGGGTGTGTGTTACATTACATTCACTAGTAGGAGTGAGAAAAACATCACGGGGTGGTGCGCCTTGTATGGGTGTGTGTTACATGAGATTCACTAGTAGGAGTGAGAAAAACATCACGGGGTGGTGCGCCTTGTATGGGTGTGTGTTACATTACATTCACTAGTAGGAGTGAGAAAAACATCACGGGGTGGAGCGCCTTGTATGGGTGTGTGTTACATTAGATTCACTAGTAGGAGTGAGAAAAACATCACGGGGTGGTGCGCCTTGTATGGGTGTGTGTTACATTAGATTCACTAGTAGGAGTGAGAAAAACATCACGGGGTGGTGCGCCTTGTATGGGTGTGTGTTACATTAGATTCACTAGTAGGAGTGAGAAAAACTTCACGGGGTGGTGCGACTTGTATGGGTGTGTGTTACATTAGATTCACTAGTAGGAGTGAGAAAAACATCACGGGGTGGTGCGCCTTGTATGGTTGTGTGTTACATTAGATTCACTAGAAGGAGTGAGAAAAACATCACGGGGTGGTGCGCCTTGTATGGGTGTGTGTTACATTAGATTCACTAGTAGGAGTGAGAAAAACATCACAGGGTGGTGCGCCTTGTATGGGTGTGTGTTACATTAGATTCACTAGTAGCACTGAGAAAAACATCACCGGGTGGTGCGCCTTGTATGGGTGTGTGTTACATTAGATTCACTAGTAGGAGTGAGAAAAACATCACGGGGTGGTGCGCCTTGTATGGGTGTGTGTTACATTAGATTCACTAGTAGGAGTGAGAAAAACATCACGTGGTGGTGCGCCTTGTATGGGTGTGTGTTACATTACATTCACTAGTAGGAGTGAGAAAAACATCACGGGGTGGTGCGCCTTGTATGGGTGTGTGTTACATTAGATTCACTAGTGGGAGTGAGAAAAACATCACGGGGTGGTGCGCCTTGTATGGGTGTGTGTTACATTAGATTCACTAGTGGGAGTGAGAAAAACATCACGTGGTGGTGCGCCTTGTATGGGTGTGTGTTACATTAGATTCACTAATGGGAGTGAGAAAAACATCGCGGGGTGGTGCGCCTTGTATGGGTGTGTGTTACATTAGATTCACTAGTAGGAGTTAGAAAAACATCAAGGGGTGGTGCGCATTGTATGGGTGTGTGTTACATTAGATTCACTAGTAGGAGTGAGAAAAACATCACGGGGTGGTGCGCATTGTATGGGTGTGTGTTACATTAGATTCACTAGTAGGAGTGAGAAAAACATCACGGGGTGGTGCGCATTGTATGGGTGTGTGTTACATTAGATTCACTAGTAGGAGTGAGAAAATCATCACGGGGTGGTGCGCATTGTATGGGTGTGTGTTACATTAGATTCACTAGTAGCAGTGAGAAAAACATCACGGGGTGGTGCGCCTTGTATGGGTGTGTGTTACATTAGATTCACTAGTGGGAGTGAGAAAAACATCACGGGGTGGTGCGCATTCTATGGGTGTGTGTTACATTAGATTCACTAGTGGGAGTGAGAAAAACATCACGGGGTGGTGCGCATTGTATGGGTGTGTGTTACATTAGATTCACTAGTAGGAGTGAGAAAAACATCACGGGGTGGTGCGCATTGTATGGGTGTGTGTTACATTAGATTCACTAGTAGAAGTGAGAAAAACATCACGGGGTGGTGCGCATTGTATGGGTGTGTGTTACATTAGATTCACTAGTAGGAGTGAGAAAAACATCACGGGGTGGTGCGCATTGTATGGGTGTGTGTTACATTAGATTCACTAGTAGGAGTGAGAAAAACATCACGGGGTGGTGCGCATTGTATGGGTGTGTGTTACATTAGATTCACTAGTAGCAGTGAGAAAAACATCACGGGGTGGTGCGCCTTGTATGGGTGTGTGTTACATTACATTCACTAGTAGGAGTGAGAAAAACATCACGGGGTGGTGCGCCTTTTATGGGTGTGTGTTACATTACATTCACTGGTAGGAGTGAGAAAAACTTCACGGGGTGGTGCGCCTTTTTTGGGTGTGTGTTACATTACATTCACTGGTAGGAGTGAGAAAAACATCACGGGGTGGTGCGCCTTGTATGGGTGTGTGTTACATTACATTCACTGGTAGGAGTGAGAAAAACATCACGGGGTGGTGCGCCTTGTATGGGTGTGTGTTACATTACATTCACTGGTAGGAGTGAGAAAAACATCACGGGGTGGTGCGCCTTGTATGGGTGTGTGTTACATTGCATTCACTGGTAGGAGTGAGAAAAACATCACGGGGTGGTGCGCCTTGTATGGGTGTGTGTTACATTACATTCACTGGTAGGAGTGAGAAAAACATCACGGGGTGGTGCGCCTTGTATGGGTGTGTGTTACATTACATTCACTAGTAGGAGTGAGAAAAACATCACGGGGTGGTGCGCCTTGTATGGGTGTGTGTTACATTACATTCACTAGTAGGAGTGAGAAAAACATCACGGGGTGGTGCGCCTTGTATGGGTGTGTGTTACAATAGATTCACTATTAGGAGTGAGAAAAACATCACGGGGTGGTGCGCCTTGTATGGGTCTGTGTTACATTACATTCACTAGTAGGAGTGAGAAAAACATCACGGGGTGGTGCGCCTTGTATGGGTCTGTGTTACATTACATTCACTAGTAGGAGTGAGAAAAACATCACGGGGTGGTGCGCCTTGTATGGGTGTGTGTTACATTACATTCACTAGTAGGAGTGAGAAAAATATCACGGGGTGGTGCACCTTGTATGGGTGTGTGTTACATTACATTCACTAGTAGGAGTGAGAAAAACATCACGGGGTGGTGCGCCTTGTATGGGTGTGTGTTACATGAGATTCACTAGTAGGAGTGAGAAATACATCACGGGGTGGTGCGCCTTGTATGGGTGTGTGTTACATTACATTCACTAGTAGGAGTGAGAAAAACATCACGGGGTAGAGCGCCTTGTATGGGTGTGTGTTACATTAGATTCACTAGTAGGAGTGAGAAAAACATCACGGGGTGGTGCGCCTTGTATGGGTGTGTGTTACATTAGATTCACTAGTAGGAGTGAGAAAAACATCACGGGGTGGTGCGCCTTGTATGGGTTTGTGTTACATTAGATTCACTAGTAGGAGTGAGAAAAACTTCACGGGGTGGTGCGCCTTGTATGGGTGTGTGTTACATTAGATTCACTAGTAGGAGTGAGAAAAACATCACGGGGTGGTGCGCCTTGTATGGTTGTGTGTTACATTAGATTCACTAGAAGGAGTGAGAAAAACATCACGGGGTGGTGCGCCTTGTATGGGTGTGTGTTACATTAGATTCACTAGTAGGAGTGAGAAAAACATCACGGGGTGGTGCGCCTTGTATGGGTGTGTGTTACATTAGATTCACTAGTAGCACTGAGAAAAACATCACCGGGTGGTGCGCCTTGTATGGGTGTGTGTTACATTAGATTCACTAGTAGGAGTGAGAAAAACATCACGGGGTGGTGGGCCTTGTATGGGTGTGTGTTACATTAGATTCACTAGTAGGAGTTAGAAAAACATCAAGGGGTGGTGCGCATTGTATGGGTGTGTGTTACATTAGATTCACTAGTAGGAGTGAGAAAAACATCACGGGGTGGTGCGCATTGTATGGGTGTGTGTTACATTAGATTCACTAGTAGGAGTGAGAAAAACATCACGGGGTGGTGCGCATTGTATGGGTGTGTGTTACATTAGATTCACTAGTAGGAGTGAGAAAATCATCACGGGGTGGTGCGCATTGTATGGGTGTGTGTTACATTAGATTCACTAGTAGCAGTGAGAAAAACATCACGGTGTGGTGCGCCTTGTATGGGTGTGTGTTACATTAGATTCACTAGTGGGAGTGAGAAAAACATCACGGGGTGGTGCGCATTCTATGGGTGTGTGTTACATTAGATTCACTAGTGGGAGTGAGAAAAACATCACGGGGTGGTGCGCAATGTATGGGTGTGTGTTACATTAGATTCACTAGTAGGAGTGAGAAAAACATCACGGGGTGGTGCGCATTGTATGGGTGTGTGTTACATTAGATTCACTAGTAGGAGTGAGAAAAACATCACGGGGTGGTGCGCATTGTATGGGTGTGTGTTACATTAGATTCACTAGTAGGAGTGAGAAAAACATCACGGGGTGGTGCGCATTGTATGGGTGTGTGTTACATTAGATTCACTAGTAGGAGTGAGAAAAACATCACGGGGTGGTGCGCATTGTATGGGTGTGTGTTACATTAGATTCACTAGTAGCAGTGAGAAAAACATCACGGGGTGGTGCGCATTGTACGGGTGTGTGTTACATTAGATTCACTAGTAGGAGTGAGAAAAACATCACGGGGTGGTGCGCATTGTACGGGTGTGTGTTACATTAGATTCACTAGTAGCAGTGAGAAAAACATCACGGGGTGTTGCGCATTGTATGGGTGTGTGTTACATTACATTCACTAGTAGGAGTGAGAAAAACATCACGGGGTGGTGCGCATTGTATGGGTGTGTGTTACGTTACTTTCACTAGTAGGAGTGAGATAATTGTCACGGGGTGGTGCGCATTGTATGGGTGTGTGTTACGTTACATTCACTAGTAGGAGTGGGAAAAACATCACGGGGTGGTGCGCACTGTATGGGTGTGTGTTACATTAGATTCACTAGTAGGAGTGAGAAAAACATCACGGGGTGGTGCGCATTGTATGGGTGTGTGTTACGTTACATTCACTAGTAGGAGTGAGAAAAACATCACGGGGTGGTGCGCATTGTATGGGTGTGTTTTATGTTACATTCACTAGTAGGAGTGAGAAAAACATCACGGGGTGGTGCGCATTGTATGGGTGTGTGTTACGTTACATTCACTAGTAGGAGTGAGAAAAACATCACGGGGTGGTGCGCATTGTATGGTTGTGTGTTACATTACATTCACTAGTAGCAGTGAGAAAAACATCACGGGGTGGTGCGCCTTGTATGGGTGTGTGTTACATTAGATTCACTAGTAGAAGTGAGAAAAACATCACGGGGTGGTGCGCCTTGTATGGGTGTGTGTTACATTAGATTCACTAGTAGGAGTGAGATAAACATCACGGGGTGGTGCGCCTTGTATGGGTGTGTGTTACATTAGATTCACTAGTAGGAGTGAGGAAAACATCACGGGGTGGTGCGCCTTGTATGGGTGTGTGTTACATTACATTCACTAGTAGGAGTGAGGAAAACATCACGGGGTGGTGCGCCTTGTATGGGTGTGTGTTACATTACATTCACTAGTAGGAGTGAGAAAAACATCACGGGGTGGTGCGCCTTGTATGGGTGTGTGTTACATTACATTCACTAGTAGGAGTGAGAAAAACATCACGGGGTGGTGCGCCTTCTATGGGTGTGTGTTACATTACATTCACTGGTAGGAGTGAGAAAAACATCACGGGGTGGTGCGCCTTGTATGGGTGTGTGTTACATTACATTCACTGGTAGGAGTGAGAAAAACATCACGGGGTGGTGCGCCTTGTATGGGTGTGTGTTACATTACATTCACTGGTAGGAGTGAGAAAAACATCACGGGGTGGTGCGCCGTGTATGGGTGTGTGTTACATTACATTCACTGGTAGGCGTGAGAAAAACATCACGGGGTGGTGCGCCTTGTATGGGTGTGTGTTACATTACATTCACTAGTAGGAGTGAGAAAAACATCACGGGGTGGTGCGCCTTGTATGGGTGTGTGTTACATTACATTCACTAGTAGGAGTGAGAAAAACATCACGGGGTGGTGCGCATTGTATGGGTGTGTGTTACATTACATTCACTAGTAGGAGTGAGAAAAACATCACGGGGTGGTGCGCCTTGTATGGGTGTGTGTTACGTTACATTCACTAGTAGGAGTGACAAAAACATCACGGGGTGGTGCGCCTTGTATGGGTGTGTGTTACATTAGATTCACTATTAGGAGTGAGAAGAACATCACGGGGTGGTGCGCCTTGTATGGGTCTGTGTTACATTACATTCACTAGTAGGAGTGAGAAAAACATCACGGGGTGGTGCGCCTTGTATGGGTCTGTGTTACATTACATTCACTAGTAGGAGTGAGAAAAACATCACGGGGTGGTGCGCCTTGTATGGGTGTGTGTTACATTACATTCACTAGTAGGAGTGAGAAAAACATCACGGGGTGGTGCACCTTGTATGGGTGTGTGTTACATTACATTCACTAGTAGGAGTGAGAAAAACATCACGGGGTGTTGCGCCTTGTATGGGTGTGTGTTACATGAGATTCACTAGTAGGAGTGAGAAAAACATCACGGGGTGGTGCGCCTTGTATGGGTGTGTGTTACATTACATTCACTAGTAGGAGTGAGAAAAACATCACGGGGTGGAGCGCCTTGTATGGGTGTGTGTTACATTAGATTCACTAGTAGGAGTGAGAAAAACATCACGGGGTGGTGCGCCTTGTATGGGTGTGTGTTACATTAGATTCACTAGTAGGAGTGAGAAAAACATCACGGGGTGGTGCGCCTTGTATGGGTGTGTGTTACATTAGATTCACTAGTAGGAGTGAGAAAAACTTCACGGGGTGGTGCGCCTTGTATGGGTGTGTGTTACATTAGATTCACTAGTAGGAGTGAGAAAAACATCACGGGGTGGTGCGCCTTGTATGGTTGTGTGTTACATTACATTCACTAGTAGGAGTGAGAAAAACATCACGGGGTGGTGCGCCTTCTATGGGTGTGTGTTACATTACATTCACTGGTAGGAGTGAGAAAAACATCACGGGGTGGTGCGCCTTGTATGGGTGTGTGTTACATTACATTCACTGGTAGGAGTGAGAAAAACATCACGGGGTGGTGCGCCTTGTATGGGTGTGTGTTACATTACATTCACTGGTAGGAGTGAGAAAAACATCACGGGGTGGTGCGCCGTGTATGGGTGTGTGTTACATTACATTCACTGGTAGGCGTGAGAAAAACATCACGGGGTGGTGCGCCTTGTATGGGTGTGTGTTACATTACATTCACTAGTAGGAGTGAGAAAAACATCACGGGGTGGTGCGCCTTGTATGGGTGTGTGTTACATTACATTCACTAGTAGGAGTGAGAAAAACATCACGGGGTGGTGCGCATTTTATGGGTGTGTGTTACATTACATTCACTAGTAGGAGTGAGAAAAACATCACGGGGTGGTGCGCCTTGTATGGGTGTGTGTTACGTTACATTCACTAGTAGGAGTGACAAAAACATCACGGGGTGGTGCGCCTTGTATGGGTGTGTGTTACATTAGATTCACTATTAGGAGTGAGAAGAACATCACGGGGTGGTGCGCCTTGTATGGGTCTGTGTTACATTACATTCACTAGTAGGAGTGAGAAAAACATCACGGGGTGGTGCGCCTTGTATGGGTCTGTGTTACATTACATTCACTAGTAGGAGTGAGAAAAACATCACGGGGTGGTGCGCCTTGTATGGGTGTGTGTTACATTACATTCACTAGTAGGAGTGAGAAAAACATCACGGGGTGGTGCACCTTGTATGGGTGTGTGTTACATTACATTCACTAGTAGGAGTGAGAAAAACATCACGGGGTGTTGCGCCTTGTATGGGTGTGTGTTACATGAGATTCACTAGTAGGAGTGAGAAAAACATCACGGGGTGGTGCGCCTTGTATGGGTGTGTGTTACATTACATTCACTAGTAGGAGTGAGAAAAACATCACGGGGTGGAGCGCCTTGTATGGGTGTGTGTTACATTAGATTCACTAGTAGGAGTGAGAAAAACATCACGGGGTGGTGCGCCTTGTATGGGTGTGTGTTACATTAGATTCACTAGTAGGAGTGAGAAAAACATCACGGGGTGGTGCGCCTTGTATGGGTGTGTGTTACATTAGATTCACTAGTAGGAGTGAGAAAAACTTCACGGGGTGGTGCGCCTTGTATGGGTGTGTGTTACATTAGATTCACTAGTAGGAGTGAGAAAAACATCACGGGGTGGTGCGCCTTGTATGGTTGTGTGTTACATTAGATTCACTAGAAGGAGTGAGAAAAACATCACGGGGTGGTGCGCCTTGTATGGGTGTGTGTTACATTAGATTCACTAGTAGGAGTGAGAAAAACATCACGGGGTGGTGCGCATTCCATGGGTGTGTGTTACATTAGATTCACTAGTGGGAGTGAGAAAAACATCACGGGGTGGTGCGCATTGTATGGGTGTGTGTTACATTAGATTCACTAGTGGGAGTGAGAAAAACATCACGGGGTGGTGCGCATTGTATGGGTGTGTGTTACATTAGATTCACTAGTAGGAGTGAGAAAAACATCACGGGGTGGTGCGCATTGTATGGGTGTGTGTTACATTAGATTCACTAGTAGGAGTGAGAAAAACATCACGGGGTGGTGCGCATTGTATGGGTGTGTGTTACATTAGATTCACTAGTAGGAGTGAGAAAAACATCACGGGGTGGTGCGCATTGTATGGGTGTGTGTTACATTTGATTCACTAGTAGCAGTGAGAAAAACATCACGGGGTGGTGCGCATTGTACGGGTGTGTGTTACATTAGATTCACTAGTAGGAGTGAGAAAAACATCACGGGGTGCTGCGCATTGTAGGGGTGTGTGTTACATTAGATTCACTAGTAGCAGTGAGAAAAACATCACGGGGTGTTGCGCATTGTATGGGTGTGTGTTACATTACATTCACTAGTAGGAGTGAGAAAAACATCACGGGGTGGAGCGCCTTGTATGGGTGTGTGTTACGTTACATTCACTAGTAGGAGTGAGAAAAACATCACGGGGTGGTGCGGATTGTATGGGTGTGTGTTACGTTACATTCACTAGTAGGAGTGAGAAAAACATCACGGGGTGGTGCGCATTGTATGGGTGTGTGTTACGTTACATTCACTACTAGGAGTGAGAAAAACATCACGGGGTGGTGCGCATTGTATGGGTGTGTTTTACGTTACATTCACTAGTAGGAGTGAGAAAAACATCACGGGGTGGTGCGGATTGTATGGGTGTGTGTTACGTTACATTCACTAGTAGGAGTGAGAAAAACATCACGGGGTGGTGAGCATTGTATGGTTGTGTGTTACATTACATTCACTAGTAGCAGTGAGAAAAACATCACGGGGTCGTGCGCCTTGTATGGGTGTGTGTTACATTAGATTCACTAGTAGAAGTGAGAAAAACATCACGGGGTGGTGCGCCTTGTATGGGTGTGTGTTACATTAGATTCACTAGTAGGAGTGAGATAAACATCACGGGGTGGTGCGCCTTGTATGGGTGTGTGTTACATTAGATTCACTAGTAGGAGTGAGGAAAACATCACGGGGTGGTGCGCCTTGTATTGGTGGGTGTTACATTACATTCACTAGTAGGAGTGAGGAAAACATCACGGGGTGGTGCGCCTTGTATGGGTGTGTGTTACATTACATTCACTAGTAGGAGTGAGAAAAACATCACGGGGTGGTGCGCCTTGTATGGGTGTGTGTTACATTACATTCACTAGTAGGAGTGAGAAAAACATCACGGGGTGGTGCGCCTTCTATGGGTGTGTGTTACATTACATTCACTGGTAGGAGTGAGAAAAACATCACGGGGTGGTGCGCCTTGTATGGGTGTGTGTTACATTACATTCACTAGTAGGAGTGAGAAAAACATCACGGGGTGGTGCGCATTGTATGGGTGTGTGTTACATTACATTCACTAGTAGGAGTGAGAAAAACATCACGGGGTGGTGCGCCTTGTATGGGTGTGTGTTACGTTACATTCACTAGTAGGAGTGACAAAAACATCACGGGGTGGTGCGCCTTGTATGGGTGTGTGTTACATTAGATTCACTATTAGGAGTGAGAAGAACATCACGCGGTGGTGCGCCTTGTATGGGTCTGTGTTACATTACATTCACTAGTAGGAGTGAGAAAAACATCACGGGGTGGTGCGCATTGTATGGTTGTGTGTTACATTACATTCACTAGTAGCAGTGAGAAAAACATCACGGGGTCGTGCGCCTTGTATGGGTGTGTGTTACATTAGATTCACTAGTAGAAGTGAGAAAAACATCACGGGGTGGTGCGCCTTGTATGGGTGTGTGTTACATTAGATTCACTAGTAGGAGTGAGATAAACATCACGGGGTGGTGCGCCTTGTATGGGTGTGTGTTACATTAGATTCACAAGTAGGAGTGAGGAAAACATCACGGGGTGGTGCGCCTTGTATGGGTGTGTGTTACATTACATTCACTAGTAGGAGTGAGGAAAACATCACGGGGTGGTGCGCCTTGTATGGGTGTGTGTTACATTACATTCACTAGTAGGAGTGAGAAAAACATCACGGGGTGGTGCGCCTTGTATGGGTGTGTGTTACATTACATTCACTAGTAGGAGTGAGAAAAACATCACGGGGTGGTGCGCCTTCTATGGGTGTGTGTTACATTACATTCACTGGTAGGAGTGAGAAAAACATCACGGGGTGGTGCGCCTTGTATGGGTGTGTGTTACATTACATTCACTGGTAGGAGTGAGAAAAACATCACGGGGTGGTGCGCCTTGTATGGGTGTGTGTTACATTACATTCACTGGTAGGAGTGAGAAAAACATCACGGGGTGGTGCGCCTTGTATGGGTGTGTGTTACATTACATTCACTGGTAGGCGTGAGAAAAACATCACGGGGTGGTGCGCCTTGTATGGGTGTGTGTTACATTACATTCACTAGTAGGAGTGAGAAAAACATCACGGGGTGGTGCGCCTTGTATGGGTGTGTGTTACATTACATTCACTAGTAGGAGTGAGAAAAACATCACGGGGTGGTGCGCATTGTATGGGTGTGTGTTACATTACATTCACTAGTAGGAGTGAGAAAAACATCACGGGGTGGTGCGCCTTGTATGGGTGTGTGTTACGTTACATTCACTAGTAGGAGTGACAAAAACATCACGGGGTGGTGCGCCTTGTATGGGTGTGTGTTACATTAGATTCACTATTAGGAGTGAGAAGAACATCACGGGGTGGTACGCCTTGTATGGGTCTGTGTTACATTACATTCACTAGTAGGAGTGAGAAAAACATCACTGGGTGGTGCGCCTTGTACGGGTCTGTGTTACATTACATTCACTAGTAGGAGTGAGAAAAACATCACGGGGTGGTGCGCCTTGTATGGGTGTGTGTTACATTACATTCACTAGTAGGAGTGAGAAAAACATCACGGGGTGGTGCACCTTGTATGGGTGTGTGTTACATTACATTCACTAGTAGGAGTGAGAAAAACATCACGGGGTGTTGCGCCTTGTATGGGTGTGTGTTACATGAGATTCACTAGTAGGAGTGAGAAAAACATCACGGGGTGGTGCGCCTTGTATGGGTGTGTGTTACATTAGATTCACTATTAGGAGTGAGAAGAACATCACGGGGTGGTGCGCATTGTATGGGTGTGTGTTACGTTACATTCACTAGTAGGAGTGAGAAAAACATCACGGGGTGGTGTGCATTGTATGGTTGTGTGTTACATTACATTCACTAGTAGCAGTGAGAAAAACATCACGGGGTCGTGCGCCTTGTATGGGTGTGTGTTACATTAGATTCACTAGTAGAAGTGAGAAAAACATCACGGGGTGGTGCGCCTTGTATGGGTGTGTGTTACATTAGATTCACTAGTAGGAGTGAGATAAACATCACGGGGTGGTGCGCCTTGTATGGGTGTGTGTTACATTAGATTCACTTGTAGGAGTGAGGAAAACATCACGGGGTGGTGCGCCTTGTATGGGTGTGTGTTACATTACATTCACTGGTAGGAGTGAGAAAAACATCACGGGGTGGTGCGCCTTGTATGGGTGTGTGTTACATTACATTCACTGGTAGGCGTGAGAAAAACATCACGGGGTGGTGCGCCTTGTATGGGTGTGTGTTACATTACATTCACTAGTAGGAGTGAGAAAAACATCACGGGGTGGTGCGCCTTGTATGGGTGTGTGTTACATTACATTCACTAGTAGGAGTGAGAAAAACATCACGGGGTGGTGCGCATTGTATGGGTGTGTGTTACATTACATTCACTAGTAGGAGTGAGAAAAACATCACGGGGTGGTGCGCCTTGTATGGGTGTGTGTTACGTTACATTCACTAGTAGGAGTGACAAAAACATCACGGGGTGGTGCGCCTTGTATGGGTGTGTGTTACATTAGATTCACTATTAGGAGTGAGAAGAACATCACGGGGTGGTACGCCTTGTATGGGTCTGTGTTACATTACATTCACTAGTAGGAGTGAGAAAAACATCACTGGGTGGTGCGCCTTGTACGGGTCTGTGTTACATTACATTCACTAGTAGGAGTGAGAAAAACATCACGGGGTGGTGCGCCTTGTATGGGTGTGTGTTACATTACATTCACTAGTAGGAGTGAGAAAAACATCACGGGGTGGTGCACCTTGTATGGGTGTGTGTTACATTACATTCACTAGTAGGAGTGAGAAAAACATCACGGGGTGTTGCGCCTTGTATGGGTGTGTGTTACATGAGATTCACTAGTAGGAGTGAGAAAAACATCACGGGGTGGTGCGCCTTGTATGGGTGTGTGTTACATTAGATTCACTATTAGGAGTGAGAAGAACATCACGGGGTGGTGCGCATTGTATGGGTGTGTGTTACGTTACATTCACTAGTAGGAGTGAGAAAAACATCACGGGGTGGTGCGCATTGTATGGTTGTGTGTTACATTACATTCACTAGTAGCAGTGAGAAAAACATCACGGGGTCGTGCGCCTTGTATGGGTGTGTGTTACATTAGATTCACTAGTAGAAGTGAGAAAAACATCACGGGGTGGTGCGCCTTGTATGGGTGTGTGTTACATTAGATTCACTAGTAGGAGTGAGATAAACATCACGGGGTGGTGCGCCTTGTATGGGTGTGTGTTACATTAGATTCACTAGTAGGAGTGAGGAAAACATCACGGGGTGGTGCGCCTTGTATGGGTGTGTGTTACATTACATTCACTGGTAGGAGTGAGAAAAACATCACGGGGTGGTGCGCCTTGTATGGGTGTGTGTTACATTACATTCACTGGTAGGCGTGAGAAAAACATCACGGGGTGGTGCGCCTTGTATGGGTGTGTGTTACATTACATTCACTAGTAGGAGTGAGAAAAACATCACGGGGTGGTGCGCCTTGTATGGGTGTGTGTTACATTACATTCACTAGTAGGAGTGAGAAAAACATCACGGGGTGGTGCGCATTGTATGGGTGTGTGTTACATTAGATTCACTAGTAGGAGTGAGAAAAACATCACGGGGTGGTGCGCCTTGTATGGGTGTGTGTTACGTTACATTCACTAGTAGGAGTGACAAAAACATCACGGGGTGGTGCGCCTTGTATGGGTGTGTGTTACATTAGATTCACTATTAGGAGTGAGAAGAACATCACGGGGTGGTGCGCCTTGTATGGGTCTGTGTTACATTACATTCACTAGTAGGAGTGAGAAAAACATCACGGGGTGGTGCGCATTGTATGGTTGTGTGTTACATTACATTCACTAGTAGCAGTGAGAAAAACATCACGGGGTCGTGCGCCTTGTATGGGTGTGTGTTACATTAGATTCACTAGTAGAAGTGAGAAAAACATCACGGGGTGGTGCGCCTTGTATGGGTGTGTGTTACATTAGATTCACTAGTAGGAGTGAGATAAACATCACGGGGTGGTGCGCCTTGTATGGGTGTGTGTTACATTAGATTCACAAGTAGGAGTGAGGAAAACATCACGGGGTGGTGTGCCTTGTATGGGTGTGTGTTACATTACATTCACTAGTAGGAGTGAGGAAAACATCACGGGGTGGTGCGCCTTGTATGGGTGTGTGTTACATTACATTCACTAGTAGGAGTGAGAAAAACATCACGGGGTGGTGCGCCTTGTATGGGTGTGTGTTACATTACATTCACTAGTAGGAGTGAGAAAAACATCACGGGGTGGTGCGCCTTCTATGGGTGTGTGTTACATTACATTCACTGGTAGGAGTGAGAAAAACATCACGGGGTGGTGCGCCTTGTATGGGTGTGTGTTACATTACATTCACTGGTAGGAGTGAGAAAAACATCACGGGGTGGTGCGCCTTGTATGGGTGTGTGTTACATTACATTCACTGGTAGGAGTGAGAAAAACATCACGGGGTGGTGCGCCTTGTATGGGTGTGTGTTACATTACATTCACTGGTAGGCGTGAGAAAAACATCACGGGGTGGTGCGCCTTGTATGGGTGTGTGTTACATTACATTCACTAGTAGGAGTGAGAAAAACATCACGGGGTGGTGCGCCTTGTATGGGTGTGTGTTACATTACATTCACTAGTAGGAGTGAGAAAAACATCACGGGGTGGTGCGCATTGTATGGGTGTGTGTTACATTACATTCACTAGTAGGAGTGAGAAAAACATCACGGGGTGGTGCGCCTTGTATGGGTGTGTGTTACGTTACATTCACTAGTAGGAGTGACAAAAACATCACGGGGTGGTGCGCCTTGTATGGGTGTGTGTTACATTAGATTCACTATTAGGAGTGAGAAGAACATCACGGGGTGGTGCGCCTTGTATGGGTCTGTGTTACATTACATTCACTAGTAGGAGTGAGAAAAACATCACTGGGTGGTGCGCCTTGTATGGGTCTGTGTTACATTACATTCACTAGTAGGAGTGAGAAAAACATCACGGGGTGGTGCGCCTTGTATGGGTGTGTGTTACATTACATTCACTAGTAGGAGTGAGAAAAACATCACGGGGTGGTGCACCTTGTATGGGTGTGTGTTACATTACATTCACTAGTAGGAGTGAGAAAAACATCACGGGGTGTTGCGCCTTGTATGGGTGTGTGTTACATGAGATTCACTAGTAGGAGTGAGAAAAACATCACGGGGTGGTGCGCCTTGTATGGGTGTGTGTTACATTAGATTCACTATTAGGAGTGAGAAGAACATCACGGGGTGGTGCGCATTGTATGGGTGTGTGTTACGTTACATTCACTAGTAGGAGTGAGAAAAACATCACGGGGTGGTGCGCATTGTATGGTTGTGTGTTACATTACATTCACTAGTAGCAGTGAGAAAAACATCACGGGGTCGTGCGCCTTGTATGGGTGTGTGTTACATTAGATTCACTAGTAGAAGTGAGAAAAACATCACGGGGTGGTGCGCCTTGTATGGGTGTGTGTTACATTAGATTCACTAGTAGGAGTGAGATAAACATCACGGGGTGGTGCGCCTTGTATGGGTGTGTGTTACATTAGATTCACTAGTAGGAGTGAGGAAAACATCACGGGGTGGTGCGCCTTGTATGGGTGTGTGTTACATTACATTCACTAGTAGGAGTGAGGAAAACATCACGGGGTGGTGCGCCTTGTATGGGTGTGTGTTACATTACATTCACTAGTAGGAGTGAGAAAAACATCACGGGGTGGTGCGCCTTGTATGGGTGTGTGTTACATTACATTCACTAGTAGGAGTGAGAAAAACATCACGGGGTGGTGCGCCTTCTATGGGTGTGTGTTACATTACATTCACTGGTAGGAGTGAGAAAAACATCACGGGGTGGTGCGCCTTGTATGGGTGTGTGTTACATTACATTCACTGGTAGGAGTGAGAAAAACATCACGGGGTGGTGCGCCTTGTATGGGTGTGTGTTACATTACATTCACTGGTAGGAGTGAGAAAAACATCACGGGGTTGTGCGCCTTGTATGGGTGTGTGTTACATTACATTCACTGGTAGGCGTGAGAAAAACATCACGGGGTGGTGCGCCTTGTATGGGTGTGTGTTACATTACATTCACTAGTAGGAGTGAGAAAAACATCACGGGGTGGTGCGCCTTGTATGGGTGTGTGTTACATTACATTCACTAGTAGGAGTGAGAAAAACATCACGGGGTGGTGCGCATTGTATGGGTGTGTGTTACATTACATTCACTAGTAGGAGTGAGAAAAACATCACGGGGTGGTGCGCCTTGTATGGGTGTGTGTTACGTTACATTCACTAGTAAGAGTGACAAAAACATCACGGGGTGGTGCGCCTTGTATGGGTGTGTGTTACATTAGATTCACTATTAGGAGTGAGAAGAACATCACGGGGTAGTGCGCCTTGTATGGGTCTGTGTTACATTACATTCACTAGTAGGAGTGAGAAAAACATCACGGGGTGGTGCGCCTTGTATGGGTCTGTGTTACATTACATTCACTAGTAGGAGTGAGAAAAACATCACGGGGTGGTGCGCCTTGTATGGGTGTGTGTTACATTACATTCACTAGTAGGAGTGAGAAAAACATCACGGGGTGGTGCACCTTGTATGGGTGTGTGTTACATTACATTCACTAGTAGGAGTGAGAAAAACATCACGGGGTGTTGCGCCTTGTATGGGTGTGTGTTACATGAGATTCACTAGTAGGAGTGAGAAAAACATCACGGGGTGGTGCGCCTTGTATGGGTGTGTGTTACATTACATTCACTAGTAGGAGTGAGAAAAACATCACGGGGTGGAGCGCCTTGTATGGGTGTGTGTTACATTAGATTCACTAGTAGGAGTGAGAAAAACATCACGGGGTGGTGCGCCTTGTATGGGTGTGTGTTACATTAGATTCACTAGTAGGAGTGAGAAAAACATCACGGGGTGGTGCGCCTTGTATGGGTGTGTGTTACATTAGATTCACTAGTAGGAGTGAGAAAAACTTCACGGGGTTGTGCGCCTTGTATGGGTGTGTGTTACATTAGATTCACTAGTAGGAGTGAGAAAAACATCACGGGGTGGTGCGCCTTGTATGGTTGTGTGTTACATTAGATTCACTAGAAGGAGTGAGAAAAACATCACGGGGTGGTGCGCCTTGTATGGGTGTGTGTTACATTAGATTCACTAGTAGGAGTGAGAAAAACATCACGGGGTGGTGCGCATTCTATGGGTGTGTGTTACATTAGATTCACTAGTGGGAGTGAGAAAAACATCACGGGGTGGTGCGCATTGTATTGGTGTGTGTTACATTAGATTCACTGGTAGGCGTGAGAAAAACATCACGGGGTGGTGCGCCTTGTATGGGTGTGTGTTACATTACATTCACTGGTAGGCGTGAGAAAAACATCACGGGGTGGTGCGCCTTGTATGGGTGTGTGTTACATTACATTCACTAGTAGGAGTGAGAAAAACATCACGGGGTGGTGCGCATTGTATGGGTGTGTGTTACGTTACATTCACTAGTAGGAGTGGGAAAAACATCACGGGGTGGTGCGCACTGTATGGGTGTGTGTTACATTAGATTCACTAGTAGGAGTGAGAAAAACATCACGGGGTGGTGCGCATTGTATGGGTGTGTTTTACGTTACATTCACTAGTAGGAGTGAGAAAAACATCACGGGGTGGTGCGCATTGTATGGGTGTGTGTTACGTTACATTCACTTGTAGGAGTGAGAAAAACATCACGGGGTGGTGCGCATTGTATGGGTGTGTTTTACGTTACATTCACTAGTAGGAGTGAGAAAAACATCACGGGGTGGTGCGCATTGTATGGGTGTGTGTTACGTTACATTCACTAGTAGGAGTGAGAAAAACATCACGGGGTGGTGCGCATTGTATGGTTGTGTGTTACATTACATTCACTAGTAGCAGTGAGAAAAACATCACGGGGTCGTGCGCCTTGTATGGGTGTGTGTTACATTAGATTCACTAGTAGAAGTGAGAAAAACATCACGGGGTGGTGCGCCTTGTATGGGTGTGTGTTACATTAGATTCACTAGTAGGAGTGAGATAAACATCACGGGGTGGTGCGCCTTGTATGGGTGTGTGTTACATTAGATTCACTAGTAGGAGTGAGGAAAACATCACGGGGTGGTGCGCCTTGTATGGGTGTGTGTTACATTACATTCACTAGTAGGAGTGAGGAAAACATCACGGGGTGGTGCGCCTTGTATGGGTGTGTGTTACATTACATTCACTAGTAGGAGTGAGAAAAACATCACGGGGTGGTGCGCCTTGTATGGGTGTGTGTTACATTACATTCACTAGTAGGAGTGAGAAAAACATCACGGGGTGGTGCGCATTGTATGGGTGTGTGTTACATTAGATTCACTAGTAGCAGTGAGAAAAACATCACGGGGTGGTGCGCATTGTATGGTTGTGTGTTACATTACATTCACTAGTAGCAGTGAGAAAAACATCACGGGGTCGTGCGCCTTGTATGGGTGTGTGTTACATTAGATTCACTAGTAGAAGTGAGAAAAACATCACGGGGTGGTGCGCCTTGTATGGGTGTGTGTTACATTAGATTCACTAGTAGGAGTGAGATAAACATCACGGGGTGGTGCGCCTTGTATGGGTGTGTGTTACATTAGATTCACTAGTAGGAGTGAGGAAAACATCACGGGGTGGTGCGCCTTGTATGGGTGTGTGTTACATTACATTCACTAGTAGGAGAGAGGAAAACATCACGGGGTGGTGCGCCTTGTATGGGTGTGTGTTACATTACATTCACTAGTAGGAGTGAGAAAAACCTCACGGGGTGGTGCGCCTTGTATGGGTGTGTGTTACATTACATTCACTAGTAGGAGTGAGAAAAACATCACGGGGTGGTGCGCCTTCTATGGGTGTGTGTTACATTACATTCACTGGTAGGAGTGAGAAAAACATCACGGGGTGGTGCGCCTTGTATGGGTGTGTGTTACATTACATTCACTGGTAGGAGTGAGAAAAACATCACGGGGTGGTGCGCCTTGTATGGGTGTGTGTTACATTACATTCACTAGTAGGAGTGAGAAAAACATCACGGGGTGGTGCGCCTTGTATGGGTGTGTGTTACATTACATTCACTAGTAGGAGTGAGAAAAACATCACGGGGTGGTGCACCTTGTATGGGTGTGTGTTACATTACATTCACTAGTAGGAGTGAGAAAAACATCACGGGGTGTTGCGCCTTGTATGGGTGTGTGTTACATGAGATTCACTAGTAGGAGTGAGAAAAACATCACGGGGTGGTGCGCCTTGTATGGGTGTGTGTTACATTACATTCACTAGTAGGAGTGAGAAAAACATCACGGGGTGGAGCGCCTTGTATGGGTGTGTGTTACATTAGATTCACTAGTAGGAGTGAGAAAAACATCACGGGGTGGTGCGCCTTGTATGGGTGTGTGTTACATTAGATTCACTAGTAGGAGTGAGAAAAACATCACGGGGTGGTGCGCCTTGTATGGGTGTGTGTTACATTAGATTCACTAGTAGGAGTGAGAAAAACTTCACGGGGTGGTGCGCCTTGTATGGGTGTGTGTTACATTAGATTCACTAGTAGGAGTGAGAAAAACATCACGGGGTGTTGCGCCTTGTATGGTTGTGTGTTACATTAGATTCACTAGAAGGAGTGAGAAAAACATCACGGGGTGGTGCGCATTCTATGGGTGTGTGTTACATTAGATTCACTAGTGGGAGTGAGAAAAACATCACGGGGTGGTGCGCCTTGTATGGGTGTGTGTTACATTACATTCACTGGTAGGCGTGAGAAAAACATCACGGGGTGGTGCGCCTTGTATGGGTGTGTGTTACATTACATTCACTAGTAGGAGTGAGAAAAACATCACGGGGTGGTGCGCATTGTATGGGTGTGTGTTACGTTACATTCACTAGTAGGAGTGGGAAAAACATCACGGGGTGGTGCGCACTGTATGGGTGTGTGTTACATTAGATTCACTAGTAGGAGTGAGAAAAACATCACGGGGTGGTGCGCATTGTATGGGTGTGTTTTACGTTACATTCACTAGTAGGAGTGAGAAAAACATCACGGGGTGGTGCGCATTGTATGGGTGTGTGTTACGTTACATTCACTAGTAGGAGTGAGAAAAACATCACGGGGTGGTGCGCATTGTATGGGTGTGTTTTACGTTACATTCACTAGTAGGAGTGAGAAAAACATCACGGGGTGGTGCGCATTGTATGGGTGTGTGTTACGTTACATTCACTAGTAGGAGTGAGAAAAACATCACGGGGTGGTGCGCATTGTATGGTTGTGTGTTACATTACATTCACTAGTAGCAGTGAGAAAAACATCACGGGGTCGTGCGCCTTGTATGGGTGTGTGTTACATTAGATTCACTAGTAGAAGTGAGAAAAACATCACGGGGTGGTGCGCCTTGTATGGGTGTGTGTTACATTAGATTCACTAGTAGGAGTGAGATAAACATCACGGGGTGGTGCGCCTTGTATGGGTGTGTGTTACATTAGATTCACTAGTAGGAGTGAGGAAAACATCACGGGGTGGTGCGCCTTGTATGGGTGTGTGTCACATTACATTCACTAGTAGGAGTGAGGAAAACATCACGGGGTGGTGCGCCTTGTATGGGTGTGTGTTACATTACATTCACTAGTAGGAGTGAGAAAAACATCACGGGGTGGTGCGCCTTGTATGGGTGTGTGTTACATTACATTCACTAGTAGGAGTGAGAAAAACATCACGGGGTGGTGCGCCTTCTATGGGTGTGTGTTACATTACATTCACTGGTAGGAGTGAGAAAAACATCACGGGGTGGTGTGCCTTGTATGGGTGTGTGTTACATTACATTCACTGGTAGGAGTGAGAAAAACATCACGGGGTGGTGCGCCTTGTATGGGTGTGTGTTACATTACATTCACTGGTAGGAGTGAGAAAAACATCACGGGGTGGTGCGCCTTGTATGGGTGTGTGTTACATTACATTCACTGGTAGGCGTGAGAAAAACATCACGGGGTGGTGCGCCTTGTATGGGTGTGTGTTACATTACATTCACTAGTAGGAGTGAGAAAAACATCACGGGGTGGTGCGCCTTGTATGGGTGTGTGTTACATTACATTCACTAGTAGGAGTGAGAAAAACATCACGGGGTGGTGCGCATTGTATGGGTGTGTGTTACATTACATTCACTAGTAGGAGTGAGAAAAACATCACGGGGTGGTGCGCCTTGTATGGGTGTGTGTTACGTTACATTCACTAGTAGGAGTGACAAAAACATCACGGGGTGGTGCGCCTTGTATGGGTGTGTGTTACATTAGATTCACTATTAGGAGTGAGAAGAACATCACGGGGTGGTGCGCCTTGTATGGGTCTGTGTTACATTACATTCACTAGTAGGAGTGAGAAAAACATCACGGGGTGGTGCGCATTGTATGGTTGTGTGTTACATTACATTCACTAGTAGCAGTGAGAAAAACATCACGGGGTCGTGCGCCTTGTATGGGTGTGTGTTACATTAGATTCACTAGTAGAAGTGAGAAAAACATCACGGGGTGGTGCGCCTTGTATGGGTGTGTGTTACATTAGATTCACTAGTAGGAGTGAGATAAACATCACGGGGTGGTGCGCCTTGTATGGGTGTGTGTTACATTAGATTCACAAATAGGAGTGAGGAAAACATCACGGGGTGGTGCGCCTTGTATGGGTGTGTGTTACATTACATTCACTAGTAGGAGTGAGAAAAACATCACGGGGTGGTGCGCCTTCTATGGGTGTGTGTTACATTACATTCACTGGTAGGAGTGAGAAAAACATCACGGGGTGGTGCGCCTTGTATGGGTGTGTGTTACATTACATTCACTGGTAGGAGTGAGAAAAACATCACGGGGTGGTGCGCCTTGTATGGGTGTGTGTTACATTACATTCACTGGTAGGAGTGAGAAAAACATCACGGGGTGGTGCGCCTTGTATGGGTGTGTGTTACATTACATTCACTGGTAGGCGTGAGAAAAACATCACGGGGTGGTGCGCCTTGTATGGGTGTGTGTTACATTACATTCACTAGTAGGAGTGAGAAAAACATCACGGGGTGGTGCGCCTTGTATGGGTGTGTGTTACATTACATTCACTAGTAGGAGTGAGAAAAACATCACGGGGTGGTGCGCATTGTATGGGTGTGTGTTACATTACATTCACTAGTAGGAGTGACAAAAACATCACGGGGTGGTGCGCCTTGTATGGGTGTGTGTTACGTTACATTCACTAGTAGGAGTGACAAAAACATCACGGGGTGGTGCGCCTTGTATGGGTGTGTGTTACATTAGATTCACTATTAGGAGTGAGAAGAACATCACGGGGTGGTGCGCCTTGTATGGGTCTGTGTTACATTACATTCACTAGTAGGAGTGAGAAAAACATCACGGGGTGGTGCGCCTTGTATGGGTCTGTGTTACATTACATTCACTAGTAGGAGTGAGAAAAACATCACGGGGTGGTGCGCCTTGTATGGGTGTGTGTTACATTACATTCACTAGTAGGAGTGAGAAAAACATCACGGGGTGGTGCACCTTGTATGGGTGTGTGTTACATTACATTCACTAGTAGGAGTGAGAAAAACATCACGGGGTGTTGCGCCTTGTATGGGTGTGTGTTACATGAGATTCACTAGTAGGAGTGAGAAAAACATCACGGGGTGGTGCGCCTTGTATGGGTGTGTGTTACATTAGATTCACTATTAGGAGTGAGAAGAACATCACGGGGTGGTGCGCATTGTATGGGTGTGTGTTACGTTACATTCACTAGTAGGAGTGAGAAAAACATCACGGGGTGGTGCGCATTGTATGGTTGTGTGTTACATTACATTCACTAGTAGCAGTGAGAAAAACATCACGGGGTCGTGCGCCTTGTATGGGTGTGTGTTACATTAGATTCACTAGTAGAAGTGAGAAAAACATCACGGGGTGGTGCGCCTTGTATGGGTGTGTGTTACATTAGATTCACTAGTAGGAGTGAGATAAACATCACGGGGTGGTGCGCCTTGTATGGGTGTGTGTTACATTAGATTCACTAGTAGGAGTGAGGAAAACATCACGGGGTGGTGCGCCTTGTATGGGTGTGTGTTACATGAGATTCACTAGTAGGAGTGAGAAAAACATCACGGGGTGGTGCGCCTTGTATGGGTGTGTGTTACATTACATTCACTAGTAGGAGTGAGAAAAACATCACGGGGTGGAGCGCCTTGTATGGGTGTGTGTTACATTAGATTCACTAGTAGGAGTGAGAAAAACATCACGGGGTGGTGCGCCTTGTATGGGTGTGTGTTACATTAGATTCACTAGTAGGAGTGAGAAAAACATCACGGGGTGGTGCGCCTTGTATGGGTGTGTGTTACATTAGATTCACTAGTAGGAGTGAGAAAAACTTCACGGGGTGGTGCGCCTTGTATGGGTGTGTGTTACATTAGATTCACTAGTAGGAGTGAGAAAAACATCACGGGGTGGTGCGCCTTGTATGGTTGTGTGTTACATTAGATTCACTAGAAGGAGTGAGAAAAACATCACGGGGTGGTGCGCATTCTATGGGTGTGTGTTACATTAGATTCACTAGTGGGAGTGAGAAAAACATCACGGGGTGGTGCGCCTTGTATGGGTGTGTGTTACATTACATTCACTGGTAGGAGTGAGAAAAACATCACGGGGTGGTGCGCCTTGTATGGGTGTGTGTTACATTACATTCACTAGTAGGAGTGAGAAAAACATCACGGGGTGGTGCGCCTTGTATGGGTGTGTGTTACATTAGATTCACTAGAAGGAGTGAGAAAAACATCACGGGGTGGTGCGCATTCTATGGGTGTGTGTTACATTAGATTCACTAGTGGGAGTGAGAAAAACATCACGGGGTGGTGCGCCTTGTATGGGTGTGTGTTACATTACATTCACTGGTAGGAGTGAGAAAAACATCACGGGGTGGTGCGCCTTGTATGGGTGTGTGTTACATTACATTCACTAGTAGGAGTGAGAAAAACATCACGGGGTGGTGCGCCTTGTATGGGTGTGTGTTACATTACATTCACTAGTAGGAGTGAGAAAAACATCACGGGGTGGTGCACCTTGTATGGGTGTGTGTTACATTACATTCACTAGTAGGAGTGAGAAAAACATCACGGGGTGTTGCGCCTTGTATGGGTGTGTGTTACATGAGATTCACTAGTAGGAGTGAGAAAAACATCACGGGGTGGTGCGCCTTGTATGGGTGTGTGTTACATTACATTCACTAGTAGGAGTGAGAAAAACATCACGGGGTGGAGCGCCTTGTATGGGTGTGTGTTACATTAGATTCACTAGTAGGAGTGAGAAAAACATCACGGGGTGGTGCGCCTTGTATGGGTGTGTGTTACATTAGATTCACTAGTAGGAGTGAGAAAAACATCACGGGGTTGTGCGCCTTGTATGGGTGTGTGTTACATTAGATTCACTAGTAGGAGTGAGAAAAACTTCACGGGGTGGTGCGCCTTGTATGGGTGTGTGTTACATTAGATTCACTAGTAGGAGTGAGAAAAACATCACGGGGTGGTGCGCCTTGTATGGTTGTGTGTTACATTAGATTCACTAGAAGGAGTGAGAAAAACATCACGGGGTGGTGCGCATTCTATGGGTGTGTGTTACATTAGATTCACTAGTGGGAGTGAGAAAAACATCACGGGGTGGTGCGCCTTGTATGGGTGTGTGTTACATTACATTCACTGGTAGGCGTGAGAAAAACATCACGGGGTGGTGCGCCTTGTATGGGTGTGTGTTACATTACATTCACTAGTAGGAGTGAGAAAAACATCACGGGGTGGTGCGCATTGTATGGGTGTGTGTTACGTTACATTCACTAGTAGGAGTGGGAAAAACATCACGGGGTGGTGCGCACTGTATGGGTGTGTGTTACATTAGATTCACTAGTAGGAGTGAGAAAAACATCACGGGGTGGTGCGCATTGTATGGGTGTGTTTTACGTTACATTCACTAGTAGGAGTGAGAAAAACATCACGGGGTGGTGCGCATTGTATGGGTGTGTGTTACGTTACATTCACTAGTAGGAGTGAGAAAAACATCACGGGGTGGTGCGCATTGTATGGGTGTGTTTTACGTTACATTCACTAGTAGGAGTGAGAAAAACATCACGGGGTGGTGCGCATTGTATGGGTGTGTGTTACGTTACATTCACTAGTAGGAGTGAGAAAAACATCACGGGGTGGTGCGCATTGTATGGTTGTGTGTTACATTACATTCACTAGTAGCAGTGAGAAAAACATCACGGGGTCGTGCGCCTTGTATGGGTGTGTGTTACATTAGATTCACTAGTAGAAGTGAGAAAAACATCACGGGGTGGTGCGCCTTGTATGGGTGTGTGTTACATTAGATTCACTAGTAGGAGTGAGATAAACATCACGGGGTGGTGCGCCTTGTATGGGTGTGTGTTACATTAGATTCACTAGTAGGAGTGAGGAAAACATCACGGGGTGGTGCGCCTTGTATGGGTGTGTGTCACATTACATTCACTAGTAGGAGTGAGGAAAACATCACGGGGTGGTGCGCCTTGTATGGGTGTGTGTTACATTACATTCACTAGTAGGAGTGAGAAAAACATCACGGGGTGGTGCGCCTTGTATGGGTGTGTGTTACATTACATTCACTAGTAGGAGTGAGAAAAACATCACGGGGTGGTGCGCCTTCTATGGGTGTGTGTTACATTACATTCACTGGTAGGAGTGAGAAAAACATCACGGGGTGGTGTGCCTTGTATGGGTGTGTGTTACATTACATTCACTGGTAGGAGTGAGAAAAACATCACGGGGTGGTGCGCCTTGTATGGGTGTGTGTTACATTACATTCACTGGTAGGAGTGAGAAAAACATCACGGGGTGGTGCGCCTTGTATGGGTGTGTGTTACATTACATTCACTGGTAGGCGTGAGAAAAACATCACGGGGTGGTGCGCCTTGTATGGGTGTGTGTTACATTACATTCACTAGTAGGAGTGAGAAAAACATCACGGGGTGGTGCGCCTTGTATGGGTGTGTGTTACATTACATTCACTAGTAGGAGTGAGAAAAACATCACGGGGTGGTGCGCATTGTATGGGTGTGTGTTACATTACATTCACTAGTAGGAGTGAGAAAAACATCACGGGGTGGTGCGCCTTGTATGGGTGTGTGTTACGTTACATTCACTAGTAGGAGTGACAAAAACATCACGGGGTGGTGCGCCTTGTATGGGTGTGTGTTACATTAGATTCACTATTAGGAGTGAGAAGAACATCACGGGGTGGTGCGCCTTGTATGGGTCTGTGTTACATTACATTCACTAGTAGGAGTGAGAAAAACATCACGGGGTGGTGCGCATTGTATGGTTGTGTGTTACATTACATTCACTAGTAGCAGTGAGAAAAACATCACGGGGTCGTGCGCCTTGTATGGGTGTGTGTTACATTAGATTCACTAGTAGAAGTGAGAAAAACATCACGGGGTGGTGCGCCTTGTATGGGTGTGTGTTATATTAGATTCACTAGTAGGAGTGAGATAAACATCACGGGGTGGTGCGCCTTGTATGGGTGTGTGTTACATTAGATTCACAAGTAGGAGTGAGGAAAACATCACGGGGTGGTGCGCCTTGTATGGGTGTGTGTTACATTACATTCACTAGTAGGAGTGAGAAAAACATCACGGGGTGGTGCGCCTTCTATGGGTGTGTGTTACATTACATTCACTGGTAGGAGTGAGAAAAACATCACGGGGTGGTGCGCCTTGTATGGGTGTGTGTTACATTACATTCACTGGTAGGAGTGAGAAAAACATCACGGGGTGGTGCGCCTTGTATGGGTGTGTGTTACATTACATTCACTGGTAGGAGTGAGAAAAACATCACGGGGTGGTGCGCCTTGTATGGGTGTGTGTTACATTACATTCACTGGTAGGCGTGAGAAAAACATCACGGGGTGGTGCGCCTTGTATGGGTGTGTGTTACATTACATTCACTAGTAGGAGTGAGAAAAACATCACGGGGTGGTGCGCCTTGTATGGGTGTGTGTTACATTACATTCACTAGTAGGAGTGAGAAAAACATCACGGGGTGGTGCGCATTGTATGGGTGTGTGTTACATTACATTCACTAGTAGGAGTGACAAAAACATCACGGGGTGGTGCGCCTTGTATGGGTGTGTGTTACGTTACATTCACTAGTAGGAGTGACAAAAACATCACGGGGTGGTGCGCCTTGTATGGGTGTGTGTTACATTAGATTCACTATTAGGAGTGAGAAGAACATCACGGGGTGGTGCGCCTTGTATGGGTCTGTGTTACATTACATTCACTAGTAGGAGTGAGAAAAACATCACGGGGTGGTGCGCCTTGTATGGGTCTGTGTTACATTACATTCACTAGTAGGAGTGAGAAAAACATCACGGGGTGGTGCGCCTTGTATGGGTGTGTGTTACATTACATTCACTAGTAGGAGTGAGAAAAACATCACGGGGTGGTGCACCTTGTATGGGTGTGTGTTACATTACATTCACTAGTAGGAGTGAGAAAAACATCACGGGGTGTTGCGCCTTGTATGGGTGTGTGTTACATGAGATTCACTAGTAGGAGTGAGAAAAACATCACGGGGTGGTGCGCCTTGTATGGGTGTGTGTTACATTAGATTCACTATTAGGAGTGAGAAGAACATCACGGGGTGGTGCGCATTGTATGGGTGTGTGTTACGTTACATTCACTAGTAGGAGTGAGAAAAACATCACGGGGTGGTGCGCATTGTATGGTTGTGTGTTACATTACATTCACTAGTAGCAGTGAGAAAAACATCACGGGGTCGTGCGCCTTGTATGGGTGTGTGTTACATTAGATTCACTAGT
Organism: Cavia porcellus; assembly: GCF_034190915.1. Lineage (NCBI taxonomy): Eukaryota > Metazoa > Chordata > Mammalia > Rodentia > Caviidae > Cavia > Cavia porcellus. The sequence goes on from NW_026947537.1 coordinate 2,456,703, forward strand.
AGAAGTGAGAAAAACATCACGGGGTGGTGCGCCTTGTATGGGTGTGTGTTACATTAGATTCACTAGTAGGAGTGAGATAAACATCACGGGGTGGTGCGCCTTGTATGGGTGTGTGTTACATTAGATTCACTAGTAGGAGTGAGGAAAACATCACGGGGTGGTGCGCCTTGTATGGGTGTGTGTTACATGAGATTCACTAGTAGGAGTGAGAAAAACATCACGGGGTGGTGCGCCTTGTATGGGTGTGTGTTACATTACATTCACTAGTAGGAGTGAGAAAAACATCACGGGGTGGAGCGCCTTGTATGGGTGTGTGTTACATTAGATTCACTAGTAGGAGTGAGAAAAACATCACGGGGTGGTGCGCCTTGTATGGGTGTGTGTTACATTAGATTCACTAGTAGGAGTGAGAAAAACATCACGGGGTGGTGCGCCTTGTATGGGTGTGTGTTACATTAGATTCACTAGTAGGAGTGAGAAAAACTTCACGGGGTGGTGCGCCTTGTATGGGTGTGTGTTACATTAGATTCACTAGTAGGAGTGAGAAAAACATCACGGGGTGGTGCGCCTTGTATGGTTGTGTGTTACATTAGATTCACTAGAAGGAGTGAGAAAAACATCACGGGGTGGTGCGCATTCTATGGGTGTGTGTTACATTAGATTCACTAGTGGGAGTGAGAAAAACATCACGGGGTGGTGCGCCTTGTATGGGTGTGTGTTACATTACATTCACTGGTAGGCGTGAGAAAAACATCACGGGGTGGTGCGCCTTGTATGGGTGTGTGTTACATTACATTCACTAGTAGGAGTGAGAAAAACATCACGGGGTGGTGCGCATTGTATGGGTGTGTGTTACGTTACATTCACTAGTAGGAGTGGGAAAAACATCACGGGGTGGTGCGCACTGTATGGGTGTGTGTTACATTAGATTCACTAGTAGGAGTGAGAAAAACATCACGGGGTGGTGCGCATTGTATGGGTGTGTTTTACGTTACATTCACTAGTAGGAGTGAGAAAAACATCACGGGGTGGTGCGCATTGTATGGGTGTGTGTTACGTTACATTCACTAGTAGGAGTGAGAAAAACATCACGGGGTGGTGCGCATTGTATGGGTGTGTTTTACGTTACATTCACTAGTAGGAGTGAGAAAAACATCACGGGGTGGTGCGCATTGTATGGGTGTGTGTTACGTTACATTCACTAGTAGGAGTGAGAAAAACATCACGGGGTGGTGCGCATTGTATGGTTGTGTGTTACATTACATTCACTAGTAGCAGTGAGAAAAACATCACGGGGTCGTGCGCCTTGTATGGGTGTGTGTTACATTAGATTCACTAGTAGAAGTGAGAAAAACATCACGGGGTGGTGCGCCTTGTATGGGTGTGTGTTACATTAGATTCACTAGTAGGAGTGAGATAAACATCACGGGGTGGTGCGCCTTGTATGGGTGTGTGTTACATTAGATTCACTAGTAGGAGTGAGGAAAACATCACGGGGTGGTGCGCCTTGTATGGGTGTGTGTCACATTACATTCACTAGTAGGAGTGAGGAAAACATCACGGGGTGGTGCGCCTTGTATGGGTGTGTGTTACATTACATTCACTAGTAGGAGTGAGAAAAACATCACGGGGTGGTGCGCCTTGTATGGGTGTGTGTTACATTACATTCACTAGTAGGAGTGAGAAAAACATCACGGGGTGGTGCGCCTTCTATGGGTGTGTGTTACATTACATTCACTGGTAGGAGTGAGAAAAACATCACGGGGTGGTGTGCCTTGTATGGGTGTGTGTTACATTACATTCACTGGTAGGAGTGAGAAAAACATCACGGGGTGGTGCGCCTTGTATGGGTGTGTGTTACATTACATTCACTGGTAGGAGTGAGAAAAACATCACGGGGTGGTGCGCCTTGTATGGGTGTGTGTTACATTACATTCACTGGTAGGCGTGAGAAAAACATCACGGGGTGGTGCGCCTTGTATGGGTGTGTGTTACATTACATTCACTAGTAGGAGTGAGAAAAACATCACGGGGTGGTGCGCCTTGTATGGGTGTGTGTTACATTACATTCACTAGTAGGAGTGAGAAAAACATCACGGGGTGGTGCGCATTGTATGGGTGTGTGTTACATTACATTCACTAGTAGGAGTGAGAAAAACATCACGGGGTGGTGCGCCTTGTATGGGTGTGTGTTACGTTACATTCACTAGTAGGAGTGACAAAAACATCACGGGGTGGTGCGCCTTGTATGGGTGTGTGTTACATTAGATTCACTATTAGGAGTGAGAAGAACATCACGGGGTGGTGCGCCTTGTATGGGTCTGTGTTACATTACATTCACTAGTAGGAGTGAGAAAAACATCACGGGGTGGTGCGCATTGTATGGTTGTGTGTTACATTACATTCACTAGTAGCAGTGAGAAAAACATCACGGGGTCGTGCGCCTTGTATGGGTGTGTGTTACATTAGATTCACTAGTAGAAGTGAGAAAAACATCACGGGGTGGTGCGCCTTGTATGGGTGTGTGTTATATTAGATTCACTAGTAGGAGTGAGATAAACATCACGGGGTGGTGCGCCTTGTATGGGTGTGTGTTACATTAGATTCACAAGTAGGAGTGAGGAAAACATCACGGGGTGGTGCGCCTTGTATGGGTGTGTGTTACATTACATTCACTAGTAGGAGTGAGAAAAACATCACGGGGTGGTGCGCCTTCTATGGGTGTGTGTTACATTACATTCACTGGTAGGAGTGAGAAAAACATCACGGGGTGGTGCGCCTTGTATGGGTGTGTGTTACATTACATTCACTGGTAGGAGTGAGAAAAACATCACGGGGTGGTGCGCCTTGTATGGGTGTGTGTTACATTACATTCACTGGTAGGAGTGAGAAAAACATCACGGGGTGGTGCGCCTTGTATGGGTGTGTGTTACATTACATTCACTGGTAGGCGTGAGAAAAACATCACGGGGTGGTGCGCCTTGTATGGGTGTGTGTTACATTACATTCACTAGTAGGAGTGAGAAAAACATCACGGGGTGGTGCGCCTTGTATGGGTGTGTGTTACATTACATTCACTAGTAGGAGTGAGAAAAACATCACGGGGTGGTGCGCATTGTATGGGTGTGTGTTACATTACATTCACTAGTAGGAGTGACAAAAACATCACGGGGTGGTGCGCCTTGTATGGGTGTGTGTTACGTTACATTCACTAGTAGGAGTGACAAAAACATCACGGGGTGGTGCGCCTTGTATGGGTGTGTGTTACATTAGATTCACTATTAGGAGTGAGAAGAACATCACGGGGTGGTGCGCCTTGTATGGGTCTGTGTTACATTACATTCACTAGTAGGAGTGAGAAAAACATCACGGGGTGGTGCGCCTTGTATGGGTCTGTGTTACATTACATTCACTAGTAGGAGTGAGAAAAACATCACGGGGTGGTGCGCCTTGTATGGGTGTGTGTTACATTACATTCACTAGTAGGAGTGAGAAAAACATCACGGGGTGGTGCACCTTGTATGGGTGTGTGTTACATTACATTCACTAGTAGGAGTGAGAAAAACATCACGGGGTGTTGCGCCTTGTATGGGTGTGTGTTACATGAGATTCACTAGTAGGAGTGAGAAAAACATCACGGGGTGGTGCGCCTTGTATGGGTGTGTGTTACATTAGATTCACTATTAGGAGTGAGAAGAACATCACGGGGTGGTGCGCATTGTATGGGTGTGTGTTACGTTACATTCACTAGTAGGAGTGAGAAAAACATCACGGGGTGGTGCGCATTGTATGGTTGTGTGTTACATTACATTCACTAGTAGCAGTGAGAAAAACATCACGGGGTCGTGCGCCTTGTATGGGTGTGTGTTACATTAGATTCACTAGTAGAAGTGAGAAAAACATCACGGGGTGGTGCGCCTTGTATGGGTGTGTGTTACATTAGATTCACTAGTAGGAGTGAGATAAACATCACGGGGTGGTGCGCCTTGTATGGGTGTGTGTTACATTAGATTCACTAGTAGGAGTGAGGAAAACATCACGGGGTGGTGCGCCTTGTATGGGTGTGTGTTACATGAGATTCACTAGTAGGAGTGAGAAAAACATCACGGGGTGGTGCGCCTTGTATGGGTGTGTGTTACATTACATTCACTAGTAGGAGTGAGAAAAACATCACGGGGTGGAGCGCCTTGTATGGGTGTGTGTTACATTAGATTCACTAGTAGGAGTGAGAAAAACATCACGGGGTGGTGCGCCTTGTATGGGTGTGTGTTACATTAGATTCACTAGTAGGAGTGAGAAAAACATCACGGGGTGGTGCGCCTTGTATGGGTGTGTGTTACATTAGATTCACTAGTAGGAGTGAGAAAAACTTCACGGGGTGGTGCGCCTTGTATGGGTGTGTGTTACATTAGATTCACTAGTAGGAGTGAGAAAAACATCACGGGGTGGTGCGCCTTGTATGGTTGTGTGTTACATTAGATTCACTAGAAGGAGTGAGAAAAACATCACGGGGTGGTGCGCATTCTATGGGTGTGTGTTACATTAGATTCACTAGTGGGAGTGAGAAAAACATCACGGGGTGGTGCGCCTTGTATGGGTGTGTGTTACATTACATTCACTGGTAGGCGTGAGAAAAACATCACGGGGTGGTGCGCCTTGTATGGGTGTGTGTTACATTACATTCACTAGTAGGAGTGAGAAAAACATCACGGGGTGGTGCGCATTGTATGGGTGTGTGTTACGTTACATTCACTAGTAGGAGTGGGAAAAACATCACGGGGTGGTGCGCACTGTATGGGTGTGTGTTACATTAGATTCACTAGTAGGAGTGAGAAAAACATCACGGGGTGGTGCGCATTGTATGGGTGTGTTTTACGTTACATTCACTAGTAGGAGTGAGAAAAACATCACGGGGTGGTGCGCATTGTATGGGTGTGTGTTACGTTACATTCACTAGTAGGAGTGAGAAAAACATCACGGGGTGGTGCGCATTGTATGGGTGTGTTTTACGTTACATTCACTAGTAGGAGTGAGAAAAACATCACGGGGTGGTGCGCATTGTATGGGTGTGTGTTACGTTACATTCACTAGTAGGAGTGAGAAAAACATCACGGGGTGGTGCGCATTGTATGGTTGTGTGTTACATTACATTCACTAGTAGCAGTGAGAAAAACATCACGGGGTCGTGCGCCTTGTATGGGTGTGTGTTACATTAGATTCACTAGTAGAAGTGAGAAAAAATTCACGGGGTGGTGCGCCTTGTATGGGTGTGTGTTACATTAGATTCACTAGTAGGAGTGAGATAAACATCACGGGGTGGTGCGCCTTGTATGGGTGTGTGTTACATTAGATTCACTAGTAGGAGTGAGGAAAACATCACGGGGTGGTGCGCCTTGTATGGGTGTGTGTCACATTACATTCACTAGTAGGAGTGAGGAAAACATCACGGGGTGGTGCGCCTTGTATGGGTGTGTGTTACATTACATTCACTAGTAGGAGTGAGAAAAACATCACGGGGTGGTGCGCCTTGTATGGGTGTGTGTTACATTACATTCACTAGTAGGAGTGAGAAAAACATCACGGGGTGGTGCGCCTTCTATGGGTGTGTGTTACATTACATTCACTGGTAGGAGTGAGAAAAACATCACGGGGTGGTGCGCCTTGTATGGGTGTGTGTTACATTACATTCACTGGTAGGAGTGAGAAAAACATCACGGGGTGGTGCGCCTTGTATGGGTGTGTGTTACATTACATTCACTAGTAGGAGTGAGAAAAACATCACGGGGTGGTGCGCATTGTATGGGTGTGTGTTACATTACATTCACTAGTAGGAGTGAGAAAAACATCACGGGGTGGTGCGCCTTGTATGGGTGTGTGTTACGTTACATTCACTAGTAGGAGTGACAAAAACATCACGGGGTGGTGCGCCTTGTATGGGTGTGTGTTACATTAGATTCACTATTAGGAGTGAGAAGAACATCACGGGGTGGTGCGCCTTGTATGGGTCTGTGTTACATTACATTCACTAGTAGGAGTGAGAAAAACATCACGGGGTGGTGCGCATTGTATGGTTGTGTGTTACATTACATTCACTAGTAGCAGTGAGAAAAACATCACGGGGTCGTGCGCCTTGTATGGGTGTGTGTTACATTAGATTCACTAGTAGAAGTGAGAAAAACATCACGGGGTGGTGCGCCTTGTATGGGTGTGTGTTACATTAGATTCACTAGTAGGAGTGAGATAAACATCACGGGGTGGTGCGCCTTGTATGGGTGTGTGTTACATTAGATTCACAAGTAGGAGTGAGGAAAACATCACGGGGTGGTGCGCCTTGTATGGGTGTGTGTTACATTACATTCACTAGTAGGAGTGAGGAAAACATCACGGGGTGGTGCGCCTTGTATGGGTGTGTGTTACATTACATTCACTAGTAGGAGTGAGAAAAACATCACGGGGTGGTGCGCCTTGTATGGGTGTGTGTTACATTACATTCACTAGTAGGAGTGAGAAAAACATCACGGGGTGGTGCGCCTTCTATGGGTGTGTGTTACATTACATTCACTGGTAGGAGTGAGAAAAACATCACGGGGTGGTGCGCCTTGTATGGGTGTGTGTTACATTACATTCACTGGTAGGAGTGAGAAAAACATCACGGGGTGGTGCGCCTTGTATGGGTGTGTGTTACATTACATTCACTGGTAGGAGTGAGAAAAACATCACGGGGTGGTGCGCCTTGTATGGGTGTGTGTTACATTACATTCACTGGTAGGCGTGAGCAAAACATCACGGGGTGGTGCGCCTTGTATGGGTGTGTGTTACATTACATTCACTAGTAGGAGTGAGAAAAACATCACGGGGTGGTGCGCCTTGTATGGGTGTGTGTTACATTACATTCACTAGTAGGAGTGAGAAAAACATCACGGGGTGGTGCGCATTGTATGGGTGTGTGTTACATTACATTCACTAGTAGGAGTGAGAAAAACATCACGGGGTGGTGCGCCTTGTATGGGTGTGTGTTACGTTACATTCACTAGTAGGAGTGACAAAAACATCACGGGGTGGTGCGCCTTGTATGGGTGTGTGTTACATTAGATTCACTATTAGGAGTGAGAAGAACATCACGGGGTGGTGCGCCTTGTATGGGTCTGTGTTACATTACATTCACTAGTAGGAGTGAGAAAAACATCACGGGGTGGTGCGCCTTGTATGGGTCTGTGTTACATTACATTCACTAGTAGGAGTGAGAAAAACATCACGGGGTGGTGCGCCTTGTATGGGTGTCTGTTACATTACATTCACTAGTAGGAGTGAGAAAAACATCACGGGGTGGTGCACCTTGTATGGGTGTGTGTTACATTACATTCACTAGTAGGAGTGAGAAAAACATCACGGGGTGTTGCGCCTTGTATGGGTGTGTGTTACATGAGATTCACTAGTAGGAGTGAGAAAAACATCACGGGGTGGTGCGCCTTGTATGGGTGTGTGTTACATTAGATTCACTATTAGGAGTGAGAAGAACATCACGGGGTGGTGCGCATTGTATGGGTGTGTGTTACGTTACATTCACTAGTAGGAGTGAGAAAAACATCACGGGGTGGTGCGCATTGTATGGTTGTGTGTTACATTACATTCACTAGTAGCAGTGAGAAAAACATCACGGGGTCGTGCGCCTTGTATGGGTGTGTGTTACATTAGATTCACTAGTAGAAGTGAGAAAAACATCACGGGGTGGTGCGCCTTGTATGGGTGTGTGTTACATTAGATTCACTAGTAGGAGTGAGATAAACATCACGGGGTGGTGCGCCTTGTATGGGTGTGTGTTACATTAGATTCACTAGTAGGAGTGAGGAAAACATCACGGGGTGGTGCGCCTTGTATGGGTGTGTGTTACATTACATTCACTAGTAGGAGTGAGGAAAACATCACGGGGTGGTGCGCCTTGTATGGGTGTGTGTTACATTACATTCACTAGTAGGAGTGAGAAAAACATCACGGGGTGGTGCGCCTTGTATGGGTGTGTGTTACATTACATTCACTAGTAGGAGTGAGAAAAACATCACGGGGTGGTGCGCCTTCTATGGGTGTGTGTTACATTACATTCACTGGTAGGAGTGAGAAAAACATCACGGGGTGGTGCGCCTTGTATGGGTGTGTGTTACATTACATTCACTGGTAGGAGTGAGAAAAACATCACGGGGTGGTGCGCCTTGTATGGGTATGTGTTACATTACATTCACTGGTAGGAGTGAGAAAAACATCACGGGGTTGTGCGCCTTGTATGGGTGTGTGTTACATTACATTCACTGGTAGGCGTGAGAAAAACATCACGGGGTGGTGCGCCTTGTATGGGTGTGTGTTACATTACATTCACTAGTAGGAGTGAGAAAAACATCACGGGGTGGTGCGCCTTGTATGGGTGTGTGTTACATTACATTCACTAGTAGGAGTGAGAAAAACATCACGGGGTGGTGCGCATTGTATGGGTGTGTGTTACATTACATTCACTAGTAGGAGTGAGAAAAACATCACGGGGTGGTGCGCCTTGTATGGGTGTGTGTTACGTTACATTCACTAGTAAGAGTGACAAAAACATCACGGGGTGGTGCGCCTTGTATGGGTGTGTGTTACATTAGATTCACTATTAGGAGTGAGAAGAACATCACGGGGTGGTGCGCCTTGTATGGGTCTGTGTTACATTACATTCACTGGTAGGAGTGAGAAAAACATCACGGGGTGGTGCGCCTTGTATGGGTCTGTGTTACATTACATTCACTAGTAGGAGTGAGAAAAACATCACGGGGTGGTGCGCCTTGTATGGGTGTGTGTTACATTACATTCACTAGTAGGAGTGAGAAAAACATCACGGGGTGGTGCACCTTGTATGGGTGTGTGTTACATTACATTCACTAGTAGGAGTGAGAAAAACATCACGGGGTGTTGCGCCTTGTATGGGTGTGTGTTACATGAGATTCACTAGTAGGAGTGAGAAAAACATCACGGGGTGGTGCGCCTTGTATGGGTGTGTGTTACATTACATTCACTAGTAGGAGTGAGAAAAACATCACGGGGTGGAGCGCCTTGTATGGGTGTGTGATACATTAGATTCACTAGTAGGAGTGAGAAAAACATCACGGGGTGGTGCGCCTTGTATGGGTGTGTGTTACATTAGATTCACTAGTAGGAGTGAGAAAAACATCACGGGGTGGTGCGCCTTGTATGGGTGTGTGTTACATTAGATTCACTAGTAGGAGTGAGAAAAACTTCACGGGGTGGTGCGCCTTGTATGGGTGTGTGTTACATTAGATTCACTAGTAGGAGTGAGAAAAACATCACGGGGTGGTGCGCCTTGTATGGTTGTGTGTTACATTAGATTCACTAGAAGGAGTGAGAAAAACATCACGGGGTGGTGCGCCTTGTATGGGTGTGTGTTACATTAGATTCACTAGTAGGAGTGAGAAAAACATCACGGGGTGGTGCGCATTCTATGGGTGTGTGTTACATTAGATTCACTAGTGGGAGTGAGAAAAACATCACGGGGTGGTGCGCATTGTATGGGTGTGTGTTACATTAGATTCACTGGTAGGCGTGAGAAAAACATCACGGGGTGGTGCGCCTTGTATGGGTGTGTGTTACATTACATTCACTGGTAGGCGTGAGAAAAACATCACGGGGTGGTGCGCCTTGTATGGGTGTGTGTTACATTACATTCACTAGTAGGAGTGAGAAAAACATCACGGGGTGGTGCGCATTGTATGGGTGTGTGTTACGTTACATTCACTAGTAGGAGTGGGAAAAACATCACGGGGTGGTGCGCACTGTATGGGTGTGTGTTACATTAGATTCACTAGTAGGAGTGAGAAAAACATCACGGGGTGGTGCGCATTGTATGGGTGTGTTTTACGTTACATTCACTAGTAGGAGTGAGAAAAACATCACGGGGTGGTGCGCATTGTATGGGTGTGTGTTACGTTACATTCACTAGTAGGAGTGAGAAAAACATCACGGGGTGGTGCGCATTGTATGGGTGTGTTTTACGTTACATTCACTAGTAGGAGTGAGAAAAACATCACGGGGTGGTGCGCATTGTATGGGTGTGTGTTACGTTACATTCACTAGTAGGAGTGAGAAAAACATCACGGGGTGGTGCGCATTGTATGGTTGTGTGTTACATTACATTCACTAGTAGCAGTGAGAAAAACATCACGGGGTCGTGCGCCTTGTATGGGTGTGTGTTACATTAGATTCACTAGTAGAAGTGAGAAAAACATCACGGGGTGGTGCGCCTTGTATGGGTGTGTGTTACATTAGATTCACTAGTAGGAGTGAGATAAACATCACGGGGTGGTGCGCGTTGTATGGGTGTGTGTTACATTAGATTCACTAGTAGGAGTGAGGAAAACATCACGGGGTGGTGCGCCTTGTATGGGTGTGTGTTACATTACATTCACTAGTAGGAGTGAGGAAAACATCACGGGGTGGTGCGCCTTGTATGGGTGTGTGTTACATTACATTCACTAGTAGGAGTGAGAAAAACATCACGGGGTGGTGCGCCTTGTATGGGTGTGTGTTACATTACATTCACTAGTAGGAGTGAGAAAAACATCACGGGGTGGTGCGCATTGTATCGGTGTGTGTTACATTAGATTCACTAGTAGCAGTGAGAAAAACATCACGGGGTGGTGCGCATTGTATGGTTGTGTGTTACATTACATTCACTAGTAGCAGTGAGAAAAACATCACGGGGTCGTGCGCCTTGTATGGGTGTGTGTTACATTAGATTCACTAGTAGAAGTGAGAAAAACATCACGGGGTGGTGCGCCTTGTATGGGTGTGTGTTACATTAGATTCACTAGTAGGAGTGAGATAAACATCACGGGGTGGTGCGCCTTGTATGGGTGTGTGTTACATTAGATTCACTAGTAGGAGTGAGGAAAACATCACGGGGTGGTGCGCCTTGTATGGGTGTGTGTTACATTACATTCACTAGTAGGAGAGAGGAAAACATCACGGGGTGGTGCGCCTTGTATCGGTGTGTGTTACATTACATTCACTAGTAGGAGTGAGAAAAACATCACGGGGTGGTGCGCCTTGTATGGGTGTGTGTTACATTACATTCACTAGTAGGAGTGAGAAAAACATCACGGGGTGGTGCGCCTTCTATGGGTGTGTGTTACATTACATTCACTGGTAGGAGTGAGAAAAACATCACGGGGTGGTGCGCCTTGTATGGGTGTGTGTTACATTACATTCACTGGTAGGAGTGAGAAAAACATCACGGGGTGGTGCGCCTTGTATGGGTGTGTGTTACATTACATTCACTAGTAGGAGTGAGAAAAACATCACGGGGTGGTGCGCCTTGTATGGGTGTGTGTTACATTACATTCACTAGTAGGAGTGAGAAAAACATCACGGGGTGGTGCACCTTGTATGGGTGTGTGTTACATTACATTCACTAGTAGGAGTGAGAAAAACATCACGGGGTGTTGCGCCTTGTATGGGTGTGTGTTACATGAGATTCACTAGTAGGAGTGAGAAAAACATCACGGGGTGGTGCGCCTTGTATGGGTGTGTGTTACATTACATTCACTAGTAGGAGTGAGAAAAACATCACGGGGTGGAGCGCCTTGTATGGGTGTGTGTTACATTAGATTCACTAGTAGGAGTGAGAAAAACATCACGGGGTGGTGCGCCTTGTATGGGTGTGTGTTACATTAGATTCACTAGTAGGAGTGAGAAAAACATCACGGGGTGGTGCGCCTTGTATGGGTGTGTGTTACATTAGATTCACTAGTAGGAGTGAGAAAAACTTCACGGGGTGGTGCGCCTTGTATGGGTGTGTGTTACATTAGATTCACTAGTAGGAGTGAGAAAAACATCACGGGGTGGTGCGCCTTGTGTGGTTGTGTGTTACATTAGATTCACTAGAAGGAGTGAGAAAAACATCACGGGGTGGTGCGCATTCTATGGGTGTGTGTTACATTAGATTCACTAGTGGGAGTGAGAAAAACATCACGGGGTGGTGCGCCTTGTATGGGTGTGTGTTACATTAGATTCACTAGTAGGAGTGAGAAAAACATCACGGGGTGGTGCGCCTTGTATGGGTGTGTGTTACATTAGATTCACTAGTAGGAGTGAGAAAAACTTCACGGGGTGGTGCGCCTTGTATGGGTGTGTGTTACATTAGATTCACTAGTAGGAGTGAGAAAAACATCACGGGGTGGTGCGCCTTGTATGGGTGTGTGTTACATTAGATTCACTAGTAGGAGTGAGAAAAACATCACGGTGTGGTGCGCATTCTATGGGTGTGTGTTACATTAGATTCACTAGTGGGAGTGAGAAAAACATCACGGGGTGGTGCGCATTGTATGGGTGTGTGTTACATTAGATTCACTGGTAGGCGTGAGAAAAACATCACGGGGTGGTGCGCCTTGTATGGGTGTGTGTTACATTACATTCACTGGTAGGCGTGAGAAAAACATCACGGGGTGGTGCGCCTTGTATGGGTGTGTGTTACATTACATTCACTAGTAGGAGTGAGAAAAACATCACGGGGTGGTGCGCATTGTATGGGTGTGTGTTACGTTACATTCACTAGTAGGAGTGGGAAAAACATCACGGGGTGGTGCGCACTGTATGGGTGTGTGTTACATTAGATTCACTAGTAGGAGTGAGAAAAACATCACGGGGTGGTGCGCATTGTATGGGTGTGTTTTACGTTACATTCCCTAGTAGGAGTGAGAAAAACATCACAGGGTGGTGCGCATTGTATGGGTGTGTGTTACGTTACATTCACTAGTAGGAGTGAGAAAAACATCACGGGGTGGTGCGCATTGTATGGGTGTGTTTTACGTTACATTCACTAGTAGGAGTGAGAAAAACATCACGGGGTGGTGCGCATTGTATGGGTGTGTGTTACATTACATTCACTAGTAGGAGTGAGAAAAACATCACGGGGTGGTGCGCATTGTATGGTTGTGTGTTACATTACATTCACTAGTAGCAGTGAGAAAAACATCACGGGGTCGTGCGCCTTGTATGGGTGTGTGTTACATTAGATTCACTAGTAGAAGTGAGAAAAACATCACGGGGTGGTGCGCCTTGTATGGGTGTGTGTTACATTAGATTCACTAGTAGGAGTGAGATAAACCTCACGGGGTGGTGCGCCTTGTATGGGTGTGTGTTACATTAGATTCACTAGTAGGAGTGAGGAAAACATCACGGGGTGGTGCGCCTTGTATGGGTGTGTGTTACATTACATTCACTAGTAGGAGTGAGAAAAACATCACGGGGTGGTGCGCATTGTATGGTTGTGTGTTACATTACATTCACTAGTAGCAGTGAGAAAAACATCACGGGGTCGTGCGCCTTGTATGGGTGTGTGTTACATTAGATTCACTAGTAGAAGTGAGAAAAACATCACGGGGTGGTGCGCCTTGTATGGGTGTGTGTTACATTAGATTCACTAGTAGGAGTGAGATAAACATCACGGGGTGGTGCGCCTTGTATGGGTGTGTGTTACATTAGATTCACTAGTAGGAGTGAGGAAAACATCACGGGGTGGTGCGCCTTGTATGGGTGTGTGTTACATTACATTCACTAGTAGGAGTGAGGAAAACATCACGGGGTGGTGCGCCTTGTATGGGTGTGTGTTACATTACATTCACTAGTAGGAGTGAGAAAAACATCACGGGGTGGTGCGCCTTGTATGGGTGTGTGTTACATTACATTCACTAGTAGGAGTGAGAAAAACATCACGGGGTGGAGCGCCTTGTATGGGTGTGTGTTACATTAGATTCACTAGTAGGAGTGAGAAAAACATCACGGGGTGGTGCGCCTTGTATGGGTGTGTGTTACATTAGATTCACTAGTAGGAGTGAGAAAAACTTCACGGGGTGGTGCGCCTTGTATGGGTGTGTGTTACATTAGATTCACTAGTAGGAGTGAGAAAAACATCACGGGGTGGTGCGCCTTGTATGGTTGTGTGTTACATTAGATTCACTAGAAGGAGTGAGAAAAACATCACGGGGTGGTGCGCATTCTATGGGTGTGTGTTACATTAGATTCACTAGTGGGAGTGAGAAAAACATCACGGGGTGGTGCGCCTTGTATGGGTGTGTGTTACATTAGATTCACTAGTAGGAGTGAGAAAAACATCACGGGGTGGTGCGCCTTGTATGGGTGTATGTTACATTAGATTCACTAGTAGGAGTGAGAAAAACTTCACGGGGTGGTGCGCCTTGTATGGGTGTGTGTTACATTAGATTCACTAGTAGGAGTGAGAAAAACATCACGGGGTGGTGCGCCTTGTATGGGTGTGTGTTACATTAGATTCACTAGTAGGAGTGAGAAAAACATCACGGGGTGGTGCGCATTCTATGGGTGTGTGTTACATTAGATTCACTAGTGGGAGTGAGAAAAACATCACGGGGTGGTGCGCATTGTATGGATGTGTGTTACATTAGATTCACTGGTAGGCGTGAGAAAAACATCACGGGGTGGTGCGCCTTGTATGGGTGTGTGTTACATTACATTCACTGGTAGGCGTGAGAAAAACATCACGGGGTGGTGCGCCTTGTATGGGTGTGTGTTACATTACATTCACTAGTAGGAGTGAGAAAAACATCACGGGGTGGTGCGCATTGTATGGGTGTGTGTTACGTTACATTCACTAGTAGGAGTGGGAAAAACATCACGGGGTGGTGCGCACTGTATGGGTGTGTGTTACATTAGATTCACTAGTAGGAGTGAGAAAAACATCACGGGGTGGTGCGCATTGTATGGGTGTGTTTTACGTTACATTCCCTAGTAGGAGTGAGAAAAACATCACGGGGTGGTGCGCCTTGTATGGGTGTGTGTTACATTAGATTCACTAGTAGGAGTGACAAAAACATCACGGGGTGGTGCGCCTTGTATGGGTGTGTGTTACATTAGATTCACTAGTAGGAGTGAGAAAAACTTCACGGGGTGGTGCGCCTTGTATGGGTGTGTGTTACATTAGATTCACTAGTAGGAGTGAGAAAAACATCACGGGGTGGTGCGCGTTGTATGGGTGTGTGTTACATTAGATTCACTAGTAGGAGTGAGAAAAACATCACGGGGTGGTGCGCATTCTATGGGTGTGTGTTACATTAGATTCACTAGTGGGAATGAGAAAAACATCACGGGGTGGTGCGCATTGTATGGGTGTGTGTTACATTAGATTCACTGGTAGGCGTGAGAAAAACATCACGGGGTGGTGCGCCTTGTATGGGTGTGTGTTACATTACATTCACTGGTAGGCGTGAGAAAAACATCACGGGGTGGTTCGCCTTGTATGGGTGTGTGTTACATTACATTCACTAGTAGGAGTGAGAAAAACATCACGGGGTGGTGCGCATTGTATGGGTGTGTGTTACGTTACATTCACTAGTAGGAGTGGGAAAAACATCACGGGGTGGTGCGCACTGTATGGGTGTGTGTTACATTAGATTCACTAGTAGGAGTGAGAAAAACATCACGGGGTGGTGCGCATTGTATGGGTGTGTTTTACGTTACATTCACTAGTAGGAGTGAGAAAAACATCACGGGGTGGTGCGCATTGTATGGGTGTGTGTTACGTTACATTCACTAGTAGGAGTGAGAAAAACATCACGGGGTGGTGCGCATTGTATGGGTGTGTTTTACGTTACATTCACTAGTAGGAGTGAGAAAAACATCATGGGGTGGTGCGCATTGTATGGGTGTGTGTTACGTTACATTCACTAGTAGGAGTGAGAAAAACATCACGGGGTGGTGCGCATTGTATGGTTGTGTGTTACATTACATTCACTAGTAGCAGTGAGAAAAACATCACGGGGTCGTGCGCCTTGTATGGGTGTGTGTTACATTAGATTCACTAGTAGAAGTGAGAAAAACATCACGGGGTGGTGCGCCTTGTATGGGTGTGTGTTACATTAGATTCACTAGTAGGAGTGAGATAAACATCACGGGGTGGTGCGCCTTGTATGGGTGTGTGTTACATTAGATTCACTAGTAGGAGTGAGGAAAACATCACGGGGTGGTGCGCCTTGTATGGGTGTGTGTTACATTACATTCACTAGTAGGAGTGAGGAAAACATCACGGGGTGGTGCGCCTTGTATGGGTGTGTGTTACATTACATTCACTAGTAGGAGTGAGAAAAACATCACGGGGTGGTGCGCCTTGTATGGGTGTGTGTTACATTACATTCACTAGTAGGAGTGAGAAAAACATCACGGGGTGGTGCGCATTGTATGGGTGTGTGTTACATTAGATTCACTAGTAGCAGTGAGAAAAACATCACGGGGTGGTGCGCATTGTATGGTTGTGTGTTACATTACATTCACTAGTAGCAGTGAGAAAAAAATCACGGGGTCGTGCGCCTTGTATGGGTGTGTGTTACATTAGATTCACTAGTAGAAGTGAGAAAAACATCACGGGGTGGTGCGCCTTGTATGGGTGTGTGTTACATTAGATTCACTAGTAGGAGTGAGATAAACATCACGGGGTGGTGCGCCTTGTATGGGTGTGTGTTACATTAGATTCACTAGTAGGAGTGAGGAAAACATCACGGGGTGGTGCGCCTTGTATGGGTGTGTGTTACATTACATTCACTAGTAGGAGAGAGGAAAACATCACGGGGTGGTGCGCCTTGTATGGGTGTGTGTTACATTACATTCACTAGTAGGAGTGAGAAAAACATCACGGGGTGGTGCGCCTTGTATGGGTGTGTGTTACATTAGATTCACTAGTAGGAGTGAGAAAAACATCACGGGGTGGTGCGCCTTCTATGGGTGTGTGTTACATTACATTCACTGGTAGGAGTGAGAAAAACATCACGGGGTGGTGCGCCTTGTATGGGTGTGTGTTACATTACATTCACTGGTAGGAGTGAGAAAAACATCACGGGGTGGTGCGCCTTGTATGGGTGTGTGTTACATTACATTCACTGGTAGGAGTGAGAAAAACATCACGGGGTGGTGCGCCTTGTATGGGTGTGTGTTACATTACATTCACTGGTAGGCGTGAGAAAAACATCACGGGGTGGTGCGCCTTGTATGGGTGTGTGTTACATTACATTCACTAGTAGGAGTGAGAAAAACATCACGGGGTGGTGCGCCTTGTATGGGTGTGTGTTACATTACATTCACTAGTAGGAGTGAGAAAAACATCACGGGGTGGTGCGCATTGTATGGGTGTGTGTTACATTACATTCACTAGTAGGAGTGAGAAAAACATCACGGGGTGGTGCGCCTTGTATGGGTGTGTGTTACGTTACATTCACTAGTAGGAGTGACAAAAACATCACGGGGTGGTGCGCCTTCTATGGGTGTGTGTTACATTAGATTCACTATTAGGAGTGAGAAGAACATCACGGGGTGGTGCGCCTTGTATGGGTCTGTGTTACATTACATTCACTAGTAGGAGTGAGAAAAACATCACGGGGTGGTGCGCCTTGTATGGGTCTGTGTTACATTACATTCACTAGTAGGAGTGAGAAAAACATCACGGGGTGGTGCGCCTTGTATGGGTGTGTGTTACATTACATTCACTAGTAGGAGTGAGAAAAACATCACGGGGTGGTGCACCTTGTATGGGTGTGTGTTACATTACATTCACTAGTAGGAGTGAGAAAAACATCACGGGGTGTTGCGCCTTGTATGGGTGTGTGTTACATGAGATTCACTAGTAGGAGTGAGAAAAACATCACGGGGTGGTGCGCCTTGTATGGGTGTGTGTTACATTACATTCACTAGTAGGAGTGAGAAAAACATCACGGGGTGGTGCGCCTTGTATGGGTGTGTGTTACATTAGATTCACTAGTAGGAGTGAGAAAAACATCACGGTGTGGTGCGCATTCTATGGGTGTGTGTTACATTAGATTCACTAGTGGGAGTGAGAAAAACATCACGGGGTGGTGCGCATTGTATGGGTGTGTGTTACATTAGATTCACTGGTAGGCGTGAGAAAAACATCACGGGGTGGTGCGCCTTGTATGGGTGTGTGTTACATTACATTCACTGGTAGGCGTGAGAAAAACATCACGGGGTGGTGCGCCTTGTATGGGTGTGTGTTACATTACATTCACTAGTAGGAGTGAGAAAAACATCACGGGGTGGTGCGCATTGTATGGGTGTGTGTTACGTTACATTCACTAGTAGGAGTGGGAAAAACATCACGGGGTGGTGCGCACTGTATGGGTGTGTGTTACATTAGATTCACTAGTAGGAGTGAGAAAAACATCACGGGGTGGTGCGCATTGTATGGGTGTGTTTTACGTTACATTCCCTAGTAGGAGTGAGAAAAACATCACGGGGTGGTGTGCCTTGTATGGGTGTGTGTTACATTAGATTCACTAGTAGGAGTGACAAAAACATCACGGGGTGGTGCGCCTTGTATGGGTGTGTGTTACATTAGATTCACTAGTAGGAGTGAGAAAAACTTCACGGGGTGGTGCGCCTTGTATGGGTGTGTGTTACATTAGATTCACTAGTAGGAGTGAGAAAAACATCACGGGGTGGTGCGCCTTGTATGGGTGTGTGTTACATTAGATTCACTAGTAGGAGTGAGAAAAACATCACGGGGTGGTGCGCATTCTATGGGTGTGTGTTACATTAGATTCACTAGTGGGAGTGAGAAAAACATCACGGGGTGGTGCGCATTGTATGGGTGTGTGTTACATTAGATTCACTGGTAGGCGTGAGAAAAACATCACGGGGTGGTGCGCCTTGTATGGGTGTGTGTTACATTACATTCACTGGTAGGCGTGAGAAAAACATCACGGGGTGGTGCGCCTTGTATGGGTGTGTGTTACATTACATTCACTAGTAGGAGTGAGAAAAACATCACGGGGTGGTGCGCATTGTATGGGTGTGTGTTACGTTACATTCACTAGTAGGAGTGGGAAAAACATCACGGGGTGGTGCGCACTGTATGGGTGTGTGTTACATTAGATTCACTAGTAGGAGTGAGAAAAACATCACGGGGTGGTGCGCATTGTATGGGTGTGTTTTACGTTACATTCACTAGTAGGAGTGAGAAAAACATCACGGGGTGGTGCGCATTGTATGGGTGTGTGTTACGTTACATTCACTAGTAGGAGTGAGAAAAACATCACGGGGTGGTGCGCATTGTATGGGTGTGTTTTACGTTACATTCACTAGTAGGAGTGAGAAAAACATCATGGGGTGGTGCGCATTGTATGGGTGTGTGTTACGTTACATTCACTAGTAGGAGTGAGAAAAACATCACGGGGTGGTGCGCATTGTATGGTTGTGTGTTACATTACATTCACTAGTAGCAGTGAGAAAAACATCACGGGGTCGTGCGCCTTGTATGGGTGTGTGTTACATTAGATTCACTAGTAGAAGTGAGAAAAACATCACGGGGTGGTGCGCCTTGTATGGGTGTGTGTTACATTAGATTCACTAGTAGGAGTGAGATAAACATCACGGGGTGGTGCGCCTTGTATGGGTGTGTGTTACATTAGATTCACTAGTAGGAGTGAGGAAAACATCACGGGGTGGTGCGCCTTGTATGGGTGTGTGTTACATTACATTCACTAGTAGGAGTGAGGAAAACATCACGGGGTGGTGGGCCTTGTATGGGTGTGTGTTACATTACATTCACTAGTAGGAGTGAGAAAAACATCACGGGGTGGTGCGCCTTGTATGGGTGTGTGTTACATTACATTCACTAGTAGGAGTGAGAAAAACATCACGGGGTGGTGCGCATTGTATGGGTGTGTGTTACATTAGATTCACTAGTAGCAGTGAGAAAAACATCACGGGGTGGTGCGCATTGTATTGTTGTGTGTTACATTACATTCACTAGTAGCAGTGAGAAAAACATCACGGGGTCGTGCGCCTTGTATGGGTGTGTGTTACATTAGATTCACTAGTAGAAGTGAGAAAAACATCACGGGGTGGTGCGCCTTGTATGGGTGTGTGTTATATTAGATTCACTAGTAGGAGTGAGATAAACATCACGGGGTGGTGCGCCTTGTATGGGTGTGTGTTACATTAGATTCACTAGTAGGAGTGAGGAAAACATCACGGGGTGGTGCGCCTTGTATGGGTGTGTGTTACATTACATTCACTAGTAGGAGAGAGGAAAACATCACGGGGTGGTGCGCCTTGTATGGGTGTGTGTTACATTACATTCACTAGTAGGAGTGAGAAAAACATCACGGGGTGGTGCGCCTTGTATGGGTGTGTGTTACATTACATTCACTAGTAGGAGTGAGAAAAACATCACGGGGTGGTGCGCCTTCTATGGGTGTGTGTTACATTACATTCACTGGTAGGAGTGAGAAAAACATCACGGGGTGGTGCGCCTTGTATGGGTGTGTGTTACATTACATTCACTGGTAGGAGTGAGAAAAACATCACGGGGTGGTGCGCCTTGTATGGGTGTGTGTTACATTACATTCACTGGTAGGAGTGAGAAAAACATCACGGGGTGGTGCGCCTTGTATGGGTGTGTGTTACATTACATTCACTGGTAGGCGTGAGAAAAACATCACGGGGTGGTGCGCCTTGTATGGGTGTGTGTTACATTACATTCACTAGTAGGAGTGAGAAAAACATCACGGGGTGGTGCGCCTTGTATGGGTGTGTGTTACATTACATTCACTAGTAGGAGTGAGAAAAACATCACGGGGTGGTGCGCATTGTATGGGTGTGTGTTACATTACATTCACTAGTAGGAGTGAGAAAAACATCACGGGGTGGTGCGCCTTGTATGGGTGTGTGTTACGTTACATTCACTAGTAGGAGTGACAAAAACATCACGGGGTGGTGCGCCTTGTATGGGTGTGTGTTACATTAGATTCACTATTAGGAGTGAGAAGAACATGACGGGGTGGTGCGCCTTGTATGGGTCTGTGTTACATTACATTCACTAGTAGGAGTGAGAAAAACATCACGGGGTGGTGCGCCTTGTATGGGTCTGTGTTACATTACATTCACTAGTAGGAGTGAGAAAAACATCACGGGGTGGTGCGCCTTGTATGGGTGTGTGTTACATTACATTCACTAGTAGGAGTGAGAAAAACATCACGGGGTGGTGCACCTTGTATGGGTGTGTGTTACATTACATTCACTAGTAGGAGTGAGAAAAACATCACGGGGTGTTGCGCCTTGTATGGGTGTGTGTTACATGAGATTCACTAGTAGGAGTGAGAAAAACATCACGGGGTGGTGCGCCTTGTATGGGTGTGTGTTACATTACATTCACTAGTAGGAGTGAGAAAAACATCACGGGGTGGAGCGCCTTGTATGGGTGTGTGTTACATTAGATTCACTAGTAGGAGTGAGAAAAACATCACGGGGTGGTGCGCCTTGTATGGGTGTGTGTTACATTAGATTCACTAGTAGGAGTGAGAAAAACATCACGGGGTGGTGCGCCTTGTATGGGTGTGTGTTACATTAGATTCACTAGTAGGAGTGAGAAAAACTTCACGGGGTGGTGCGCCTTGTATGGGTGTGTGTTACATTAGATTCACTAGTAGGAGTGAGAAAAACATCACGGGGTGGTGCGCCTTGTATGGTTGTGTGTTACATTAGATTCACTAGAAGGAGTGAGAAAAACATCACGGGGTGGTGCGCCTTGTATGGGTGTGTGTTACATTAGATTCACTAGTAGGAGTGAGAAAAACATCACGGGGTGGTGCGCCTTGTATGGGTGTGTGTTACATTAGATTCACTAATAGCACTGAGAAAAACATCACCGGGTGGTGCGCCTTGTATGGGTGTGTGTTACATTAGATTCACTAGTAGGAGTGAGAAAAACATCACGGGGTGGTGCGCCTTGTATGGGTGTGTGTTACATTAGATTCACTAGTAGGAGTGAGAAAAACATCACGGGGTGGTGCGCCTTGTATGGGTGTGTGTTACATTACATTCACTAGTAGGAGTGAGAAAAACATCACGGGGTGGTGCGCCTTGTATGGGTGTGTGTTACATTACATTCACTAGTGGGAGTGAGAAAAACATCACGGGGTGGTGCGCCTTGTATGGGTGTGTGTTACATTAGATTCACTAGTGGGAGTGAGAAAAACATCACGGGGTGGTGCGCCTTGTGTGGGTGTGTGTTACATTAGATTCACTAGTGGGAGTGAGAAAAACATCACGTGGTGGTGCGCCTTGTATGGGTGTGTGTTACATTAGATTCACTAGTGGGAGTGAGAAAAACATCGCGGGGTGGTGCGCCTTGTATGGGTGTGTGTTACATTAGATTCACTAGTGGGAGTGAGAAAAACATCACGGGGTGGTGCGCCTTGTATGGGTGTGTGTTACATTAGATTCACTAGTGGGAGTGAGAAAAACATCACGGGGTGGTGCGCATTCTATGGGTGTGTGTTACATTAGATTCACTAGTAGGAGTGAGAAAAACATCACGGGGTGGTGCGCCTTGTATGGGTGTGTGTTACATTACATTCACTAGTAGGAGTGAGAAAAACATCACGGGGTGGTGCGCCTTGTATGGGTGTGTGTTACATTACATTCAGTAGTGGGAGTGAGAAAAACATCACGGGGTGGTGCGCCTTGTATGGGTGTGTGTTACATTAGATTCACTAGTGGGAGTGAGAAAAACATCACGGGGTGGTGCGCCTTGTATGGGTGTGTGTTACATTAGATTCACTAGTGGGAGTGAGAAAAACATCACGTGGTGGTGCGCCTTGTATGGGTGTGTGTTACATTAGATTCACTAGTGGGAGTGAGAAAAACATCGCGGGGTGGTGCGCCTTGTATGGGTGTGTGTTACATTAGATTCACTAGTGGGAGTGAGAAAAACATCACGGGGTGGTGCGCCTTGTATGGGTGTGTGTTACATTAGATTCACTAGTGGGAGTGAGAAAAACATCACGGGGTGGTGCGCATTCTATGGGTGTGTGTTACATTAGATTCACTAGTGGGAGTTAAGAAAACATCACGGGGTGGTGCGCATTGTATGGGTGTGTGTTACATTAGATTCACTAGTAGGAGTGAGAAAAACATCACGGGGTGGTGCGCATTGTATGGGTGTGTGTTACATTAGATTCACTAGTAGGAGTGAGAAAAACATCACGGGGTGGTGCGCATTGTATGGGTGTGTGTTACATTAGATTCACTAGTAGGAGTGAGAAAAACATCACGGGGTGGTGCGCATTGTATGGGTGTGTGTTACATTAGATTCACTAGTAGGAGTGAGAAAAACATCACGGGGTGGTGCGCATTGTATGGGTGTGTGTTACATTAGATTCATTAGTAGGAGTGAGAAAAACATCACGGGGTGGTGCGCATTGTATGGGTGTGTGTTACATTAGATTCACTAGTAGCAGTGAGAAAAACATCACGGGGTGGTGCGCATTGTACGTGTGTGTGTTACATTAGATTCACTAGTAGGAGTGAGAAAAACATCACGGGGTGGTGCGCATTGTACGGGTGTGTGTTACATTAGATTCACTAGTAGCAGTGAGAAAAACATCACGGGGTGGTGCGCATTGTATGGGTGTGTGTTACATTACATTCACTAGTAGGAGTGAGAAAAACATCACGGGGTGGTGCGCATTGTATGGTTGTGTGTTACGTTACTTTCACTAGTAGGAGTGAGATAATCGTCACGGGGTGGTGCGCATTGTATGGGTGTGTGTTACGTTACATTTACTAGTAGGAGTGGGAAAAACATCACGGGGTGGTGCGCACTGTATGGGTGTGTGTTACATTAGATTCACTAGTAGGAGTGAGAAAAACATCACGGGGTGGTGCGCATTGTATGGGTGTGTGTTACGTTACATTCACTAGTAGGAGTGAGAAAAACATCACGGGGTGGTGCGCATTGTATGGGTGTGTGTTACGTTACATTCACTAGTAGGAGTGAGAAAAACATCACGGGGTGGTGCGCATTGTATGGGTGTGTGTTACATTAGATTAACTAGTAGGAGTGAGAAAAACATCACGAGGTGGTGCGCATTGTATGGGTGTGTGTTACATTAGATTCACTAGTAGCAGTGAGAAAAACATCACGGGGTGGTGCGCATTGTATGGTTGTGTGTTACATTACATTCACTAGTAGCAGTGAGAAAAACATCACGGGGTGGTGCGCCTTGTATGGGTGTGTGTTACATTAGATTCACTAGTAGAAGTGAGTAAAACATCACGGGGTGGTGCGCCTTGTATGGGTGTGTGTTACATTAGATTCACTAGTAGGAGTGAGAAAAACATCACGGGATGGTGCGCCTTGTATGGGTGTGTGTTACATTACATTCACTAGTAGGAGTGAGAAAAATATCACGGGGTGGTGCGCCTTGTATGGGTGTGTGTTACATTAGATTCACTAGTGGGAGTGAGAAAAACATCACGGGGTGGTGCGCATTCTATGGGTGTGTGTTACATTAGATTCACTAGTGGGAGTTAAGAAAACATCACAGGGTGGTGCGCATTGTATGGGTGTGTGTTACATTAGATTCACTAGTAGGAGTGAGAAAAACATCACGGGGTGGTGCGCATTGTATGGGTGTGTGTTACATTAGATTCACTAGTAGGAGTGAGAAAAACATCACGGGGTGGTGCGCATTGTATGGGTGTGTGTTACATTAGATTCACTAGTAGGAGTGAGAAAAACATCACGGGGTGGTGCGCATTGTATGGGTGTGTGTTACATTAGATTCACTAGTAGGAGTGAGAAAAACATCACGGGGTGGTGCGCATTGTATGGGTGTGTGTTACATTAGATTCATTAGTAGGAGTGAGAAAAACATCACGGGGTGGTGCGCATTGTATGGGTGTGTGTTACATTAGATTCACTAGTAGCAGTGAGAAAAACATCACGGGGTGGTGCGCATTGTACGTGTGTGTGTTACATTAGATTCACTAGTAGGAGTGAGAAAAACATCACGGGGTGGTGCGCATTGTACGGGTGTGTGTTACATTAGATTCACTAGTAGCAGTGAGAAAAACATCACGGGGTGGTGCGCATTGTATGGGTGTGTGTTACATTACATTCACTAGTAGGAGTGAGAAAAACATCACGGGGTGGTGCGCATTGTATGGTTGTGTGTTACGTTACTTTCACTAGTAGGAGTGAGATAATCGTCACGGGGTGGTGCGCATTGTATGGGTGTGTGTTACGTTACATTCACTAGTAGGAGTGGGAAAAACATCACGGGGTGGTGCGCACTGTATGGGTGTGTGTTACATTAGATTCACTAGTAGGAGTGAGAAAAACATCACGGGGTGGTGCGCATTGTATGGGTGTGTGTTACGTTACATTCACTAGTAGGAGTGAGAAAAACATCACGGGGTGGTGCGCATTGTATGGGTGTGTGTTACGTTACATTCACTAGTAGGAGTGAGAAAAACATCACGGGGTGGTGCGCATTGTATGGGTGTGTGTTACATTAGATTAACTAGTAGGAGTGAGAAAAACATCACGAGGTGGTGCGCATTGTATGGGTGTGTGTTACATTAGATTCACTAGTAGCAGTGAGAAAAACATCACGGGGTGGTGCGCATTGTATGGTTGTGTGTTACATTACATTCACTAGTAGCAGTGAGAAAAACATCACGGGGTGGTGCGCCTTGTATGGGTGTGTGTTACATTAGATTCACTAGTAGAAGTGAGTAAAACATCACGGGGTGGTGCGCCTTGTATGGGTGTGTGTTACATTAGATTCACTAGTAGGCATGAGATAAACATCACGGGGTGGTGCGCCTTGTATGGGTGTGTGTTACATTAGATTCACTAGTAGGAGTGAGATAAACATCACGGGGTGGTGCGCCTTGTATGGGTGTGTGTTACATTAGATTCACTAGTAGGAGTGAGGAAAACATCACGGGGTGGTGCGCCTTGTATGGGTGTGTGTTACATTACATTCACTAGTAGGAGTGAGGAAAACATCACGGGGTGGTGCGCCTTGTATGGGTGTGTGTTACATTACATTCACTAGTAGGAGTGAGAAAAACATCACGGGGTGGTGCGCCTTGTATGGGTGTGTGTTACATTACATTCACTAGTAGGAGTGAGAAAAACATCACGGGGTGGTGCGCCTTGTATGGGTGTGTGTTACATTACATTCACTAGTAGGAGTGAGAAAAACATCACGGGGTGGTGCGCCTTGTATGGGTGTGTGTTACATTACATTCACTAGTAGGAGTGAGAAAAACATCACGGGGTGGTGCGCCTTGTATGGGTGTGTGTTACATTACATTCACTGGTAGGAGTGAGAAAAACATCACGGGGTGGTGCGCCTTGTATGGGTGTGTGTTACATTACATTCACTGGTAGTAGTGAGAAAAACATCACGGGGTGGTGCGCCTTGTATGGGTGTGTGTTACATTACATTCACTGGTAGGAGTGAGAAATACATCACGGGGTGGTGCGCCTTGTATGGGTGTGTGTTACATTACATTCACTAGTAGGAGTGAGAAAAACATCACGGGGTGGTGCGCCTTGTATGGGTGTGTGTTACATTACATTCACTAGTAGGAGTGAGAAAAACATCACGGGGTGGTGCGCCTTGTATGGGTGTGTGTTACATTACTTTCACTAGTAGGAGTGAGAAAAACATCACGGGGTGGTGCGCATTGTATGGGTGTGTGTTACATTACATTCACTAGTAGGAGTGAGAAAAACATCACGGGGTGGTGCGCCTTGTATGGGTGTGTGTTACATTAGATTCACTATTAGGAGTGAGAAAAACATCACGGGGTGGTGCGCCTTGTATGGGTCTGTGTTACATTACATTCACTAGTAGGAGTGAGAAAAACATCACGGGGTGGTGCGCCTTGTATGGGTCTCTGTTACATTACATTCACTAGTAGGAGTGAGAAAAACATCACGGGGTGGTGCGCCTTGTATGGGTGTGTGTTACATTACATTCACTAGTAGGAGTGAGAAAAACATCACGGGGTGGTGCGCCTTGTATGGGTGTGTGTTACATTACATTCACTAGTAGGAATGAGAAAAACATCACGGGGTGGTGCGCCTTGTATGGGTGTGTGTTACATGAGATTCACTAGTAGGAGTGAGAAAAACATCACGGGGTGGTGCGCCTTGTATGGGTGTGTGTTACATTAGATTCACTAGTAGGAGTGAGAAAAACATCACGGGGTGGTGCGCCTTGTATGGGTGTGTGTTACATTAGATTCACTAGTAGGAGTGAGAAAACCATCACGGGGTGGTGCGCCTTGTATGGGTGTGTGTTACATTAGATTCACTAGTAGGAGTGAGAAAAACTTCACGGGGTGGTGCGCCTTGTATGGGTGTGTGTTACATTAGATTCACTAGTAGGAGTGAGAAAAACATCACGGGGTGGTGCGCCTTGTATGGGTGTGTGTTACATTAGATTCACTAGTAGGAGTGAGAAAAACATCACGGGGTGGTGCGCCTTGTATGGGTGTGTGTTACATTAGATTCACTAGTAGCACTGAGAAAAACATCACCGGGTGGTGCGCCTTGTATGGGTGTGTGTTACATTACATTCACTAGTGGGAGTGAGAAAAACATCACGGGGTGGTGCGCCTTGTATGGGTGTGTGTTACATTACATTCACTAGTGGGAGTGAGAAAAACATCACGGGGTGGTGCGCCTTGTATGGGTGTGTGTTACATTAGATTCACTAGTGGGAGTGAGAAAAACATCACGGGGTGGTGCGCCTTGTATGGGTGTGTGTTACATTAGATTCACTAGTGGGAGTGAGAAAAACATCACGGGGTGGTGCGCCTTGTATGGGTGTGTGTTACATTAGATTCACTAATAGCACTGAGAAAAACATCACCGGGTGGTGCGCCTTGTATGGGTGTGTGTTACATTAGATTCACTAGTAGGAGTGAGAAAAACATCACGGGGTGGTGCGCCTTGTATGGGTGTGTGTTACATTAGATTCACTAGTAGGAGTGAGAAAAACATCACGGGGTGGTGCGCCTTGTATGGGTGTGTGTTACATTACATTCACTAGTAGGAGTGAGAAAAACATCACGGGGTGGTGCGCCTTGTATGGGTGTGTGTTACATTACATTCACTAGTGGGAGTGAGAAAAACATCACGGGGTGGTGCGCCTTGTATGGGTGTGTGTTACATTAGATTCACTAGTGGGAGTGAGAAAAACATCACGGGGTGGTGCGCCTTGTGTGGGTGTGTGTTACATTAGATTCACTAGTGGGAGTGAGAAAAACATCACGTGGTGGTGCGCCTTGTATGGGTGTGTGTTACATTAGATTCACTAGTGGGAGTGAGAAAAACATCGCGGGGTGGTGCGCCTTGTATGGGTGTGTGTTACATTAGATTCACTAGTGGGAGTGAGAAAAACATCACGGGGTGGTGCGCCTTGTATGGGTGTGTGTTACATTAGATTCACTAGTGGGAGTGAGAAAAACATCACGGGGTGGTGCGCATTCTATGGGTGTGTGTTACATTAGATTCACTAGTAGGAGTGAGAAAAACATCACGGGGTGGTGCGCCTTGTATGGGTGTGTGTTACATTACATTCACTAGTAGGAGTGAGAAAAACATCACGGGGTGGTGCGCCTTGTATGGGTGTGTGTTACATTACATTCAGTAGTGGGAGTGAGAAAAACATCACGGGGTGGTGCGCCTTGTATGGGTGTGTGTTACATTAGATTCACTAGTGGGAGTGAGAAAAACATCACGGGGTGGTGCGCCTTGTATGGGTGTGTGTTACATTAGATTCACTAGTGGGAGTGAGA
The DNA here is from genome assembly GCF_034190915.1 of Cavia porcellus. Classification (NCBI taxonomy): domain Eukaryota; kingdom Metazoa; phylum Chordata; class Mammalia; order Rodentia; family Caviidae; genus Cavia; species Cavia porcellus. Next base: position 2,485,389 of record NW_026947537.1, read on the forward strand.
AAAACATCACGTGGTGGTGCGCCTTGTATGGGTGTGTGTTACATTAGATTCACTAGTGGGAGTGAGAAAAACATCGCGGGGTGGTGCGCCTTGTATGGGTGTGTGTTACATTAGATTCACTAGTGGGAGTGAGAAAAACATCACGGGGTGGTGCGCCTTGTATGGGTGTGTGTTACATTAGATTCACTAGTGGGAGTGAGAAAAACATCACGGGGTGGTGCGCATTCTATGGGTGTGTGTTACATTAGATTCACTAGTGGGAGTTAAGAAAACATCACGGGGTGGTGCGCATTGTATGGGTGTGTGTTACATTAGATTCACTAGTAGGAGTGAGAAAAACATCACGGGGTGGTGCGCATTGTATGGGTGTGTGTTACATTAGATTCACTAGTAGGAGTGAGAAAAACATCACGGGGTGGTGCGCATTGTATGGGTGTGTGTTACATTAGATTCACTAGTAGGAGTGAGAAAAACATCACGGGGTGGTGCGCATTGTATGGGTGTGTGTTACATTAGATTCACTAGTAGGAGTGAGAAAAACATCACGGGGTGGTGCGCATTGTATGGGTGTGTGTTACATTAGATTCATTAGTAGGAGTGAGAAAAACATCACGGGGTGGTGCGCATTGTATGGGTGTGTGTTACATTAGATTCACTAGTAGCAGTGAGAAAAACATCACGGGGTGGTGCGCATTGTACGTGTGTGTGTTACATTAGATTCACTAGTAGGAGTGAGAAAAACATCACGGGGTGGTGCGCATTGTACGGGTGTGTGTTACATTAGATTCACTAGTAGCAGTGAGAAAAACATCACGGGGTGGTGCGCATTGTATGGGTGTGTGTTACATTACATTCACTAGTAGGAGTGAGAAAAACATCACGGGGTGGTGCGCATTGTATGGTTGTGTGTTACGTTACTTTCACTAGTAGGAGTGAGATAATCGTCACGGGGTGGTGCGCATTGTATGGGTGTGTGTTACGTTACATTCACTAGTAGGAGTGGGAAAAACATCACGGGGTGGTGCGCACTGTATGGGTGTGTGTTACATTAGATTCACTAGTAGGAGTGAGAAAAACATCACGGGGTGGTGCGCATTGTATGGGTGTGTGTTACGTTACATTCACTAGTAGGAGTGAGAAAAACATCACGGGGTGGTGCGCATTGTATGGGTGTGTGTTACGTTACATTCACTAGTAGGAGTGAGAAAAACATCACGGGGTGGTGCGCATTGTATGGGTGTGTGTTACATTAGATTAACTAGTAGGAGTGAGAAAAACATCACGAGGTGGTGCGCATTGTATGGGTGTGTGTTACATTAGATTCACTAGTAGCAGTGAGAAAAACATCACGGGGTGGTGCGCATTGTATGGTTGTGTGTTACATTACATTCACTAGTAGCAGTGAGAAAAACATCACGGGGTGGTGCGCCTTGTATGGGTGTGTGTTACATTAGATTCACTAGTAGAAGTGAGTAAAACATCACGGGGTGGTGCGCCTTGTATGGGTGTGTGTTACATTAGATTCACTAGTAGGAGTGAGAAAAACATCACGGGATGGTGCGCCTTGTATGGGTGTGTGTTACATTACATTCACTAGTAGGAGTGAGAAAAATATCACGGGGTGGTGCGCCTTGTATGGGTGTGTGTTACATTAGATTCACTAGTGGGAGTGAGAAAAACATCACGGGGTGGTGCGCATTCTATGGGTGTGTGTTACATTAGATTCACTAGTGGGAGTTAAGAAAACATCACAGGGTGGTGCGCATTGTATGGGTGTGTGTTACATTAGATTCACTAGTAGGAGTGAGAAAAACATCACGGGGTGGTGCGCATTGTATGGGTGTGTGTTACATTAGATTCACTAGTAGGAGTGAGAAAAACATCACGGGGTGGTGCGCATTGTATGGGTGTGTGTTACATTAGATTCACTAGTAGGAGTGAGAAAAACATCACGGGGTGGTGCGCATTGTATGGGTGTGTGTTACATTAGATTCACTAGTAGGAGTGAGAAAAACATCACGGGGTGGTGCGCATTGTATGGGTGTGTGTTACATTAGATTCATTAGTAGGAGTGAGAAAAACATCACGGGGTGGTGCGCATTGTATGGGTGTGTGTTACATTAGATTCACTAGTAGCAGTGAGAAAAACATCACGGGGTGGTGCGCATTGTACGTGTGTGTGTTACATTAGATTCACTAGTAGGAGTGAGAAAAACATCACGGGGTGGTGCGCATTGTACGGGTGTGTGTTACATTAGATTCACTAGTAGCAGTGAGAAAAACATCACGGGGTGGTGCGCATTGTATGGGTGTGTGTTACATTACATTCACTAGTAGGAGTGAGAAAAACATCACGGGGTGGTGCGCATTGTATGGTTGTGTGTTACGTTACTTTCACTAGTAGGAGTGAGATAATCGTCACGGGGTGGTGCGCATTGTATGGGTGTGTGTTACGTTACATTCACTAGTAGGAGTGGGAAAAACATCACGGGGTGGTGCGCACTGTATGGGTGTGTGTTACATTAGATTCACTAGTAGGAGTGAGAAAAACATCACGGGGTGGTGCGCATTGTATGGGTGTGTGTTACGTTACATTCACTAGTAGGAGTGAGAAAAACATCACGGGGTGGTGCGCATTGTATGGGTGTGTGTTACGTTACATTCACTAGTAGGAGTGAGAAAAACATCACGGGGTGGTGCGCATTGTATGGGTGTGTGTTACATTAGATTAACTAGTAGGAGTGAGAAAAACATCACGAGGTGGTGCGCATTGTATGGGTGTGTGTTACATTAGATTCACTAGTAGCAGTGAGAAAAACATCACGGGGTGGTGCGCATTGTATGGTTGTGTGTTACATTACATTCACTAGTAGCAGTGAGAAAAACATCACGGGGTGGTGCGCCTTGTATGGGTGTGTGTTACATTAGATTCACTAGTAGAAGTGAGTAAAACATCACGGGGTGGTGCGCCTTGTATGGGTGTGTGTTACATTAGATTCACTAGTAGGCATGAGATAAACATCACGGGGTGGTGCGCCTTGTATGGGTGTGTGTTACATTAGATTCACTAGTAGGAGTGAGATAAACATCACGGGGTGGTGCGCCTTGTATGGGTGTGTGTTACATTAGATTCACTAGTAGGAGTGAGGAAAACATCACGGGGTGGTGCGCCTTGTATGGGTGTGTGTTACATTACATTCACTAGTAGGAGTGAGGAAAACATCACGGGGTGGTGCGCCTTGTATGGGTGTGTGTTACATTACATTCACTAGTAGGAGTGAGAAAAACATCACGGGGTGGTGCGCCTTGTATGGGTGTGTGTTACATTACATTCACTAGTAGGAGTGAGAAAAACATCACGGGGTGGTGCGCCTTGTATGGGTGTGTGTTACATTACATTCACTAGTAGGAGTGAGAAAAACATCACGGGGTGGTGCGCCTTGTATGGGTGTGTGTTACATTACATTCACTAGTAGGAGTGAGAAAAACATCACGGGGTGGTGCGCCTTGTATGGGTGTGTGTTACATTACATTCACTGGTAGGAGTGAGAAAAACATCACGGGGTGGTGCGCCTTGTATGGGTGTGTGTTACATTACATTCACTGGTAGTAGTGAGAAAAACATCACGGGGTGGTGCGCCTTGTATGGGTGTGTGTTACATTACATTCACTGGTAGTAGTGAGAAAAACATCACGGGGTGGTGCGCCTTGTATGGGTGTGTGTTACATGAGATTCACTAGTAGGAGTGAGAAAAACATCACGGGGTGGTGCGCCTTGTATGGGTGTGTGTTACATTAGATTCACTAGTAGGAGTGAGAAAAACATCACGGGGTGGTGCGCCTTGTATGGGTGTGTGTTACATTAGATTCACTAGTAGGAGTGAGAAAACCATCACGGGGTGGTGCGCCTTGTATGGGTGTGTGTTACATTAGATTCACTAGTAGGAGTGAGAAAAACTTCACGGGGTGGTGCGCCTTGTATGGGTGTGTGTTACATGAGATTCACTAGTAGGAGTGAGAAAAACATCACGGGGTGGTGCGCCTTGTATGGGTGTGTGTTACATTAGATTCACTAGTAGGAGTGAGAAAAACATCACGGGGTGGTGCGCCTTGTATGGGTGTGTGTTACATTACATTCACTAGTGGGAGTGAGAAAACCATCACGGGGTGGTGCGCCTTGTATGGGTGTGTGTTACATTAGATTCACTAGTAGGAGTGAGAAAAACTTCACGGGGTGGTGCGCCTTGTATGGGTGTGTGTTACATTAGATTCACTAGTAGGAGTGAGAAAAACATCACGGGGTGGTGCGCCTTGTATGGGTGTGTGTTACATTAGATTCACTAGTAGGAGTGAGAAAAACATCACGGGGTGGTGCGCCTTGTATGGGTGTGTGTTACATTAGATTCACTAGTAGCACTGAGAAAAACATCACCGGGTGGTGCGCCTTGTATGGGTGTGTGTTACATTACATTCACTAGTGGGAGTGAGAAAAACATCACGGGGTGGTGCGCCTTGTATGGGTGTGTGTTACATTACATTCACTAGTGGGAGTGAGAAAAACATCACGGGGTGGTGCGCCTTGTATGGGTGTGTGTTACATTAGATTCACTAGTGGGAGTGAGAAAAACATCACGGGGTGGTGCGCCTTGTATGGGTGTGTGTTACATTAGATTCACTAGTGGGAGTGAGAAAAACATCACGTGGTGGTGCGCCTTGTATGGGTGTGTGTTACATTAGATTCACTAGTGGGAGTGAGAAAAACATCGCGGGGTGGTGTGCCTTGTATGGGTGTGTGTTACATTAGATTCACTAGTGGGAGTGAGAAAAACATCACGGGGTGGTGCGCCTTGTATGGGTGTGTGTTACATTACATTCACTAGTAGGAGTGAGAAAAACATCACGGGGTGGTGCGCCTTGTATGGGTGTGTGTTACATTACATTCACTGGTAGTAGTGAGAAAAACATCACGGGGTGGTGCGCCTTGTATGGGTGTGTGTTACATTACATTCACTGGTAGGAGTGAGAAAAACATCACGGGGTGGTGCGCCTTGTATGGGTGTGTGTTACATTACATTCACTAGTAGGAGTGAGAAAAACATCACGGGGTGGTGCGCCTTGTATGGGTGTGTGTTACATTACATTCACTAGTAGGAGTGAGAAAAACATCACGGGGTGGTGCGCGTTGTATGGGTGTGTGTTACATTACTTTCACTAGTAGGAGTGAGAAAAACATCACGGGGTGGTGCGCATTGTATGGGTGTGTGTTACATTACATTCACTAGTAGGAGTGAGAAAAACATCACGGGGTGGTGCGCCTTGTATGGGTGTGTGTTACATTAGATTCACTATTAGGAGTGAGAAAAACATCACGGGGTGGTGCGCCTTGTATGGGTCTGTGTTACATTACATTCACCACTAGGAGTGAGAAAAACATCACGGGGTGGTGCGCCTTGTATGGGTGTGTGTTACATTACATTCACTAGTAGGAGTGAGAAAAACATCACGGGGTGGTGCGCCTTGTATGGGTGTGTGTTACATTACATTCACTAGTAGGAGTGAGAAAAACATCACGGGGTGGTGCGCCTTGTATGGGTGTGTGTTACATTACATTCACTAGTAGGAGTGAGAAAAACATCACGGGGTGGTGCGCCTTGTATGGGTGTGTGTTACATTACATTCACTAGTAGGAGTGAGAAAAACATCACGGGGTGGTGCGCCTTGTATGGGTGTGTGTTACATTACTTTCACTAGTAGGAGTGAGAAAAACATCACGGGGTGGTGCGCATTGTATGGGTGTGTGTTACATTACATTCACTAGTAGGAGTGAGAAAAACATCACGGGGTGGTGCGCCTTGTATGGGTGTGTGTTACATTAGATTCACTATTAGGAGTGAGAAAAACATCACGGGGTGGTGCGCCTTGTATGGGTCTGTGTTACATTACATTCACTAGTAGGAGTGAGAAAAACATCACGGGGTGGTGCGCCTTGTATGGGTCTCTGTTACATTACATTCACTAGTAGGAGTGAGAAAAACATCACGGGGTGGTGCGCCTTGTATGGGTGTGTGTTACATTACATTCACTAGTAGGAGTGAGAAAAACATCACGGGGTGGTGCGCCTTGTATGGGTGTGTGTTACATTACATTCACTAGTAGGAATGAGAAAAACATCACGGGGTGGTGCGCCTTGTATGGGTGTGTGTTACATGAGATTCACTAGTAGGAGTGAGAAAAATATCACGGGGTGGTGCGCCTTGTATGGGTGTGTGTTACATTAGATTCACTAGTAGGAGTGAGAAAAACATCACGGGGTGGTGCGCCTTGTATGGGTGTGTGTTACATTAGATTCACTAGTAGGAGTGAGAAAAACATCACGGGGTGGTGCGCCTTGTATGGGTGTGTGTTACATTAGATTCACTAGTAGGAGTGAGAAAAACTTCACGGGGTGGTGCGCCTTGTATGGGTGTGTGTTACATTAGATTCACTAGTAGGAGTGAGAAAAACATCACGGGGTGGTGCGCCTTGTATGGGTGTGTGTTACATTAGATTCACTAGTAGGAGTGAGAAAAACATCACGGGGTGGTGCGCCTTGTATGGGTGTGTGTTACATTAGATTCACTAGTAGCACTGAGAAAAACATCACCGGGTGGTGCGCCTTGTATGGGTGTGTGTTACATTAGATTCACTAGTAGGAGTGAGAAAAACATCACGGGGTGGTGCGCCTTGTATGGGTGTGTGTTACATTAGATTCACTAGTAGGAGTGAGAAAAACATCACGGGGTGGTGCGCCTTGTATGGGTGTGTGTTACATTACATTCACTAGTAGGAGTGAGAAAAATATCACGGGGTGGTGCGCCTTGTATGGGTGTGTGTTACATTACATTCACTAGTGGGAGTGAGAAAAACATCACGGGGTGGTGCGCCTTGTATGGGTGTGTGTTACATTACATTCACTAGTGGGAGTGAGAAAAACATCACGGGGTGGTGCGCCTTGTATGGGTGTGTGTTACATTAGATTCACTAGTGGGAGTGAGAAAAACATCACGGGGTGGTGCGCCTTGTATGGGTGTGTGTTACATTAGATTCACTAGTGGGAGTGAGAAAAACATCACGTGGTGGTGCGCCTTGTATGGGTGTGTGTTACATTAGATTCACTAGTGGGAGTGAGAAAAACATCGCGGGGTGGTGTGCCTTGTATGGGTGTGTGTTACGTTAGATTCACTAGTGGGAGTGAGAAAAACATCACGGGGTGGTGCGCCTTGTATGGGTGTGTGTTACATTACATTCACTAGTAGGAGTGAGAAAAACATCACGGGGTGGTGCGCCTTGTATGGGTGTGTGTTACATAACATTCACTGGTAGTAGTGAGAAAAACATCACGGGGTGGTGTGCCTTGTATGGGTGTGTGTTACATTACATTCACTGGTAGGAGTGAGAAAAACATCACGGGGTGGTGCGCCTTGTATGGGTGTGTGTTACATTACATTCACTAGTAGGAGTGAGAAAAACATCACGGGGTGGTGCGCCTTGTATGGGTGTGTGTTACATTACATTCACTAGTAGGAGTGAGAAAAACATCACGGGGTGGTGCGCCTTGTATGGGTGTGTGTTACATTACTTTCACTAGTAGGAGTGAGAAAAACATCACGGGGTGGTGCGCATTGTATGGGTGTGTGTTACATTACATTCACTAGTAGGAGTGAGAAAAACATCACGGGGTGGTGCGCCTTGTATGGGTGTGTGTTACATTAGATTCACTATTAGGAGTGAGAAAAACATCACGGGGTGGTGCGCCTTGTATGGGTCTGTGTTACATTACATTCACTAGTAGGAGTGAGAAAAACATCACGGGGTGGTGCGCCTTGTATGGGTCTCTGTTACATTACATTCACTAGTAGGAGTGAGAAAAACATCACGGGGTGGTGCGCCTTGTATGGGTGTGTGTTACATTACATTCACTAGTAGGAGTGAGAAAAACATCACGGGGTGGTGCGCCTTGTATGGGTGTGTGTTACATTACATTCACTAGTAGGAGTGAGAAAAACATCACGGGGTGGTGCGCCTTGTATGGGTGTGTGTTACATGAGATTCACTAGTAGGAGTGAGAAAAACATCACGGGGTGGTGCGCCTTGTATGGGTGTGTGTTACATTAGATTCACTAGTAGGAGTGAGAAAAACATCACGGGGTGGTGCGCCTTGTATGGGTGTGTGTTACATTACATTCACTAGTAGGAGTGAGAAAAACATCACCGGGTGGTGCGCCTTGTATGGGTGTGTGTTACATTAGATTCACTAGTAGGAGTGAGAAAAACATCACGGGGTGGTGCGCCTTGTATGGGTGTGTGTTACATTACATTCACTAGTAGGAGTGAGAAAAACATCACGGGGTGGTGCGCCTTGTATGGGTGTGTGTTACATTACATTCACTAGTGGGAGTGAGAAAAACATCACGGGGTGGTGCGCCTTGTATGGGTGTGTGTTACATTACATTCACTAGTGGGAGTGAGAAAAACATCACGGGATGGTGCGCCTTGTATGGGTGTGTGTTACATTAGATTCACTAGTGGGAGTGAGAAAAACATCACGGGATGGTGCGCCTTGTATGGGTGTGTGTTACATTAGATTCACTAGTGGGAGTGAGAAAAACATCACGGGGTGGTGCGCCTTGTATGGGTGTGTGTTACATTACATTCACTAGTAGGAGTGAGAAAAACATCACCGGGTGGTGCGCCTTGTATGGGTGTGTGTTACATTAGATTCACTAGTAGGAGTGAGAAAAACATCACGGGGTGGTGCGCCTTGTATGGGTGTGTGTTACATTACATTCACTAGTAGGAGTGAGAAAAACATCACGGGGTGGTGCGCCTTGTATGGGTGTGTGTTACATTACATTCACTAGTGGGAGTGAGAAAAACATCACGGGGTGGTGCGCCTTGTATGGGTGTGTGTTACATTACATTCACTAGTGGGAGTGAGAAAAACATCACGGGATGGTGCGCCTTGTATGGGTGTGTGTTACATTAGATTCACTAGTGGGAGTGAGAAAAACATCACGGGATGGTGCGCCTTGTATGGGTGTGTGTTACATTAGATTCACTAGTGGGAGTGAGAAAAACATCACGGGGTGGTGCGCCTTGTATGGGTGTGTGTTACATTAGATTCACTAGTGGGAGTGAGAAAAACATCACGTGGTGGTGCGCCTTGTATGGGTGTGTGTTACATTAGATTCACTAGTGGGAGTGAGAAAAACATCGCGGGGTGGTGTGCCTTGTATGGGTGTGTGTTACATTAGATTCACTAGTGGGAGTGAGAAAAACATCACGGGGTGGTGCGCCTTGTATGGGTGTGTGTTACATTACATTCACTAGTAGGAGTGAGAAAAACATCACGGGGTGGTGCGCATTGTATGGGTGTGTGTTACATTACATTCACTAGTAGGAGTGAGAAAAACATCACGGGGTGGTGCGCCTTGTATGGGTGTGTGTTACATTACATTCACTGGTAGGAGTGAGAAAAACATCACGGGGTGGTGCGCCTTGTATGGGTGTGTGTTACATTACATTCACTGGTAGGAGTGAGAAAAACATCACGGGGTGGTGCGCCTTGTATGGGTGTGTGTTACATTACATTCACTGGTAGGAGTGAGAAAAACATCACGGGGTGGTGCGCCTTGTATGGGTGTGTGTTACATTACATTCACTGGTAGGAGTGAGAAAAACATCACGGGGTGGTGCGCCTTGTATGGGTGTGTGTTACATTACATTCACTGGTAGGAGTGAGAAAAACATCACGGGGTGGTGCGCCTTGTATGGGTGTGTGTTACATTACATTCACTAGTAGGAGTGAGAAAAACATCACGGGGTGGTGCGCCTTGTATGGGTGTGTGTTACATTACATTCACTAGTAGGAGTGAGAAAAACATCACGGGGTGGTGCGCATTGTATGGGTGTGCGTTACATTACATTCACTAGTAGGAGTGAGAAAAACATCACGGGGTGGTGCGCCTTGTATGGGTGTGCGTTACATTACATTCACTAGTAGGAGTGAGAAAAACATCACGGGGTGGTGCGCCTTGTATGGGTGTGTGTTACATTAGATTCACTATTAGGAGTGAGAAAAACATCACGGGGTGGTGCGCCTTGTATGGGTCTGTGTTACATTACATTCACTAGTAGGAGTGAGAAAAACATCACGGGGTGGTGCGCCTTGTATGGGTGTGTGTTACATTACATTCACTAGTAGGAGTGAGAAAAACATCACGGGGTGGTGCGCCTTGTATGGGTGTGTGTTACATTAGATTCACTAGTGGGAGTGAGAAAAACATCGCGGGGTGGTGTGCCTTGTATGGGTGTGTGTTACATTAGATTCACTAGTGGGAGTGAGAAAAACATCACGGGGTGGTGCGCCTTGTATGGGTGTGTGTTACATTACATTCACTAGTAGGAGTGAGAAAAACATCACGGGGTGGTGCGCCTTGTATGGGTGTGTGTTACATTACATTCACTGGTAGTAGTGAGAAAAACATCACGGGGTGGTGCGCCTTGTATGGGTGTGTGTTACGTTACATTCACTAGTAGGAGTGAGAAAAACATCACGGGGTGGTGCGCCTTGTATGGGTGTGTGTTACATTACATTCACTAGTAGGAGTGAGAAAAACATCACGGGGTGGTGCGCCTTGTATGGGTGTGTGTTACATTACATTCACTAGTAGGAGTGAGAAAAACATCACGGGGTGGTGCGCATTGTATGGGTGTGTGTTACGTTACATTCACTAGTAGGAGTGAGAAAAACATCACGGGGTGGTGCGCATTGTATGGGTGTGTGTTACATTAGATTAACTAGTAGGAGTGAGAAAAACATCACGAGGTGGTGCGCATTGTATGGGTGTGTGTTACATTAGATTCACTAGTAGCAGTGAGAAAAACATCACGGGGTGGTGCGCATTGTATGGTTGTGTGTTACATTACATTCACTAGTAGCAGTGAGAAAAACATCACGGGGTGGTGCGCCTTGTATGGGTGTGTGTTACATTAGATTCACTAGTAGAAGTGAGTAAAACATCACGGGGTGGTGCGCCTTGTATGGGTGTGTGTTACGTTACATTCACTAGTAGGAGTGAGAAAAACATCACGGGGTGGTGCGCCTTGTATGGGTGTGTGTTACATTACATTCACTAGTAGGAGTGAGAAAAACATCACGGGGTGGTGCGCCTTGTATGGGTGTGTGTTACATTACATTCACTAGTAGGAGTGAGAAAAACATCACGGGGTGGTGCGCATTGTATGGGTGTGTGTTACGTTACATTCACTAGTAGGAGTGAGAAAAACATCACGGGGTGGTGCGCATTGTATGGGTGTGTGTTACATTAGATTAACTAGTAGGAGTGAGAAAAACATCACGAGGTGGTGCGCATTGTATGGGTGTGTGTTACATTAGATTCACTAGTAGCAGTGAGAAAAACATCACGGGGTGGTGCGCATTGTATGGTTGTGTGTTACATTACATTCACTAGTAGCAGTGAGAAAAACATCACGGGGTGGTGCGCCTTGTATGGGTGTGTGTTACATTAGATTCACTAGTAGAAGTGAGTAAAACATCACGGGGTGGTGCGCCTTGTATGGGTGTGTGTTACATTAGATTCACTAGTAGGCATGAGATAAACATCACGGGGTGGTGCGCCTTGTATGGCTGTGTGTTACATTAGATTCACTAGTAGGAGTGAGATAAACATCACGGGGTGGTGCGCCTTGTATGGGTGTGTGTTACATTAGATTCACTAGTAGGAGTGAGGAAAACATCACGGGGTGGTGCGCCTTGTATGGGTGTGTGTTACATTACATTCACTAGTAGGAGTGAGGAAAACATCACGGGGTGGTGCGCCTTGTATGGGTGTGTGTTACATTACATTCACTAGTAGGAGTGAGAAAAACATCACGGGGTGGTGCGCCTTGTATGGGTGTGTGTTACATTACATTCACTAGTAGGAGTGAGAAAAACATCACGGGGTGGTGCGCCTTGTATGGGTGTGTGTTACATTACATTCACTAGTAGGAGTGAGAAAAACATCACGGGGTGGTGCGCCTTGTATGGGTGTGTGTTACATTACATTCACTAGTAGGAGTGAGAAAAACATCACGGGGTGGTGCGCCTTGTATGGGTGTGTGTTACATTACATTCACTGGTAGGAGTGAGAAAAACATCACGGGGTGGTGCGCCTTGTATGGGTGTGTGTTACATTACATTCACTGGTAGTAGTGAGAAAAACATCACGGGGTGGTGCGCCTTGTATGGGTGTGTGTTACATTACATTCACTGGTAGGAGTGAGAAATACATCACGGGGTGGTGCGCCTTGTATGGGTGTGTGTTACATTACATTCACTAGTAGGAGTGAGAAAAACATCACGGGGTGGTGCGCCTTGTATGGGTGTGTGTTACATTACATTCACTAGTAGGAGTGAGAAAAACATCACGGGGTGGTGCGCCTTGTATGGGTGTGTGTTACATTACTTTCACTAGTAGGAGTGAGAAAAACATCACGGGGTGGTGCGCATTGTATGGGTGTGTGTTACATTACATTCACTAGTAGGAGTGAGAAAAACATCACGGGGTGGTGCGCCTTGTATGGGTGTGTGTTACATTAGATTCACTATTAGGAGTGAGAAAAACATCACGGGGTGGTGCGCCTTGTATGGGTCTGTGTTACATTACATTCACTAGTAGGAGTGAGAAAAACATCACGGGGTGGTGCGCCTTGTATGGGTCTCTGTTACATTACATTCACTAGTAGGAGTGAGAAAAACATCACGGGGTGGTGCGCCTTGTATGGGTGTGTGTTACATTACATTCACTAGTAGGAGTGAGAAAAACATCACGGGGTGGTGCGCCTTGTATGGGTGTGTGTTACATTACATTCACTAGTAGGAATGAGAAAAACATCACGGGGTGGTGCGCCTTGTATGGGTGTGTGTTACATGAGATTCACTAGTAGGAGTGAGAAAAACATCACGGGGTGGTGCGCCTTGTATGGGTGTGTGTTACATTAGATTCACTAGTAGGAGTGAGAAAAACATCACGGGGTGGTGCGCCTTGTATGGGTGTGTGTTACATTAGATTCACTAGTAGGAGTGAGAAAACCATCACGGGGTGGTGCGCCTTGTATGGGTGTGTGTTACATTAGATTCACTAGTAGGAGTGAGAAAAACTTCACGGGGTGGTGCGCCTTGTATGGGTGTGTGTTACATTAGATTCACTAGTAGGAGTGAGAAAAACATCACGGGGTGGTGCGCCTTGTATGGGTGTGTGTTACATTAGATTCACTAGTAGGAGTGAGAAAAACATCACGGGGTGGTGCGCCTTGTATGGGTGTGTGTTACATTAGATTCACTAGTAGCACTGAGAAAAACATCACCGGGTGGTGCGCCTGGTATGGGTGTGTGTTACATTACATTCACTAGTGGGAGTGAGAAAAACATCACGGGGTGGTGCGCCTTGTATGGGTGTGTGTTACATTACATTCACTAGTGGGAGTGAGAAAAACATCACGGGGTGGTGCGCCTTGTATGGGTGTGTGTTACATTAGATTCACTAGTGGGAGTGAGAAAAACATCACGGGGTGGTGCGCCTTGTATGGGTGTGTGTTACATTAGATTCACTAGTGGGAGTGAGAAAAACATCACGTGGTGGTGCGCCTTGTATGGGTGTGTGTTACATTAGATTCACTAGTGGGAGTGAGAAAAACATCGCGGGGTGGTGTGCCTTGTATGGGTGTGTGTTACATTAGATTCACTAGTGGGAGTGAGAAAAACATCACGGGGTGGTGCGCCTTGTATGGGTGTGTGTTACATTACATTCACTAGTAGGAGTGAGAAAAACATCACGGGGTGGTGCGCCTTGTATGGGTGTGTGTTACATTACATTCACTGGTAGTAGTGAGAAAAACATCACGGGGTGGTGCGCCTTGTATGGGTGTGTGTTACATTACATTCACTGGTAGGAGTGAGAAAAACATCACGGGGTGGTGCGCCTTGTATGGGTGTGTGTTACATTACATTCACTAGTAGGAGTGAGAAAAACATCACGGGGTGGTGCGCCTTGTATGGGTGTGTGTTACATTACATTCACTAGTAGGAGTGAGAAAAACATCACGGGGTGGTGCGCGTTGTATGGGTGTGTGTTACATTACTTTCACTAGTAGGAGTGAGAAAAACATCACGGGGTGGTGCGCATTGTATGGGTGTGTGTTACATTACATTCACTAGTAGGAGTGAGAAAAACATCACGGGGTGGTGCGCCTTGTATGGGTGTGTGTTACATTAGATTCACTATTAGGAGTGAGAAAAACATCACGGGGTGGTGCGCCTTGTATGGGTCTGTGTTACATTACATTCACCACTAGGAGTGAGAAAAACATCACGGGGTGGTGCGCCTTGTATGGGTGTGTGTTACATTACATTCACTAGTAGGAGTGAGAAAAACATCACGGGGTGGTGCGCCTTGTATGGGTGTGTGTTACATTACATTCACTAGTAGGAGTGAGAAAAACATCACGGGGTGGTGCGCCTTGTATGGGTGTGTGTTACATTACATTCACTAGTAGGAGTGAGAAAAACATCACGGGGTGGTGCGCCTTGTATGGGTGTGTGTTACATTACATTCACTAGTAGGAGTGAGAAAAACATCACGGGGTGGTGCGCCTTGTATGGGTGTGTGTTACATTACTTTCACTAGTAGGAGTGAGAAAAACATCACGGGGTGGTGCGCATTGTATGGGTGTGTGTTACATTACATTCACTAGTAGGAGTGAGAAAAACATCACGGGGTGGTGCGCCTTGTATGGGTGTGTGTTACATTAGATTCACTATTAGGAGTGAGAAAAACATCACGGGGTGGTGCGCCTTGTATGGGTCTGTGTTACATTACATTCACTAGTAGGAGTGAGAAAAACATCACGGGGTGGTGCGCCTTGTATGGGTCTCTGTTACATTACATTCACTAGTAGGAGTGAGAAAAACATCACGGGGTGGTGCGCCTTGTATGGGTGTGTGTTACATTACATTCACTAGTAGGAGTGAGAAAAACATCACGGGGTGGTGCGCCTTGTATGGGTGTGTGTTACATTACATTCACTAGTAGGAATGAGAAAAACATCACGGGGTGGTGCGCCTTGTATGGGTGTGTGTTACATGAGATTCACTAGTAGGAGTGAGAAAAATATCACGGGGTGGTGCGCCTTGTATGGGTGTGTGTTACATTAGATTCACTAGTAGGAGTGAGAAAAACATCACGGGGTGGTGCGCCTTGTATGGGTGTGTGTTACATTAGATTCACTAGTAGGAGTGAGAAAAACATCACGGGGTGGTGCGCCTTGTATGGGTGTGTGTTACATTAGATTCACTAGTAGGAGTGAGAAAAACTTCACGGGGTGGTGCGCCTTGTATGGGTGTGTGTTACATTAGATTCACTAGTAGGAGTGAGAAAAACATCACGGGGTGGTGCGCCTTGTATGGGTGTGTGTTACATTAGATTCACTAGTAGGAGTGAGAAAAACATCACGGGGTGGTGCGCCTTGTATGGGTGTGTGTTACATTAGATTCACTAGTAGCACTGAGAAAAACATCACCGGGTGGTGCGCCTTGTATGGGTGTGTGTTACATTAGATTCACTAGTAGGAGTGAGAAAAACATCACGGGGTGGTGCGCCTTGTATGGGTGTGTGTTACATTAGATTCACTAGTAGGAGTGAGAAAAACATCACGGGGTGGTGCGCCTTGTATGGGTGTGTGTTACATTACATTCACTAGTAGGAGTGAGAAAAATATCACGGGGTGGTGCGCCTTGTATGGGTGTGTGTTACATTACATTCACTAGTGGGAGTGAGAAAAACATCACGGGGTGGTGCGCCTTGTATGGGTGTGTGTTACATTACATTCACTAGTGGGAGTGAGAAAAACATCACGGGGTGGTGCGCCTTGTATGGGTGTGTGTTACATTAGATTCACTAGTGGGAGTGAGAAAAACATCACGGGGTGGTGCGCCTTGTATGGGTGTGTGTTACATTAGATTCACTAGTGGGAGTGAGAAAAACATCACGTGGTGGTGCGCCTTGTATGGGTGTGTGTTACATTAGATTCACTAGTGGGAGTGAGAAAAACATCGCGGGGTGGTGTGCCTTGTATGGGTGTGTGTTACGTTAGATTCACTAGTGGGAGTGAGAAAAACATCACGGGGTGGTGCGCCTTGTATGGGTGTGTGTTACATTACATTCACTAGTAGGAGTGAGAAAAACATCACGGGGTGGTGCGCCTTGTATGGGTGTGTGTTACATAACATTCACTGGTAGTAGTGAGAAAAACATCACGGGGTGGTGTGCCTTGTATGGGTGTGTGTTACATTACATTCACTGGTAGGAGTGAGAAAAACATCACGGGGTGGTGCGCCTTGTATGGGTGTGTGTTACATTACATTCACTAGTAGGAGTGAGAAAAACATCACGGGGTGGTGCGCCTTGTATGGGTGTGTGTTACATTACATTCACTAGTAGGAGTGAGAAAAACATCACGGGGTGGTGCGCCTTGTATGGGTGTGTGTTACATTACTTTCACTAGTAGGAGTGAGAAAAACATCACGGGGTGGTGCGCATTGTATGGGTGTGTGTTACATTACATTCACTAGTAGGAGTGAGAAAAACATCACGGGGTGGTGCGCCTTGTATGGGTGTGTGTTACATTAGATTCACTATTAGGAGTGAGAAAAACATCACGGGGTGGTGCGCCTTGTATGGGTCTGTGTTACATTACATTCACTAGTAGGAGTGAGAAAAACATCACGGGGTGGTGCGCCTTGTATGGGTCTCTGTTACATTACATTCACTAGTAGGAGTGAGAAAAACATCACGGGGTGGTGCGCCTTGTATGGGTGTGTGTTACATTACATTCACTAGTAGGAGTGAGAAAAACATCACGGGGTGGTGCGCCTTGTATGGGTGTGTGTTACATTACATTCACTAGTAGGAGTGAGAAAAACATCACGGGGTGGTGCGCCTTGTATGGGTGTGTGTTACATGAGATTCACTAGTAGGAGTGAGAAAAACATCACGGGGTGGTGCGCCTTGTATGGGTGTGTGTTACATTAGATTCACTAGTAGGAGTGAGAAAAACATCACGGGGTGGTGCGCCTTGTATGGGTGTGTGTTACATTACATTCACTAGTAGGAGTGAGAAAAACATCACCGGGTGGTGCGCCTTGTATGGGTGTGTGTTACATTAGATTCACTAGTAGGAGTGAGAAAAACATCACGGGGTGGTGCGCCTTGTATGGGTGTGTGTTACATTAGATTCACTAGTAGGAGTGAGAAAAACATCACGGGGTGGTGCGCCTTGTATGGGTGTGTGTTACATTACATTCACTAGTAGGAGTGAGAAAAACATCACGGGGTGGTGCGCCTTGTATGGGTGTGTGTTACATTACATTCACTAGTGGGAGTGAGAAAAACATCACGGGGTGGTGCGCCTTGTATGGGTGTGTGTTACATTACATTCACTAGTGGGAGTGAGAAAAACATCACGGGATGGTGCGCCTTGTATGGGTGTGTGTTACATTAGATTCACTAGTGGGAGTGAGAAAAACATCACGGGATGGTGCGCCTTGTATGGGTGTGTGTTACATTAGATTCACTAGTGGGAGTGAGAAAAACATCACGGGGTGGTGCGCCTTGTATGGGTGTGTGTTACATTAGATTCACTAGTGGGAGTGAGAAAAACATCACGTGGTGGTGCGCCTTGTATGGGTGTGTGTTACATTAGATTCACTAGTGGGAGTGAGAAAAACATCGCGGGGTGGTGTGCCTTGTATGGGTGTGTGTTACATTAGATTCACTAGTGGGAGTGAGAAAAACATCACGGGGTGGTGCGCCTTGTATGGGTGTGTGTTACATTACATTCACTAGTAGGAGTGAGAAAAACATCACGGGGTGGTGCGCATTGTATGGGTGTGTGTTACATTACATTCACTAGTAGGAGTGAGAAAAACATCACGGGGTGGTGCGCCTTGTATGGGTGTGTGTTACATTACATTCACTGGTAGGAGTGAGAAAAACATCACGGGGTGGTGCGCCTTGTATGGGTGTGTGTTACATTACATTCACTGGTAGGAGTGAGAAAAACATCACGGGGTGGTGCGCCTTGTATGGGTGTGTGTTACATTACATTCACTGGTAGGAGTGAGAAAAACATCACGGGGTGGTGCGCCTTGTATGGGTGTGTGTTACATTACATTCACTGGTAGGAGTGAGAAAAACATCACGGGGTGGTGCGCCTTGTATGGGTGTGTGTTACATTACATTCACTGGTAGGAGTGAGAAAAACATCACGGGGTGGTGCGCCTTGTATGGGTGTGTGTTACATTACATTCACTAGTAGGAGTGAGAAAAACATCACGGGGTGGTGCGCCTTGTATGGGTGTGTGTTACATTACATTCACTAGTAGGAGTGAGAAAAACATCACGGGGTGGTGCGCATTGTATGGGTGTGCGTTACATTACATTCACTAGTAGGAGTGAGAAAAACATCACGGGGTGGTGCGCCTTGTATGGGTGTGCGTTACATTACATTCACTAGTAGGAGTGAGAAAAACATCACGGGGTGGTGCGCCTTGTATGGGTGTGTGTTACATTAGATTCACTATTAGGAGTGAGAAAAACATCACGGGGTGGTGCGCCTTGTATGGGTCTGTGTTACATTACATTCACTAGTAGGAGTGAGAAAAACATCACGGGGTGGTGCGCCTTGTATGGGTGTGTGTTACATTACATTCACTAGTAGGAGTGAGAAAAACATCACGGGGTGGTGCGCCTTGTATGGGTGTGTGTTACATTAGATTCACTAGTGGGAGTGAGAAAAACATCGCGGGGTGGTGTGCCTTGTATGGGTGTGTGTTACATTAGATTCACTAGTGGGAGTGAGAAAAACATCACGGGGTGGTGCGCCTTGTATGGGTGTGTGTTACATTACATTCACTAGTAGGAGTGAGAAAAACATCACGGGGTGGTGCGCCTTGTATGGGTGTGTGTTACATTACATTCACTGGTAGTAGTGAGAAAAACATCACGGGGTGGTGCGCCTTGTATGGGTGTGTGTTACATTACATTCACTAGTAGGAGTGAGAAAAACATCACGGGGTGGTGCGCCTTGTATGGGTGTGTGTTACATTACATTCACTAGTAGGAGTGAGAAAAACATCACGGGGTGGTGCGCCTTGTATGGGTGTGTGTTACATTACATTCACTAGTAGGAGTGAGAAAAACATCACGGGGTGGTGCGCCTTGTATGGGTGTGTGTTACATTACTTTCACTAGTAGGAGTGAGAAAAACATCACGGTGTGGTGCGCATTGTATGGGTGTGTGTTACATTACATTCACTAGTAGGAGTGAGAAAAACATCACGGGGTGGTGCGCCTTGTATGGGTGTGTGTTACATTAGATTCACTATTAGGAGTGAGAAAAACATCACGGGGTGGTGCGCCTTGTATGGGTCTGTGTTACATTACATTCACTAGTAGGAGTGAGAAAAACATCACGGGGTGGTGCGCCTTGTATGGGTCTCTGTTACATTACATTCACTAGTAGGAGTGAGAAAAACATCACGGGGTGGTGCGCCTTGTATGGGTGTGTGTTACATTACATTCACTAGTAGGAGTGAGAAAAACATCACGGGGTGGTGCGCCTTGTATGGGTGTGTGTTACATTACATTCACTAGTAGGAATGAGAAAAACATCACGGGGTGGTGCGCCTTGTATGGGTGTGTGTTACATGAGATTCACTAGTAGGAGTGAGAAAAACATCACGGGGTGGTGCGCCTTGTATGGGTGTGTGTTACATTAGATTCACTAGTAGGAGTGAGAAAAACATCACGGGGTGGTGCGCCTTGTATGGGTGTGTGTTACATTAGATTCACTAGTAGGAGTGAGAAAAACATCACGGGGTGGTGCGCCTTGTATGGGTGTGTGTTACATTAGATTCACTAGTAGGAGTGAGAAAAACTTCACGGGGTGGTGCGCATTTATGGGTGTGTGTTACATTAGATTCACTAGTAGGAGTGAGAAAAACATCACGGGTTGGTGCGCCTTGTATGGGTGTGTGTTACATTAGATTCACTAGTAGGAGTGAGAAAAACATCACGGGGTGGTGCGCCTTGTATGGGTGTGTGTTACATTAGATTCACTAGTAGCACTGAGAAAAACATCACCGGGTGGTGCGCCTTGTATGGGTGTGTGTTACATTAGATTCACTAGTAGGAGTGAGAAAAACATCACGGGGTGGTGCGCCTTGTATGGGTGTGTGTTACATTAGATTCACTAGTAGGAGTTAGAAAAACATCACGGGGTGGTGCGCCTTGTATGGGTGTGTGTTACATTACATTCACTAGTAGGAGTGAGAAAAATATCACGGGGTGGTGCGCCTTGTATGGGTGTGTGTTACATTACATTCACTAGTGGGAGTGAGAAAAACATCACGGGGTGGTGCGCCTTGTATGGGTGTGTGTTACATTACATTCACTAGTGGGAGTGAGAAAAACATCACGGGGTGGTGCGCCTTGTATGGGTGTGTGTTACATTAGATTCACTAGTGGGAGTGAGAAAAACATCACGGGGTGGTGCGCCTTGTATGGGTGTGTGTTACATTAGATTCACTAGTGGGAGTGAGAAAAACATCACGTGGTGGTGCGCCTTGTATGGGTGTGTGTTACATTAGATTCACTAGTGGGAGTGAGAAAAACATCGCGGGGTGGTGTGCCTTGTATGGGTGTGTGTTACGTTAGATTCACTAGTGGGAGTGAGAAAAACATCACGGGGTGGTGCGCCTTGTATGGGTGTGTGTTACATTACATTCACTAGTAGGAGTGAGAAAAACATCACGGGGTGGTGCGCCTTGTATGGGTGTGTGTTACATAACATTCACTGGTAGTAGTGAGAAAAACATCACGGGGTGGTGCGCCTTGTATGGGTGTGTGTTACATTACATTCACTGGTAGGAGTGAGAAAAACATCACGGGGTGGTGCGCCTTGTATGGGTGTGTGTTACATTACATTCACTAGTAGGAGTGAGAAAAACATCACGGGGTGGTGCACCTTGTATGGGTGTGTGTTACATTACATTCACTAGTAGGAGTGAGAAAAACATCACGGGGTGGTGCGCCTTGTATGGGTGTGTGTTACATTACTTTCACTAGTAGGAGTGAGAAAAACATCACGGGGTGGTGCGCATTGTATGGGTGTGTGTTACATTACATTCACTAGTAGGAGTGAGAAAAACATCACGGGGTGGTGCGCCTTGTATGGGTGTGTGTTACATTAGATTCACTATTAGGAGTGAGAAAAACATCACGGGGTGGTGCGCCTTGTATGGGTCTGTGTTACATTACATTCACTAGTAGGAGTGAGAAAAACATCACGGGGTGGTGCGCCTTGTATGGGTCTCTGTTACATTACATTCACTAGTAGGAGTGAGAAAAACATCACGGGGTGGTGCGCCTTGTATGGGTGTGTGTTACATTACATTCACTAGTAGGAGTGAGAAAAACATCACGGGGTGGTGCGCCTTGTATGGGTGTGTGTTACATTACATTCACTAGTAGGAGTGAGAAAAACATCACGGGGTGGTGCGCCTTGTATGGGTGTGTGTTACATGAGATTCACTAGTAGGAGTGAGAAAAACATCACGGGGTGGTGCGCCTTGTATGGGTGTGTGTTACATTAGATTCACTAGTAGGAGTGAGAAAAACATCACGGGGTGGTGCGCCTTGTATGGGTGTGTGTTACATTACATTCACTAGTAGGAGTGAGAAAAACATCACCGGGTGGTGCGCCTTGTATGGGTGTGTGTTACATTAGATTCACTAGTAGGAGTGAGAAAAACATCACGGGGTGGTGCGCCTTGTATGGGTGTGTGTTACATTAGATTCACTAGTAGGAGTGAGAAAAACATCATGGGGTGGTGCGCCTTGTATGGGTGTGTGTTACATTACATTCACTAGTAGGAGTGAGAAAAACATCACGGGGTGGTGCGCCTTGTATGGGTGTGTGTTACATTACATTCACTAGTGGGAGTGAGAAAAACATCACGGGGTGGTGCGCCTTGTATGGGTGTGTGTTACATTACATTCACTAGTGGGAGTGAGAAAAACATCACGGGATGGTGCGCCTTGTATGGGTGTGTGTTACATTAGATTCACTAGTGGGAGTGAGAAAAACATCACGGGATGGTGCGCCTTGTATGGGTGTGTGTTACATTAGATTCACTAGTGGGAGTGAGAAAAACATCACGGGGTGGTGCGCCTTGTATGGGTGTGTGTTACATTAGATTCACTAGTGGGAGTGAGAAAAACATCACGTGGTGGTGCGCCTTGTATGGGTGTGTGTTACATTAGATTCACTAGTGGGAGTGAGAAAAACATCGCGGGGTGGTGTGCCTTGTATGGGTGTGTGTTACATTAGATTCACTAGTGGGAGTGAGAAAAACATCACGGGGTGGTGCGCCTTGTATGGGTGTGTGTTACATTACATTCACTAGTAGGAGTGAGAAAAACATCACGGGGTGGTGCGCATTGTATGGGTGTGTGTTACATTACATTCACTAGTAGGAGTGAGAAAAACATCACGGGGTGGTGCGCCTTGTATGGGTGTGTGTTACATTACATTCACTGGTAGGAGTGAGAAAAACATCACGGGGTGGTGCGCCTTGTATGGGTGTGTGTTACATTACATTCACTGGTAGGAGTGAGAAAAACATCACGGGGTGGTGCGCCTTGTATGGGTGTGTGTTACATTACATTCACTGGTAGGAGTGAGAAAAACATCACGGGGTGGTGCGCCTTGTATGGGTGTGTGTTACATTACATTCACTGGTAGGAGTGAGAAAAACATCACGGGGTGGTGCGCCTTGTATGGGTGTGTGTTACATTACATTCACTGGTAGGAGTGAGAAAAACATCACGGGGTGGTGCGCCTTGTATGGGTGTGTGTTACATTACATTCACTAGTAGGAGTGAGAAAAACATCACGGGGTGGTGCGCCTTGTATGGGTGTGTGTTACATTACATTCACTAGTAGGAGTGAGAAAAACATCACGGGGTGGTGCGCATTGTATGGGTGTGCGTTACATTACATTCACTAGTAGGAGTGAGAAAAACATCACGGGGTGGTGCGCCTTGTATGGGTGTGCGTTACATTACATTCACTAGTAGGAGTGAGAAAAACATCACGGGGTGGTGCGCCTTGTATGGGTGTGTGTTACATTAGATTCACTATTAGGAGTGAGAAAAACATCACGGGGTGGTGCGCCTTGTATGGGTCTGTGTTACATTACATTCACTAGTAGGAGTGAGAAAAACATCACGGGGTGGTGCGCCTTGTATGGGTCTGTGTTACATTACATTCACTAGTAGGAGTGAGAAAAACATCACGGGGTGGTGCGCCTTGTATGGGTGTGTGTTACATTACATTCACTAGTAGGAGTGAGAAAAACATCACGGGGTGGTGCGCCTTGTATGGGTGTGTGTTACATTACATTCACTAGTAGGAGTGAGAAAAACATCACGGGGTGGTGCGCCTTGTATGGGTGTGTGTTACATTACATTCACTAGTAGGAGTGAGAAAAACATCACGGTGTGGAGCGTCTTGTATGGGTGTGTGTTACATTAGATTCACTAGTAGGAGTGAGAAAAACATCACGGGGTGGTGCGCCTTGTATGGGTGTGTGTTACATTAGATTCACTAGTAGGAGTGAGAAAAACATCACGGGGTGGTGCGCCTTGTATGGGTGTGTGTTACATTAGATTCACTAGTAGGAGTGAGAAAAACTTCACGGGGTGGTGCGCCTTGTATGGGTGTGTGTTACATTAGATTCACTAGTAGGAGTGAGAAAAACATCACGGGGTGGTGCGCCTTGTATGGGTGTGTGTTACATTAGATTCACTAGTAGGAGTGAGAAAAACATCACGGGGTGGTGCGCCTTGTATGGGTGTGTGTTACATTAGATTCACTAGTAGCACTGAGAAAAACATCACCGGGTGGTGCGCGTTGTATGGGTGTGTGTTACATTAGATTCACTAGTAGGAGTGAGAAAAACATCACGGGGTGGTGCGCCTTGTATGGGTGTGTGTTCCATTAGATTCACTAGTAGGAGTGAGAAAAACATCACGGGGTGGTGCGCCTTGTATGGGTGTGTGTTACATTACATTCACTAGTAGGAGTGAGAAAAACATCACGGGGTGGTGCGCCTTGTATGGGTGTGTGTTACATTACATTCACTAGTGGGAGTGAGAAAAACATCACGGGCTGGTGCGCCTTGTATGGGTGTGTGTTACATTACATTCACTAGTGGGAGTGAGAAAAACATCACGGGGTGGTGCGCCTTGTATGGGTGTGTGTTACATTACATTCACTGGTAGGAGTGAGAAAAACATCACGGGGTGGTGCGCCTTGTATGGGTGTGTGTTACATTACATTCACTGGTAGGAGTGAGAAAAACATCACGGGGTGGTGCGCCTTGTATGGGTGTGTGTTACATTACATTCACTAGTAGGAGTGAGAAAAACATCACGGGGTGGTGCGCCTTGTATGGGTGTGTGTTACATTACATTCACTAGTAGGAGTGAGAAAAACATCACGGGGTGGTGCGCCTTGTATGGGTGTGTGTTACATTACATTCACTAGTAGGAGTGAGAAAAACATCACGGGGTGGTGCGCATTGTATGGGTGTGTGTTACATTACATTCACTAGTAGGAGTGAGAAAAACATCACGGGGTGGTGCGCCTTGTATGGGTGTGTGTTACATTAGATTCACTATTAGGAGTGAGAAAAACATCACGGGGTGGTGCGCCTTGTATGGGTCTGTGTTACATTACATTCACTAGTAGGAGTGAGAAAAACATCACGGGGTGGTGCGCCTTGTATGGGTCTGTGTTACATTACATTCACTAGTAGGAGTGAGAAAAACATCACGGGGTGGTGCGCCTTGTATGGGTCTGTGTTACATTACATTCACTAGTAGGAGTGAGAAAAACATCACGGGGTGGTGCGCCTTGTATGGGTGTGTGTTACATTAGATTCACTAGTAGGAGTGAGAAAAACATCACGGGGTGGTGCGCCTTGTATGGGTGTGTGTTACATTACATTCACTAGTAGGAGTGAGAAAAACATCACGGGGTGGTGCGCCTTGTATGGGTGTGTGTTACATTACATTCACTAGTAGGAGTGAGAAAAACATCACGGTGTGGAGCGTCTTGTATGGGTGTGTGTTACATTAGATTCACTAGTAGGAGTGAGAAAAACATCACGGGGTGGTGCGCCTTGTATGGGTGTGTGTTACATTAGATTCACTAGTAGGAGTGAGAAAAACATCACGGGGTGGTGCGCCTTGTATGGGTGTGTGTTACATTAGATTCACTAGTAGGAGTGAGAAAAACTTCATGGGGTGGTGCGCCTTGTATGGGTGTGTGTTACATTAGATTCACTAGTAGGAGTGAGAAAAACATCACGGGGTGGTGCGCCTTGTATGGGTGTGTGTTACATTAGATTCACTAGAAGGAGTGAGAAAAACATCACGGGGTGGTGCGCCTTGTATGGGTGTGTGTTACATTAGATTCACTAGTAGGAGTGAGAAAAACATCACGGGGTGGTGCGCCTTGTATGGGTGTGTGTTACATTAGATTCACTAGTAGCACTGAGAAAAACATCACGGGGTGGTGCGCCTTGTATGGGTGTGTGTTACATTACATTCACTAGTAGGAGTGAGAAAAACATCACGGGGTGGTGCGCCTTGTATGGGTGTGTGTTACATTACATTCACTAGTAGGAGTGAGAAAAACATCACGGTGTGGAGCGTCTTGTATGGGTGTGTGTTACATTAGATTCACTAGTAGGAGTGAGAAAAACATCACGGGGTGGTGCGCCTTGTATGGGTGTGTGTTACATTAGATTCACTAGTAGGAGTGAGAAAAACATCACGGGGTGGTGCGCCTTGTATGGGTGTGTGTTACATTAGATTCACTAGTAGGAGTGAGAAAAACATCACGGGGTGGTGCGCTTTGTATGGGTGTGTGTTACATTACATTCACTAGTAGGAGTGAGAAAAACATCACGGGGTGGTGCGCATTGTATGGGTGTGTGTTACATTACATTCACTAGTGGGAGTGAGAAAAAGATCACGGGGTGGTGCGCCTTGTATGGGTGTGTGTTACATTAGATTCACTAGTGGGAGTGAGAAAAACATCACGGGGTGGTGCGCCTTGTATGGGTGTGTGTTACATTAGATTCACTAGTGGGAGTGAGAAAAACATCACGGGGTGGTGCGCATTGTATGGGTGTGTGTTACATTAGATTCACTAGTAGGAGTGAGAAAAACATCACGGGGTGGTGGGCCTTGTATGGGTGTGTGTTACATTAGATTCACTAGTAGCACTGAGAAAAACATGACGGGGTGGTGCGACTTGTATGGGTGTGTGTTACATTAGATTCACTAGTAGCACTGAGAAAAACATCACGGGGTGGTGCGCCTTGTATGGGTGTGTGTTACATTAGATTCACTAGTAGGAGTGAGAAAAACATCACGGGGTGGTGCGCTTTGTATGGGTGTGTGTTACATTACATTCACTAGTGGGAGTGAGAAAAACATCACGGGGTGGTGCGCCTTGTATGGGTGTGTGTTACATTACATTCACTAGTGGGAGTGAGAAAAAGATCACGGGGTGGTGCGCCTTGTATGGGTGTGTGTTACATTAGATTCACTAGTGGGAGTGAGAAAAACATCACGGGGTGGTGCGCCTTGTATGGGTGTGTGTTACATTAGCTTCACTAGTGGGAGTGAGAAAAACATCACGGGGTGGTGCGCATTGTATGGGTGTGTGTTACATTAGATTCACTAGTAGGAGTGAGAAAAACATCACGGGGTGGTGCGCATTGTATGGGTGTGTGTTACATTAGATTCACTAGTAGGAGTGAGAAAAACATCACGGGGTGGTGCGCATTGTATGGGTGTGTGTTACATTAGATTCACTAGTAGCAGTGAGAAAAACATCACGGGGTGGTGCGCATTGTATGGGTGTGTGTTACATTACATTCACTAGTAGGAGTGAGAAAAACATCAAGGGGTGGTGCGCATTGTATGGGTGTGTGTTACATTGCTTTCACTAGTAGGAGTGAGATAATCGTCACGGGGTGGTGCGCATTGTATGGGTGTGTGTTACATTACATTCACTAGTAGGAGTGAGAAAAATATCACGGGGTGGTGCGCATTGTATGGGTGTGTGTTACATTACATTCACTAGTAGGAGTGAGAAAAACATCACGGGGTGGTGCGCATTGTATGGGTGTGTGTTACGTTACATTCACTAGTAGGAGTGAGAAAATCATCACGGGGTGGTGCGCATTGTATGGGTGTGTGTTACGTTACATTCACTAGTAGGAGTGAGAAAAACATCAAGCGGTGGTGCGCATTGTATGGGTGTGTGTTACATTAGATTCACTAGTAGGAGTGAGAAAAACATCACGGGGTGGTGCGCATTGTATGGGTGTGTGTTACATTAGATTCACTAGTAGCAGTGAGAAAAACATCACGGGGTGGTGCGCATTGTATGGTTGTGTGTTACATTAGATTCACTAGTAGCAGTGAGAAAAACATCACGGGGTGGTGCGCCTTGTATGGGTGTGTGTTACATTAGATTCACTAGTAGGAGTGAGAAAAACATCACGGGGTGGTGCGCCTTGTATGGGTGTGTGTTACACTAGATTCACTAGTAGGAGTGAGAAAAACATCACGGGGTGGTGCGCCTTGTATGGGTGTGTGTTACATTAGATTCACTAGTAGGAGTGAGAAAAACATCACGGGGTGGTGCGCCTTGTATGGGTGTGTGTTACATTAGATTCACTAGTACGAGTGAGAAAAACATCACGGGGTGGTGCGCCTTGTATGGGTGTGTGTTACATTAGATTCACTAGTAGGAGTGAGAAAAACATCATGGGGTGGTGCGCCTTGTATGGGTGTGTGTTACATTAGATTCACTAGCAGGAGTGAGAAAAACATCACGGGGTGGTGCGCCTTGTATGGGTGTGTGTTACATTACATTCACTAGCAGGAGTGAGAAAAACATCACGGTGTGGTGCGCCTTGTATGGGTATGTGTTACATTACATTCGCTAGTAGTAGTGAGAAAAACATCACGGGGTGGTGCGCCATGTATGGGTGTGTGTTACATTACATTCACTAGTAGGAGTGAGAAAAACATCACGGGGTGATGCGCCTTCGTATGGGTGTGTGTTACATTACATTCACTAGTAGGAGTGAGAAAAACATCACGGGGTGGTGCGCCTTGTATGGGTGTGTGTTACATTAGATTCACTAGTAGGAGTGAGAAAAACATCACGGGGTGGTGCGCCTTGTATGGGTGTGTGTTACATTACATTCACTAGTAGGAGTGAGAAAAACATCACGGGGTGGTGCGCATTGTATGGGTGTGTGTTACATTACATTCACTAGTAGGAGTGAGAAAATCATCACGGGGTGGTGCGCCTTGTATGGGTGTGTGTTACATTAGATTCACTAGTAGGAGTGAGAAAAACATCACGGGGTGGTGCGCCTTGTATGGGTCTGTGTTACATTACATTCGCTAGTAGTAGTGAGAAAAACATCACGGGGTGGTGCGCCATGTATGGGTGTGTGTTACATTACATTCACTAGTAGGAGTGAGAAAAACATCACGGGGTGATGCGCCTTCGTATGGGTGTGTGTTACATTACATTCACTAGTAGGAGTGAGAAAAACATCACGGGGTGGTGCGCCTTGTATGGGTGTGTGTTACATTAGATTCACTAGTAGGAGTGAGAAAAACATCACGGGGTGGTGCGCCTTGTATGGGTGTGTGTTACATTACATTCACTAGTAGGAGTGAGAAAAACATCACGGGGTGGTGCGCATTGTATGGGTGTGTGTTACATTACATTCACTAGTAGGAGTGAGAAAATCATCACGGGGTGGTGCGCCTTGTATGGGTGTGTGTTACATTAGATTCACTAGTAGGAGTGAGAAAAACATCACGGGGTGGTGCGCCTTGTATGGGTGTGTGTTACATTGGATTCACTAGTAGGAGTGAGAAAAACATCACGGGGTGGTGCGCCTTGTATGGGTGTGTGTTACATTAGATTCACTAGTAGGAGTGAGAAAAACATCACGGGGTGGTGCGCCTTGTATGGGTGTGTGTTACATTAGATTCACTAGTAGGAGTGAGAAAAACATCACGGGGTGGTGCGCCTTGTATGGGTGTGTGTTACATTAGATTCACTAGTAGCAGTGAGAAAAACATCACGGGGTGGTGCGCCTTGTATGGGTGTGTGTTATATTAGATTCACTAGTAGTAGTGAGAAAAACATCACGGGGTGGTGCGCCTGGTATGGGTGTGTGTTACATTAGATTCACTAGTAGGAGTGAGAAAAACATCACGGGGTGGTGCGCCTTGTATGGGTGTGTGTTACATTACATTCACTAGTAGGAGTGAGAAAAACATCACGGGGTGGTGCGCCTTGTATGGGTGTGTGTTACATTACATTCACTAGTGGGAGTGAGAAAATCATCACGGGGTGGTGCGCCTTGTATGGGTGTGTGTTACATTACATTCACTAGTGGGAGTGAGAAAAACATCACGGGGTGGTGCGCCTTGTATGGGTGTGTGTTACATTACATTCACTAGTGGGAGTGAGAAAAACATCACGGGGTGGTGCGCCTTGTATGGGTGTGTGTTACATTACATTCACTAGTGGGAGTGAGAAAAACATCACGGGGTGGTGCGCCTTGTATGTGTGTGTGTTACATTAGATTCACTACTGGGAGTGAGAAAAACATCACGGGGTGGTGCGCCTTGTATGGGTGTGTGTTACATTAGATTCACTAGTGGGAGTGAGAAAAACATCACGTGGTGGTGCGCCTTGTATGGGTGTGTGTTACATTAGATTCACTAGTAGGAGTGAGAAAAACATCACGGGGTGGTGCGCATTGTATTGGTGTGTGTTACATTACATTCACTAGTAGGAGTGAGAAAAACATCACGGGGTGGTGCGCATTGTATGGGTGTGTGTTACATTAGATTCACTAGTAGGAGTGAGAAAAACATCACGTGGTGGTGCGCATTGTATGGGTGTGTGTTACATTAGATTCACTAGTAGGAGTGAGAAAAACATCACGGGGTGGTGCGCATTGTATGGGTGTGTGTTACATTAGATTCACTAGTAGGAGTGAGAAAAACATCACGGGGTGGTGCGCATTGTATGGGTGTGTGTTACATTACATTCACTAGTAGGAGTGAGAAAAATATCACGGGGTGGTGCGCCTTGTATGGGTGTGTGTTACATTGGATTCACTAGTAGGAGTGAGAAAAACATCACGGGGTGGTGCGCCTTGTATGGGTGTGTGTTACATTAGATTCACTAGTAGGAGTGAGAAAAACATCACGGGGTGGTGCGCCTTGTATGGGTGTGTGTTACATTAGATTCACTAGTACGAGTGAGAAAAACATCACGCGGTGGTGCGCCTTGTATGGGTGTGTGTTACATTAGATTCACTAGTAGCAGTGAGAAAAACATCACGGGGTGGTGCGCCTTGTATGGGTGTGTGTTACATTAGATTCACTAGTAGCAGTGAGAAAAACATCACGGGGTGGTGCGCCTTGTATGGGTGTGTGTTACATTAGATTCACTAGTGGGAGTGAGAAAAACATCACGGGGTGGTGCGCTTTGTATGGGTGTGTGTTACATTAGATTCACTAGTGGGAGTGAGAAAAACATCACGGGGTGGTGCGCCTTGTATGGGTGTGTGTTACATTAGATTCACTAGTGGGAGTGAGAAAAACATCACGGGGTGGTGCGCCTTGTATGGGTGTGTGTTACATTAGATTCACTAGTGGGAGTGAGAAAAACATCACGGGGTGGTGCGCCTTGTATGGGTGTGTGTTACATTACATTCACTAGTGGGAGTGAGAAAAACATCACGGGGTGGTGCGCCTTGTATGGGTGTGTGTTACATTAGATTCACTAGTGGGAGTGAGAAAAACATCACGGGGTGGTGCGCCTTGTATGGGTGTGTGTTACATTAGATTCACTAGTGGGAGTGAGAAAAACATCACGGGGTGGTGCGCCTTGTATGGGTGTGTGTTACATTAGATTCACTAGTGGGAGTGAGAAAAACATCACGGGGTGGTGCGCCTTGTATGGGTGTGTGTTACGTTAGATTCACTAGTGGGAGTGAGAAAAACATCACGGGGTGGTGCGCATTGTATGGGTGTGTGTTACGTTAGATTCACTAGTGGGAGTGAGAAAAACATCACGGGGTGGTGCGCATTGTATGGGTGTGTGTTACGTTAGATTCACTAGTGGGAGTGAGAAAAACATCACGGGGTGGTGCGCATTGTATGGGTGTGTGTTACGTTAGATTCACTAGTGGGAGTGAGAAAAACATCACGGGGTGGTGCGCATTGTATGGCTGTGTGTTACGTTAGATTCACTAGTGGGAGTGAGAAAAACATCACGGTGTGGTGCGCATTTTATGGGTGTGTGTTACATTAAATTCACTAGTAGGATTGAGAAAAACATCACGGGGTGGTGCGCATTGTATGGGTGTGTGTTACATTACATTCACTAGTAGGAGTGAGAAAAACATCACGGGGTGGTGCGCATTGTATGGGTGTGTGTTACATTAGATTCACTAGTAGGAGTGAGAAAAACATCACGGGGTGGTGCGCATTGTATGGGTGTGTGTTACATTACATTCACTAGTAGGAGTGAGAAAAACATCACGGGGTGGTGCGCATTGTATGGGTGTGTGTTACATTACATTCACTAGTAGGAGTGAGAAAAACATCACGGGGTGGTGCGCATTGTATGGGTGTGTGTTACATTACATTCACTAGTAGGAGTGAGAAAAACATCACGGGGTGGTGCGCATTGTATGGGTGTGTGTTACATTACATTCACTAGTAGGAGTGAGAAAAACATCACGGGGTGGTGCGCATTGTATGGGTGTGTGTTACATTAGATTCACTAGTAGGAGTGAGAAAAACATCACGGGGTGGTGCGCATTGTATGGGTGTGTGTTACATTAGATTCACTAGTAGGAGTGAGAAAAACATCACGGGGTGGTGCGCATTGTATGGGTGTGTGTTACATTAGATTCACTAGTAGGAGTGAGAAAAACATCACGGGGTGGTGCGCATTGTATGGGTGTGTGTTACATTACATTCACTAGTAGGAGTGAGAAAAACATCACGGGGTGGTGCGCATTGTATGGGTGTGTGTTACATTACATTCACTAGTAGGAGTGAGAAAAACATCACGGGGTGGTGCGCATTGTATGGGTGTGTGTTACATTACATTCACTAGTAGGAGTGAGAAAAACATCACGGGGTGGTGCGCATTGTATGGGTGTGTGTTACATTACTTTCACTAGTAGGAGTGAGAAAATCATCACGGGGTGGTGCGCATTGTATGGGTGTGTGTTACATTACATTCACTAGTAGAGTGAGAAAAACATCACGGGGTGGTGCGCATTGTATGGGTGTGTGTTACATTACATTCACTAGTAGGAGTGAGAAAAACATCACGGGGTGGTGCGCCTTGTATGGGTGTGTGTTACATTAGATTCACTAGTAGGAGTGAGAAAAACATCACGGGGTGGTGCGTATTGTATGGGTGTGTGTTACATTAGATTCACTAGTAGGAGTGAGAAAAACATCACGGGGTGGTGCGCATTGTTTGGGTGTGTGTTACATTAGATTCACTAGTAGGAGTGAGAAAACCATCACGGGGTGGTGCGCATTGTATGGGTGTGTGTTACATTAGATTCACTAGTAGGAGTGAGAAAAACATCACAGGATGGTGCGCATTGTATGGGTGTGTGTTACATTAGATTCACTAGTAGGAGTGAGAAAAACATCACGGGGTGGTGCGCATTGTATGGGTGTGTGTTACATTAGATTCACTAGTAGCAGTGAGAAAAACATCACGGGGTGGTGCGCATTGTATGGGTGTGTGTTACATTAGATTCACTAGTAGGAGTGAGAAAAACATCACGGGGTGATGCACATTGTATGGGTGTGTGTTACGTTACTTTCACTAGTAGGAGTGAGAAAATCGTCACGGGGTGGTGCGCATTGTATGGGTGTGTGTTACGTTACATTCACTAGTAGGAGTGAGAAAAACATCACGGGGTGGTGCGCATTGTATCGGTGTGTGTTACATTAGATTCACTAGTAGGAGTGAGAAAAACATCACGGGGTGGTGCGCATTGTATGGGTGTGTGTTACGTTACATTCACTAGTAGGAGTGAGAAATACATCACGGGGTGGTGCGCATTGTATGGGTGTGTGTTACGTTACATTCACTAGTAGGAGTGAGAAAAACATCACGGGGTGGTGCGCATTGTATGGGTGTGTGTTACATTAGATTCACTAGTAGGAGTGAGAAAAACATCACGGGGTGGTGCGCATTGTATGGGTGTGTGTTACAATACATTCACTAGTAGCAGTGAGAAAAACATCACGGGGTGGTGCGCACTGTATGGGTGTGTGTTACATTACATTCACTAGTAGCAGTGAGAAAAACATCACGGGGAGGTGCGCCTTGTATGGGTGTGTGTTACATTAGATTCACTAGAAGGAGTGAGATAAATATCACGGGGTGGTGCGCCTTGTATGGGTGTGTGTTACATTAGATTCACTAGTAGGAGTGAGAAAAACATCACGGGGTGGTGCGCCTTGTATGGGTGTGTGTTACATTAGATTCACTAGTAGGAGTGAGAAAAACATCACGGGGTGGTGCGCCTTGTATGGGTGTGTGTTACATTAGATTCACTAGTAGGAGTGAGAAAAACATCACGGGGTGGTGCGCCTTGTATGGGTGTGTGTTACATTAGATTCACTAGTAGCAGTGAGAAAAACATCACGGGGTGGTGCGCCTTGTATGCGTGTGTGTTACATTAGATTCACTAGTAGCAGTGAGAAAAACATCACGGGGTGGTGCGCCTTGTATGGGTGTGTGTTACATTAGATTCACTAGTAGCACTGAGAAAAACATCACGGGGTGGTGCGCCTTGTATGGGTGTGTGTTACATTAGATTCACTAGTAGCAGTGAGAAAAACATCACGGTGTGGTGCGCCTTGTATGGGTGTGTGTTACATTACATTCACTAGTAGGAGTGAGAAAAACATCACGGGGTGGTGCGCCTTGTATGGGTGTGTGTTACATTACATTCACTAGTAGCAGTGAGAAAAACATCACGGGGTGGTGCGCCTTGTATGGGTGTGTGTTACATTACATTCACTAGTGGGAGTGAGAAAAACATCACGGGGTGGTGCGCCTTGTATGGGTGTGTGTTACATTAGATTCACTAGTGGGAGTGAGAAAAACATCACGTGGTGGTGCGCCTTGTATTGGTGTGTGTTACATTAGATTCACTAGTAGGAGTGAGAAAAACATCACGGGGTGGTGCGCCTTGTATGGGTGTGTGTTACATTAGATTCACTAGTAGCAGTGAGAAAAACATCACGGGGTGGTGCGCCTTGTATGCGTGTGTGTTACATT
Organism: Cavia porcellus; assembly: GCF_034190915.1. Classification (NCBI taxonomy): domain Eukaryota; kingdom Metazoa; phylum Chordata; class Mammalia; order Rodentia; family Caviidae; genus Cavia; species Cavia porcellus. Next base: position 2,520,006 of record NW_026947537.1, read on the forward strand.
AGATTCACTAGTAGCAGTGAGAAAAACATCACGGGGTGGTGCGCCTTGTATGGGTGTGTGTTACATTAGATTCACTAGTAGCACTGAGAAAAACATCACGGGGTGGTGCGCCTTGTATGGGTGTGTGTTACATTAGATTCACTAGTAGCAGTGAGAAAAACATCACGGTGTGGTGCGCCTTGTATGGGTGTGTGTTACATTAGATTCACTAGTAGGAGTAAGAAAAACATCACGTGGTGGTGCGCATTGTATGGGTGTGTGTTACATTAGATTCACTAGTAGGAGTGAGAAAAACATCACGGGGTGGTGCGCATTGTATGGGTGTGTGTTACATTAGATTCACTAGTAGGAGTGAGAAAAACATCACGGGGTGGTGCGCATTGTATGGGTGTGTGTTACATTACATTCACTAGTAGGAGTGAGAAAAACATCACGGGGTGGTGCGCCTTGTATGGGTGTGTGTTACATTAGATTCACTAGTAGGAGTGAGAAAAACATCACGGGGTGGTGCGCCTTGTATGGGTGTGTGTTACATTAGATTCACTAGTAGGAGTGAGAAAAACATCACGGGGTGGTGCGCCTTGTATGGGTGTGTGTTACATTAGATTCACTAGTACGAGTGAGAAAAACATCACGGGGTGGTGCGCCTTGTATGGGTGTGTGTTACATTAGATTCACTAGTAGCAGTGAGAAAAACATCACGGGGTGGTGCGCCTTGTATGGGTGTGTGTTACATTAGATTCACTAGTAGCAGTGAGAAAAACATCACGGGGTGGTGCGCCTTGTATGGGTGTGTGTTACATTAGATTCACTAGTGGGAGTGAGAAAAACATCACGGGGTGGTGCGCCTTGTATGGGTGTGTGTTACATTAGATTCACTAGTGGGAGTGAGAAAAACATCACGGGGTGGTGCGCCTTGTATGGGTGTGTGTTACATTAGATTCACTAGTGGGAGTGAGAAAAACATCACGGGGTGGTGCGCCTTGTATGGGTGTGTGTTACATTAGATTCACTAGTGGGAGTGAGAAAAACATCACGGGGTGGTGCGCCTTGTATGGGTGTGTGTTACATTACATTCACTAGTGGGAGTGAGAAAAACATCACGGGGTTGTGCGCCTTGTATGGGTGTGTTTTACATTACATTCACTAGTGGGAGTGAGAAAAACATCACGGGGTGGTGCGCCTTGTATGGGTGTGTGTTACATTAGATTCACTAGTGGGAGTGAGAAAAACATCACGGGGTGGTGCGCCTTGTATGGGTGTGTGTTACATTAGATTCACTAGTGGGAGTGAGAAAAACATCACGGGGTGGTGCGCCTTGTATGGGTGTGTGTTACGTTAGATTCACTAGTGGGAGTGAGAAAAACATCACGGGGTGGTGCGCATTGTATGGGTGTGTGTTACGTTAGATTCACTAGTGGGAGTGAGAAAAACATCACGGGGTGGTGCGCATTGTATGGGTGTGTGTTACGTTAGATTCACTAGTGGGAGTGAGAAAAACATCACGGGGTGGTGCGCATTGTATGGGTGTGTGTTACGTTAGATTCACTAGTAGGAGTGAGAAAAACATCACGGGGTGGTGCGCATTGTATGGCTGTGTGTTACGTTAGATTCACTAGTGGGAGTGAGAAAAACATCACGGGGTGGTGCGCATTGTATGGGTGTGTGTTACATTACATTCACTAGTAGGAGTGAGAAAAACATCACGGGGTGGTGCGCATTGTATGGGTGTGTGTTACATTACATTCACTAGTAGGAGTGAGAAAAACATCACGGGGTGGTGCGCATTGTATGGGTGTGTGTTACATTAGATTCACTAGTAGGAGTGAGAAAAACATCACGGGGTGGTGCGCATTTTATGGGTGTGTGTTACATTAGATTCACTAGTAGGAGTGAGAAAAACATCACGGGGTGGTGCGCATTGTATGGGTGTGTGTTACATTAGATTCACTAGTAGGAGTGAGAAAAACATCACGGGGTGGTGCGCATTGTATGGGTGTGTGTTACATTACATTCACTAGTAGGAGTGAGAAAAACATCACGGGGTGGTGCGCATTGTATGGGTGTGTGTTACATTACATTCACTAGTAGGAGTGAGAAAAACATCACGGGGTGGTGCGCATTGTATGGGTGTGTGTTACATTACTTTCACTAGTAGGAGTGAGAAAATCATCACGGGGTGGTGCGCATTGTATGGGTGTGTGTTACATTACATTCACTAGTAGAGTGAGAAAAACATCACGGGGTGGTGTGCATTGTATGGGTGTGTGTTACATTACATTCACTAGTAGGAGTGAGAAAAACATCACGGGGTGGTGCGCCTTGTATGGGTGTGTGTTACATTAGATTCACTAGTAGGAGTGAGAAAAACATCACGGGGTTGTGCGCATTGTATGGGTGTGTGTTACATTAGATTCACTAGTAGGAGTGAGAAAAACATCACGGGGTGGTGCGCATTGTTTGGGTGTGTGTTACATTAGATTCACTAGTAGGAGTGAGAAAACCATCACGGGGTGGTGCGCATTGTATGGGTGTGTGTTACATTAGATTCACTAGTAGGAGTGAGAAAAACATCACGGGATGGTGCGCATTGTATGGGTGTGTGTTACATTAGATTCACTAGTAGGAGTGAGAAAAACATCACGGGGTGGTGCGCATTGTATGGGTGTGTGTTACATTAGATTCACTAGTAGGAGTGAGAAAAACATCACGGGGTGGTGCGCATTGTATGGGTGTGTGTTACATTAGATTCACTAGTAGCAGTGAGAAAAACATCACGGGGTGGTGCGCATTGTATGGGTGTGTGTTACATTAGATTCACTAGTAGGAGTGAGAAAAACATCACGGGGTGATGCACATTGTATGGGTGTGTGTTACGTTACTTTCACTAGTAGGAGTGAGAAAATCGTCACGGGGTGGTGCGCATTGTATGGGTGTGTGTTACGTTACATTCACTAGTAGGAGTGAGAAAAACATCACGGGGTGGTGCGCATTGTATCGGTGTGTGTTACATTAGATTCACTAGTAGGAGTGAGAAAAACATCACGGGGTGGTGCGCATTGTATGGGTGTGTGTTACGTTACATTCACTAGTAGGAGTGAGAAAAACATCACGGGGTGGTGCGCATTGTATGGGTGTGTGTTACGTTACATTCACTAGTAGGAGTGAGAAAAACATCACGGGTTGGTGCGCATTGTATGGGTGTGTGTTACATTAGATTCACTAGTAGGAGTGAGAAAAACATCACGGGGTGGTGCGCATTGTATGGGTGTGTGTTACAATACATTCACTAGTAGCAGTGAGAAAAACATCACGGGGTGGTGCGCACTGTATGGGTGTGTGTTACATTACATTCACTAGTAGCAGTGAGAAAAACATCACGGGGTGGTGCGCCTTGTATGGGTTTGTGTTACATTAGATTCACTAGAAGGAGTGAGATAAATATCACGGGGTGGTGCGCCTTGTATGGGTGTGTGTTACATTAGATTCACTAGTAGGAGTGAGAAAAACATCACGGGGTGGTGCGCCTTGTATGGGTGTGTGTTACATTAGATTCACTAGTAGGAGTGAGAAAAACATCACGGGGTGGTGCGCCTTGTATGGGTGTGTGTTACATTAGATTCACTAGTAGGAGTGAGAAAAACATCACGGGGTGGTGCGCCTTGTATGGGTGTGTGTTACAGTAGATTCACTAGTAGGAGTGAGAAAAACATCACGGGGTGGTGCGCCTTGTATGGGTGTGTGTTACATTAGATTCACTAGTAGCAGTGAGAAAAACATCACGGGGGGGTGCGCCTTGTATGCGTGTGTGTTACATTGGATTCACTAGTAGCAGTGAGAAAAGCATCACGGGGTGGTGCGCCTTGTATGGGTGTGTGTTACATTAGATTCACTAGTAGCACTGAGAAAAACATCACGGGGTGGTGCGCCTTGTATGGGTGTGTGTTACATTAGATTCACTAGTAGCAGTGAGAAAAACATCACGGTGTGGTGCGCCTTGTATGGGTGTGTGTTACATTACATTCACTAGTAGGAGTGAGAAAAACATCACGGGGTGGTGCGCCTTGTATGGGTGTGTGTTACATTACATTCACTAGTAGCAGTGAGAAAAACATCACGGGGTGGTGCGCCTTGTATGGGTGTGTGTTACATTACATTCACTAGTGGGAGTGAGAAAAATATCACGGGGTGGTGCGCCTTGTATGGGTGTGTGTTACATTACATTCACTAGTGGGAGTGAGAAAAACATGACGGGGTGGTGCGCCTTGTATGGGTGTGTGTTACATTAGATTCACTAGTGGGAGTGAGAAAAACATCACGGGGTGGTGCGCCTTGTATGGGTGTGTGTTACATTAGATTCACTAGTGGGAGTGAGAAAAACATCACGGGGTGGTGCGCCTTGTATGGGTGTGTGTTACATTAGATTCACTAGTGGGAGTGAGAAAAACATCACGTGGTGGTGCGGATTGTATGGGTGTGTGTTACTTTAGATTCACTACTGGAGTGAGAAAAACATCACGGGGTGGTGCGCATTGTATGGGTGTGTGTTACATTACATTCACTAGTAGGAGTGAGAAAAACATCACGGGGTGGTGCGCATTGTATGGGTGTGTGTTACATTAGATTCACTACTAGGAGTGAGAAAAACATCACGGTGTGGTGCGCATCGTATGGGTGGGTGTTACATTACATTCGCTAGTAGGAGTGAGAAAAACATCACGGGGTGGTGCGCCTTGTATGGGTGTGTGTTACATTACATTCACTAGTAGGAGTGAGATAAACATCACGGGGTGGTGCGCCTTGTATGGGTGTGTGTTACATTACATTCACTAGGAGCAGTGAGAAAAACATCACGGAGTGGTGCGCCTTGTATGGGTGTGTGTTACATTAGATTCACTAGTAGCAGTGAGAAAAACATCACGGGGTGGTGCGCCTTGTATGGGTGTGTGTTACATTAGATTCACTAGTAGCACTGAGAAAAACATCACGGGGTGGTGCGCCTTGTATGGGTGTGTGTTACATTAGATTCAATAGTAGCAGTGAGAAAAACATCACGGTGTGGTGCGCCTTGTATTGGTGTGTGTTACATTACATTCACTAGTAGGAGTGAGAAAAACATCACGGGGTGGTGCGCCTTGTATGGGTGTGTGTTACATTACATTCACAAGTGCGAGTGAGAAAAACATCACGGGGTGGTGCGCCTTGTATGGGTGTGTGTTCCTTTAGATTCACTACTGGAGTGAGAAAAACATCACGGGGTGGTGCGCATTGTATGGGTGTGTGTTACATTACATTCACTAGTAGGAGTGAGAAAAACATCACGGGGTGGTGCGCATTGTATGGGTGTGTGTTACATTAGATTCACTAGTAGGAGAGAGAAAAACATCACGGGGTGGTGCGCATTGTATGGGTGTGTGTTACATTACATTCGCTAGTAGGAGTGAGAAAAACATCACGGGGTGGTGCGCCTTGTATGGGTGTGTGTTACATTACATTCACTAGTAGGAGTGAGAAAAACATCACGGTGTGGTGCGCCTTGTACGGGTGTGTGTTACATTACATTCACTAGTGGGAGTGAGAAAAACATCACGGGGTGGTGCGCCTTGTACGGGTGTGTGTTACATTACATTCACTAGTGGGAGTGAGAAAAACATCACGGGGTGGTGCGCCTTGTACGGGTGTGTGTTACATTAGATTCACTAGTGGGAGTGAGAAAAACATCACGGGGTGGTGCGCCTTGTACGGGTGTGTGTTACATTAGATTCACTAGTGGGAGTGAGAAAAACATCACGGGGTGGTGCGCCTTGTATGGGTGTGTGTTACATTAGATTCACTAGTGGGAGTGAGAAATACATCACGGGGTGGTGCGCATTGTATGGGTGTGTGTTACATTAGATTCACTAGTGGGAGTGAGAAAAACATCACGGGGTGGTGGGCATTGTATGGGTGTGTGTTACATTAGATTCACTAGTGGGAGTGAGAAAAACATCACGGGGTGGTGCGCCTTGTATGGGTGTGTGTTACATTAGATTCACTAGTAGGAGTGAGAAAAACATCACGGGGTGGTGCGCCTTGTATCGGTGTGTGTTACATTAGATTCACTAGTAGGAGTGAGAAAAACATCACGGGGTGGTGCGCATTGTATGGGTGTGTGTTACATTAGATTCACTAGTAGCAGTGAGAAAAACATCACGGGGTGGTGCGCATTGTATGGGTGTGTGTTACATTAGATTCACTAGTAGGAGTGAGAAAAACATCACGGGGTGATGCACATTGTATGGGTGTGTGTTACGTTACTTTCACTAGTAGGAGTGAGAAAATCGTCACGGGGTGGTGCGCATTGTATGGGTGTGTGTTACGTTACATTCACTAGTAGGAGTGAGAAAAACATCACGGGGTGGTGCGCATTGTATCGGTGTGTGTTACATTAGATTCACTAGTAGGAGTGAGAAAAACATCACGGGGTGGTGCGCATTGTATGGGTGTGTGTTACGTTACATTCACTAGTAGGAGTGAGAAAAACATCACGGGGTGGTGCGCATTGTATGGGTGTGTGTTACGTTACATTCACTAGTAGGAGTGAGAAAAACATCACGGGTTGGTGCGCATTGTATGGGTGTGTGTTACATTAGATTCACTAGTAGGAGTGAGAAAAACATCACGGGGTGGTGCGCATTGTATGGGTGTGTGTTACAATACATTCACTAGTAGCAGTGAGAAAAACATCACGGGGTGGTGCGCACTGTATGGGTGTGTGTTACATTACATTCACTAGTAGCAGTGAGAAAAACATCACGGGGTGGTGCGCCTTGTATGGGTTTGTGTTACATTAGATTCACTAGAAGGAGTGAGATAAATATCACGGGGTGGTGCGCCTTGTATGGGTGTGTGTTACATTAGATTCACTAGTAGGAGTGAGAAAAACATCACGGGGTGGTGCGCCTTGTATGGGTGTGTGTTACATTAGATTCACTAGTAGGAGTGAGAAAAACATCACGGGGTGGTGCGCCTTGTATGGGTGTGTGTTACATTAGATTCACTAGTAGCAGTGAGAAAAACATCACGGGGTGGTGCGCCTTGTATGGGTGTGTGTTACATTAGATTCACTAGTAGCACTGAGAAAAACATCACGGGGTGGTGCGCCTTGTATGGGTGTGTGTTACATTAGATTCACTAGTAGCAGTGAGAAAAACATCACGGGGTGGTGCGCCTTGTATGCGTGTGTGTTACATTAGATTCACTAGTAGCAGTGAGAAAAACATCACGGGGTGGTGCGCCTTGTATGGGTGTGTGTTACATTAGATTCACTAGTAGCACTGAGAAAAACATCACGGGGTGGTGCGCCTTGTATGGGTGTGTGTTACATTAGATTCACTAGTAGCAGTGAGAAAAACATCACGGTGTGGTGCGCCTTGTATGGGTGTGTGTTACATTACATTCACTAGTAGGAGTGAGAAAAACATCACGGGGTGGTGCGCCTTGTATGGGTGTGTGTTACATTACATTCACTAGTAGCATTGAGAAAAACATCACGGGGTGGTGCGCCTTGTATGGGTGTGTGTTACATTACATTCACTAGTGGGAGTGAGAAAAATATCACGGGGTGGTGCGCCTTGTATGGGTGTGTGTTACATTACATTCACTAGTGGGAGTGAGAAAAACATGACGGGGTGGTGCGCCTTGTATGGGTGTGTGTTACATTAGATTCACTAGTGGGAGTGAGAAAAACATCACGGGGTGGTGCGCCTTGTATGGGTGTGTGTTACATTAGATTCACTAGTGGGAGTGAGAAAAACATCACGGGGTGGTGCGCCTTGTATGGGTGTGTGTTACATTAGATTCACTAGTGGGAGTGAGAAAAACATCACGTGGTGGTGCGGATTGTATGGGTGTGTGTTACTTTAGATTCACTACTGGAGTGAGAAAAACATCACGGGGTGGTGCGCATTGTATGGGTGTGTGTTACATTACATTCACTAGTAGGAGTGAGAAAAACATCACGGGGTGGTGCGCATTGTATGGGTGTGTGTTACATTAGATTCACTACTAGGAGTGAGAAAAACATCACGGTGTGGTGCGCATCGTATGGGTGGGTGTTACATTACATTCGCTAGTAGGAGTGAGAAAAACATCACGGGGTGGTGCGCCTTGTATGGGTGTGTGTTACATTACATTCACTAGTAGGAGTGAGATAAACATCACGGGGTGGTGCGCCTTGTATGGGTGTGTGTTACATTACATTCACTAGGAGCAGTGAGAAAAACATCACGGAGTGGTGCGCCTTGTATGGGTGTGTGTTACATTAGATTCACTAGTAGCAGTGAGAAAAACATCACGGGGTGGTGCGCCTTGTATGGGTGTGTGTTACATTAGATTCACTAGTAGCACTGAGAAAAACATCACGGGGTGGTGCGCCTTGTATGGGTGTGTGTTACATTAGATTCAATAGTAGCAGTGAGAAAAACATCACGGTGTGGTGCGCCTTGTATTGGTGTGTGTTACATTACATTCACTAGTAGGAGTGAGAAAAACATCACGGGGTGGTGCGCCTTGTATGGGTGTGTGTTACATTACATTCACAAGTGCGAGTGAGAAAAACATCACGGGGTGGTGCGCCTTGTATGGGTGTGTGTTCCTTTAGATTCACTACTGGAGTGAGAAAAACATCACGGGGTGGTGCGCATTGTATGGGTGTGTGTTACATTACATTCACTAGTAGGAGTGAGAAAAACATCACGGGGTGGTGCGCATTGTATGGGTGTGTGTTACATTAGATTCACTAGTAGGAGAGAGAAAAACATCACGGGTTGGTGCGCATTGTATGGGTGTGTGTTACATTACATTCGCTAGTAGGAGTGAGAAAAACATCACGGGGTGGTGCGCCTTGTATGGGTGTGTGTTACATTACATTCACTAGTAGGAGTGAGAAAAACATCACGGTGTGGTGCGCCTTGTACGGGTGTGTGTTACATTACATTCACTAGTGGGAGTGAGAAAAACATCACGGGGTGGTGCGCCTTGTACGGGTGTGTGTTACATTACATTCACTAGTGGGAGTGAGAAAAACATCACGGGGTGGTGCGCCTTGTACGGGTGTGTGTTACATTAGATTCACTAGTGGGAGTGAGAAAAACATCACGGGGTGGTGCGCCTTGTACGGGTGTGTGTTACATTAGATTCACTAGTGGGAGTGAGAAAAACATCACGGGGTGGTGCGCCTTGTATGGGTGTGTGTTACATTAGATTCACTAGTGGGAGTGAGAAATACATCACGGGGTGGTGCGCATTGTATGGGTGTGTGTTACATTAGATTCACTAGTGGGAGTGAGAAAAACATCACGGGGTGGTGCGCATTGTATGGGTGTGTGTTACATTAGATTCACTAGTGGGAGTGAGAAAAACATCACGGGGTGGTGCGCCTTGTATGGGTGTGTGTTACATTAGATTCACTAGTAGGAGTGAGAAAAACATCACGGGGTGGTGCGCCTTGTATCGGTGTGTGTTACATTAGATTCACTAGTAGGAGTGAGAAAAACATCACGGGGTGGTGCGCATTGTATGGGTGTGTGTTACATTAGATTCACTAGTAGGAGTGAGAAAAACATCACGGGGTGGTGCGCCTTGTATGGGTGTGTGTTACATTAGATTCACTAGTAGCAGTGAGAAAAACATCACGGAGTGGTGCGCCTTGTATGGGTGTGTTTTACATTAGATTCACTAGTAGCAGTGAGAAAAACATCACCGGGTGGTGCGCCTTGTATGGGTGTGTGTTACATTAGATTCACTAGTAGGAGTGAGAAAAACATCACGGGGTGGTGCGCCTTGTATGGGTGTGTGTTACATTACATTCACTAGTAGGAGTGAGAAAAACATCACGGGGTGGTGCGCCTTGTATGGGTGTGTGCTACATTACATTCACTAGTGGGAGTGAAAAAACATCACGGGGTGGTGCGCCTTGTATGGGTGTGTGTTACATTACATTCACTAGTGGGAGTGAGAAAAACATCACGGGGTGGTGCGCCTTGTATGGGTCTGTGTTACATTACATTCGCTAGTAGTAGTGAGAAAAACATCACGGGGTGGTGCGCCTTGTATGGGTGTGTGTTACATTAGATTCACTAGTGGGAGTTAGAAAAACATCACGGGGTGGTGCGCCTTGTATGGGTGTGTGTTATATTAGATTCACTAGTGGGAGTGAGAAAAACATCACGGGGTGGTGCGCCTTGTATGGGTGTGTGTTACATTACATTCACCAGTAGGAGTGAGAAAAACATCACGGGGTGGTGCGCCTTGTATGGGTGTGTGTTACATTAGATTCACTAGTAGGAGTGAGAAAAACATCACCGGGTGGTGCGCCTTGTATGGGTGTGTGTTACATTAGATTCACTAGTAGGAGTGAGAAAAACATCACGGGGTGGTGCGCCTTGTATGGGTGTGTGTTACATTAGATTCACTAGTAGGAGTGAGAAAAACATCACGGGGTGGTGCGCCTTGTATGGGTGTGTGTTACATTAGATTCACTAGTACGAGTGAGAAAAACATCACGGGGTGGTCCGCCTTGTATGGGTGTGTGTTACATTAGATTCACTAGTAGCAGTGAGAAAAACATCACGGGGTGGTGCGCCTTGTATGGGTGTGTGTTACATTAGATTCACTAGTAGCAGTGAGAAAAACATCACGGGGTGGTGCGCCTTGTATGGGTGTGTGTTACATTAGATTCACTAGTGGGAGTGAGAAAAACATCACGGGGTGCTGCGCTTTGTATGGGTGTGTGTTACATTAGATTCACTAGTGGGAGTGAGAAAAACATCACGGGGTGGTTCGCCTTGTATGGGTGTGTGTTACATTAGATTCACTAGTGGGAGTGAGAAAAACATCACGGGGTGGTGCGCCTTGTATGGGTGTGTGTTACATTAGATTCACTAGTGGGAGTGAGAAAAACATCACGGGGTGGTGCGCCTTGTATGGGTGTGTGTTACATTACATTCACTAGTGGGAGTGAGAAAAACATCACGGGGTGGTGCGCCTTGTATGGGTGTGTGTTACATTACATTCACTAGTGGGAGTGAGAAAAACATCACGGGGTGGTGCGCCTTGTATGGGTGTGTGTTACATTAGATTCACTAATGGGAGTGAGAAAAACATCACGGGGCGGTGCGCCTTGTATGGGTGTGTGTTACATTAGATTCACTAGTGGGAGTGAGAAAAACATCACGGGGTGGTGCGCCTTGTATGGGTGTGTGTTACGTTAGATTCACTAGTGGGAGTGAGAAAAACATCACGGGGTGGTGCGCCTTGTATGGGTGTGTGTTACATTAGATTCACTAGTGGGAGTGAGAAAAACATCACGGGGTGGTGCGCCTTGTATGGGTGTGTGTTACGTTAGATTCACTAGTGGGAGTGAGAAAAACATCATGGGGTGGTGCGCATTGTATGGGTGTGTGTTACGTTAGATTCACTAGTGGGAGTGAGAAAAACATCACGGGGTGGTGCGCATTGTATGGGTGTGTGTTACGTTAGATTCACTAGTGGGAGTGAGAAAAACATCACGAGGTGGTGCGCATTGGATGGGTGTGTGTTACGTTAGATTCACTAGTAGGAGTGAGAAAAACATCACGGTGTGGTGCGCATTGTATGGCTGTGTGTTACATTACATTCACTAGTAGGAGTGAGAAAAACATCACGGGGTGGTGCGCATTGTATGGGTGTGTGTTACATTAGATTCACTAGTAGGAGTGAGAAAAACATCACGGGGTGGTGCGCATTGTATGGGTGTGTGTTACATTAGATTCACTAGTAGGAGTGAGAAAAACATCACGGGGTGGTGCGCATTGTATGGGTGTGGGTTACATTACATTCACTAGTAGGAGTGAGAAAAACATCACGGGGTGGTGCGCATTGTATGGGTGTGTGTTACATTACATTCACTAGTAGGAGTGAGAAAAACATCACGGGGTGGTGCGCATTGTATGGGTGTGTGTTACATTACATTCACTAGTAGGAGTGAGAAAAACATCACGGGGTGGTGCGCATTGTATGGGTGTGTGTTACATTACTTTCACTAGTAGGAGTGAGAAAATCATCACGGGGTGGTGCGCATTGTATGGGTGTGTGTTACATTACATTCAATAGTAGAGTGAGAAAAACATCACGGGGTGGTGCGCATTGTATGGGTGTGTGTTACGTTACATTCACTAGTAGGAGTGAGAAAAACATCACGGGGTGGTGCGCATTGTATGGGTGTGTGTTACATTACATTCACTAGAAGGAGTGAGAAAAACATCACGGGGTGGTGCGCATTGTATGGGTGTGTGTTACATTACTTTCACTAGTAGGAGTGAGAAAATCATCACGGGGTGGTGCGCATTGTATGGGTGTGTGTTACATTACATTCACTAGTAGGAGTGAGAAAAACATCACGGGGTGGTGCGCATTGTATGGGTGTGTGTTACATTACATTCACTAGTAGGAGTGAGAAAAACATCACGGGATGGTGCGCATTGTATGGGTGTGTGTTACATTAGATTCACTAGTAGGAGTGAGAAAAACATCACGGGGTGGTACGCATTGTATGGGTGTGTGTTACATTAGATTCACTATTAGGAGTGAGAAAACCATCACGGGGTGGTGCGCATTGTATGGGTGTGTGTTACATTAGATACACTAGTAGGAGGGAGAAAACCATCACGGGGTGGTGCACATTGTATGGGTGTGTGTTACATTAGATTCACTAGTAGGAGTGAGAAAAACATCACGGGATGGTGCGCATTCTATGGGTGTGTGTTACATTAGATTCACTAGTAGGAGTGAGAAAAACATCACGGGATGGTGCGCATTCTATGGGTGTGTGTTACATTAGATTCACTAGTAGGAGTGAGAAAAACATCACGGGGTGGTGCGCATTGTATGGGTGTGTGTTACATTACATTCACTATTAGGAGTGAGAAAAACATCACGGGGTGGTGCGCATTCTATCGGTGTGTGTTACATTAGATTCACTAGTAGGAGTGAGAAAAACATCACGGGGTGGTGCGCATTGTATGGATGTGTGTTACGTTATATTCACTAGTAGGAGTGAGAAAAACATCACGGGGTGGTGCGCATTGTATGGGTGTTTCTTACGTTACATTCACTAGTACGAGTGAGAAAAACATCACGGGGTGGTGCGCATTGTATGGGTGTGTGTTACATTAGATTCACTAGTAGGAGTGAGAAAAACATCACGGGGTGGTGCGCATTGTATGGGTGTGTGTTACATTACATTCACTAGTAGCAGTGAGAAAAACATCACGGGGTGGTGCGCATTGTATGGGTGTGTGTTACATTACATTCACTATTAGGAGTGAGAAAAACATCACGGGGTGGTGCGCATTGTATGGGTGTGTGTTACATTACATTCACTAGTAGCAGTGAGAAAAACATCACGGGGTGGTGCGCCTTGTATGGGTGTGTGTTACATTAGATTCACTAGAAGGAGTGAGATAAACATCACGGGGTGGTGCGCCTTGTATGGGTGTGTGTTACATTACATTCACTAGTAGGAGTGAGAAAAACATCACTGGGTGGTGCGCCTTGTATGGGTGTGTGTTACGTTAGATTCACTAGTAGGAGTGAGAAAAACATCACGGGGTGGTGCGCATTGTATGGGTGTGTGTTACATTAGATTCACTAGTAGGAGTGAGAAAAACATCACGGGGTGGTGCGCATTGTTTGGGTGTGTGTTACATTAGATTCACTAGTAGGAGTGAGAAAACCATCACGGGGTGGTGCGCATTGTATGGGTGTGTGTTACATTAGATTCACTAGAAGGAGTGAGAAAAACATCACGGGATGGTGCGCATTGTATGGGTGTGTGTTACATTAGATTCACTAGTAGGAGTGAGAAAAACATCACGGGGTGGTGCGCATTGTATGGGTGTGTGTTACATTAGATTCACTAGTAGCAGTGAGAAAAACATCACGGGGTGGTGCGCATTGTATGGGTGTGTGTTACATTAGATTCACTAGTAGGAGTGAGAAAAACATCACGGGGTAGTGCGCATTGTATGGGTGTGTGTTACGTTACTTTCACCAGTAGGAGTGAGAAAATCGTCACGGGGTGGTGCGCATTGTATGGGTGTGTGTTACGTTACATTCACTAGTAGGAGTGAGAAAAACATCACGGGGTGGTGCGCATTGTATCGGTGTGTGTTACATTAGATTCACTACTAGGAGTGAGAAAAACATCACGGGGTGGTGCGCATTGTATGGGTGTGTGTTACGTTACATTCACTAGTAGGAGTGAGAAAAACATCACGGGGTGGTGCGCATTGTATGGGTGTGTGTTACGTTACATTCACTAGTAGGAGTGAGAAAAACATCACGGGGTGGTGCGCATTGTATGGGTGTGTGTTACATTAGATTCACTAGTAGGAGTGAGAAAAACATCACGGGGTGGTGCGCATTGTATGGGTGTGCGTTACAATACATTCACTAGTAGCAGTGAGAAAAACATCACGGGGTGGTGCGCACTGTATGGGTGTGTGTTACATTACATTCACTAGTAGCAGTGAGAAAAACATCACGGGGTGGTGCGCCTTTTATGGGTGTGTGTTACATTAGATTCACTAAAAGGAGTGAGATAAATATCACGGGGTGTTGCGCCTTGTATGGGTGTGTGTTACATTAGATTCACTAGTAGGAGTGAGAAAAACATCACGGGGTGGTGCGCCTTGTATGGGTGTGTGTTACATTAGATTCATTAGTAGGAGTGAGAAAAACATCACGGGGTGGTGCGCCTTGTATGGGTGTGTGTTACATTAGATTCACTAGTAGGAGTGAGAAAAACATCACGGGGTGGTGCGCCTTGTATGGGTCTGTGTTACATTACATTCACTAGTAGGAGTGAGAAAAACATCACGGGGTGGTGCGCCTTGTATGGGTCTGTGTTACATTACATTCACTAGTAGGAGTGAGAAAAACATCGCGGGGTGGTGCGCCTTGTATGGGTGTGTGTTACATTACATTCACTAGTAGGAGTGAGAAAATCATCGCGGGGTGGTGCGCCTTGTATGGGTGTGTGTTACATTAGATTCACTAGTAGGAGTGAGAAAAACATCGCGGGGTGGTACGCCTTGTATGGGTGTGTGTTACATTAGATTCACTAGTAGGAGTGAGAATAACATCACGGGGTGGTGCGCCTTGTATGGGTGTGTGTTACATTAGATTCACTAGTAGGAGTGAGAAAAACATCACGGGGTGGTGCGCCTTGTATGGGTGTGTGTTACATTAGATTCACTAGTAGCAGTGAGAAAAACATCACGGGGTGGTGCGCCTTGTATGGGTGTGTGTTACATTAGATTCACTAGTAGCAGTGAGAAAAACATCACGGGGTGGTGCGCCTTGTATGGGTGTGTGTTACATTAGATTCACTAGTAGCACTGAGAAAAACATCACGGGGTGGTGCGCCTTGTATGGGTGTGTGTTACATTAGATTCACTAGTAGCAGTGAGAAAAACATCACGGGGTGGTGCGCCTTGTATGGGTGTGTGTTACATTAGATTCACTAGTAGCACTGAGAAAAACATCACGGGGTGGTGCGCCTTGTATGGGTGTGTGTTACATTAGATTCACTAGTAGCAGTGAGAAAAACATCACGGTGTGGTGCGCCTTGTATGGGTGTGTGTTACATTACATTCACTAGTAGGAGTGAGAAAAACATCACGGGGTGGTGCGCCTTGTATGGGTGTGTGTTACATTACATTCACTAGTGGGAGTGAGAAAAACATCACGGGGTGGTGCGCCTTGTATGGGTGTGTGTTACATTACATTCTCTAGTGGGAGTGAGAAAAACATCACGGGGTGGTGCGCCTTGTATGGGTGTGTGTTACATTAGATTCACTAGTGGGAGTGAGAAAAACATCACGGGGTGGTGCGCATTGTATGGGTGTGTGTTACATTACATTCACTAGTAGGAGTGAGAAAAACATCACGGGGTGGTGCGCATTGTATGGGTGTGTGTTACATTACATTCACTAGTAGGAGTGAGAAAAACATCACGGGATGGTGCGCATTGTATGGGTGTGTGTTACATTAGATTCACTAGTAGGAGTGAGAAAAACATCACGGGGTGGTACGCATTGTATGGGTGTGTGTTACATTAGATTCACTATTAGGAGTGAGAAAACCATCACGGGGTGGTGCGCATTGTATGGGTGTGTGTTACATTAGATACACTAGTAGGAGTGAGAAAACCATCACGGGGTGGTGCACATTGTATGGGTGTGTGTTACATTAGATTCACTAGTAGGAGTGAGAAAAACATCACGGGATGGTGCGCATTCTATGGGTGTGTGTTACATTAGATTCACTAGTAGGAGTGAGAAAAACATCACGGGATGGTGCGCATTCTATGGGTGTGTGTTACATTAGATTCACTAGTAGGAGTGAGAAAAACATCACGGGATGGTGCGCATTGTATGGGTGTGTGTTACATTACATTCACTATTAGGAGTGAGAAAAACATCACGGGGTGGTGCGCATTCTATCGGTGTGTGTTACATTAGATTCACTAGTAGGAGTGAGAAAAACATCACTGGGTGGTGCGCATTGTATGGGTGTGTGTTACGTTATATTCACTAGTAGGTGTGAGAAAAACATCACGGGGTGGTGCGCATTGTATGGGTGTGTGTTACGTTACATTCACTAGTACGAGTGAGAAAAACATCACGGGGTGGTGCGCATTGTATGGGTGTGTGTTACATTAGATTCACTAGTAGGAGTGAGAAAAACATCACGGGGTGGTGCGCATTGTATGGGTGTGTGTTACATTACATTCACTAGTAGCAGTGAGAAAAACATCACGGGGTGGTGCGCATTGTATGGTTGTGTGTTACATTACATTCACTAGTAGCAGTGAGAAAAACATCACGGGGTGGTGCGCACTGTATGGGTGTGTGTTACATTACATTCACTAGTAGCAGTGAGAAAAACATCACGGGGTGGTGCGCCTTGTATGGGTGTGTGTTACATTAGATTCACTAGAAGGAGTGAGATAAACATCACGGGGTGGTGCGCCTTGTATGGGTGTGTGTTACATTACATTCACTAGTAGGAGTGAGAAAAACATCACGGGGTGGTGCGCCTTGTATGGGTGTGTGTTACGTTAGATTCACTAGTAGGAGTGAGAAAAACATCACGGGGTGGTGCGCATTGTATGGGTGTGTGTTACATTAGATTCACTAGTAGGAGTGAGAAAAACATCACGGGGTGGTGCGCATTGTTTGGGTGTGTGTTACATTAGATTCACTAGTAGGAGTGAGAAAACCATCACGGGGTGGTGCGCATTGTATGGGTGTGTGTTACATTAGATTCACTAGAAGGAGTGAGAAAAACATCACGGGATGGTGCGCATTGTATGGGTGTGTGTTACATTAGATTCACTAGTAGGAGTGAGAAAAACATCACGGGGTGGTGCGCATTGTTTGGGTGTGTGTTACATTAGATTCACTAGTAGCAGTGAGAAAAACATCACGGGGTGGTGCGCATTGTATGGGTGTGTGTTACATTAGATTCACTAGTAGGAGTGAGAAAAACATCACGGGGTAGTGCGCATTGTATGGGTGTGTGTTACGTTACTTTCACCAGTAGGAGTGAGAAAATCGTCACGGGGTGGTGCGCATTGTATGGGTGTGTGTTACGTTACATTCACTAGTAGGAGTGAGAAAAACATCACGGGGTGGTGCGCATTGTATCGGTGTGTGTTACATTAGATTCACTACTAGGAGTGAGAAAAACATCACGGGGTGGTGCACATTGTATGGGTGTGTGTTACGTTACATTCACTAGTAGGAGTGAGAAAAACATCACGGGGTGGTGCGCATTGTATGGGTGTGTGTTACGTTACATTCACTAGTAGGAGTGAGAAAAACATCACGGGGTGGTGCGCATTGTATGGGTGTGTGTTACATTACATTCACTAGTAGGAGTGAGAAAAACATCACGGGGTGGTGCGCATTGTATGGGTGTGTGTTACAATACATTCACTAGTAGCAGTGAGAAAAACATCACGGGGTGGTGCGCACTGTATGGGTGTGTGTTACATTACATTCACTAGTAGCAGTGAGAAAAACATCACGGGGTGGTGCGCCTTTTATGGGTGTGTGTTACATTAGATTCACTAAAAGGAGTGAGATAAATATCACGGGGTGGTGCGCCTTGTATGGGTGTGTGTTACATTAGATTCACTAGTAGGAGTGAGAAAAACATCACGGGGTGGTGCGCCTTGTATGGGTGTGTGTTATATTAGATTCATTAGTAGGAGTGAGAAAAACATCACGGGGTGGTGCGCCTTGTATGGGTGTGTGTTACATTAGATTCACTAGTAGGAGTGAGAAAAACATCACGGGGTGGTGCGCCTTGTATGGGTCTGTGTTACATTACATTCACTAGTAGGAGTGAGAAAAACATCACGGGGTGGTGCGCCTTGTATGGGTCTGTGTTACATTACATTCACTAGTAGGAGTGAGAAAAACATCACGGGGTGGTGCGCCTTGTATGGGTGTGTGTTACATTACATTCACTAGTATGAGTGAGAAAATCATCGCGGGGTGGTGCGCATTGTATGGGTGTGTGTTACATTAGATTCACTAGTAGGAGTGAGAAAAACATCGCGGGGTGGTGCGCCTTGTATGGGTGTGTGTTACATTACATTCACTAGTAGGAGTGAGAATAACATCGCGGGGTGGTGCGCCTTGTATGGGTGAGTGTTACATTAGATTCACTAGTAGGAGTGAGAAAAACATCACGGGGTGGTGCGCCTTGTATGGGTGTGTGTTACATTAGATTCACTAGTAGCAGTGAGAAAAACATCACGGGGTGGTGCGCCTTGTATGGGTGTGTGTTACATTAGATTCACTAGTAGCAGTGAGAAAAACATCACGGGGTGGTGCGCCTTGTATGGGTGTGTGTTACATTAGATTCACTAGTAGGAGTGAGAAAAACATCACGGGGTGGTGCGCCTTGTATGGGTGTGTGTTACATTAGATTCACTAGTAGCAGTGAGAAAAACATCACGGTGTGGTGCGCCTTGTATGGGTGTGTGTTACATTAGATTCACTAGTAGCAGTGAGAAAAACATCACGGGGTGGTGTGCATTGTATGGGTCTGTGTTACATTAGATTCACTAGTAGGAGTGAGAAAAACATCACGGGGTGGTGCGCACTGTATGGGTGTGTGTTACATTACATTCACTAGTAGGAGTGAGAAAATCATCGCGGGGTGGTGCGCATTGTATGGGTGTGTGTTACATTAGATTCACTAGTAGGAGTGAGAAAAACATCGCGGGGTGGTGCGCCTTGTATGGGTGTGTGTTACATTAGATTCACTAGTAGGAGTGAGAAAAACATCACGGGGTGGTGCGCCTTTTATGGGTGTGTGTTACATTAGATTCACTAGTAGGAGTGAGAAAAACATCACGGGGTGGTGTGCCATGTATGGGTGTGTGTTACATTAGATTCACTAGTAGCAGTGAGAAAAACATCACGGGGTGGTGCGCCTTGTATGGGTGTGTGTTACATTAGATTCACTAGTAGCAGTGAGAAAAATATCACGGGGTGGTGCGCCTTGTATGGGTGTGTGTTACATTAGATTCACTAGTAGCACTGAGAAAAACATCACGGGGTGGTGCGCCTTGTATGGGTGTGTGTTACATTAGATTCACTAGTAGCAGTGAGAAAAACATCACGGTGTGGTGCGCCTTGTATGGGTGTGTGTTACATTACATTCACTAGTAGGAGTGAGAAAAACATCACGGGGTGGTGCGCCTTGTATGGGTGTGTGTTACATTACATTCACTAGTGGGAGTGAGAAAAACATCACGGGGTGGTGCGCATTGTATGGGTGTGTGTTACTTTAGATTCACTACTGGAGTGAAAAAAACATCACGGGGTGGTGCGCATTGTATGGGTGTGTGTTACATTACATTCACTAGTAGGAGTGAGAAAAACATCACGGGGTGGTGCACATTGTATGGGTGTGTGTTACATTAGTTTCACTACTAGGAGTGAGAAAAACATCACGGGGTGGTGCGCATCGTATGGGTGGGTGTTACATTACATTCGCTAGTAGGAGTGAGAAAAACATCACGGGGTGGTGCGCCTTGTATGGGTGTGTGTTACATTAGATTCACTAGTAGGAGTGAGAAAAACATCACGGGGTGGTGCGCATTGTATGGGTGTGTGTTACATTAGATTCACTAGTAGGAGTGAGAAAAACATCACGGGGTGGTGCGCATTGTTTGGGTGTGTGTTACATTAGATTCACTAGTAGGAGTGAGAAAAACATCACGGGGTGGTGCGCATTGTATGGGTGTGTGTTACATTAGATTCACTAGTAGGAGTGAGAAAAACATCACGGGGTAGTGCGCATTGTATGGGTGTGTGTTACAATACATTCACTAGTAGCAGTGAGAAAAACATCACGGGGTGGTGCGCACTGTATGGGTGTGTGTTACATTACATTCACTAGTAGCAGTGAGAAAAACATCACGGGGTGGTGCGCCTTTTATGGGTGTGTGTTACATTAGATTCACTAAAAGGAGTGAGATAAATATCACGGGGTGTTGCGCCTTGTATGGGTGTGTGTTACATTAGATTCACTAGTAGGAGTGAGAAAAACATCACGGGGTGGTGCGCCTTGTATGGGTGTGTGTTACATTAGATTCATTAGTAGGAGTGAGAAAAACATCACGGGGTGGTGCGCCTTGTATGGGTGTGTGTTACATTAGATTCACTAGTAGGAGTGAGAAAAACATCACGGGGTGGTGCGCCTTGTATGGGTCTGTGTTACATTACATTCACTAGTAGGAGTGAGAAAAACATCACGGGGTGGTGCACCTTGTATGGGTGTGTGTTACATTACATTCACTAGTAGGATTGAGAAAAACATCACGGGGTGGTGCGCCTTGTATGGGTGTGTGTTACATTACATTCACTAGTAGGAGTGAGAAAATCATCGCGGGGTGGTGCGCATTGTATGGGTGTGTGTTACATTAGATTCACTAGTAGGAGTGAGAAAAACATCGCGGGGTGGTGCGCCTTGTATGGGTGTGTGTTACATTAGATTCACTAGTAGGAGTGAGAATAACATCACGGGGTGGTGCGCCTTGTATGGGTGTGTGTTACATTAGATTCACTAGTAGGAGTGAGAAAAACATCACGGGGTGGTGCGCCTTGTATGGGTGTGTGTTACATTAGATTCACTAGTAGCAGTGAGAAAAACATCACGGGGTGGTGCGCCTTGTATGGGTGTGTGTTACATTAGATTCACTAGTAGCAGTGAGAAAAACATCACGGGGTGGTGCGCCTTGTATGGGTGTGTGTTACATTAGATTCACTAGTAGCACTGAGAAAAACATCACGGGGTGGTGCGCCTTGTATGGGTGTGTGTTACATTAGATTCACTAGTAGCAGTGAGAAAAACATCACGGTGTGGTGCGCCTTGTATGGGTGTGTGTTACATTAGATTCACTAGTAGCAGTGAGAAAAACATCACGGGGTGGTGCGCCTTGTATGGGTGTGTGTTACATTAGATTCACTAGTAGGAGTGAGAAAAACATCACGGGGTGGTGCGCACTGTATGGGTGTGTGTTACATTACATTCACTAGTAGGAGTGAGAAAATCATCGCGGGGTGGTGCGCATTGTATGGGTGTGTGTTACATTAGATTCACTAGTAGGAGTGAGAAAAACATCGCGGGGTGGTGCGCCTTGTATGGGTGTGTGTTACATTAGATTCACTAGTAGGAGTGAGAAAAACATCACGGGGTGGTGCGCCTTGTATGGGTGTGTGTTACATTAGATTCACTAGTAGGAGTGAGAAAAACATCACGGGGTGGTGCGCCTTGAATGGGTGTGTGTTACATTAGATTCACTAGTAGGAGTGAGAAAAACATCACGGGGTGGTGCGCCTTGTATGGGTGTGTGTTACATTAGATTCACTAGTAGCAGTGAGAAAAACATCACGGGGTGGTGCGCCTTGTATGGGTGTGTGTTACATTAGATTCATTAGTAGCACTGAGAAAAACATCACGGGGTGGTGCGCCTTGTATGGGTGTGTGTTACATTAGATTCACTAGTAGCAGTGAGAAAAACATCACGGTGTGGTGCGCCTTGTATGGGTGTGTGTTGCATTACATTCACTAGTAGGAGTGAGAAAAACATCACGGGGTGGTGCGCCTTGTATGGGTGTGTGTTACATTACATTCACTAGTGGGAGTGAGAAAAACATCACGGGGTGGTGCGCCTTGTATGGGTGTGTGTTACATTACATTCTCTAGTGGGAGTGAGAAAAACATCACGGGGTGGTGCGCCTTGTATGGGTGTGTGTTACATTAGATTCACTAGTGGGAGTGAGAAAAACATCACGGGGTGGTGCGCCTTGTATGGGTGTGTGTTACATTAGATTCACTAGTGGGAGTGAGAAAAACATCACGGGGTGGTGCGCCTTGTATGGGTGTGTGTTACATTAGATTCACTAGTGGGAGTGAGAAAAACATCACGGGGTGGTGCGCATTGTATGGGTGTGTGTTACTTTAGATACACTACTGGAGTGAAAAAAACATCACGGGGTGGTGCGCATTGTATGGGTGTGTGTTACATTACATTCACTAGTAGGAGTGAGAAAAACATCACGGGGTGGTGCGCATTGTATGGGTGTGTGTTACATTAGTTTCACTACTAGGAGTGAGAAAAACATCACGGGGTGGTGCCCATCGTATGGGTGGTTGTTACATTACATTCGCTAGTAGGAGTGAGAAAAACATCACGGGTGGTGCGCCTTGTATGGGTGTGTGTTACATTAGATTCACTAGTAGGAGTGAGAAAAACATCACGGGGTGGTGCGCATTGTATGGGTGTGTGTTACATTAGATTCACTAGTAGGAGTGAGAAAAACATCACGGGGTGGTGCGCATTGTTTGGGTGTGTGTTACATTAGATTCACTAGTAGGAGTGAGAAAAACATCACGGGGTGGTGCGCATTGTTTGGGTGTGTGTTACATTACATTCACTAGTAGGAGTGAGAAAACCATCACGGGGTGGTGCGCATTGTATGGGTGTGTGTTACATTAGATTCACTAGTAGGAGTGAGAAAAACATCACGGGGTGGTGCGCATTGTATGGGTGTGTGTTACAATACATTCACTAGTAGCAGTGAGAAAAACATCACGGGGTGGTGCGCACTGTATGGGTGTGTGTTACATTACATTGACTAGTAGCAGTGAGAAAAACATCACGGGGTGGTGCGCCTTTTATGGGTGTGTGTTACATTAGATTCACTAAAAGGAGTGAGATAAATATCACGGGGTGTTGCGCCTTGTATGGGTGTGTGTTACATTAGATTCACTAGTAGGAGTGAGAAAAACATCACGGGGTGGTGCGCCTTGTATGGGTGTGTGTTACATTAGATTCATTAGTAGGAGTGAGAAAAACATCACGGGGTGGTGCGCCTTGTATGGGTGTGTGTTACATTAGATTCACTAGTAGGAGTGAGAAAAACATCACGGGGTGGTGCGCCTTGTATGGGTCTGTGTTACATTATATTCACTAGTAGGAGTGAGAAAAACATCACGGGGTGGTGCACCTTGTATGGGTGTGTGTTACATTACATTCACTAGTAGGAGTGAGAAAAACATCACGGGGTGGTGCGCCTTGCATGGGTGTGTGTTACATTACATTCACTAGTAGGAGTGAGAAAATCATCGCGGGGTGGTGCGCATTGTATGGGTGTGTGTTACATTAGATTCACTAGTAGGAGTGAGAAAAACATCGCGGGGTGGTGCGCCTTGTATGGGTGTGTGTTACATTAGATTCACTAGTAGGAGTGAGAATAAGATCACGGGGTGGTGCGCCTTGTATGGGTGTGTGTTACATTAGATTCACTAGTAGGAGTGAGAAAAACATCACGGGGTGGTGCGCCTTGTATGGGTGTGTGTTACATTAGATTCACTAGTAGCAGTGAGAAAAACATCACGGGGTGGTGCGCCTTGTATGGGTGTGTGTTACATTAGATTCACTAGTAGCAGTGAGAAAAACATCACGGGGTGGTGCGCCTTGTATGGGTGTGTGTTACATTAGATTCACTAGTAGCACTGAGAAAAACATCACGGGGTGGTGCGCCTTGTATGGGTGTGTGTTACATTAGATTCACTAGTAGCAGTGAGAAAAACATCACGGTGTGGTGCGCCTTGTATGGGTGTGTGTTACATTAGATTCACTAGTAGCAGTGAGAAAAACATCACGGGGTGGTGCGCCTTGTATGGGTGTGTGTTACATTAGATTCACTAGTAGGAGTGAGAAAAACATCACGGGGTGGTGCGCACTGTATGGGTGTGTGTTACATTACATTCACTAGTAGGAGTGAGAAAATCATCGCGGGGTGGTGCGCATTGTATGGGTGTGTGTTACATTAGATTCACTAGTAGGAGTGAGAAAAACATCGCGGGGTGGTGCGCCTTGTATGGGTGTGTGTTACATTAGATTCACTAGTAGGAGTGAGAAAAACATCACGGGGTGGTGCGCCTTGTATGGGTGTGTGTTACATTAGATTCACTAGTAGGAGTGAGAAAAACATCACGGGGTGGTGCGCCTTGTATGGGTGTGTGTTACATTAGATTCACTAGTAGGAGTGAGAAAAACATCACGGGGTGGTGCGCCTTGTATGGGTGTGTGTTACATTAGATTCACTAGTAGCAGTGAGAAAAACATCACGGGGTGGTGCGCCTTGTATGGGTGTGTGTTACATTAGATTCATTAGTAGCACTGAGAAAAACATCACGGGGTGGTGCGCCTTGTATGGGTGTGTGTTACATTAGATTCACTAGTAGCAGTGAGAAAAACATCACGGTGTGGTGCGCCTTGTATGGGTGTGTGTTGCATTACATTCACTAGTAGGAGTGAGAAAAACATCACGGGGTGGTGCGCCTTGTATGGGTGTGTGTTACATTACATTCACTAGTGGGAGTGAGAAAAACATCACGGGGTGGTGCGCCTTGTATGGGTGTGTGTTACATTACATTCTCTAGTGGGAGTGAGAAAAACATCACGGGGTGGTGCGCCTTGTATGGGTGTGTGTTACATTAGATTCACTAGTGGGAGTGAGAAAAACATCACGGGGTGGTGCGCCTTGTATGGGTGTGTGTTACATTAGATTCACTAGTGGGAGTGAGAAAAACATCACGGGGTGGTGCGCCTTGTATGGGTGTGTGTTACATTAGATTCACTAGTGGGAGTGAGAAAAACATCACGGGGTGGTGCGCCTTGTATGGGTGTGTGTTACATTAGATTCACTAGTGGGAGTGAGAAAAACATCACGGGGTGGTGCGCATTGTATGGGGGTGTGTTACTTTAGATACACTACTGGAGTGAAAAAAACATCACGGGGTGGTGCGCATCGTATGGGTGGGTGTTACATTACATTCGCTAGTAGGAGTGAGAAAAACATCACGGGGTGGTGCGCCTTGTATGGGTGTGTGTTACATTAGATTCACTAGTAGGAGTGAGAAAAACATCACGGGGTGGTGCGCATTGTATGGGTGTGTGTTACATTAGATTCACTAGTAGGAGTGAGAAAAACATCACGGGGTGGTGCGCATTGTTTGGGTGTGTGTTACATTAGATTCACTAGTAGGAGTGAGAAAAACATCACGGGGTGGTGCGCATTGTTTGGGTGTGTGTTACATTACATTCACTAGTAGGAGTGAGAAAACCATCACGGGGTGGTGCGCATTGTATGGGTGTGTGTTACATTAGATTCACTAGTAGGAGTGAGAAAAACATCACGGGATGGTGCGCATTGTATGGGTTTGTGTTACATTAGATTCACTAGTAGGAGTGAGAAAAACATCATGGGGTGGTGCGCATTGTATGGGTGTGTGTTACATTAGATTCACTAGTAGCAGTGAGAAAAACATCACGGGGTGGTGCGCATTGTATGGGTGTGTGTTACATTAGATTCACTAGTAGGAGTGAGAAAAACATCACGGGGTGGTGCGCATTGTATGGGTGTGTGTTACGTTACTTTCACTAGTAGGAGTGAGAAAATCGTCATGGGGTGGTGCGCATTGTATGGGTGTTTGTTACGTTACATTCACTAGTAGGAGTGAGAAAAACATCACGGGGTGGTGCGCATTGTATCGGTGTGTGTTACATTAGATTCACTAGTAGGAGTGAGAAAAACATCACGGGGTGGTGCGCATTGTATGGGTGTGTGTTACGTTACATTCACTAGTAGGAGTGAGAAAAACATCACGGGGTGGTGCGCATTGTATGGGTGTGTGTTACGTTACATTCACTAGTAGGAGTGAGAAAAACATCACGGGGTGGTGCGCATTGTATGGGTGTGTGTTACATTAGATTCACTAGTAGGAGTGAGAAAAACATCACGGGGTGGTGCGCATTGTATGGGTGTGTGTTACAATACATTCACTAGTAGCAGTGAGAAAAACATCACGGGGTGGTGCGCACTGTATGGGTGTGTGTTACATTACATTCACTAGTAGCAGTGAGAAAAACATCACGGGGTGGTGCGCCTTGTATGGGTGTGTGTTACATTAGATTCACTAGAAGGAGTGAGATAAATATCACGGGGTGGTGCGCCTTGTATGGGTGTGTGTTACATTAGATTCACTAGTAGGAGTGAGAAAAACATCACGGGGTGGTGCGCCTTGTATGGGTGTGTGTTACATTAGATTCACTAGTAGGAGTGAGAAAAACATCACGGGGTGGTGCGCCTTGTATGTGTGTGTGTTACATTAGATTCACTAGTAGGAGTGAGAAAAACATCACGGGGTGGTGCGCCTTGTATGGGTCTGTGTTACATTACATTCACTAGTAGGAGTGAGAAAATCATCGCGGGGTGGTGCGCATTGTATGGGTGTGTGTTACATTAGATTCAGTAGTAGGAGTGAGAAAAACTTCGCGGGGTGGTGCGCCTTGTATGCGTGTGTGTTACATTAGATTCACTAGCAGGAGTGAGAAAAACATCGCGGGGTGGTGCGCCTTGTATGGGTGTGTGTTACATTAGATTCACTAGTAGGAGTGAGAAAAACATCACGGGGTGGTGCGCCTTGTATGGGTGTGTGTTACATTAGATTCACTAGTAGGAGTGAGAAAAACATCACGGGGTGGTGCGCCTTGTATGGGTGTGTGTTACATTAGATTCACTAGTAGCAGTGAGAAAAACATCACGGGGTGGTGCGCCTTGTATGGGTGTGTGTTACATTAGATTCACTAGTAGGAGTGAGAAAAACATCACGGGGTGGTGCGCCTTGTATGGGTGTGTGTTACATTAGATTCACTAGTAGCACTGAGAAAAACATCACGGGGTGGTGCGCCTTGTATGGGTGTGTGTTACATTAGATTCACTAGTAGCATTGAGAAAAACATCACGGTGTGGTGCGCCTTGTATGGGTGTGTGTTACATTACATTCACTAGTAGGAGTGAGAAAAACATCACGGGGTGGTGCGCCTTGTATGGGTGTGTGTTACATTACATTCAGTAGTAGCAGTGAGAAAAACATCACGGGGTGGTGCGCCTTGTATGGGTGTGTGTTACATTACATTCACTAGTGGGAGTGAGAAAAACATCACGGGGTGGTGCGCCTTGTATGGGTGTGTGTTACATTACATTCACTAGTGGGAGTGAGAAAAACATCACGGGGTGGTGCGCCTTGTATGGGTGTGTGTTACATTAGATTCACTAGTGGGAGTGAGAAAAACATCACGGGGTGGTGCGCCTTGTATGGGTGTGTGTTACATTAGATTCACTATGGGAGTGAGGAAAACATCACGGGGTGGTGCGCCTTGTATGGGTGTGTGTTACATTAGATTCACTAGTGGGAGTGAGAAAAACATCACGGGGTGGTGCGCATTGTATGGGTGTGTGTTACTTTAGATTCACTACTGGAGTGAGAAAAACATCACGGGGTGGTGCGCATTGTATGGGTGTGTGTTACATTACATTCACTAGTAGGAGTGAGAAAAACATCACGGGGTGGTGCGCATTGTATGGGTGTGTGTTACATTAGTTTCACTAGTAGGAGTGAGAAAAACATCACGGGGTGGTGCGCATCGTAGGGGTGGGGGTTACATTACATTCGCTAGTAGGAGTGAGAAAAACATCACGGGGTGGTGCGCCTTGTATGGGTGTGTGTTACATTACATTCACTAGTAGGAGTGAGATAAACATCACGGGGTGGTGCGCCTTGTATGGGTGTGTGTTACATTAGATTCACTAGTAGCAGTGAGAAAAACATCACAGAGTGGTGCGCCTTGTATGGGTGTGTGTTACATTAGATTCACTAGTAGCAGTGAGAAAAACATCACGGGGTGGTGCGCCTTGTATGGGTGTGTGTTACATTAGATTCACTAGTAGCACTGAGAAAAACATCACGGGGTGGTGCGCCTTGTATGGGTGTGTGTTACATTAGATTCACTAGTAGCAGTGAGAAAAACATCACGGTGTGGTGCGCCTTGTATTGGTGTGTGTTACATTACATTCACTAGTAGGAGTGAGAAAAACATCACGGGGTGGTGCGCCTTGTATGTGTGTGTGGTACATTACATTCACTAGTAGCAGTGAGAAAAACATCACGGGGTGCTGCGCCTTGTATGGGTGTGTGTTACATTACATTCACTAGTAGGAGTGAGAAAAACATCACGGGGTGGTGCGCCTTGTATGGGTGTGTGTTACATCACATTCACTAGTGGGAGTGAGAAAAACATCACGGGGTGGTGCGCCTTGTATGGGTGTGTGTTACATTACATTCACTAGTGGGAGTGAGAAAAACATCACGGGGTGGTGCGCCTTGTACGGGTGTGTGTTACATTAGATTCACTAGTGGGAGTGAGAAAAACATCACGGGGTGGTGCGCCTTGTATGGGTGTGTGTTACATTAGATTCACTAGTGGGAGTGAGAAAAACATCACGGGGTGGTGCGCCTTGTATGGGTGTGTGTTACATTAGATTCACTAGTGGGAGTGAGAAAAACATCACGGGGTGGTGCGCATTGTATGGGTGTGTGTTACATTAGATTCACTAGTGGGAGTGAGAAAAACATCACGGGGTGGTGCGCCTTGTATGGGTGTGTGTTACATTAGATTCACTAGTAGGAGTGAGAAAAACATCACGGGGTGGTGCGCCTTGTATGGGTGTGTGTTACATTAGATTCACTAGTGGGAATGAGAAAAACATCACGGGGTGGTGCGCCTTGTATGGGTGTGTGTTACATTAGATTCACTAGTAGGAGTGAGAAAAACATCACGGGGTGGTGCGCATTGTATGGATGTGTGTTACATTAGATTCACTAGTAGGAGTGAGAAAAACATCACGGGGTGGTGCGCCTTGTATGGGTGTGTGTTACATTAGATTCACTAGTAGCAGTGAGAAAAACATCACGGAGTGGTGCGCCTTGTATGGGTGTGTGTTACATTAGATTCACTAGTAGCAGTGAGAAAAACATCACGGGGTGGTGCGCCTTGTATGGGTGTGTGTTACATTAGATTCACTAGTAGGAGTGAGAAAAACATCACGGGGTGGTGCGCCTTGTATGGGTGTGTGTTAAATTACATTCACTAGTAGGAGTGAGAAAAACATCACGGGGTGGTGCGCCTTGTATGGGTGTGTGTTACATTACATTCACTAGTGGGAGTGAGAAAAACATCACGGGGTGGTGCGCCTTGTATGGGTGTGTGTTACATTACATTCACTAGTGGGAGTGAGAAAAATATCACGGGGTGGTGCGCCTTGTATGTGTGTGTGTTACATTAGATTCACTACTGGGAGTGAGAAAAACATCACGGGGTGGTGCGCCTTGTATGGGTGTGTGTTACATTAGATTCACTGGTGGGAGTGAGAAAAACATCACGGGGTGGTGCTCCTTGTATGGGTGTGTGTTACATTAGATTCACTGGTGGGAGTGAGAAAAACATCACGGAGTGGTGCTCCTTGTATGGGTGTGTGTTACATTAGATTCACTAGTGGGAGTGAGAAAAACATCACGGGGTGGTGCGCCTTGTATGGGTGTGTGTTACATTAGATTCACTAGTGGGAGTGAGAAAAACATCACGGGGTGGTGCGCCTTGTATGGGTGTGTGTTACATTAGATTCACTAGTGGGAGTGAGAAAAACATCACGGGGTGGTGCGCCTTGTATGGGTGTGTGTTACATTAGATTCACTAGTGGGAGTGAGAAAAACATCACGGGGTGGTGCGCCTTGTATGGGTGTGTGTTACATTAGATTCACTAGTGGGAGTGAGAAAAACATCACGGGTTGGTGCGCCTTGTATGGGTGTGTGTTACATTAGATTCACTAGTGGGAGTGAGAAAAACATCACGGGGTGGTGCGCATTGTATGGGTGTGTGTTACGTTAGATTCACTAGTGGGAGTGAGAAAAACATCACGGGGTGGTGCGCATTGTATGGGTGTGTGTTACATTAGATTCACTAGTAGGAGTGAGAAAAACATCACGGGGTGGTGCGCCTTGTATGGGTGTGTGTTACATTAGATTCACTAGTAGCAGTGAGAAAAACATCACGGGGTGGTGCGCCTTGTATGGGTGTGTGTTACATTAGATTCATTAGTAGCACTGAGAAAAACATCACGGGGTGGTGCGCCTTGTATGGGTGTGTGTTACATTAGATTCACTAGTAGCAGTGAGAAAAACATCACGGTGTGGTGCGCCTTGTATGGGTGTGTGTTGCATTACATTCACTAGTAGGAGTGAGAAAAACATCACGGGGTGGTGCGCCTTGTATGGGTGTGTGTTACATTACATTCACTAGTGGGAGTGAGAAAAACATCACGGGGTGGTGCGCCTTGTATGGGTGTGTGTTACATTACATTCTCTAGTGGGAGTGAGAAAAACATCACGGGGTGGTGCGCCTTGTATGGGTGTGTGTTACATTAGATTCACTAGTGGGAGTGAGAAAAACATCACGGGGTGGTGCGCCTTGTATGGGTGTGTGTTACATTAGATTCACTAGTGGGAGTGAGAAAAACATCACGGGGTGGTGCGCCTTGTATGGGTGTGTGTTACATTAGATTCACTAGTGGGAGTGAGAAAAACATCACGGGGTGGTGCGCCTTGTATGGGTGTGTGTTACATTAGATTCACTAGTGGGAGTGAGAAAAACATCACGGGGTGGTGCGCATTGTATGGGGGTGTGTTACTTTAGATACACTACTGGAGTGAAAAAAACATCACGGGGTGGTGCGCATCGTATGGGTGGGTGTTACATTACATTCGCTAGTAGGAGTGAGAAAAACATCACGGGGTGGTGCGCCTTGTATGGGTGTGTGTTACATTAGATTCACTAGTAGGAGTGAGAAAAACATCACGGGGTGGTGCGCATTGTATGGGTGTGTGTTACATTAGATTCACTAGTAGGAGTGAGAAAAACATCACGGGGTGGTGCGCATTGTTTGGGTGTGTGTTACATTAGATTCACTAGTAGGAGTGAGAAAAACATCACGGGGTGGTGCGCATTGTTTGGGTGTGTGTTACATTACATTCACTAGTAGGAGTGAGAAAACCATCACGGGGTGGTGCGCATTGTATGGGTGTGTGTTACATTAGATTCACTAGTAGGAGTGAGAAAAACATCACGGGATGGTGCGCATTGTATGGGTTTGTGTTACATTAGATTCACTAGTAGGAGTGAGAAAAACATCATGGGGTGGTGCGCATTGTATGGGTGTGTGTTACATTAGATTCACTAGTAGCAGTGAGAAAAACATCACGGGGTGGTGCGCATTGTATGGGTGTGTGTTACATTAGATTCACTAGTAGGAGTGAGAAAAACATCACGGGGTGGTGCGCATTGTATGGGTGTGTGTTACGTTACTTTCACTAGTAGGAGTGAGAAAATCGTCATGGGGTGGTGCGCATTGTATGGGTGTTTGTTACGTTACATTCACTAGTAGGAGTGAGAAAAACATCACGGGGTGGTGCGCATTGTATCGGTGTGTGTTACATTAGATTCACTAGTAGGAGTGAGAAAAACATCACGGGGTGGTGCGCATTGTATGGGTGTGTGTTACGTTACATTCACTAGTAGGAGTGAGAAAAACATCACGGGGTGGTGCGCATTGTATGGGTGTGTGTTACGTTACATTCACTAGTAGGAGTGAGAAAAACATCACGGGGTGGTGCGCATTGTATGGGTGTGTGTTACATTAGATTCACTAGTAGGAGTGAGAAAAACATCACGGGGTGGTGCGCATTGTATGGGTGTGTGTTACAATACATTCACTAGTAGCAGTGAGAAAAACATCACGGGGTGGTGCGCACTGTATGGGTGTGTGTTACATTACATTCACTAGTAGCAGTGAGAAAAACATCACGGGGTGGTGCGCCTTGTATGGGTGTGTGTTACATTAGATTCACTAGAAGGAGTGAGATAAATATCACGGGGTGGTGCGCCTTGTATGGGTGTGTGTTACATTAGATTCACTAGTAGGAGTGAGAAAAACATCACGGGGTGGTGCGCCTTGTATGGGTGTGTGTTACATTAGATTCACTAGTAGGAGTGAGAAAAACATCACGGGGTGGTGCGCCTTGTATGTGTGTGTGTTACATTAGATTCACTAGTAGGAGTGAGAAAAACATCACGGGGTGGTGCGCCTTGTATGGGTCTGTGTTACATTACATTCACTAGTAGGAGTGAGAAAATCATCGCGGGGTGGTGCGCATTGTATGGGTGTGTGTTACATTAGATTCAGTAGTAGGAGTGAGAAAAACTTCGCGGGGTGGTGCGCCTTGTATGCGTGTGTGTTACATTAGATTCACTAGCAGGAGTGAGAAAAACATCGCGGGGTGGTGCGCCTTGTATGGGTGTGTGTTACATTAGATTCACTAGTAGGAGTGAGAAAAACATCACGGGGTGGTGCGCCTTGTATGGGTGTGTGTTACATTAGATTCACTAGTAGGAGTGAGAAAAACATCACGGGGTGGTGCGCCTTGTATGGGTGTGTGTTACATTAGATTCACTAGTAGCAGTGAGAAAAACATCACGGGGTGGTGCGCCTTGTATGGGTGTGTGTTACATTAGATTCACTAGTAGGAGTGAGAAAAACATCACGGGGTGGTGCGCCTTGTATGGGTGTGTGTTACATTAGATTCACTAGTAGCACTGAGAAAAACATCACGGGGTGGTGCGCCTTGTATGGGTGTGTGTTACATTAGATTCACTAGTAGCATTGAGAAAAACATCACGGTGTGGTGCGCCTTGTATGGGTGTGTGTTACATTACATTCACTAGTAGGAGTGAGAAAAACATCACGGGGTGGTGCGCCTTGTATGGGTGTGTGTTACATTACATTCAGTAGTAGCAGTGAGAAAAACATCACGGGGTGGTGCGCCTTGTATGGGTGTGTGTTACATTACATTCACTAGTGGGAGTGAGAAAAACATCACGGGGTGGTGCGCCTTGTATGGGTGTGTGTTACATTACATTCACTAGTGGGAGTGAGAAAAACATCACGGGGTGGTGCGCCTTGTATGGGTGTGTGTTACATTAGATTCACTAGTGGGAGTGAGAAAAACATCACGGGGTGGTGCGCCTTGTATGGGTGTGTGTTACATTAGATTCACTATGGGAGTGAGGAAAACATCACGGGGTGGTGCGCCTTGTATGGGTGTGTGTTACATTAGATTCACTAGTGGGAGTGAGAAAAACATCACGGGGTGGTGCGCATTGTATGGGTGTGTGTTACTTTAGATTCACTACTGGAGTGAGAAAAACATCACGGGGTGGTGCGCATTGTATGGGTGTGTGTTACATTACATTCACTAGTAGGAGTGAGAAAAACATCACGGGGTGGTGCGCATTGTATGGGTGTGTGTTACATTAGTTTCACTAGTAGGAGTGAGAAAAACATCACGGGGTGGTGCGCATCGTAGGGGTGGGGGTTACATTACATTCGCTAGTAGGAGTGAGAAAAACATCACGGGGTGGTGCGCCTTGTATGGGTGTGTGTTACATTACATTCACTAGTAGGAGTGAGATAAACATCACGGGGTGGTGCGCCTTGTATGGGTGTGTGTTACATTAGATTCACTAGTAGCAGTGAGAAAAACATCACAGAGTGGTGCGCCTTGTATGGGTGTGTGTTACATTAGATTCACTAGTAGCAGTGAGAAAAACATCACGGGGTGGTGCGCCTTGTATGGGTGTGTGTTACATTAGATTCACTAGTAGCACTGAGAAAAACATCACGGGGTGGTGCGCCTTGTATGGGTGTGTGTTACATTAGATTCACTAGTAGCAGTGAGAAAAACATCACGGTGTGGTGCGCCTTGTATTGGTGTGTGTTACATTACATTCACTAGTAGGAGTGAGAAAAACATCACGGGGTGGTGCGCCTTGTATGTGTGTGTGGTACATTACATTCACTAGTAGCAGTGAGAAAAACATCACGGGGTGCTGCGCCTTGTATGGGTGTGTGTTACATTACATTCACTAGTAGGAGTGAGAAAAACAACACGGGGTGGTGCGCCTTGTATGGGTGTGTGTTACATCACATTCACTAGTGGGAGTGAGAAAAACATCACGGGGTGGTGCGCCTTGTATGGGTGTGTGTTACATTACATTCACTAGTGGGAGTGAGAAAAACATCACGGGGTGGTGCGCCTTGTACGGGTGTGTGTTACATTAGATTCACTAGTGGGAGTGAGAAAAACATCACGGGGTGGTGCGCCTTGTATGGGTGTGTGTTACATTAGATTCACTAGTGGGAGTGAGAAAAACATCACGGGGTGGTGCGCCTTGTATGGGTGTGTGTTACATTAGATTCACTAGTGGGAGTGAGAAAAACATCACGGGGTGGTGCGCATTGTATGGGTGTGTGTTACATTAGATTCACTAGTGGGAGTGAGAAAAACATCACGGGGTGGTGCGCCTTGTATGGGTGTGTGTTACATTAGATTCACTAGTAGGAGTGAGAAAAACATCACGGGGTGGTGCGCCTTGTATGGGTGTGTGTTACATTAGATTCACTAGTGGGAATGAGAAAAACATCACGGGGTGGTGCGCCTTGTATGGGTGTGTGTTACATTAGATTCACTAGTAGGAGTGAGAAAAACATCACGGGGTGGTGCGCATTGTATGGATGTGTGTTACATTAGATTCACTAGTAGGAGTGAGAAAAACATCACGGGGTGGTGCGCCTTGTATGGGTGTGTGTTACATTAGATTCACTAGTAGCAGTGAGAAAAACATCACGGAGTGGTGCGCCTTGTATGGGTGTGTGTTACATTAGATTCACTAGTAGCAGTGAGAAAAACATCACGGGGTGGTGCGCCTTGTATGGGTGTGTGTTACATTAGATTCACTAGTAGGAGTGAGAAAAACATCACGGGGTGGTGCGCCTTGTATGGGTGTGTGTTAAATTACATTCACTAGTAGGAGTGAGAAAAACATCACGGGGTGGTGCGCCTTGTATGGGTGTGTGTTACATTACATTCACTAGTGGGAGTGAGAAAAACATCACGGGGTGGTGCGCCTTGTATGGGTGTGTGTTACATTACATTCACTAGTGGGAGTGAGAAAAATATCACGGGGTGGTGCGCCTTGTATGTGTGTGTGTTACATTAGATTCACTACTGGGAGTGAGAAAAACATCACGGGGTGGTGCGCCTTGTATGGGTGTGTGTTACATTAGATTCACTGGTGGGAGTGAGAAAAACATCACGGGGTGGTGCTCCTTGTATGGGTGTGTGTTACATTAGATTCACTGGTGGGAGTGAGAAAAACATCACGGAGTGGTGCTCCTTGTATGGGTGTGTGTTACATTAGATTCACTAGTGGGAGTGAGAAAAACATCACGGGGTGGTGCGCCTTGTATGGGTGTGTGTTACATTAGATTCACTAGTGGGAGTGAGAAAAACATCACGGGGTGGTGCGCCTTGTATGGGTGTGTGTTACATTAGATTCACTAGTGGGAGTGAGAAAAACATCACGGGGTGGTGCGCCTTGTATGGGTGTGTGTTACATTAGATTCACTAGTGGGAGTGAGAAAAACATCACGGGGTGGTGCGCCTTGTATGGGTGTGTGTTACATTAGATTCACTAGTGGGAGTGAGAAAAACATCACGGGTTGGTGCGCCTTGTATGGGTGTGTGTTACATTAGATTCACTAGTGGGAGTGAGAAAAACATCACGGGGTGGTGCGCATTGTATGGGTGTGTGTTACGTTAGATTCACTAGTGGGAGTGAGAAAAACATCACGGGGTGGTGCGCATTGTATGGGTGTGTGTTACGTTAGATTCACTAGTGGGAGTGAGAAAAACATCACGGGGTGGTGCGCATTGTATGGGTGTGTGTTACGTTAGATTCACTAGTGGGAGTGAGAAAAACATCACGGGGTGGTGCGCATTGTTTGGGTGTGTGTTACGTTAGATTCACTAGTGGGAGTGAGAAAAACATCACGGTGTGGTGCGCATTGTATGGGTGTGTGTTACGTTAGATTCACTAGTAGGAGTGAGAAAAACATCACGGTGTGGTGCGCATTTTATGGGTGTGTGTTACATTACATTCACTAGTAGGAGTGAGAAAAACATCACGGGGTGGTGCGCATTGTATGGGTGTGTGTTACCTTAGATTCACTAGTAGGAGTGAGAAAAACATCACGGGGTGGTGCGCATTGTATGGGTGTGTGTTACATTAGATTCACTAGTAGGAGTGAGAAAAACATCACGGGGTGGTGCGCATTGTATGGGTGTGTGTTACATCACATTCACTAGTAGGAGTGAGAAAAACATCACGGGGTGGTGCGCATTGTATGGGTGTGTGTTACATTAGATTCACTAGTAGGAGTGAGAAAAACATCACGGGGTGGTGTGCATTGTATGGGTGTGTGTTACATTAGATTCACTAGTAGGAGTGAGAAAAACATCACGGGGTGGTGCGCATTGTATGGGTGTGTGTTACGTTACATTCACTAGTAGGAGTGAGAAAAACATCACTGGGTGGTGCGCATTGTATGGTTGTGTGTTACATTACATTCACTAGTAGGAGTGAGAAAAACATCACGGGGTGGTGCGCATTGTATGGGTGTGTGTTACATTACATTCACTAGTAGGAGTGAGAAAAACATCACGGGGTGGTGCGCATTGTATGGGTGTGTGTTACATTACTTTCACTAGTAGGAGTGAGAAAATCATCACGGGGTGGTGCGCATTGTATGGGTGTGTGTTACATTACATTCACTAGTAGGAGTGAGAAAAACATCACGGGGTGGTGCGCATTGTATGGGTGTGTGTTACATTACATTCACTAGTAGGAGTGAGAAAAACATCACGGGATGGTGCGCATTGTATGGGTGTGTGTTACATTAGATTCACTAGTAGGAGTGAGAAAAACATCACGGGGTGGTGCGCATTGTATGGGTGTGTGTTACATTAGATTCACTATTAGGAGTGAGAAAACCATCACGGGGTGGTGCGCATTGTATGGGTGTGTGTTACATTAGATACATGAGTAGGAGTGAGAAAACCATCACGGGGTGGTGCACCTTTTATGGGTGTGTGTTACATTAGATTCACTAGTAGGAGTGAGAAAAACATCACGGGATGGTGCGCATTGTATGGGTGTGTGTTACATTAGATTCATTAGTAGGAGTGAGAAAAACATCACGGGGTGGTGCACATTGTATGGGTGTGTGTTACATTACATTCACTAGTAGGAGTGAGAAAAACATCACGGGGTGGTGCGCATTGTATCGGTGTGTGTTACATTAGATTCACTAGTAGGAGTGAGAAAAACATCACGGGGTGGTGCGCATTGTATGGGTGTGTGTTACGTTATATTCACTAGTAGGAGTGAGAAAAACATCACGGGGTGGTGCGCATTGTATGGGTGTGTGTTACGTTACATTCACTAGTAGGAGGGAGAAAAACATCACGGGGTGGTGCGCATTGTATGGGTGTGTGTTACATTACATTCACTAGTAGCAGTGAGAAAAACATCACGGGGTGGTGCGCATTGTATGGGTGTGTGTTACATTACATTCACTAGTAGCAGTGAGAAAAACATCACAGGGTGGTGCGCACTGTATGGGTGTGTGTTACATTACATTCACTAGTAGCAGTGAGAAAAACATCACGTGGTGGTGCCCCTTGTATGGGTGTGTGTTACATTAGATTCACTAGAAGGAGTGAGATAAACATCATGGGGTGGTGCGCCTTGTATGGGTGTGTGTTACATTAGATTCACTAGTAGGAGTGAGAAAAACATCACGGGGTGGTGCGCCTTGTATGGGTGTGTGTTACATTAGATTCACTAGTAGGAGTGAGAAAAACATCACCGGGTGGTGCGCCTTGTATGGGTGTGTGTTACATTAGATTCACTAGTAGGAGTGAGAAAAACATCACGGGGTGGTGTGCCTTGTATGGGTGTGTGTTACATTAGATTCACTAGTAGGAGTGAGAAAAACATCACGGGGTGGTGCGCCTTGTATGGGTGTGTGTTACATTACATTCACTAGTAGGAGTGAGAAAAACATCACGGGGTGGTGCGCCTTGTATGGGTGTGTGTTACATTACATTCACTAGTAGGAGTGAGAAAAACATCACGTGGTGGTGCTCCTTGTACGGGTGTGTGTTACATTACATTCACTAGTAGGAGTGAGAAAATCATCACGGGGTGGTGCGCATTGTATGGGTGTGTGTTACATTAGATTCACTAGTAGGAGTGAGAAAAACATCACGGGGTGGTGCGCCTTGTATGGGTGTGTGTTACATTAGATTCACTAGTAGGAGTGAGAAAAACATCACGGAGTGGTGCGCCTTGTATGGGTGTGTGTTACATTAGATTCACTAGTAGGAGTGAGAAAAACATCACGGGGTGGTGCGCCTTGTATGGGTGTGTGTTACATTAGATTCACTAGTAGCAGTGAGAAAACATCACGGGGTCGTGCGCCTTGTATGGGTGTGTGTTACATTAGATTCACTAGTAGCAGTGAGAAAAACATCACGGGGTGGTGCGCCTTGTATGGGTGCGTGTTACATTAGATTCACTAGTAGCACTGAGAAAAACATCACGGGGTGGTGCGCCTTGTATGGGTGTGTGTTACATTAGATTCACTAGTAGCAGTGAGAAAAACATCACGGTGTGGTGCGCCTTGTATGGGTGTGTGTTACATTACATTCACTAGTAGGAGTGAGAAAAACATCACGGGGTGGTGCGCCTTATATGGGTGTGTGTTACATTACATTCACTAGTAGCAGTGAGAAAAACATCACGGGGTGGTGCGCCTTGTATGGGTGTGTGTTACATTACATTCACTAGTGGGAGTGAGAAAAACATCACGGGGTGGTGCGCATTGTATGGGTGTGTGTTACATTAGATTCACTAGTGGGAGTGAGAAAAACATCACGGGGTGGTGCGCATTGTATGGGTGTGTGTTACATTAGATTCACTAGTGGGAGTGAGAAAAACATCACGGGGTGGTGCGCCTTGTATGGGTGTGTGTTACATTAGATTCACTAGTAGGAGTGAGAAAAACATCACGGGGTGGTGCGCCTTGTATGGGTGTGTGTTACATTAGATTCACTAGTAGGAGTGAGAAAAACATCACGGGGTGGTGCGCATTGTATGGGTGTGTGTTACATTAGATAAACTACTAGGAGTGAGAAAAACATCACGGGGTGGTGCGCCTTGTATGGGTGTGTGTTACATTAGATTCACTAGTAGCAGTGAGAAAAACATCACGGAGTGGTGCGCCTTGTATGGGTGTGTGTTACATTAGATTCACTAGTAGCAGTGAGAAAAACATCACGGGGTGGTGCGCCTTGTATGGGTGTGTGTTACATTAGATTCACTAGTAGGAGTGAGAAAAACATCACGGGGTGGTGCGCCTTGTATGGGTGTGTGTTACATTACATTCACTAGTGGGAGTGAGAAAAACATCACGGGGTGGTGCGCCTTGTATGGGTGTGTGTTAC
Source organism: Cavia porcellus (assembly GCF_034190915.1). Taxonomy (NCBI): domain Eukaryota; kingdom Metazoa; phylum Chordata; class Mammalia; order Rodentia; family Caviidae; genus Cavia; species Cavia porcellus. The sequence goes on from NW_026947537.1 coordinate 2,559,985, forward strand.
ATTACATTCACTAGTGGGAGTGAGAAAAACATCACGGGGTGGTGCGCCTTGTATGGGTGTGTGTTACATTAGATTCACTACTGGGAGTGAGAAAAACATCACGGGGTGGTGCGCCTTGTATGGGTGTGTGTTACATTAGATTCACTAGTGGGAGTGAGAAAAACATCACGGGGTGGTGCGCCTTGTATGGGTGTGTGTTACATTAGATTCACTAGTAGGAGTGAGAAAAACATCACGGGGTGGTGCGCCTTGTATGGGTGTGTGTTACATTAGATTCACTAGTAGGAGTGAGAAAAACATCACGGGGTGGTGCGCCTTGTATGGGTGTGTGTTACATTACATTCACTAGTAGGAGTGAGAAAAACATCACGGGGTGGTGCGCCTTGTATGGGTGTGTGTTACATTACATTCACTAGTAGGAGTGAGAAAAACATCACGTGGTGGTGCTCCTTGTACGGGTGTGTGTTACATTACATTCACTAGTAGGAGTGAGAAAATCATCACGGGGTGGTGCGCATTGTATGGGTGTGTGTTACATTAGATTCACTAGTAGGAGTGAGAAAAACATCACGGGGTGGTGCGCCTTGTATGGGTGTGTGTTACATTAGATTCACTAGTAGGAGTGAGAAAAACATCACGGAGTGGTGCGCCTTGTATGGGTGTGTGTTACATTAGATTCACTAGTAGGAGTGAGAAAAACATCACGGGGTGGTGCGCCTTATATGGGTGTGTGTTACATTAGATACACTAGTAGCAGTGAGAAAAACATCACGGGGTCGTGCGCCTTGTATGGGTGTGTGTTACATTAGATTCACTAGTAGCAGTGAGAAAAACATCACCGGGTGGTGCGCCTTGTATGGGTGCGTGTTACATTAGATTCACTAGTAGCACTGAGAAAAACATCACGGGGTGGTGCGCCTTGTATGGGTGTGTGTTACATTAGATTCACTAGTAGCAGTGAGAAAAACATCACGGTGTGGTGCGCCTTGTATGGGTGTGTGTTACATTACATTCACTAGTAGGAGTGAGAAAAACATCACGGGGTGGTGCGCCTTATATGGGTGTGTGTTACATTACATTCACTAGTAGCAGTGAGAAAAACATCACGGGGTGGTGCGCCTTGTATGGGTGTGTGTTACATTACATTCACTAGTGGGAGTGAGAAAAACATCACGGGGTGGTGCGCATTGTATGGGTGTGTGTTACATTAGATTCACTAGTGGGAGTGAGAAAAACATCACGGGGTGGTGCGCATTGTATGGGTGTGTGTTACATTAGATTCACTAGTGGGAGTGAGAAAAACATCACGGGGTGGTGCGCCTTGTATGGGTGTGTGTTACATTAGATTCACTAGTAGGAGTGAGAAAAACATCACGGGGTGGTGCGCCTTGTATGGGTGTGTGTTACATTACATTCACTAGTAGGAGTGAGAAAAACATCACGGGGTGGTGCGCCTTGTATGGGTGTGTGTTACATTAGATTCCCTAGTAGGAGTGAGAAAAACATCACGGAGTGGTGCGCCTTGTATGGGTGTGTGTTACATTTGATTCACTAGTAGGAGTGAGAAAAACATCACGGGGTGGTGCGCCTTGTATGGGTGTGTGTTACATTAGATTCACTAGTAGCAGTGAGAAAAACATCACGGGGTCGTGCGCCTTGTATGGGTGTGTGTTACATTAGATTCACTAGTAGCAGTGAGAAAAACATCACGGGGTGGTGCGCCTTGTATGGGTGCGTGTTACATTAGATTCACTAGTAGCACTGAGAAAAACATCACGGGGTGGTGCGCCTTGTATGGGTGTGTGTTACATTAGATTCACTAGTAGCAGTGAGAAAAACATCACGGTGTGGTGCGCCTTGTATGGGTGTGTGTTACATTACATTCACTAGTAGGAGTGAGAAAAACATCACGGGGTGGTGCGCCTTATATGGGTGTGTGTTACATTACATTCACTAGTAGCAGTGAGAAAAACATCACGGGGTGGTGCGCCTTGTATGTGTGTGTGTTACATTACATTCACTAGTGGGAGTGAGAAAAACATCACGGGGTGGTGCGCATTGTATGGGTGTGTGTTACATTAGATTCACTAGTGGGAGTGAGAAAAACATCACGGGGTGGTGCGCATTGTATGGGTGTGTGTTACATTAGATTCACTAGTGGGAGTGAGAAAAACATCACGGGGTGGTGCGCCTTGTATGGGTGTGTGTTACATTAGATTCACTAGTAGGAGTGAGAAAAACATCACGGGGTGGTGCGCCTTGTATGGGTGTGTGTTACATTAGATTCACTAGTAGGAGTGAGAAAAACATCACGGGGTGGTGCGCATTGTATGGGTGTGTGTTACATTAGATAAACTAGTAGGAGTGAGAAAAACATCACGGGGTGGTGCGCCTTGTATGGGTGTGTGTTACATTAGATTCACTAGTAGCAGTGAGAAAAACATCACGGAGTGGTGCGCCTTCTATGGGTGTGTGTTACATTAGATTCACTAGTAGCAGTGAGAAAAACATCACGGGGTGGTGCGCCTTGTATGGGTGTGTGTTACATTAGATTCACTAGTAGGAGTGAGAAAAACATCACGGGGTGGTGCGCCTTGTATGGGTGTGTGTTACATTACATTCACTAGTGGGAGTGAGAAAAACATCACAGGGTGGTGCGCCTTGTATGGGTGTGTGTTACATTACATTCACTAGTGGGAGTGAGAAAAACATCACGGGGTGGTGCGCCTTGTATGGGTGTGTGTTACATTAGATTCACTACTGGGAGTGAGAAAAACATCACGGGGTGGTGCGCCTTGTATGGGTGTGTGTTACATTAGATTCACTAGTGGGAGTGAGAAAAACATCACGGGGTGGTGCGCCTTGTATGGGTGTGTGTTACATTAGATTCACTAGTGGGAGTGAGAAAAACATCACGGGGTGGTCCGCCTTGTATGGGTGTGTGTTACATTAGATTCACTAGTGGGAGTGAGAAAAACATCACGGGGTGGTGCGCCTTGTATGGGTGTGTGTTACATTAGATTCACTAGTGGGAGTGAGAAAAACATCACGGGGTGGTGCGCCTTGTATGGGTGTGTGTTACATTAGATTCACTAGTGGGAGTGAGAAAAACATCACGGGGTGGTGCGCCTTGTATGGGTGTGTGTTACATTAGATTCACTAGTGGGAGTGAGAAAAACATCACGGGGTGGTGCGCCTTGTATGGGTGTGTGTTACATTAGATTCACTAGTGGGAGTGAGAAAAACATCACGGGGTGGTGCGCCTTGTATGGGTGTGTGTTACATTAGATTCACTAGTGGGAGTGAGAAAAACATCACGGGGTGGTGCGCCTTGTATGGGTGTGTGTTACATTAGATTCACTAGTGGGAGTGAGAAAAACATCACGGGGTGGTGCGCCTTGTATGGGTGTGTGTTACGTTAGATTCACTAGTGGGAGTGAGAAAAACATCACGGGGTGGTGCGCCTTGTATGGGTGTGTGTTACGTTAGATTCACTAGTGGGAGTGAGAAAAACATCACGGGGTGGTGCGCATTGTATGGGTGTGTGTTACGTTAGATTCACTAGTGGGAGTGAGAAAAACATCACGGGGTGGTGCGCATTGTATGGGTGTGTGTTACGTTAGATTCACTAGTGGGAGTGAGAAAAACATCACGGGGTGGTGCGCATTGTATGGGTGTGTGTTACGTTAGATTCACTAGTAGGAGTGAGAAAAACATCACGGTGTGGTGTGCATTGTATGGGTGTGTGTTACGTTAGATTCACTAGTAGGAGTGAGAAAAACATCACGGTGTGGTGCGCATTGTATGGGTGTGTGTTACATTACATTCACTAGTAGGAGTGAGAAAAACATCACGGGGTGGTGTGCATTGTATGGGTGTGTGTTACCTTAGATTCACTAGTAGGAGTGAGAAAAACATCACGGGGTGGTGCGCATTGTATGGGTGTGTGTTACATTAGATTCACTAGTAGGAGTGAGAAAAACATCACGGGGTGGTGTGCATTGTATGGATGTGTGTTACATTAGATTCACTAGTAGGAGTGAGAAAAACATCACGGGGTGGTGCGCATTGTATGGGTGTGTGTTACAATACATTCACTAGTAGGAGTGAGAAAAACATCACGGGGTGGTGCGCATTGTATGGGTGTGTGTTACATTACATTCACTAGTAGGAGTGAGAAAAACATCACGGTGTGGTGCGCATTGTATGGGTGTGTGTTACATTACATTCACTAGTAGGAGTGAGAAAAACATCACGGGGTGGTGTGCATTGTATGGGTGTGTGTTACATTAGATTCACTAGTAGGAGTGAGAAAAACATCACGGGGTGGTGTGCATTGTATGGGTGTGTGTTACATTAGATTCACTAGTAGGAGTGAGAAAAACATCACGGGGTGGTGCGCATTGTATGGTTGTGTGTTACAATACATTCACTAGTAGGAGTGAGAAAAACATCACGGGGTGGTGCGCATTGTATGGGTGTGTGTTACATTACATTCACTAGTAGGAGTGAGAAAAACATCACGGGATGGTGCGCATTGTATGGGTGTGTGTTACATTAGATTCACTAGTAGGAGTGAGAAAAACATCACGGGGTGGTGCGCATTGTATGGGTGTGTGTTACATTAGATTCACTATTAGGAGTGAGAAAACCATCACGGGGTGGTGCGCATTGTATGGGTGTGTGTTACATTAGATACACTAGTAGGAGTGAGAAAACCATCACGGGGTGGTGCACATTGTATGGGTGTGTGTTACATTAGATTCACTAGTAGGAGTGAGAAAAACATCACGGGATGGTGCGCATTGTATGGGTGTGTGTTACATTAGATTCACTAGTAGGAGTGAGAAAAACATCACGGGGTGGTGCGCATTGTATGGGTGTGTGTTACATTACATTCACTAGTAGGAGTGAGAAAAACATCACGGGGTGGTGCGCATTGTATCGGTGTGTGTTACATTAGATTCACTAGTAGGAGTGAGAAAAACATCACGGGGTGGTGCGCATTGTATGGGTGTGTGTTACGTTATATTCACTAGTAGGAGTGAGAAAAACATCACGGGGTGGTGCGCATTGTATGGGTGTGTGTTACATTAGATTCACTAGTAGCAGTGAGAAAAACATCACGGGGTGGTGCGCCTTGTATGGGTGTGTGTTACATTACATTCACTAGTAGGAGTGAGAAAAACATCACGTGGTGGTGCTCCTTGTACGGGTGTGTGTTACATTACATTCACTAGTAGGAGTGAGAAAAACATCACGGGGTGGTGCGCCTTGTACGGGTGCGTGTTACATTAGATTCACTAGTAGCACTGAGAAAAACATCACAGGGTGGTGCGCCTTGTATGGGTGCGTGTTACATTAGATTCACTAGTAGCAGTGAGAAAAACATCACGGTGTGGTGCGCCTTGTATGGGTGTGTGTTACATTACATTCACTAGTAGGAGTGAGAAAAACATCACGGGGTGGTGCGCCTTGTATGGGTGTGTGTTACATTACATTCACAAGTAGCAGTGAGAAAAACATCACGGGGTGGTGCGCCTTGTATGGGTGTGTGTTACATTACATTCACTAGTGGGAGTGAGAAAAACATCACGGGGTGGTGCGCCTTGTATGGGTGTGTGTTACATTACATTCACTAGTGGGAGTGAGAAAAACATCACGCGGTGGTGCGCCTTGTACGGGTGTGTGTTACATTAGATTCACTAGTGGGAGTGAGAAAAACATCACGGGGTGGTGCGCCTTGTACGGGTGTGTGTTACATTAGATTCACTAGTGGGAGTGAGAAAAACATCACGGGGTGGTGCGCCTTGTATGGGTGTGTGTTACATTAGATTCACTAGTGGGAGTGAGAAAAACATCACGGGGTGGTGCGCATTGTATGGGTGTGTGTTACATTAGATTCACTAGTGGGAGTGAGAAAAACATCACGGGGTGGTGCGCATTGTATGGGTGTGTGTTACATTAGATTCACTAGTGGGAGTGAGAAAAACATCACGGGGTGGTGCGCCTTGTATGGGTGTGTGTTACATTAGATTCACTAGTAGGAGTGAGAAAAACATCACGGGGTGGTGCGCCTTGTATGGGTGTGTGTTACATTAGATTCACTAGTAGGAGTGAGAAAAACATCACGGGGTGGTGCGCATTGTATGGGTGTGTGTTACATTAGATTCACTAGTAGGAGTGAGAAAAACATCACGGGGTGGTGCGCCTTGTATGGGTGTGTGTTACATTAGATTCACTAGTAGCAGTGAGAAAAACATCACGGGGTGGTGCGCCTTGTATGGGTGTGTGTAACATTAGATTCACTAGTAGCAGTGAGAAAAACATCACGGACTGGTGCGCCTTGTATGGGTGTGTGTTACATTAGATTCACTAGTAGCAGTGAGAAAAACATCACGGGGTGGTGCGCCTTGTATGGGTGTGTGTTACATTAGATTCACTAGTAGGAGTGAGAAAAACATCACGGGGTGGTGCGCCTTGTATGGGTGTGTGTTACATTACATTCACTAGTGGGAGTGAGAAAAACATCACGGGGTGGTGCGCCTTGTATGGGTGTGTGTTACATTACATTCACTAGTGGGAGTGAGAAAAACATCACGGGGTGGTGCGCCTTGTATGGGTGTGTGTTACATTACATTCACTAGTGGGAGTGAGAAAAACATCACGGGGTGGTGCGCCTTATATGGGTGTGTGTTACATTAGATTCACTACTGGGAGTGAGAAAAACATCACGGGGTGGTGCGCCTTGTATGGGTGTGTGTTACATTAGATTCACTAGTGGGAGTGAGAAAAACATCACGGGGTGGTGCGCCTTGTATGGGTGTGTGTTACATTAGATTCACTAGTGGGAGTGAGAAAAACATCACGGGGTGGTGCGCCTTGTATGGGTGTGTGTTACATTAGATTCACTAGTGGGAGTGAGAAAAACATCACGGGGTGGTGCGCCTTGTATGGGTGTGTGTTACATTAGATTCACTAGTGGGAGTGAGAAAAACATCACGGGGTGGTGCGCCTTGTATGGGTGTGTGTTACATTAGATTCACTAGTGGGAGTGAGAAAAACATCACGGGGTGGTGCGCCTTGTATGGGTGTGTGTTACATTAGATTCACTAGTGGGAGTGAGAAAAACATCACGGGGTGGTGCGCCTTGTATGGGTGTGTGTTACATTAGATTCACTAGTGGGAGTGAGAAAAACATCACGGGGTGGTGCGCCTTGTATGGGTGTGTGTTACATTAGATTCACTAGTGGGAGTGAGAAAAACATCACGGGGTGGTGCGCCTTGTATGGGTGTGTGTTACATTAGATTCACTAGTGGGAGTGAGAAAAACATCACGGGGTGGTGCGCCTTGTATGGTTGTGTGTTACGTTAGATTCACTAGTGGGAGTGAGAAAAACATCACGGGGTGGTGCGCCTTGTATGGGTGTGTGTTACGTTAGATTCACTAGTGGGAGTGAGAAAAACATCACGGGGTGGTGCGCATTGTATGGGTGTGTGTTACGTTAGATTCACTAGTGGGAGTGAGAAAAACATCACGGGGTGGTGCGCATTGTATGGGTGTGTGTTACGTTAGATTCACTAGTGGGAGTGAGAAAAACATCACGGGGTGGTGCGCATTGTATGGGTGTGTGTTACGTTAGATTCACTAGTGGGAGTGAGAAAAACATCACGGTGTGGTGCGCATTGTATGGGTGTGTGTTACGTTAGATTCACTAGTAGGAGTGAGAAAAACATCACGGTGTGGTGCGCATTGTATGGGTGTGTGTTACATTACATTCACTAGTAGGAGTGAGAAAAACATCACGGGGTGGTGCGCATTGTATGGGTGTGTGTTACCTTAGATTCACTAGTAGGAGTGAGAAAAACATCACGGGGTGGTGCGCATTGTATGGGTGTGTGTTACATTAGATTCACTAGTAGGAGTGAGAAAAACATCACGGGGTGGTGCGCATTGTATGGGTGTGTGTTACATTACATTCACTAGTAGGAGTGAGAAAAACATCACGGGGTGGTGCGCATTGTATGGGTGTGTGTTACATTACATTCACTAGTAGGAGTGAGAAAAACATCACGGGGTGGTGCGCATTGTATGGGTGTGTGTTACATTACATTCACTAGTAGGAGTGAGAAAAACATCACGGTGTGGTGCGCATTGTATGGGTGTGTGTTACATTACATTCACTAGTAGGAGTGAGAAAAACATCACGGGGTGGTGCGCATTGTATGGGTGTGTGTTACATTAGATTCACTAGTAGGAGTGAGAAAAACATCACGGGGTGGTGTGCATTGTATGGGTGTGTGTTACATTAGATTCACTAGTAGGAGTGAGAAAAACATCACGGGGTGGTGCGCATTGTATGGGTGTGTGTTACGTTACATTCACTAGTAGGAGTGAGAAAAACATCACGGGGTGGTGCGCATTGTATGGTTGTGTGTTACATTACATTCACTAGTAGGAGTGAGAAAAACATCACGGGGTGGTGCGCATTGTATGGGTGTGTGTTACATTACATTCACTAGTAGGAGTGAGAAAAACATCACGGGGTGGTGCGCATTGTATGGGTGTGTGTTACATTACTTTCACTAGTAGGAGTGAGAAAATCATCACGGGGTGGTGCGCACTGTATGGGTGTGTGTTACATTACATTCACTAGTAGCAGTGAGAAAAACATCACGGGGTGGTGCGCCTTGTATGGGTGTGTGTTACATTAGATTCACTAGTAGGAGTGAGAAAAACATCACGGGGTGGTGCGCCTTGTATGGGTGTGTGTTACATTAGATTCACTAGTAGGAGTGAGAAAAACATCACGGGGTGGTGAGCCTTGTATGGGTGTGTGTTACATTAGATTCACTAGTAGGAGTGAGAAAAACATCACGGGGTGGTGCGCATTGTATGGGTGTGTGTTACCTTAGATTCACTAGTAGGAGTGAGAAAAACATCACGGGGTGGTGCGCATTGTATGGGTGTGTGTTACATTAGATTCACTAGTAGGAGTGAGAAAAACATCACGGGGTGGTGCGCATTGTATGGGTGTGTGTTACATTACATTCACTAGTAGGAGTGAGAAAAACATCACGGGGTGGTGCGCATTGTATGGGTGTGTGTTACATTACATTCACTAGTAGGAGTGAGAAAAACATCACGGGGTGGTGCGCATTGTATGGGTGTGTGTTACATTACATTCACTAGTAGGAGTGAGAAAAACATCACGGTGTGGTGCGCATTGTATGGGTGTGTGTTACATTACATTCACTAGTAGGAGTGAGAAAAACATCACGGGGTGGTGCGCATTGTATGGGTGTGTGTTACATTAGATTCACTAGTAGGAGTGAGAAAAACATCACGGGGTGGTGTGCATTGTATGGGTGTGTGTTACATTAGATTCACTAGTAGGAGTGAGAAAAACATCACGGGGTGGTGCGCATTGTATGGGTGTGTGTTACGTTACATTCACTAGTAGGAGTGAGAAAAACATCACGGGGTGGTGCGCATTGTATGGTTGTGTGTTACATTACATTCACTAGTAGGAGTGAGAAAAACATCACGGGGTGGTGCGCATTGTATGGGTGTGTGTTACATTACATTCACTAGTAGGAGTGAGAAAAACATCACGGGGTGGTGCGCATTGTATGGGTGTGTGTTACATTACTTTCACTAGTAGGAGTGAGAAAATCATCACGGGGTGGTGCGCACTGTATGGGTGTGTGTTACATTACATTCACTAGTAGCAGTGAGAAAAACATCACGGGGTGGTGCGCCTTGTATGGGTGTGTGTTACATTAGATTCACTAGTAGGAGTGAGAAAAACATCACGGGGTGGTGCGCCTTGTATGGGTGTGTGTTACATTAGATTCACTAGTAGGAGTGAGAAAAACATCACGGGGTGGTGCGCCTTGTATGGGTGTGTGTTACATTACATTCACTAGTAGGAGTGAGAAAAACATCACGTGGTGGTGCTCCTTGTACGGGTGTGTGTTACATTACATTCACTAGTAGGAGTGAGAAAAACATCACGGGGTGGTGCGCCTTGTACGGGTGCGTGTTACATTAGATTCACTAGTAGCACTGAGAAAAACATCACAGGGTGGTGCGCCTTGTATGGGTGCGTGTTACATTAGATTCACTAGTAGCAGTGAGAAAAACATCACGGTGTGGTGCGCCTTGTATGGGTGTGTGTTACATTACATTCACTAGTAGGAGTGAGAAAAACATCACGGGGTGGTGCGCCTTGTATGGGTGTGTGTTACATTACATTCACAAGTAGCAGTGAGAAAAACATCACGGGGTGGTGCGCCTTGTATGGGTGTGTGTTACATTACATTCACTAGTGGGAGTGAGAAAAACATCACGGGGTGGTGCGCCTTGTATGGGTGTGTGTTACATTACATTCACTAGTGGGAGTGAGAAAAACATCACGCGGTGGTGCGCCTTGTACGGGTGTGTGTTACATTAGATTCACTAGTGGGAGTGAGAAAAACATCACGGGGTGGTGCGCCTTGTACGGGTGTGTGTTACATTAGATTCACTAGTGGGAGTGAGAAAAACATCACGGGGTGGTGCGCCTTGTATGGGTGTGTGTTACATTAGATTCACTAGTGGGAGTGAGAAAAACATCACGGGGTGGTGCGCATTGTATGGGTGTGTGTTACATTAGATTCACTAGTGGGAGTGAGAAAAACATCACGGGGTGGTGCGCATTGTATGGGTGTGTGTTACATTAGATTCACTAGTGGGAGTGAGAAAAACATCACGGGGTGGTGCGCCTTGTATGGGTGTGTGTTACATTAGATTCACTAGTAGGAGTGAGAAAAACATCACGGGGTGGTGCGCCTTGTATGGGTGTGTGTTACATTAGATTCACTAGTAGGAGTGAGAAAAACATCACGGGGTGGTGCGCATTGTATGGGTGTGTGTTACATTAGATTCACTAGTAGGAGTGAGAAAAACATCACGGGGTGGTGCGCCTTGTATGGGTGTGTGTTACATTAGATTCACTAGTAGCAGTGAGAAAAACATCACGGGGTGGTGCGCCTTGTATGGGTGTGTGTAACATTAGATTCACTAGTAGCAGTGAGAAAAACATCACGGACTGGTGCGCCTTGTATGGGTGTGTGTTACATTAGATTCACTAGTAGCAGTGAGAAAAACATCACGGGGTGGTGCGCCTTGTATGGGTGTGTGTTACATTAGATTCACTAGTAGGAGTGAGAAAAACATCACGGGGTGGTGCGCCTTGTATGGGTGTGTGTTACATTACATTCACTAGTGGGAGTGAGAAAAACATCACGGGGTGGTGCGCCTTGTATGGGTGTGTGTTACATTACATTCACTAGTGGGAGTGAGAAAAACATCACGGGGTGGTGCGCCTTGTATGGGTGTGTGTTACATTACATTCACTAGTGGGAGTGAGAAAAACATCACGGGGTGGTGCGCCTTGTATGGGTGTGTGTTACATTAGATTCACTACTGGGAGTGAGAAAAACATCACGGGGTGGTGCGCCTTGTATGGGTGTGTGTTACATTAGATTCACTAGTGGGAGTGAGAAAAACATCACGGGGTGGTGCGCCTTGTATGGGTGTGTGTTACATTAGATTCACTAGTGGGAGTGAGAAAAACATCACGGGGTGGTGCGCCTTGTATGGGTGTGTGTTACATTAGATTCACTAGTGGGAGTGAGAAAAACATCACGGGGTGGTGCGCCTTGTATGGGTGTGTGTTACATTAGATTCACTAGTGGGAGTGAGAAAAACATCACGGGGTGGTGCGCCTTGTATGGGTGTGTGTTACATTAGATTCACTAGTGGGAGTGAGAAAAACATCACGGGGTGGTGCGCCTTGTATGGGTGTGTGTTACATTAGATTCACTAGTGGGAGTGAGAAAAACATCACGGGGTGGTGCGCCTTGTATGGGTGTGTGTTACATTAGATTCACTAGTGGGAGTGAGAAAAACATCACGGGGTGGTGCGCCTTGTATGGGTGTGTGTTACATTAGATTCACTAGTGGGAGTGAGAAAAACATCACGGGGTGGTGCGCCTTGTATGGGTGTGTGTTACATTAGATTCACTAGTGGGAGTGAGAAAAACATCACGGGGTGGTGCGCCTTGTATGGTTGTGTGTTACGTTAGATTCACTAGTGGGAGTGAGAAAAACATCACGGGGTGGTGCGCCTTGTATGGGTGTGTGTTACGTTAGATTCACTAGTGGGAGTGAGAAAAACATCACGGGGTGGTGCGCATTGTATGGGTGTGTGTTACGTTAGATTCACTAGTGGGAGTGAGAAAAACATCACGGGGTGGTGCGCATTGTATGGGTGTGTGTTACGTTAGATTCACTAGTGGGAGTGAGAAAAACATCACGGGGTGGTGCGCATTGTATGGGTGTGTGTTACGTTAGATTCACTAGTGGGAGTGAGAAAAACATCACGGTGTGGTGCGCATTGTATGGGTGTGTGTTACGTTAGATTCACTAGTAGGAGTGAGAAAAACATCACGGTGTGGTGCGCATTGTATGGGTGTGTGTTACATTACATTCACTAGTAGGAGTGAGAAAAACATCACGGGGTGGTGCGCATTGTATGGGTGTGTGTTACCTTAGATTCACTAGTAGGAGTGAGAAAAACATCACGGGGTGGTGCGCATTGTATGGGTGTGTGTTACATTAGATTCACTAGTAGGAGTGAGAAAAACATCACGGGGTGGTGCGCATTGTATGGGTGTGTGTTACATTACATTCACTAGTAGGAGTGAGAAAAACATCACGGGGTGGTGCGCATTGTATGGGTGTGTGTTACATTACATTCACTAGTAGGAGTGAGAAAAACATCACGGGGTGGTGCGCATTGTATGGGTGTGTGTTACATTACATTCACTAGTAGGAGTGAGAAAAACATCACGGTGTGGTGCGCATTGTATGGGTGTGTGTTACATTACATTCACTAGTAGGAGTGAGAAAAACATCACGGGGTGGTGCGCATTGTATGGGTGTGTGTTACATTAGATTCACTAGTAGGAGTGAGAAAAACATCACGGGGTGGTGTGCATTGTATGGGTGTGTGTTACATTAGATTCACTAGTAGGAGTGAGAAAAACATCACGGGGTGGTGCGCATTGTATGGGTGTGTGTTACGTTACATTCACTAGTAGGAGTGAGAAAAACATCACGGGGTGGTGCGCATTGTATGGTTGTGTGTTACATTACATTCACTAGTAGGAGTGAGAAAAACATCACGGGGTGGTGCGCATTGTATGGGTGTGTGTTACATTACATTCACTAGTAGGAGTGAGAAAAACATCACGGGGTGGTGCGCATTGTATGGGTGTGTGTTACATTACTTTCACTAGTAGGAGTGAGAAAATCATCACGGGGTGGTGCGCACTGTATGGGTGTGTGTTACATTACATTCACTAGTAGCAGTGAGAAAAACATCACGGGGTGGTGCGCCTTGTATGGGTGTGTGTTACATTAGATTCACTAGTAGGAGTGAGAAAAACATCACGGGGTGGTGCGCCTTGTATGGGTGTGTGTTACATTAGATTCACTAGTAGGAGTGAGAAAAACATCACGGGGTGGTGAGCCTTGTATGGGTGTGTGTTACATTAGATTCACTAGTAGGAGTGAGAAAAACATCACGGGGTGGTGCGCATTGTATGGGTGTGTGTTACCTTAGATTCACTAGTAGGAGTGAGAAAAACATCACGGGGTGGTGCGCATTGTATGGGTGTGTGTTACATTAGATTCACTAGTAGGAGTGAGAAAAACATCACGGGGTGGTGCGCATTGTATGGGTGTGTGTTACATTACATTCACTAGTAGGAGTGAGAAAAACATCACGGGGTGGTGCGCATTGTATGGGTGTGTGTTACATTACATTCACTAGTAGGAGTGAGAAAAACATCACGGGGTGGTGCGCATTGTATGGGTGTGTGTTACATTACATTCACTAGTAGGAGTGAGAAAAACATCACGGTGTGGTGCGCATTGTATGGGTGTGTGTTACATTACATTCACTAGTAGGAGTGAGAAAAACATCACGGGGTGGTGCGCATTGTATGGGTGTGTGTTACATTAGATTCACTAGTAGGAGTGAGAAAAACATCACGGGGTGGTGTGCATTGTATGGGTGTGTGTTACATTAGATTCACTAGTAGGAGTGAGAAAAACATCACGGGGTGGTGCGCATTGTATGGGTGTGTGTTACGTTACATTCACTAGTAGGAGTGAGAAAAACATCACGGGGTGGTGCGCATTGTATGGTTGTGTGTTACATTACATTCACTAGTAGGAGTGAGAAAAACATCACGGGGTGGTGCGCATTGTATGGGTGTGTGTTACATTACATTCACTAGTAGGAGTGAGAAAAACATCACGGGGTGGTGCGCATTGTATGGGTGTGTGTTACATTACTTTCACTAGTAGGAGTGAGAAAATCATCACGGGGTGGTGCGCACTGTATGGGTGTGTGTTACATTACATTCACTAGTAGCAGTGAGAAAAACATCACGGGGTGGTGCGCCTTGTATGGGTGTGTGTTACATTAGATTCACTAGTAGGAGTGAGAAAAACATCACGGGGTGGTGTGCCTTGTATGGGTGTGTGTTACATTAGATTCACTAGTAGGAGTGAGAAAAACATCACGGGGTGGTGCGCCTTGTATGGGTGTGTGTTACATTAGATTCACTAGTAGGAGTGAGAAAAACATCACGGGGTGGTGCGCCTTGTATGGGTGTGTGTTACATTAGATTCACTAGTAGGAGTGAGAAAAACATCACGGGGTGGTGCGCCTTGTATGGGTGTGTGTTACATTAGATTCACTAGTAGGAGTGAGAAAAACATCACGGGGTGGTGCGCCTTGTATGGGTGTGTGTTACATTACATTCACTAGTAGGAGTGAGAAAAACATCACGTGGTGGTGCTCCTTGTACGGGTGTGTGTTACATTAAATTCACTAGTAGGAGTGAGAAAATCATCACGGGGTGGTGCGCATTGTATGGCTGTGTGTTACATTAGATTCACTAGTAGGAGTGAGAAAAACATCACGGGGTGGTGCGCATTGTATGGGTGTGTGTTACATTAGATTCACTAGTAGGAGTGAGAAAAACATCACGGAGTGGTGCGCCTTGTATGGGTGTGTGTTACATTAGATTCACTAGTAGGAGTGAGAAAAACATCACGGGGTGGTGCGCCTTGTATGGGTGTGTGTTACATTAGATTCACTAGTGGGAGTGAGAAAAACATCACGGGGTGGTGCGCCTTGTATGGGTGTGTGTTACATTAGATTCACTAGTGGGAGTGAGAAAAACATCACGGGGTGGTGCGCCTTGTATGGGTGTGTGTTACATTAGATTCACTAGTGGGAGTGAGAAAAACATCACGGGGTGGTGCGCATTGTATGGGTGTGTGTTACTTTAGATTCACTACTGGAGTGAGAAAAACATCACGGGGTGGTGCGCATTGTATGGGTGTGTGTTACATTACATTCACTAGTAGGAGTGAGAAAAACATCACGGGGTGGTGCGCATTGTATGGGTGTGTGTTACATTAGATTCACTAGTAGGAGTGAGAAAAACATCACGGGGTGGTGCGCATCGTATGGGTGGGTGTTACATTACATTCGCTAGTAGGAGTGAGAAAAACATCACGGGGTGGTGCGCCTTGTATGGGTGTGTGTTACATTACATTCACTAGTAGGAGTGAGATAAACATCACGGGGTGGTGCGCCTTGTATGGGTGTGTGTTACATTAGATTCACTAGTAGCAGTGAGAAAAACATCACGGGGTGGTGCGCCTTGTATGGGTGTGTGTTACATTAGATTCACTAGTAGCAGTGAGAAAAACATCACGGGGTGGTGCGCCTTTTATGGGTGTGTGTTACATTAGATTCACTAGTAGCACTGAGAAAAACATCACGGGGTGGTGCGCCTTGTATGGGTGTGTGTTACATTAGATTCACTAGTAGCAGTGAGAAAAACATCACGGTGTGGTGCGCCTTGTATTGGTGTGTGTTACATTACATTCACTAGTAGGAGTGAGAAAAACATCACGGGGTGGTGCGCCTTGTATGGGTGTGTGTTACATTACATTCACTAGTAGCAGTGAGAAATACATCACGGGGTGCTGCGCCTTATATGGGTGTGTGTTACATTACATTCACTAGTGGGAGTGAGAAAAACATCACGGGGTGGTGCGCCTTGTATGGGTGTGTTTTACATTACATTCACTAGTGGGAGTGAGAAAAACATCACGGGGTGGTGCGCCTTGTATGGGTGTGTGTTACATTAGATTCACTAGTGGGAGTGAGAAAAACATCACGGTGTGGTGCGCCTTGTATGGGTGTGTGTTACATTAGATTCACTAGTGGGAGTGAGAAAAATATCACGGGGTGGTGCGCCTTGTATGGGTGTGTGTTACATTAGATTCACTAGTGGGAGTGAGAAAAACATCACGGGGTGGTGCGCCTTGTATGGGTGTGTGTTCCTTTAGATTCACTACTGGAGTGAGAAAAACATCACGGGGTGGTGCGCATTGTATGGGTGTGTGTTACATTACATTCACTAGTAGGAGTGAGAAAAACATCACGGGGTGGTGCGCATTGTATGGGTGTGTGTTACATTAGATTCACTAGTAGGAGTGAGAAAAACATCACGGGGTGGTGCGCATTGTATGGGTGTGTGTTACATTACATTCGCTAGTAGGAGTGAGAAAAACATCACGGGGTGGTGCGCCTTGTATGGGTGTGTGTTACATTACATTCGCTAGTAGGAGTGAGAAAAACATCACGGGGTGGTGCGCCTTGTATGGGTGTGTGTTACATTACATTCACTAGTAGGAGTGAGAAAAACATCACGGGGTAGTGCGCCTTGTATGGGTGTGTGTTACATTACAATCACTAGTGGGAGTGAGAAAAACATCACGGGGTGGTGCGCCTTGTATGGGTGTGTGTTACATTACATTCACTAGTGGGAGTGAGAAAAACATCACGGGGTGGTGCGCCTTGTATGGGTGTGTGTTACATTACATTCACTAGTAGGAGTGAGAAAAACATCACGGGGCAGTGCGCCTTGTATGGGTGTGTGTTACATTACATTCACTAGTGGGAGTGAGAAAAACATCACGGGGTGGTGCGCCTTGTATGGGTGTGTGTTACATTACATTCACTAGTGGGAGTGAGAAAAACATCACGGTGTGGTGCGCATTGTATGGGTGTGTGTTACATTACATTCACTAGTAGGAGTGAGAAAAACATCACGGGGTGGTGCGCATTGTATCGGTGTGTGTTACGTTAGATTCACTAGTAGGAGTGAGAAAAACATCACGGGGTGGTGTGCATTGTATGGGTGTGTGTTACATTAGATTCACTAGTAGGAGTGAGAGAAACATCACGGGGTGGTGCGCATTGTATGGGTGTGTGTTACGTTACATTCACTAGTAGGAGTGAGAAAAACATCACTGGGTGGTGCGCATTGTATGGGTGTGTGTTACATTACATTCACTAGTAGGAGTGAGAAAAACATCACGGGGTGGTGCGCATTGTATGGGTGTGTGTTACATTACTTTCACTAGTAGGAGTGAGAAAATCATCACGGGGTGGTGCGCATTGTATGGGTGTGTGTTACATTACATTCACTAGTAGGAGTGAGAAAAACATCACGGGGTGGTGCGCATTGTATGGGTGTGTGTTACATTACATTCACTAGTAGGAGTGAGAAAAACATCACGGGATCTTGCGCATTGTATGGGTGTGTGTTACATTAGATTCACTAGTAGGAGTGAGAAAAACATCACGGGGTGGTGCGCATTGTATGGGTGTGTGTTACATTAGATTCACTATTAGGAGTGAGAAAACCATCACGGGGTGGTGCGCATTGTATGGGTGTGTGTTACATTAGATACACTAGTAGGAGTGAGAAAACCATCACGGGGTGGTGCACATTGTATGGGTGTGTGTTACATTAGATTCACTAGTAGGAGTGAGAAAAACATCACGGGATGGTGCGCATTCTATGGGTGTGTGTTACATTAGATTCACTAGTAGGAGTGAGAAAAACATCACGGGGTGGTGCGCATTGTATGGGTGTGTGTTACATTACATTCACTAGTAGGAGTGAGAAAAACATCACGGGGTGGTGCGCATTGTATCGGTGTGTGTTACATTAGATTCACTAGTAGGAGTGAGAAAAACATCACGGGGTGGTGCGCATTGTATGGGTGTGTGTTACGTTATATTCACTAGTAGGAGTGAGAAAAACATCACGGGGTGGTGCGCCTTGTATGGGTGTGTGTTACATTACATTCACTAGTAGGAGTGAGAAAAACATCACGTGGTGGTGCTCCTTGTACGGGTATGTGTTACATTACATTCACTAGTAGGAGTGAGAAAATCATCACGGGGTGGTGCGCATTGTATGGGTGTGTGTTACATTAGATTCACTAGTAGGAGTGAGAAAAACATCACGGGGTGGTGCGCCTTGTATGGGTGTGTGTTACATTAGATTCACTAGTAGGAGTGAGAAAAACATCACGGGGTGGTGCGCATTGTATGGGTGTGTGTTACATTAGATTCACTATTAGGAGTGAGAAAACCATCACGGGGTGGTGCGCATTGTATGGGTGTGTGTTACATTAGATACACTAGTAGGAGTGAGAACACCATCACGGGGTGGTGCACATTGTATGGGTGTGTGTTACATTAGATTCACTAGTAGGAGTGAGAAAAACATCACGGGATGGTGCGCATTCTATGGGTGTGTGTTACATTAGATTCACTAGTAGGAGTGAGAAAAACATCACGGGGTGGTGCGCATTGTATGGGTGTGTGTTACATTACATTCACTAGTAGGAGTGAGAAAAACATCACGGGGTGGTGCGCATTGTATCGGTGTGTGTTACATTAGATTCACTAGTAGGAGTGAGAAAAACATCACGGGGTGGTGCGCATTGTATGGGTGTGTGTTACGTTATATTCACTAGTAGGAGTGAGAAAAACATCACGGGGTGGTGCGCCTTGTATGGGTGTGTGTTACATTACATTCACTAGTAGGAGTGAGAAAAACATCACGTGGTGGTGCTCCTTGTACGGGTATGTGTTACATTACATTCACTAGTAGGAGTGAGAAAATCATCACGGGGTGGTGCGCATTGTATGGGTGTGTGTTACATTAGATTCACTAGTAGGAGTGAGAAAAACATCACGGGGTGGTGCGCCTTGTATGGGTGTGTGTTACATTAGATTCACTAGTAGGAGTGAGAAAAACATCCCGGAGTGGTGCGCCTTGTATGGGTGTGTGTTACATTAGATTCACTAGTAGGAGTGAGAAAAACATCACGGGGTGGTGCGCCTTGTATGGGTGTGTGTTACATTAGATTCACTAGTAGCAGTGAGAAAAACATCACGGGGTGGTGCGCCTTGTATGGGTGTGTGTTACATTAGATTCACTAGTAGCAGTGAGAAAACCATCACGGGGTGGTGCGCATTGTATGGGTGTGTGTTACATTAGATTCACTAGTAGCACTGAGAAAAACATCACGGGGTGGTGCGCCTTGTATGGGTGTGTGTTACATTAGATTCACTAGTAGCAGTGAGAAAAACATGACGGTGTGGTGCGCCTTGTATGGGTGTGTGTTACATTACATTCACTAGTAGGAGTGAGAAAAACATCACGTGGTGGTGCGCCTTGTATGGGTGTGTGTTACATTACATTCACTAGTAGCAGTGAGAAAAACATCACGGGGTGGTGCGCCTTGTATGGGTGTGTGTTACGTTAGATTCACTAGTAGGAGTGAGAAAAACATCACGGGGTGGTGTGCATTGTATGGGTGTGTGTTACATTAGATTCACTAGTAGGAGTGAGAGAAACATCACGGGGTGGTGCGCATTGTATGGGTGTGTGTTACGTAACATTCACTAGTAGGAGTGAGAAAAACATCACTGGGTGGTGCGCATTGTATGGGTGTGTGTTACATTACATTCACTAGTAGGAGTGAGAAAAACATCACGGGGTGGTGCGCATTGTATGGGTGTGTGTTACATTACTTTCACTAGTAGGAGTGAGAAAATCATCACGGGGTGGTGCGCATTGTATGGGTGTGTGTTACATTACATTCACTAGTAGGAGTGAGAAAAACATCACGGGGTGGTGCGCATTGTATGGGTGTGTGTTACATTACATTCACTAGTAGGAGTGAGAAAAACATCACGGGATCTTGCGCATTGTATGGGTGTGTGTTACATTAGATTCACTAGTAGGAGTGAGAAAAACATCACGGGGTGGTGCGCATTGTATGGGTGTGTGTTACATTAGATACACTAGTAGGAGTGAGAAAACCATCACGGGGTGGTGCACATTGTATGGGTGTGTGTTACATTAGATTCACTAGTAGGAGTGAGAAAAACATCACGGGATGGTGCGCATTCTATGGGTGTGTGTTACATTACATTCACTAGTAGGAGTGAGAAAAACATCACGGGGTGGTGCGCATTGTATCGGTGTGTGTTACATTAGATTCACTAGTAGGAGTGAGAAAAACATCACGGGGTGGTGCGCATTGTATGGGTGTGTGTTACGTTATATTCACTAGTAGGAGTGAGAAAAACATCACGGGGTGGTGCGCCTTGTATGGGTGTGTGTTACATTACATTCACTAGTAGGAGTGAGAAAAACATCACGTGGTGGTGCTCCTTGTACGGGTATGTGTTACATTACATTCACTAGTAGGAGTGAGAAAATCATCACGGGGTGGTGCGCATTGTATGGGTGTGTGTTACATTAGATTCACTAGTAGGAGTGAGAAAAACATCACGGGGTGGTGCGCATTGTATGGGTGTGTGTTACATTAGATTCACTATTAGGAGTGAGAAAACCATCACGGGGTGGTGCGCATTGTATGGGTGTGTGTTACATTAGATACACTAGTAGGAGTGAGAAAACCATCACGGGGTGGTGCACATTGTATGGGTGTGTGTTACATTAGATTCACTAGTAGGAGTGAGAAAAACATCACGGGATGGTGCGCATTCTATGGGTGTGTGTTACATTAGATTCACTAGTAGGAGTGAGAAAAACATCACGGGGTGGTGCGCATTGTATGGGTGTGTGTTACATTACATTCACTAGTAGGAGTGAGAAAAACATCACGGGGTGGTGCGCATTGTATCGGTGTGTGTTACATTAGATTCACTAGTAGGAGTGAGAAAAACATCACGGGGTGGTGCGCATTGTATGGGTGTGTGTTACGTTATATTCACTAGTAGGAGTGAGAAAAACATCACGGGGTGGTGCGCCTTGTATGGGTGTGTGTTACATTACATTCACTAGTAGGAGTGAGAAAAACATCACGTGGTGGTGCTCCTTGTACGGGTATGTGTTACATTACATTCACTAGTAGGAGTGAGAAAATCATCACGGGGTGGTGCGCATTGTATGGGTGTGTGTTACATTAGATTCACTAGTAGGAGTGAGAAAAACATCACGGGGTGGTGCGCCTTGTATGGGTGTGTGTTACATTAGATTCACTAGTAGGAGTGAGAAAAACATCACGGAGTGGTGCGCCTTGTATGGGTGTGTGTTACATTACATTCACTAGTAGGAGTGAGAAAAACATCACGTGGTGGTGCTCCTTGTACGGGTATGTGTTACATTACATTCACTAGTAGGAGTGAGAAAATCATCACGGGGTGGTGCGCATTGTATGGGTGTGTGTTACATTAGATTCACTAGTAGGAGTGAGAAAAACATCACGGGGTGGTGCGCCTTGTATGGGTGTGTGTTACATTAGATTCACTAGTAGGAGTGAGAAAAACATCACGGAGTGGTGCGCCTTGTATGGGTGTGTGTTACATTAGATTCACTAGTAGGAGTGAGAAAATCATCATGGGGTGGTGCGCATTGTATGGGTGTGTGTTACATTAGATTCACTAGTAGGAGTGAGAAAAACATCACGGGGTGGTGCGCCTTGTATGGGTGTGTGTTACATTAGATTCACTAGTAGGAGTGAGAAAAACATCACGGAGTGGTGCGCCTTGTATGGGTGTGTGTTACATTAGATTCACTAGTACGAGTGGGAAAAACATCACGGGGTGGTGCGCCTTGTATGGGTGTGTGTTACATTACATTCACTAGTAGGAGTGAGAAAAACATCACGTGGTGGTGCTCCTTGTACGGGTATGTGTTACATTACATTCACTAGTAGGAGTGAGAAAATCATCACGGGGTGGTGCGCATTGTATGGGTGTGTGTTACATTAGATTCACTAGTAGGAGTGAGAAAAACATCACGGGGTGGTGCGCATTGTATGGGTGTGTGTTACATTAGATTCACTATTAGGAGTGAGAAAACCATCACGGGGTGGTGCGCATTGTATGGGTGTGTGTTACATTAGATACACTAGTAGGAGTGAGAAAACCATCACGGGGTGGTGCACATTGTATGGGTGTGTGTTACATTAGATTCACTAGTAGGAGTGAGAAAAACATCACGGGATGGTGCGCATTCTATGGGTGTGTGTTACATTAGATTCACTAGTAGGAGTGAGAAAAACATCACGGGGTGGTGCGCATTGTATGGGTGTGTGTTACATTACATTCACTAGTAGGAGTGAGAAAAACATCACGGGGTGGTGCGCATTGTATCGGTGTGTGTTACATTAGATTCACTAGTAGGAGTGAGAAAAACATCACGGGGTGGTGCGCATTGTATGGGTGTGTGTTACGTTATATTCACTAGTAGGAGTGAGAAAAACATCACGGGGTGGTGCGCCTTGTATGGGTGTGTGTTACATTACATTCACTAGTAGGAGTGAGAAAAACATCACGTGGTGGTGCTCCTTGTACGGGTATGTGTTACATTACATTCACTAGTAGGAGTGAGAAAATCATCACGGGGTGGTGCGCATTGTATGGGTGTGTGTTACATTAGATTCACTAGTAGGAGTGAGAAAAACATCACGGGGTGGTGCGCCTTGTATGGGTGTGTGTTACATTAGATTCACTAGTAGGAGTGAGAAAAACATCACGGAGTGGTGCGCCTTGTATGGGTGTGTGTTACATTACATTCACTAGTAGGAGTGAGAAAAACATCACGTGGTGGTGCTCCTTGTACGGGTATGTGTTACATTACATTCACTAGTAGGAGTGAGAAAATCATCACGGGGTGGTGCGCATTGTATGGGTGTGTGTTACATTAGATTCACTAGTAGGAGTGAGAAAAACATCACGGGGTGGTGCGCCTTGTATGGGTGTGTGTTACATTAGATTCACTAGTAGGAGTGAGAAAAACATCACGGAGTGGTGCGCCTTGTATGGGTGTGTGTTACATTAGATTCACTAGTAGGAGTGAGAAAATCATCACGGGGTGGTGCGCATTGTATGGGTGTGTGTTACATTAGATTCACTAGTAGGAGTGAGAAAAACATCACGGGGTGGTGCGCCTTGTATGGGTGTGTGTTACATTAGATTCACTAGTAGGAGTGAGAAAAACATCACGGAGTGGTGCGCCTTGTATGGGTGTGTGTTACATTAGATTCACTAGTACGAGTGAGAAAAACATCACGGGGTGGTGCGCCTTGTATGGGTGTGTGTTACATTACATTCACTAGTAGGAGTGAGAAAAACATCACGTGGTGGTGCTCCTTGTACGGGTATGTGTTACATTACATTCACTAGTAGGAGTGAGAAAATCATCACGGGGTGGTGCGCATTGTATGGGTGTGTGTTACATTAGATTCACTAGTAGGAGTGAGAAAAACATCACGGGGTGGTGCGCCTTGTATGGGTGTGTGTTACATTAGATTCACTAGTGGGAGTGAGAAAAACATCACGGAGTGCTGCGCCTTGTATGGGTGTGTGTTACATTAGATTCACTAGTAGGAGTGAGAAAAACATCACGGGGTGGTGCGCCTTGTATGGGTGTGTGTTACATTAGATTCACTAGTAGGAGTGAGAAAAACATCACGGGGTGGTGCGCATTGTATGGGTGTGTGTTACGTTATATTCACTAGTAGGAGTGAGAAAAACATCACGGGGTGGTGCGCCTTGTATGGGTGTGTGTTACATTACATTCACTAGTAGGAGTGAGAAAAACATCACGTGGTGGTGCTCCTTGTACGGGTATGTGTTACATTACATTCACTAGTAGGAGTGAGAAAATCATCACGGGGTGGTGCGCATTGTATGGGTGTGTGTTACATTAGATTCACTAGTAGGAGTGAGAAAAACATCACGGGGTGGTGCGCCTTGTATGGGTGTGTGTTACATTAGATTCACTAGTAGGAGTGAGAAAAACATCACGGGGTGGTGCGCATTGTATGGGTGTGTGTTACATTAGATTCACTATTAGGAGTGAGAAAACCATCACGGGGTGGTGCGCATTGTATGGGTGTGTGTTACATTAGATACACTAGTAGGAGTGAGAAAACCATCACGGGGTGGTGCACATTGTATGGGTGTGTGTTACATTAGATTCACTAGTAGGAGTGAGAAAAACATCACGGGATGGTGCGCATTCTATGGGTGTGTGTTACATTAGATTCACTAGTAGGAGTGAGAAAAACATCACGGGGTGGTGCGCATTGTATGGGTGTGTGTTACATTACATTCACTAGTAGGAGTGAGAAAAACATCACGGGGTGGTGCGCATTGTATCGGTGTGTGTTACATTAGATTCACTAGTAGGAGTGAGAAAAACATCACGGGGTGGTGCGCATTGTATGGGTGTGTGTTACGTTACATTCACTAGTAGGAGTGAGAAAAACATCACTGGGTGGTGCGCATTGTATGGGTGTGTGTTACATTACATTCACTAGTAGGAGTGAGAAAAACATCACGGGGTGGTGCGCATTGTATGGGTGTGTGTTACATTACTTTCACTAGTAGGAGTGAGAAAATCATCACGGGGTGGTGCGCATTGTATGGGTGTGTGTTACATTACATTCACTAGTAGGAGTGAGAAAAACATCACGGGGTGGTGCGCATTGTATGGGTGTGTGTTACATTACATTCACTAGTAGGAGTGAGAAAAACATCACGGGATCTTGCGCATTGTATGGGTGTGTGTTACATTAGATTCACTAGTAGGAGTGAGAAAAACATCACGGGGTGGTGCGCATTGTATGGGTGTGTGTTACATTAGATTCACTATTAGGAGTGAGAAAACCATCACGGGGTGGTGCGCATTGTATGGGTGTGTGTTACATTAGATACACTAGTAGGAGTGAGAAAACCATCACGGGGTGGTGCACATTGTATGGGTGTGTGTTACATTAGATTCACTAGTAGGAGTGAGAAAAACATCACGGGATGGTGCGCATTCTATGGGTGTGTGTTACATTAGATTCACTAGTAGGAGTGAGAAAAACATCACGGGGTGGTGCGCATTGTATGGGTGTGTGTTACATTACATTCACTAGTAGGAGTGAGAAAAACATCACGGGGTGGTGCGCATTGTATCGGTGTGTGTTACATTAGATTCACTAGTAGGAGTGAGAAAAACATCACGGGGTGGTGCGCATTGTATGGGTGTGTGTTACGTTATATTCACTAGTAGGAGTGAGAAAAACATCACGGGGTGGTGCGCCTTGTATGGGTGTGTGTTACATTACATTCACTAGTAGGAGTGAGAAAAACATCACGTGGTGGTGCTCCTTGTACGGGTATGTGTTACATTACATTCACTAGTAGGAGTGAGAAAATCATCACGGGGTGGGGCGCATTGTATGGGTGTGTGTTACATTAGATTCACTAGTAGGAGTGAGAAAAACATCACGGGGTGGTGCGCCTTGTATGGGTGTGTGTTACATTAGATTCACTAGTAGGAGTGAGAAAAACATCACGGGGTGGTGCGCATTGTATGGGTGTGTGTTACATTAGATTCACTATTAGGAGTGAGAAAACCATCACGGGGTGGTGCGCATTGTATGGGTGTGTGTTACATTAGATACACTAGTAGGAGTGAGAAAACCATCACGGGGTGGTGCACATTGTATGGGTGTGTGTTACATTAGATTCACTAGTAGGAGTGAGAAAAACATCACGGGATGGTGCGCATTCTATGGGTGTGTGTTACATTAGATTCACTAGTAGGAGTGAGAAAAACATCACGGGGTGGTGCGCATTGTATGGGTGTGTGTTACATTACTTTCACTAGTAGGAGTGAGAAAAACATCACGGGGTGGTGCGCATTGTATCGGTGTGTGTTACATTAGATTCACTAGTAGGAGTGAGAAAAACATCACGGGGTGGTGCGCATTGTATGGGTGTGTGTTACGTTATATTCACTAGTAGGAGTGAGAAAAACATCACGGGGTGGTGCGCCTTGTATGGGTGTGTGTTACATTACATTCCCTAGTAGGAGTGAGAAAAACATCACGTGGTGGTGCTCCTTGTACGGGTATGTGTTACATTACATTCACTAGTAGGAGTGAGAAAATCATCACGGGGTGGTGCGCATTGTATGGGTGTGTGTTACATTAGATTCACTAGTAGGAGTGAGAAAAACATCACGGGGTGGTGCGCCTTGTATGGGTGTGTGTTACATTAGATTCACTAGTGGGAGTGAGAAAAACATCACGGAGTGCTGCGCCTTGTATGGGTGTGTGTTACATTAGATTCACTAGTAGGAGTGAGAAAAACATCACGGGGTGGTGCGCCTTGTATGGGTGTGTGTTACATTAGATTCACTAGTAGGAGTGAGAAAAACATCACGGGGTGGTGCGCATTGTATGGGTGTGTGTTACGTTATATTCACTAGTAGGAGTGAGAAAAACATCACGGGGTGGTGCGCCTTGTATGGGTGTGTGTTACATTACATTCACTAGTAGGAGTGAGAAAAACATCACGTGGTGGTGCTCCTTGTACGGGTATGTGTTACATTACATTCACTAGTAGGAGTGAGAAAATCATCACGGGGTGGTGCGCATTGTATGGGTGTGTGTTACATTAGATTCACTAGTAGGAGTGAGAAAAACATCACGGGGTGGTGCGCCTTGTATGGGTGTGTGTTACATTAGATTCACTAGTAGGAGTGAGAAAAACATCACGGGGTGGTGCGCATTGTATGGGTGTGTGTTACATTAGATTCACTATTAGGAGTGAGAAAACCATCACGGGGTGGTGCGCATTGTATGGGTGTGTGTTACATTAGATACACTAGTAGGAGTGAGAAAACCATCACGGGGTGGTGCACATTGTATGGGTGTGTGTTACATTAGATTCACTAGTAGGAGTGAGAAAAACATCACGGGATGGTGCGCATTCTATGGGTGTGTGTTACATTAGATTCACTAGTAGGAGTGAGAAAAACATCACGGGGTGGTGCGCATTGTATGGGTGTGTGTTACATTACATTCACTAGTAGGAGTGAGAAAAACATCACGGGGTGGTGCGCATTGTATCGGTGTGTGTTACATTAGATTCACTAGTAGGAGTGAGAAAAACATCACGGGGTGGTGCGCATTGTATGGGTGTGTGTTACGTTACATTCACTAGTAGGAGTGAGAAAAACATCACTGGGTGGTGCGCATTGTATGGGTGTGTGTTACATTACATTCACTAGTAGGAGTGAGAAAAACATCACGGGGTGGTGCGCATTGTATGGGTGTGTGTTACATTACTTTCACTAGTAGGAGTGAGAAAATCATCACGGGGTGGTGCGCATTGTATGGGTGTGTGTTACATTACATTCACTAGTAGGAGTGAGAAAAACATCACGGGGTGGTGCGCATTGTATGGGTGTGTGTTACATTACATTCACTAGTAGGAGTGAGAAAAACATCACGGGATCTTGCGCATTGTATGGGTGTGTGTTACATTAGATTCACTAGTAGGAGTGAGAAAAACATCACGGGGTGGTGCGCATTGTATGGGTGTGTGTTACATTAGATTCACTATTAGGAGTGAGAAAACCATCACGGGGTGGTGCGCATTGTATGGGTGTGTGTTACATTAGATACACTAGTAGGAGTGAGAAAACCATCACGGGGTGGTGCACATTGTATGGGTGTGTGTTACATTAGATTCACTAGTAGGAGTGAGAAAAACATCACGGGATGGTGCGCATTCTATGGGTGTGTGTTACATTAGATTCACTAGTAGGAG
Source organism: Cavia porcellus (assembly GCF_034190915.1). NCBI lineage: Eukaryota > Metazoa > Chordata > Mammalia > Rodentia > Caviidae > Cavia > Cavia porcellus. The sequence continues at coordinate 2,588,076 of NW_026947537.1, forward strand.
TGAGAAAAACATCACGGGGTGGTGCGCATTGTATGGGTGTGTGTTACATTACATTCACTAGTAGGAGTGAGAAAAACATCACGGGGTGGTGCGCATTGTATCGGTGTGTGTTACATTAGATTCACTAGTAGGAGTGAGAAAAACATCACGGGGTGGTGCGCATTGTATGGGTGTGTGTTACGTTATATTCACTAGTAGGAGTGAGAAAAACATCACGGGGTGGTGCGCCTTGTATGGGTGTGTGTTACATTACATTCACTAGTAGGAGTGAGAAAAACATCACGTGGTGGTGCTCCTTGTACGGGTATGTGTTACATTACATTCACTAGTAGGAGTGAGAAAATCATCACGGGGTGGTGCGCATTGTATGGGTGTGTGTTACATTAGATTCACTAGTAGGAGTGAGAAAAACATCACGGGGTGGTGCGCCTTGTATGGGTGTGTGTTACATTAGATTCACTAGTAGGAGTGAGAAAAACATCACGGGGTGGTGCGCATTGTATGGGTGTGTGTTACATTAGATTCACTATTAGGAGTGAGAAAACCATCACGGGGTGGTGCGCATTGTATGGGTGTGTGTTACATTAGATACACTAGTAGGAGTGAGAAAACCATCACGGGGTGGTGCACATTGTATGGGTGTGTGTTACATTAGATTCACTAGTAGGAGTGAGAAAAACATCACGGGATGGTGCGCATTCTATGGGTGTGTGTTACATTAGATTCACTAGTAGGAGTGAGAAAAACATCACGGGGTGGTGCGCATTGTATGGGTGTGTGTTACATTACATTCACTAGTAGGAGTGAGAAAAACATCACGGGGTGGTGCGCATTGTATCGGTGTGTGTTACATTAGATTCACTAGTAGGAGTGAGAAAAACATCACGGGGTGGTGCGCATTGTATGGGTGTGTGTTACGTTATATTCACTAGTAGGAGTGAGAAAAACATCACGGGGTGGTGCGCCTTGTATGGGTGTGTGTTACATTACATTCCCTAGTAGGAGTGAGAAAAACATCACGTGGTGGTGCTCCTTGTACGGGTATGTGTTACATTACATTCACTAGTAGGAGTGAGAAAATCATCACGGGGTGGTGCGCATTGTATGGGTGTGTGTTACATTAGATTCACTAGTAGGAGTGAGAAAAACATCACGGGGTGGTGCGCCTTGTATGGGTGTGTGTTACATTAGATTCACTAGTAGGAGTGAGAAAAACATCACGGAGTGGTGCGCCTTGTATGGGTGTGTGTTACATTACATTCACTAGTAGGAGTGAGAAAAACATCACGTGGTGGTGCTCCTTGTACGGGTATGTGTTACATTACATTCACTAGTAGGAGTGAGAAAATCATCACGGGGTGGTGCGCATTGTATGGGTGTGTGTTACATTAGATTCACTAGTAGGAGTGAGAAAAACATCACGGGGTGGTGCGCCTTGTATGGGTGTGTGTTACATTAGATTCACTAGTAGGAGTGAGAAAAACATCACGGAGTGGTGCGCCTTGTATGGGTGTGTGTTACATTAGATTCACTAGTAGGAGTGAGAAAATCATCACAGGGTGGTGCGCATTGTATGGGTGTGTGTTACATTAGATTCACTAGTAGGAGTGAGAAAAACATCACGGGGTGGTGCGCCTTGTATGGGTGTGTGTTACATTAGATTCACTAGTAGGAGTGAGAAAAACATCACGGAGTGGTGCGCCTTGTATGGGTGTGTGTTACATTAGATTCACTAGTAGGAGTGAGAAAAACATCACGGGGTGGTGCGCCTTGTATGGGTGTGTGTTACATTACATTCACTAGTAGGAGTGAGAAAAACATCACGTGGTGGTGCTCCTTGTACGGGTATGTGTTACATTACATTCACTAGTAGGAGTGAGAAAATCATCACGGGGTGGTGCGCATTGTATGGGTGTGTGTTACATTAGATTCACTAGTAGGAGTGAGAAAAACATCACGGGGTGGTGCGCCTTGTATGGGTGTGTGTTACATTAGATTCACTAGTAGGAGTGAGAAAAACATCACGGAGTGGTGCGCCTTGTATGGGTGTGTGTTACATTAGATTCACTAGTAGGAGTGAGAAAAACATCACGGGGTGGTGCGCCTTGTATGGGTGTGTGTTACATTAGATTCACTAGTAGGTGTGAGAAAAACATCACGGGGTGGTGCGCATTGTATGGGTGTGTGTTACGTTATATTCACTAGTAGGAGTGAGAAAAACATCACGGGGTGGTGCGCCTTGTATGGGTGTGTGTTACATTACATTCACTAGTAGGAGTGAGAAAAACATCACGTGGTGGTGCTCCTTGTACGGGTATGTGTTACATTACATTCACTAGTAGGAGTGAGAAAATCATCACGGGGTGGTGCGCATTGTATGGGTGTGTGTTACATTAGATTCACTAGTAGGAGTGAGAAAAACATCACGGGGTGGTGCGCCTTGTATGGGTGTGTGTTACATTAGATTCACTAGTAGGAGTGAGAAAAACATCACGGGGTGGTGCGCATTGTATGGGTGTGTGTTACATTAGGTTCACTATTAGGAGTGAGAAAACCATCACGGGGTGGTGCGCATTGTATGGGTGTGTGTTACATTAGATACACTAGTAGGAGTGAGAAAACCATCACGGGGTGGTGCACATTGTATGGGTGTGTGTTACATTAGATTCACTAGTAGGAGTGAGAAAAACATCACGGGATGGTGCGCATTCTATGGGTGTGTGTTACATTAGATTCACTAGTAGGAGTGAGAAAAACATCACGGGGTGGTGCGCATTGTATGGGTGTGTGTTACATTACATTCACTAGTAGGAGTGAGAAGAACATCACGGGGTGGTGCGCATTGTATCGGTGTGTGTTACATTAGATTCACTAGTAGGAGTGAGAAAAACATCACGGGGTGGTGCGCATTGTATGGGTGTGTATTACGTTATATTCACTAGTAGGAGTGAGAAAAACATCACGGGGTGGTGCGCCTTGTATGGGTGTGTGTTACATTACATTCACTAGTAGGAGTGAGAAAAACATCACGTGGTGGTGCTCCTTGTACGGGTATGTTTTACATTACATTCACTAGTAGGAGTGAGAAAATCATCACGGGGTGGTGCGCATTGTATGGGTGTGTGTTACATTAGATTCACTAGTAGGAGTGAGAAAAACATCACTGGGTGGTGCGCCTTGTATGGGTGTGTGTTACATTAGATTCACTAGTAGGAGTGAGAAAAACATCACGGAGTGGTGCGCCTTGTATGGGTGTGTGTTACATTAGATTCACTAGTAGGAGTGAGAAAAACATCACGGGGTGGTGCGCATTGTATGGGTGTGTGTTACATTAGATTCACTAGTAGCAGTGAGAAAAACATCACGGGGTGGTGCGCCTTGTATGGGTGTGTGTTACATTAGATTCACTAGTAGCAGTGAGAAAAACATCACGGGGTGGTGCGCATTGTATGGGTGTGTGTTACATTAGATTCACTAGTAGCACTGAGAAAAACATCACGGGGTGGTGCGCCTTGTATGGGTGTGTGTTACATTAGATTCACTAGTAGCAGTGAGAAAAACATGACGGTGTGGTGCGGCTTGTATGGGTGTGTGTTACATTACATTCACTAGTAGGAGTGAGAAAAACATCACGTGGTGGTGCACCTTGTATGGGTGTGTGTTACATTACATTCACTAGTAGCAGTGAGAAAAACATCACGGGGTGGTGCGCCTTGTATGGGTGTGTGTTACATTACATTCACTAGTGGGAGTGAGAAAAACATCACGGGGTGGTGCGCCTTGTATGGGTGTGTGTTACATTACATTCACTAGTGGGAGTGAGAAAAACATCACGGGGTGGTGCGCCTTGTATGGGTGTGTGTTACATTAGATTCACTAGTGGGAGTGAGAAAAACATCACGGGGTGGTGCGCCTTGTATGGGTGTGTGTTACATTAGATTCACTAGTGGGAGTGAGAAAAACATCACGGGGTGGTGCGCCTTGTATGGGTGTGTGTTACATTAGATTCACTAGTGGGAGTGAGAAAAACATCACGGGGTGGTGCGCATTGTATGGGTGTGTGTTACTTTAGATTCACTACTGGAGTGAGAAAAACATCACGGGGTGGTGCGCATTGTATGGGTGTGTGTTACATTACATTCACTAGTAGGAGTGAGAAAAACATCACGGGGTGTTGCCCATTGTATGGGTGTGTGTTACATTAGATTCACTAGTAGGAGTGAGAAAAACATCACGGGGTGGTGCGCATCGTATGGGTGGGTGTTACATTACATTCGCTAGTAGGAGTGAGAAAAACATCACGGGGTGGTGCGCCTTGTATGGGTGTGTGTTACATTACATTCACTAGTAGGAGTGAGATAAACATCACGGGGTGCTGCGCCTTGTATGGGTGTGTGTTACATTAGATTCACTAGTAGCAGTGAGAAAAACATCACGGGGTGGTGCGCAATGTATGGGTGTGTGTTACATTAGATTCACTAGTAGGAGTGAGAAAAACATCACGGGGTGGTGCGCATTGTATGGGTGTGTGTTACATTAGATTCACTAGTAGGAGTGAGAAAAACATCACGGGGTGGTGCGCATTGTATGGGTGTGTGTTACATTAGATTCACTATTAGGAGTGAGAAAACCATCACGGGGTGGTGCGCATTGTATGGGTGTGTGTTACATTAGATACACTAGTAGGAGTGAGAAAACCATCACGGGGTGGTGCACATTGTATGGGTGTGTGTTACCTTAGATTCACTAGTAGGAGTGAGAAAAACATCACGGGATGGTGCGCATTGTATGGGTGTGTGTTACATTAGATTCACTAGTAGGAGTGAGAAAAACATCACGGAGTGGTGCGCCTTGTATGGGTGTGTGTTACATTAGATTCACTAGTAGGAGTGAGAAAAACATCACGGGGTGGTGCGCCTTGTATGGGTGTGTGTTACATTAGATTCACTAGTAGGAGTGAGAAAAACATCACGGAGTGGTGCGCCTTGTATGGGTGTGTGTTACATTAGATTCACTAGTAGGAGTGAGAAAAACATCACGGGGTGGTGCGCCTTGTATGGGTGTGTGTTACATTAGATTCACTAGTAGCAGTGAGAAAAACATCACGGGGTGGTGCGCCTTGTATGGGTGTGTGTTACATTAGATTCACTAGTAGCAGTGAGAAAAACATCACGGGGTGGTGCGCCTTGTATGGGTGTGTGTTACATTAGATTCACTAGTAGCACTGAGAAAAACATCACGGGGTGGTGCGCCTTGTATGTGTGTGTGTTACATTAGATTCACTAGTAGCAGTGAGAAAAACATCACGGTGTGGTGCGCCTTGTATGGGTGTGTGTTACATTACATTCACTAGTAGGAGTGAGAAAAACATCACGTGGTGGTGCGCCTTGTATGGGTGTGTGTTACATTACATTCACTAGTAGCAGTGAGAAAAGCATCACGGGGTGGTGCGCCTTGTATGGGTGTGTGTTACATTACATACACTAGTGGGAGTGAGAAAAACATCACGGGGTGGTGCGCCTTGTATGGGTGTGTGTTACATTAGATTCACTAGTGGGAGTGAGAAAAACATCACGGGGTGGTGCGCCTTGTATGGGTGTGTGTTACATTAGATTCACTAGTGGGAGTGAGAAAAACATCACGGGGTGGTGCGCCTTGTATGGGTGTGTGTTACATTAGATTCACTAGTGGGAGTGAGAAAAACATCACGGGGTGGTGCGCATTGTATGGGTGTGTGTTACTTTAGATTCACTACTGGAGTGAGAAAAACATCACGGGGTGGTGCGCATTGTATGGGTGTGTGTTACATTACATTCACTAGTAGGAGTGAGAAAAACATCACGGGGTGGTGCGCATTGTATGGGTGTGTGTTACATTAGATTCACTAGTAGGAGTGAGAAAAACATCACGGGGTGGTGCGCATCGTATGGGTGGGTGTTACATTACATTCGCTAGTAGGAGTGAGAAAAACATCACGGGGTGGTGCGCCTTGTATGGGTGTGTGTTACATTACATTCACTAGTAGGAGTGAGATAAACATCACGGGGTGGTGCGCCTTGTATGGGTGTGTGTTACATTAGATTCACTAGTAGCAGTGAGAAAAACATCACGGGGTGGTGCGCCTTGTATGGGTGTGTGTTACATTAGATTCACTAGTAGCAGTGAGAAAAACATCACGGGGTGGTCCGCCTTGTATGGGTGTGTGTTACATTAGATTCACTAGTAGCACTGAGAAAAACATCACGGGGTGGTGCGCCTTGTATGGGTGTGTGTTACATTAGATTCACTAGTAGCAGTGAGAAAAACATCACGGTGTGGTGCGCCTTGTATTGGTGTGTGTTACATTACATTCACTAGTAGGAGTGAGAAAAACATCACGTGGTGGTGCGCCTTGTATGGGTGTGTGTTACATTACATTCACTAGTAGCAGTGAGAAAAACATCACGGGGTGCTGCGCCTTGTATGGGTGTGTGTTACATTACATTCACTAGTGGGAGTGAGAAAAACATCACGGGGTGGTGCGCCTTGTATGGGTGTGTGTTACATTACATTCACTAGTGGGAGTGAGAAAAACATCACGGGGTGGTGCGCCTTGTATGGGTGTGTGTTACATTAGATTCACTAGTGGGAGTGAGAAAAACATCACGGGGTGGTGCGCCTTGTATGGGTGTGTGTTACATTAGATTCACTAGTGGGAGTGAGAAAAATATCACGGGGTGGTTCGCCTTGTATGGGTGTGTGTTACATTAGATTCACTAGTGGGAGTGAGAAAAACATCACGGGGTGGTGCGCCTTGTATGGGTGTGTGTTCCTTTAGATTCACTACTGAAGTGAGAAAAACATCACGGGGTGGTGCGCATTGTATGGGTGTGTGTTACATTACATTCACTAGTAGGAGTGAGAAAAACATCACGGGGTGGTGCGCATTGTATGGGTGTGTGTTGCATTAGATTCGCTAGTATGAGTGAGAAAAACATCACGGGGTGGTGCGCATTGTATGGGTGTGTGTTGCATTAGATTCGCTAGTAGGAGTGAGAAAAACATCACGGGGTGGTGCGCATTGTATGGGTGTGTGTTACATTACATTCGCTAGTAGGAGTGAGAAAAACATCACGGGGTGGTGCGCCTTGTATGGGTGTGTGTTACATTACATTCGCTAGTGGGAGTGAGAAAAACATCACGGGGTGGTGCGCCTTGTATGGGTGTGTGTTACATTACATTCACTAGTGGGAGTGAGAAAAACATCACGGGGTAGTGCGCCTTGTATGGGTGTGTGTTACATTACATTCACTAGTGGGAGTGAGAAAAACATCACGGGGTTGTGCGCCTTGTATGGGTGTGTGTTACATTACATTCACTAATGGGAGTGAGAAAAACATCACGGGGTGGTGCGCCTTGTATGGGTGTGTGTTACATTAGATTCACTAGTGGGAGTGAGAAAAACATCACGGGGTGGTGCGCCTTGTATGGGTGTGTGTTACATTAGATTCACTAGTGGGAGTGAGAAAAACATCACGGGGTGGTGCGCCTTGTATGGGTGTGTGTTACATTAGATTCACTAGTGGGAGTGAGAAAAACATCACGGGGTGGTGCGCATTGTATGGGTGTGTGTTACATTAGATTCACTAGTGGGAGTGAGAAAAACATCACGGGGTGGTGCGCATTGTATGGGTGTGTGTTACATTAGATTCACTAGTGGGAGTGAGAAAAACATCACGGGGTGGTGCGCATTGTATGGGTGTGTGTTACATTAGATTCACTAGTGGGAGTGAGAAAAACATCACGGGGTGGTGCGCATTGTATGTTTGTGTGTTACATTAGATTCACTAGTAGGAGTGAGAAAAACATCACGGGGTGGTGCGCCTTGTATGGGTGTGTGTTACATTAGATTCACTAGTGGGAGTGAGAAAAACATCACGGGGTGGTGCGCCTTGTATGGGTGTGTGTTACATTAGATTCACTAGTGGGAGTGAGAAAAACATCACGGGGTGGTGCGCATTGTATGGGTGTGTGTTACATTAGATTCACTAGTGGGAGTGAGAAAAACATCACGGGGTGGTGCGCATTGTATGGGTGTGTGTTACATTAGATTCACTAGTGGGAGTGAGAAAAACATCACGGGGTGGTGCGCATTGTATGGGTGTGTGTTACATTAGATTCACTAGTGGGAGTGAGAAAAACATCACGGGGTGGTGCGCATTGTATGTTTGTGTGTTACATTAGATTCACTAGTAGGAGTGAGAAAAACATCACGGGGTGGTGCGCCTTGTATGGGTGTGTGTTACATTAGATTCACTAGTAGGAGTGAGAAAAACATCACGGGGTGGTGCGCATTGTATGGGTGTGTGTTACATTACATTCACTAGTAGGAGTGAGAAAAACATCACGGGGTGGTGCGCATTGTATGGGTGTGTGTTACATTACATTCACTAGTAGGAGTGAGAAAAACATCACGGGGTGGTGCGCATTGTATGGGTGTGTGTTACATTACATTCACTAGTAGGAGTGAGAAAAACATCACGGGGTGGTGCGCCTTGTATGGGTGTGTGTTACATTAGATTCACTAGTAGCAGTGAGAAAAACATCACGGGGTGGTGCGCCTTGTATGGGTGTGTGTTACATTAGATTCACTAGTAGCACTGAGAAAAACATCACGGGGTGGTGCGCCTTGTATGGGTGTGTGTTACATTAGATTCACTAGTAGCAGTGAGAAAAACATCACGGTGTGGTGCGCCTTGTATGGGTGTGTGTTACATTACATTCACTAGTAGGAGTGAGAAAAACATCACGGGGTGGTGCGCCTTGTATGGGTGTGTGTTACATTACATTCACTAGTAGCAGTGAGAAAAACATCACGGGGTGGTGCGCCTTGTATGGGTGTGTGTTCCATTACATTCACTAGTGGGAGTGAGAAAAACATCACGGGGTGGTGCGCCTTGTATGGGTGTGTGTTACATTACATTCACTAGTGGGAGTGAGAAAAATATCACGGGGTGGTGCGCCTTGTATGGGTGTGTGTTACATTAGATTCACTAGTGGGAGTGAGAAAAACATCACGGGGTGGTGCGCCTTGTATGGGTGTGTGTTACATTAGATTCACTAGTGGGAGTGAGAAAAACATCACGGGGTGGTGCGCCTTGTATGGGTGTGTGTTACATTAGATTCACTAGTGGGAGTGAGAAAAACATCACGGGGTGGTGCGCATTGTATGGGTGTGTGTTACTTTAGATTCACTACTGGAGTGAGAAAAACATCACGGGGTGGTGCGCATTGTATCGGTGTGTGTTACATTACATTCACTAGTAGGAGTGAGAAAAACATCACGGGGTGGTGCGCATTGTATGGGTGTGTGTTACATTAGATTCACTAGTAGGAGTGAGAAAAACATCACGGGGTGGTGCGCATCGTATGGGTGGGTGTTACATTACATTCGCTAGTAGGAGTGAGAAAAACATCACGGGGTGGTGCGCCTTGTATGGGTGTGTGTTACATTACATTCACTAGTAGGAGTGAGATAAACATCACGGGGTGGTGCGCCTTGTATGGGTGTGTGTTACATTAGATTCACTAGTAGCAGTGAGAAAAACATCACGGGGTGGTGCGCCTTGTATGGGTGTGTGTTACATTAGATTCACTAGTAGCAGTGAGAAAAACATCAAGGGGTGGTGCGCCTTGTATGGGTGTGTGTTACATTAGATTCACTAGTAGCACTGAGAAAAACATCACGGGGTGGTGCGCCTTGTATGGGTGTGTGTTACATTAGATTCACTAGTAGCAGTGAGAAAAACATCACGTTGTGGTGCGCCTTGTATTGGTGTGTGTTACATTACATTCACTAGTAGGAGAGAGAAAAACATCACGGGGTGGTGCGCCTTGTATGGGTGTGTGTTACATTACATTCACTAGTAGCAGTGAGAAAAACATCACGGGGTGGTGCGCATTGTATGGGTGTGTGTTACATTACATTCACTAGCAGGAGTGAGAAAAACATCACGGGGTGGTGCGCATTGTATGGGTGTGTGTTACATTAGATTCACTAGCAGGAGTGAGAAAAACATCACGGGGTGGTGCGCATTGTATGGGTGTGTGTTACATTACATTCACTAGTAGGAGTGAGAAAAACATCACGGGGTGGTGCGCATTCTATGGGTGTGTGTTACATTACATTCACTATTAGGAGTGAGAAAAACATCACGGGGTGGTGCGCATTGTATGGGTGTGTGTTACATTACATTCACTAGTAGGAGTGAGAAAAACATCACGGGTTGGTGCGAATTGTATGGGTGTGTGTTACATTACTTTCACTAGTAGGAGTGAGAAAATCATCACGGGGTGGTGCGCATTGAATGGGTGTGTGTTACATTACATTCACTAGTAGGAGTGAGAAAAACATCACGGGGTGGTGCGCATTGTATGGGTGTGTGTTACATTACATTCACTAGTAGGAGTGAGAAAAACATCACGGGGTGGTGCGCATTGTATGGGTGTGTGTTACATTACATTCACTAGTAGGAGTGAGAAAAACATCACGGGGTGGTGCGCATTGTATGGGTGTGTGTTACATTAGATTCACTAGTAGCAGTGAGAAAAACATCACGGGGTGGTGCGCATTGTATGGGTGTGTGTTACATTACGTTCACTAGTAGGAGTGAGAAAAACATCACGGGGTGGTGCGCATTGTATGGGTGTGTGTCACATTACATTCACTAGTAGGAGTGAGAAAAACATCACGGGGTGGTGCGCATTGTATGGGTATGTGTCACATTAGATTCACTAGTAGCAGTGAGAAAAACATCACGGGGTGGTGCGCATTGTATGGGTGTGTGTCACATTAGACTCACTAGTAGCGGTGAGAAAAACATCACGGTGTGGTGCGCATTGTATGGGTGTGTGATACATTAGATTCACTAGTAGCGGTGAGAAAAACATCACGGGGTGGTGCGCATTGTATGGGTGTGTGTTACATTAGACTCACTAGTAGGAGTGAGAAAAACATCACGGGGTGGTGCGCATTGTATGGGTGTGTGTTACATTAGATTCACTAGTAGGAGTGAGAAAAACATCACGGGGTGGTGTGCATTGTATGGGTGTGTGTTACATTACATTCACTAGTAGCAGTGAGAAAAACATCACGGGTGGTGCGCATTGTATGGGTGTGTGTTACATTACATTCACTAGTAGCATTGAGAAAAACATCACGGGGTGGTGCGCATTGTATGGGTGTGTGTTACATTACATTCACTAGTAGCAGTGAGAAAAACATCACGGGGTGGTACGCATTGTATGGGTGTGTGTTACATTAGATTCACTAGTAGCAGTGAGAAAAACATCACGGGGTGGTGCGCATTGTATGGGTGTGTGTTACATTAGATTCACTAGTAGCAGTGAGAAAAACATCCCGGGGTGGAGCGCATTGTACGGGTGTGTGTTACATTACATTCACTAGTAGGAGTGAGTAAAACATCAGGGGTGGTGCGCATTGTATGGGTGTGTGTTACATTACCTTCACTAGTAGGAGTGAGAAAAACATACGGGGTGGTGCGCATTGTATGGGTGTCTGTTACATTAGATTAACTAGTAGGAGTGAGAAAAACATCACGGGGTGGTGCGCATTGTATGGGTGTGTGTTACATTACATTCACTAGTAGGAGTGAGAAAACATAACGGGGTGGTGCGCATTGTATGGGTGTGTGTTACATTAGATTCACTAGTAGGAGTGAGAAAAACATCACGGGGTGTTGCGCATTGTATGGGTGTGTGTTACATTAGATTCACTAGTAGCAGTGAGAAAAACATCACGGGGTGGTGCGCATTGTATGGGTGTGTGTTACATTACATTCACTAGTAGGAGTGAGAAAAACATCACGGGGTGGTGTGCATTGTATGGGTGTGTGTTACATTAGATTCACTAGTAGCAGTGAGAAAAACATCACGGGGTGGTGCGCATTGTATGGGTGTGTGTTACATAAGATTCACTAGTAGCAGTGAGAAAAACATCACGGGGTGGTGCGCATTGTATGGGTGTGTGTTACATTAGATTCACTAGTAGCAGTGAGACAAACATCACGGGGTGGTGCGCATTGTATGGGTGTGTGTTACATTAGATTCACTAGTAGGAGTGAGAAAAAGATCACGGGGCGGTGCGCATTGTATGGGTGTGTGTCACATTAGATTCACTAGTAGGAGTGAGAAAAACATCACGGGGTGGTGCGCATTGTATGTGTGTGTGTCTCATTAGATTCCCTAGTAGGAGTGAGAAAAACATCACGGGGTGGTGTGCATTGTATGGGTGTGTGTTACATTACATTCACTAGTAGCAGTGAGAAAAACATCACGGGGTGGTGCGCATTGTATGGGTGTGTGTTACATTACATTCACTAGTAGCAGTGAGAAAAACATCACGGGGTGGTGCGCATTGTATGGGTGTGTGTTACATTACATTCACTAGTAGGAGTGAGAAAAACATCACGGGGTGGTGCGCCTTGTATGGGTGTGTGTTACATTAGATTCACTAGTAGGAGTGAGAAAAACATCACGGGGTGGTGCGCCTTGTATGGGTGTGTGTTACATTACATTCACTAGTAGGAGTGAGAAAATCATCACGGCGTGGTGCGCATTGTATGGGTGTGTGTTAGATTAGATTCACTAGTAGCAGTGAGAAAGACATCACGGGGTGGTGCGCATTGTATGGGTGTGTGTTACATTAGATTCACTCGTAGCAGTGAGAAAAACATCACGGGGTGGTGCGCATTGTATGGGTGTGTGTTACATTAGATTCACTAGTAGCAGTGAGAAAAACATCACGGGGTGGTGCGCATTGTATGGGTGTGTGTTACATTAGATTCACTAGTAGGAGTGACAAAAATATCACGGGGTGGTGCGCATTGTATGGGTGTGTGTTACATTACATTCACTAGTAGGAGTGAGAAAACATCACGGGGTGGTGCGCATTGTATGGGTGTGTGTTACATTAGATTCACTAGTAGCAGGGAGAAAAACATCACGGGGTGGTGCGCATTGTATGGGTGTGTGTTACATTAGATTCACTAGTAGCAGTGAGAAAAACATCACGGGGTGGTGCGCATTGTATGGGTGTGTGTTACATTAGATTCACTAGTAGCAGTGAGAAAAACATGACGGGGTGGTGCGCATTGTATGGGTGTGTGTTACATTACATTCACTAGTAGCAGTGAGAAAAACATCACGGGGTGGTGCGCATTGTATGGGTGTGTGTTACATGAGATTCACTAGTAGCAGTGAGAAAAACATCACGGGGTGGTGCGCATTGTATGGGTGTGTGTTACATTAGATTCACTAGTAGGAGTGAGAAAAACATCACGGGGTGGTGCGCATTGTATGGGTGTGTGTCACATTACATTCACTAGTAGGAGTGAGAAAAACATCACGGGGTGGTGCGCATAGTATGGGTGTGTGTCACATTAGATTCACTAGTAGGAGTGAGAAAATCATCACGGGGTGATGCGCATTGTATGGGTGTGTGTCACATTAGATTCACTAGTAGTAGTGAGAAAAACATCACGGTTTGGTGCGCATTGTATGGGTGTGTGTCACATTAGACTCACTAGTAGCAGTGAGAAAAACATCACGGGGTGGTGCGCATTGTATGGCTGTGTGTCACATTAGACTCACTAGTAGCAGTGAGAAAAACATCACGGGGTGGTGCGCATTGTACGGGTGTGTGTTACATCAGATTCACTAGCAGCAGTGAGAAAAACATCACGGGGTTTTGCGCATTGTATGGGTGTGTGTTACATTACGTTCACTAGTAGCAGTGAGAAAAACATCACGGGGTGGTACGCATTGTATGGGTGTGTGTTACATTAGATTCACTAGTAGCAGTGAGAAAAACATCACGGGGTGGTGCGCATTGTATGGGTGTGTGTTACATTAGATTCACTAGTAGCAGTGAGAAAAACATCCCGGGGTGGAGCGCATTGTACGGGTGTGTGTTACATTACATTCACTAGTAGGAGTGAGTAAAACATCAGGGGTGGTGCGCATTGTATGGGTGTGTGTTACATTACCTTCACTAGTAGGAGTGAGAAAAACATACGGGGTGGTGCGCATTGTATGGGTGTCTGTTACATTAGATTAACTAGTAGGAGTGAGAAAAACATCACGGGGTGGTGCGCATTGTATGGGTGTGTGTTACATTACATTCACTAGTAGGAGTGAGAAAACATAACGGGGTGGTGCGCATTGTATGGGTGTGTGTTACATTAGATTCACTAGTAGGAGTGAGAAAAACATCACGGGGTGTTGCGCATTGTATGGGTGTGTGTTACATTAGATTCACTAGTAGCAGTGAGAAAAACATCACGGGGTGGTGCGCATTGTATGGGTGTGTGTTACATTACATTCACTAGTAGGAGTGAGAAAAACATCACGGGGTGGTGTGCATTGTATGGGTGTGTGTTACATTAGATTCACTAGTAGCAGTGAGAAAAACATCACGGGGTGGTGCGCATTGTATGGGTGTGTGTTACATTAGATTCACTAGTAGCAGTGAGAAAAACATCACGGGGTGGTGCGCATTGTATGGGTGTGTGTTACATTAGATTCACTAGTAGCAGTGAGACAAACATCACGGGGTGGTGCGCATTGTATGGGTGTGTGTTACATTAGATTCACTAGTAGGAGTGAGAAAAAGATCACGGGGCGGTGCGCATTGTATGGGTGTGTGTCACATTAGATTCACTAGTAGGAGTGAGAAAAACATCACGGGGTGGTGCGCATTGTATGTGTGTGTGTCTCATTAGATTCCCTAGTAGGAGTGAGAAAAACATCACGGGGTGGTGTGCATTGTATGGGTGTGTGTTACATTACATTCACTAGTAGCAGTGAGAAAAACATCACGGGGTGGTGCGCATTGTATGGGTGTGTGTTACATTACATTCACTAGTAGCAGTGAGAAAAACATCACGGGGTGGTGCGCATTGTATGGGTGTGTGTTACATTACATTCACTAGTAGGAGTGAGAAAAACATCACGGGGTGGTGCGCCTTGTATGGGTGTGTGTTACATTAGATTCACTAGTAGGAGTGAGAAAAACATCACGGGGTGGTGCGCCTTGTATGGGTGTGTGTTACATTACATTCACTAGTAGGAGTGAGAAAATCATCACGGCGTGGTGCGCATTGTATGGGTGTGTGTTAGATTAGATTCACTAGTAGCAGTGAGAAAGACATCACGGGGTGGTGCGCATTGTATGGGTGTGTGTTACATTAGATTCACTCGTAGCAGTGAGAAAAACATCACGGGGTGGTGCGCATTGTATGGGTGTGTGTTACATTAGATTCACTAGTAGCAGTGAGAAAAACATCACGGGGTGGTGCGCATTGTATGGGTGTGTGTTACATTAGATTCACTAGTAGGAGTGACAAAAATATCACGGGGTGGTGCGCATTGTATGGGTGTGTGTTACATTACATTCACTAGTAGGAGTGAGAAAACATCACGGGGTGGTGCGCATTGTATGGGTGTGTGTTACATTAGATTCACTAGTAGCAGGGAGAAAAACATCACGGGGTGGTGCGCATTGTATGGGTGTGTGTTACATTAGATTCACTAGTAGCAGTGAGAAAAACATCACGGGGTGGTGCGCATTGTATGGGTGTGTGTTACATTAGATTCACTAGTAGCAGTGAGAAAAACATGACGGGGTGGTGCGCATTGTATGGGTGTGTGTTACATTACATTCACTAGTAGCAGTGAGAAAAACATCACGGGGTGGTGCGCATTGTATGGGTGTGTGTTACATGAGATTCACTAGTAGCAGTGAGAAAAACATCACGGGGTGGTGCGCATTGTATGGGTGTGTGTTACATTAGATTCACTAGTAGGAGTGAGAAAAACATCACGGGGTGGTGCGCATTGTATGGGTGTGTGTCACATTACATTCACTAGTAGGAGTGAGAAAAACATCACGGGGTGGTGCGCATAGTATGGGTGTGTGTCACATTAGATTCACTAGTAGGAGTGAGAAAATCATCACGGGGTGATGCGCATTGTATGGGTGTGTGTCACATTAGATTCACTAGTAGCAGTGAGAAAAACATCACGGTTTGGTGCGCATTGTATGGGTGTGTGTCACATTAGACTCACTAGTAGCAGTGAGAAAAACATCACGGGGTGGTGCGCATTGTATGGCTCTGTGTCACATTAGACTCACTAGTAGCAGTGAGAAAAACATCACGGGGTGGTGCGCATTGTACGGGTGTGTGTTACATCAGATTCACTAGCAGCAGTGAGAAAAACATCACGGGGTTTTGCGCATTGTATGGGTGTGTGTTACATTACGTTCACTAGTAGCAGTGAGAAAAACATCACGGGGTGGTGCGCATTGTATGGGTGTGTGTTACATTAGATTCACTAGTAGCAGTGAGAAAAACATCACGGGGTGGTGCGCATTGTATGGGTGTGTGTTACATTACATTCACTAGTAGCAGTGAGAAAAACATCACGGGGTGGTGCGCATTGTATGGGTGTGTGTTACATTAGATTCACTAGTAGCAGTGAGAAAAACATCACGGGGTGGTGCGCATTGTATGGGTGTGTGTTACATTTGATTCACTAGTAGAAGTGAGAAAAACATCACGGGGTGGTTCGCATTGTATGGGTGTGTGTTACATTAGATTCACTAGTAGGAGTGAGAAAAACATCACGGGGTGGTGCGCATTGTATGGGTGTGTGTCACATTAGATTCACTAGTAGGAGTGAGAAAAACATCACGGGGTGGTGCGCATTGTATGTGTGTGTGTCTCATTAGATTCCCTAGTAGGAGTGAGAAAAACATCACGGGGTTCTGCGCATTGTATGGGTGTGTGTCACATTACATTCACTAGTAGCAGTGAGAAAAACATCACGGGGTGGTGCGCATTGTATGGGTGTGTGTTACATTAGATTCACTAGTAGCAGTGAGAAAAACATCACGGGGTGGTGCGCATTGTATGGGTGTGTGTTACATTACGTTCACTAGTAGGAGTGAGAAAAACATCACGGGGTGGTGCGCATTGTATGGGTGTGTGTCACATTACATTCACTAGTAGGAGTGAGAAAAACATCACGGGGTGGTGTGCATTGTATGGGTATGTGTCACATTAGATTCACTAGTAGCAGTGAGAAAAACATCACGGGGTGGTGCGCATTGTATGGGTGTGTGTCACATTAGACTCACTAGTAGCGGTGAGAAAAACATCACGGTGTGGTGCGCATTGTATGGGTGTGTGATACATTAGATTCACTAGTAGCGGTGAGAAAAACATCACGGGGTGGTGCGCATTGTATGGGTGTGTGTTACATTAGACTCACTAGTAGGAGTGAGAAAAACATCACGGGGTGGTGCGCATTGTATGGGTGTGTGTTACATTAGATTCACTAGTAGGAGTGAGAAAAACATCACGGGGTGGTGTGCATTGTATGGGTGTGTGTTACATTAGATTCACTAGTAGCAGTGAGAAAAACATCACGGGGTGGTGCGCATTGTATGGGTGTGTGTTACATCAGATTCACTAGTAGCAGTGAGAAAAACATCACGGGGTGTTGCGCATAGTATGGGTGTGTGTTACATCAGATTCACTAGTAGCAGTGAGAAAAACATCACGGGGTGGTGCGCATTGTATGTGTGTGTCACATTACATTCACGAGTAGGAGTGAGAAAAACATCACGGGGTGGTGCGCATTGTATGGGTGTGTGTTACATTATATTCACTAGTAGCAGTGAGAAAAACATCACGGGTGGTGCGCATTGTATGGGTATGTGTTACATTACATTCACTAGTAGCATTGAGAAAAACATCACGGGGTGGTGCGCATTGTATGGGTGTGTGTTACATTACATTCACTAGTAGCAGTGAGAAAAACATCACGGGGTGGTACGCATTGTATGGGTGTGTGTTACATTAGATTCACTAGTAGCAGTGAGAAAAACATCACGGGGTGGTGCGCATTGTATGGGTGTGTGTTACATTAGATTCACTAGTAGCAGTGAGAAAAACATCCCGGGGTGGAGCGCATTGTACGGGTGTGTGTTACATTACATTCACTAGTAGGAGTGAGTAAAACATCACGGGGTGGTGCGCATTGTATGGGTGTGTGTTACATTACCTTCACTAGTAGGAGTGAGAAAAACATCACGGGGTGGTGCGCATTGTATGGGTGTGTGTTACATTACATTCACTAGTAGGAGTGAGAAAAACATCACGGGGTGGTGCGCATTGTATGGATGTGTGTTACATTAGATTCACTAGTAGGAGTGAGAAAAACATCACGGGGTGGTGCGCATTGTATGGGTGTGTGTTACATTACATTCACTAGTAGGAGTGAGAAAACATAACGGGGTGGTGCGCATTGTATGGGTGTGTGTTACATTAGATTCACTAGTAGGAGTGAGAAAAACATCACGGGGTGGTGCGCATTGTATGGGTGTGTGTTACATTAGATTCACTAGTAGCAGTGAGAAAAACATCACGGGGTGGTGCGCATTGTATGGGTGTGTGTTACATTACATTCACTAGTAGGAGTGAGAAAAACATCACGGGGTGGTGCGCATTGTATGGGTGTGTGTTACATTAGATTCACTAGTAGGAGTGAGAAAAACATCACGGGGTGGTGCGCATTGTATGGGTGTGTGTTACATTACATTCACTAGTAGGAGTGTGAAAACATCACGGGGTCGTGCGCATTGTATCGGTGTGTGT
Organism: Cavia porcellus; assembly: GCF_034190915.1. Lineage (NCBI taxonomy): Eukaryota > Metazoa > Chordata > Mammalia > Rodentia > Caviidae > Cavia > Cavia porcellus. The sequence continues at coordinate 2,606,795 of NW_026947537.1, forward strand.
TACATTAGATTCACTAGTAGGAGTGAGAAAAACATCACGGGGTGGTGTGCATTGTATGGGTGTGTGTTACATTAGATTCACTAGTAGCAGTGAGAAAAACATCACGGGGTGGTGCGCATTGTATGGGTGTGTGTTACATTAGATTCACTAGTAGCAGTGAGAAAAACATCACGGGGTGGTGCGCATTGTATGGGTGTGTGTTACATTAGATTCACTAGTAGCAGTGAGACAAACATCACGGGGTGGTGCGCATTGTATGGGTGTGTGTTACATTAAATTCACTAGTAGGAGTGAGAAAAAGATCACGGGGCGGTGCGCATTGTATGGGTGTGTGTCACATTAGATTCACTAGTAGGAGTGAGAAAAACATCACGAGGTGGTGCGCATTGTATGTGTGTGTGTCTCATTAGATTCCCTAGTAGGAGTGAGAAAAACATCACGGGGTGGTGTGCATTGTATGGGTGTGTGTTACATTACATTCACTAGTAGCAGTGAGAAAAACATCACGGGGTGGTGCGCATTGTATGGGTGTGTGTTACATTACATTCACTAGTAGCAGTGAGAAAAACATCACGGGGTGGTGCGCATTGTATGGGTGTGTGTTACATTACATTCACTAGTAGGAGTGAGAAAAACATCACGGGGTGGTGCGCCTTGTATGGGTGTGTGTTACATTAGATTCACTAGTAGGAGTGAGAAAAACATCACGGGGTGGTGCGCCTTGTATGGGTGTGTGTTACATTACATTCACTAGTAGGAGTGAGAAAATCATCACGGCGTGGTGCGCATTGTATGGGTGTGTGTTAGATTAGATTCACTAGTAGCAGTGAGAAAGACATCACGGGGTGGTGCGCATTGTATGGGTGTGTGTTACATTAGATTCACTCGTAGCAGTGAGAAAAACATCACGGGGTGGTGCGCATTGTATGGGTGTGTGTTACATTAGATTCACTAGTAGCAGTGAGAAAAACATCACGGGGTGGTGCGCATTGTATGGGTGTGTGTTACATTAGATTCACTAGTAGGAGTGACAAAAATATCACGGGGTGGTGCGCATTGTATGGGTGTGTGTTACATTACATTCACTAGTAGGAGTGAGAAAACATCACGGGGTGGTGCGCATTGTATGGGTGTGTGTTACATTAGATTCACTAGTAGCAGGGAGAAAAACATCACGGGGTGGTGCGCATTGTATGGGTGTGTGTTACATTAGATTCACTAGTAGCAGTGAGAAAAACATCACGGGGTGGTGCGCATTGTATGGGTGTGTGTTACATTAGATTCACTAGTAGCAGTGAGAAAAACATGACGGGGTGGTGCGCATTGTATGGGTGTGTGTTACATTACATTCACTAGTAGCAGTGAGAAAAACATCACGGGGTGGTGCGCATTGTATGGGTGTGTGTTACATTAGATTCACTAGTAGCAGTGAGAAAAACATCACGGGGTGGTGCGCATTGTATGGGTGTGTGTTACATTAGATTCACTAGTAGGAGTGAGAAAAACATCACGGGGTGGTGCGCATTGTATGGGTGTGTGTCACATTACATTCACTAGTAGGAGTGAGAAAAACATCACGGGGTGGTGCGCATAGTATGGGTGTGTGTCACATTAGATTCACTAGTAGGAGTGAGAAAATCATCACGGGGTGATGCGCATTGTATGGGTGTGTGTCACATTAGATTCACTAGTAGCAGTGAGAAAAACATCACGGTTTGGTGCGCATTGTATGGGTGTGTGTCACATTAGACTCACTAGTAGCAGTGAGAAAAACATCACGGTGTGGTGCGCATTGTATGGCTGTGTGTCACATTAGACTCACTAGTAGCAGTGAGAAAAACATCACGGGGTGGTGCGCATTGTACGGGTGTGTGTTACATCAGATTCACTAGCAGCAGTGAGAAAAACATCACGGGGTTTTGCGCATTGTATGGGTGTGTGTTACATTACGTTCACTAGTAGCAGTGAGAAAAACATCACGGGGTGGTGCGCATTGTATGGGTGTGTGTTACATTAGATTCACTAGTAGCAGTGAGAAAAACATCACGGGGTGGTGCGCATTGTATGGGTGTGTGTTACATTACATTCACTAGTAGCAGTGAGAAAAACATCATGGGGTGGTGCGCATTGTATGGGTGTGTGTTACATTAGATTCACTAGTAGCAGTGAGAAAAACATCACGGGGTGGTGCGCATTGTATGGGTGTGTGTTACATTTGATTCACTAGTAGAAGTGAGAAAAACATCACGGGGTGGTTCGCATTGTATGGGTGTGTGTTACATTAGATTCACTAGTAGGAGTGAGAAAAACATCACGGGGTGGTGCGCATTGTATGGGTGTGTGTCACATTAGATTCACTAGTAGGAGTGAGAAAAACATCACAGGGTGGTGCGCATTGTATGTGTGTGTGTCTCATTAGATTCCCTAGTAGGAGTGAGAAAAACATCACGGGGTTCTGCGCATTGTATGGGTGTGTGTCACATTACATTCACTAGTAGCAGTGAGAAAAACATCACGGGGTGGTGCGCATTGTATGGGTGTGTGTTACATCAGATTCACTAGTAGCAGTGAGAAAAACATCACGGGGTGTTGCGCATAGTATGGGTGTGTGTTACATCAGATTCACTAGTAGCAGTGAGAAAAACATCACGGGGTGGTGCGCATTGTATGTGTGTGTCACATTACATTCACGAGTAGGAGTGAGAAAAACATCACGGGGTGGTGCGCATTGTATGGGTGTGTGTTACATTATATTCACTAGTAGCAGTGAGAAAAACATCACGGGTGGTGCGCATTGTATGGGTATGTGTTACATTACATTCACTAGTAGCATTGAGAAAAACATCACGGGGTGGTGCGCATTGTATGGGTGTGTGTTACATTACATTCACTAGTAGCAGTGAGAAAAACATCACGGGGTGGTACGCATTGTATGGGTGTGTGTTACATTAGATTCACTAGTAGCAGTGAGAAAAACATCACGGGGTGGTGCGCATTGTATGGGTGTGTGTTACATTAGATTCACTAGTAGCAGTGAGAAAAACATCCCGGGGTGGAGCGCATTGTACGGGTGTGTGTTACATTACATTCACTAGTAGGAGTGAGTAAAACATCACGGGGTGGTGCGCATTGTATGGGTGTGTGTTACATCAGATTCACTAGTAGCAGTGAGAAAAACATCACGGGGTGTTGCGCATAGTATGGGTGTGTGTTACATCAGATTCACTAGTAGCAGTGAGAAAAACATCACGGGGTGGTGCGCATTGTATGTGTGTGTCACATTACATTCACGAGTAGGAGTGAGAAAAACATCACGGGGTGGTGCGCATTGTATGGGTGTGTGTTACATTATATTCACTAGTAGCAGTGAGAAAAACATCACGGGTGGTGCGCATTGTATGGGTATGTGTTACATTACATTCACTAGTAGCATTGAGAAAAACATCACGGGGTGGTGCGCATTGTATGGGTGTGTGTTACATTACATTCACTAGTAGCAGTGAGAAAAACATCACGGGGTGGTACGCATTGTATGGGTGTGTGTTACATTAGATTCACTAGTAGCAGTGAGAAAAACATCACGGGGTGGTGCGCATTGTATGGGTGTGTGTTACATTAGATTCACTAGTAGCAGTGAGAAAAACATCCCGGGGTGGAGCGCATTGTACGGGTGTGTGTTACATTACATTCACTAGTAGGAGTGAGTAAAACATCACGGGGTGGTGCGCATTGTATGGGTGTGTGTTACATTACCTTCACTAGTAGGAGTGAGAAAAACATCACGGGGTGGTGCGCATTGTATGGGTGTGTGTTACATTACATTCACTAGTAGGAGTGAGAAAAACATCACGGGGTGGTGCGCATTGTATGGATGTGTGTTACATTAGATTCACTAGTAGGAGTGAGAAAAACATCACGGGGTGGTGCGCATTGTATGGGTGTGTGTTACATTACATTCACTAGTAGGAGTGAGAAAACATAACGGGGTGGTGCGCATTGTATGGGTGTGTGTTACATTAGATTCACTAGTAGGAGTGAGAAAAACATCACGGGGTGGTGCGCATTGTATGGGTGTGTGTTACATTAGATTCACTAGTAGCAGTGAGAAAAACATCACGGGGTGGTGCGCATTGTATGGGTGTGTGTTACATTACATTCACTAGTAGGAGTGAGAAAAACATCACGGGGTGGTGCGCATTGTATGGGTGTGTGTTACATTAGATTCACTAGTAGGAGTGAGAAAAACATCACGGGGTGGTGCGCATTGTATGGGTGTGTGTTACATTACATTCACTAGTAGGAGTGTGAAAACATCACGGGGTCGTGCGCATTGTATCGGTGTGTGTTACATTAGATTCACTAGTAGGAGTGAGAAAAACATCACGGGGTGGTGTGCATTGTATGGGTGTGTGTTACATTAGATTCACTAGTAGCAGTGAGAAAAACATCACGGGGTGGTGCGCATTGTATGGGTGTGTGTTACATTAGATTCACTAGTAGCAGTGAGAAAAACATCACGGGGTGGTGCGCATTGTATGGGTGTGTGTTACATTAGATTCACTAGTAGCAGTGAGACAAACATCACGGGGTGGTGCGCATTGTATGGGTGTGTGTTACATTAAATTCACTAGTAGGAGTGAGAAAAAGATCACGGGGCGGTGCGCATTGTATGGGTGTGTGTCACATTAGATTCACTAGTAGGAGTGAGAAAAACATCACGAGGTGGTGCGCATTGTATGTGTGTGTGTCTCATTAGATTCCCTAGTAGGAGTGAGAAAAACATCACGGGGTGGTGTGCATTGTATGGGTGTGTGTTACATTACATTCACTAGTAGCAGTGAGAAAAACATCACGGGGTGGTGCGCATTGTATGGGTGTGTGTTACATTACATTCACTAGTAGCAGTGAGAAAAACATCACGGGGTGGTGCGCATTGTATGGGTGTGTGTTACATTACATTCACTAGTAGGAGTGAGAAAAACATCACGGGGTGGTGCGCCTTGTATGGGTGTGTGTTACATTAGATTCACTAGTAGGAGTGAGAAAAACATCACGGGGTGGTGCGCCTTGTATGGGTGTGTGTTACATTACATTCACTAGTAGGAGTGAGAAAATCATCACGGCGTGGTGCGCATTGTATGGGTGTGTGTTAGATTAGATTCACTAGTAGCAGTGAGAAAGACATCACGGGGTGGTGCGCATTGTATGGGTGTGTGTTACATTAGATTCACTCGTAGCAGTGAGAAAAACATCACGGGGTGGTGCGCATTGTATGGGTGTGTGTTACATTAGATTCACTAGTAGCAGTGAGAAAAACATCACGGGGTGGTGCGCATTGTATGGGTGTGTGTTACATTAGATTCACTAGTAGGAGTGACAAAAATATCACGGGGTGGTGCGCATTGTATGGGTGTGTGTTACATTACATTCACTAGTAGGAGTGAGAAAACATCACGGGGTGGTGCGCATTGTATGGGTGTGTGTTACATTAGATTCACTAGTAGCAGGGAGAAAAACATCACGGGGTGGTGCGCATTGTATGGGTGTGTGTTACATTAGATTCACTAGTAGCAGTGAGAAAAACATCACGGGGTGGTGCGCATTGTATGGGTGTGTGTTACATTAGATTCACTAGTAGCAGTGAGAAAAACATGACGGGGTGGTGCGCATTGTATGGGTGTGTGTTACATTACATTCACTAGTAGCAGTGAGAAAAACATCACGGGGTGGTGCGCATTGTATGGGTGTGTGTTACATTAGATTCACTAGTAGCAGTGAGAAAAACATCACGGGGTGGTGCGCATTGTATGGGTGTGTGTTACATTAGATTCACTAGTAGGAGTGAGAAAAACATCACGGGGTGGTGCGCATTGTATGGGTGTGTGTCACATTACATTCACTAGTAGGAGTGAGAAAAACATCACGGGGTGGTGCGCATAGTATGGGTGTGTGTCACATTAGATTCACTAGTAGGAGTGAGAAAATCATCACGGGGTGATGCGCATTGTATGGGTGTGTGTCACATTAGATTCACTAGTAGCAGTGAGAAAAACATCACGGTTTGGTGCGCATTGTATGGGTGTGTGTCACATTAGACTCACTAGTAGCAGTGAGAAAAACATCACGGTGTGGTGCGCATTGTATGGCTGTGTGTCACATTAGACTCACTAGTAGCAGTGAGAAAAACATCACGGGGTGGTGCGCATTGTACGGGTGTGTGTTACATCAGATTCACTAGCAGCAGTGAGAAAAACATCACGGGGTTTTGCGCATTGTATGGGTGTGTGTTACATTACGTTCACTAGTAGCAGTGAGAAAAACATCACGGGGTGGTGCGCATTGTATGGGTGTGTGTTACATTAGATTCACTAGTAGCAGTGAGAAAAACATCACGGGGTGGTGCGCATTGTATGGGTGTGTGTTACATTACATTCACTAGTAGCAGTGAGAAAAACATCATGGGGTGGTGCGCATTGTATGGGTGTGTGTTACATTAGATTCACTAGTAGCAGTGAGAAAAACATCACGGGGTGGTGCGCATTGTATGGGTGTGTGTTACATTTGATTCACTAGTAGAAGTGAGAAAAACATCACGGGGTGGTTCGCATTGTATGGGTGTGTGTTACATTAGATTCACTAGTAGGAGTGAGAAAAACATCACGGGGTGGTGCGCATTGTATGGGTGTGTGTCACATTAGATTCACTAGTAGGAGTGAGAAAAACATCACAGGGTGGTGCGCATTGTATGTGTGTGTGTCTCATTAGATTCCCTAGTAGGAGTGAGAAAAACATCACGGGGTTCTGCGCATTGTATGGGTGTGTGTCACATTACATTCACTAGTAGCAGTGAGAAAAACATCACGGGGTGGTGCGCATTGTATGGGTGTGTGTTACATTAGATTCACTAGTAGCAGTGAGAAAAACATCACGGGGTGGTGCGCATTGTATGGGTGTGTGTTACATTAGATTCACTAGTAGGAGTGAGAAAAACATCACGGGGTGGTGCGCCTTGTATGGGTGTGTGTTACATTACATTCACTAGTAGGAGTGAGAAAAACATCACGGAGTGGTTCGCCTTGTATGGGTGTGTGTTACATTACATTCACTAGTAGGAGTGAGAAAAACATCACGGGGTGGTGCGCCTTGTATGGGTGTGCGTTACATTAGATTCACTAGTAGGAGTGAGAAAAACATTGGGGCTGGGGATTTAGCTCAGCGGCATAAGCACCTGCCTTGCAAGCAGGCGGTCGTGAGTTCGATCCCTGGTACCGATAAAAATGAAAAAGACAAAAAAAAAAAAAAAAAACATCACGGTGTGGTGCGCATTGTATGGGTGTGTGTTACATTACATTCACTAGTAGGAGTGAGAAAAACATCACGGGGTGGTGCGCATTGTATGGGTGTGTGTTACATTACATTCACTAGTAGGAGTGAGAAAAACATCACGGGGTGGTGCGCACTGTATGGGTGTGTGTTACATTACATTCACTAGTAGGAGTGAGAAAAACATCACGGGGTGGTGCGCATTGTATGGGTGTGTGTTACATTACATTCACTAGTAGGAGTGAGAAAAACATCACGGGGTGGTGCGCACTGTATGGGTGTGTGTTACATTACATTCACTAGTAGGAGTGAGAAAAACATCACGGGGTGGTGCGCACTGTATGGGTGTCTGTTACATTACATTCACTAGTAGGAGTGAGAAAAACATCACGGGGTGGTGCGCATTGTATGGGTGTGTGTTACATTACATTCACTAGTAGGAGTGAGAAAAACATCACGGGGTGGTGCGCATTGTATGGGTGTGTGTTACATTAGATTCACTAGTAGGAGTGAGAAAAACATCACGGGGTGGTGCGCATTGTATGGGTGTGTGTCACATTAGATTCACTAGTAGGAGTGAGAAAAACATCACAGGGTGGTGCGCATTGTATGTGTGTGTGTCTCATTAGATTCCCTAGTAGGAGTGAGAAAAACATCACGGGGTTCTGCGCATTGTATGGGTGTGTGTCACATTACATTCACTAGTAGCAGTGAGAAAAACATCACGGGGTGGTGCGCATTGTATGGGTGTGTGTTACATTAGATTCACTAGTAGCAGTGAGAAAAACATCACGGGGTGGTGCGCATTGTATGGGTGTGTGTTACATTAGATTCACTAGTAGGAGTGAGAAAAACATCACGGGGTGGTGCGCCTTGTATGGGTGTGTGTTACATTACATTCACTAGTAGGAGTGAGAAAAACATCACGGGGTGGTTCGCCTTGTATGGGTGTGTGTTACATTACATTCACTAGTAGGAGTGAGAAAAACATCACGGGGTGGTGCGCCTTGTATGGGTGTGCGTTACATTAGATTCACTAGTAGGAGTGAGAAAAACATTGGGGCTGGGGATTTAGCTCAGCGGCATAAGCACCTGCCTTGCAAGCAGGCGGTCGTGAGTTCGATCCCTGGTACCGATAAAAATGAAAAAGACAAAAAAAAAAAAAAAAAACATCACGGTGTGGTGCGCATTGTATGGGTGTGTGTTACATTACATTCACTAGTAGGAGTGAGAAAAACATCACGGGGTGGTGCGCATTGTATGGGTGTGTGTTACATTACATTCACTAGTAGGAGTGAGAAAAACATCACGGGGTGGTGCGCACTGTATGGGTGTGTGTTACATTACATTCACTAGTAGGAGTGAGAAAAACATCACGGGGTGGTGCGCATTGTATGGGTGTGTGTTACATTACATTCACTAGTAGGAGTGAGAAAAACATCACGGGGTGGTGCGCACTGTATGGGTGTGTGTTACATTACATTCACTAGTAGGAGTGAGAAAAACATCACGGGGTGGTGCGCACTGTATGGGTGTCTGTTACATTACATTCACTAGTAGGAGTGAGAAAAACATCACGGGGTGGTGCGCATTGTATGGGTGTGTGTTACATTACATTCACTAGTAGGAGTGAGAAAAACATCACGGTGTGGTGCGCATTGTATAGGTGTGTGTTACATTACATTCACTAGTAGGAGTGAGAAAAACATGACGGTGTGGTGCGCATTGTATGGGTGTGTGTTACATTAGATTCACTAGTAGGAGTGAGAAAATCATCACGGCATGGTGCGCATTGTATGGGTGTGTGTTACATTAGATTCACTAGTAGCAGTGAGAAAAACATCACGGGGTGGTGCGCATTGTATGGGTGTGTGTTACATTAGATTCACTCGTAGCAGTGAGAAAAACATCACGGGGTGGTGCGCATTGTATGGGTGTGTGTTACATTAGATTCACTAGTAGCAGTGAGAAAAACATCACGGGGTGGTGCGCATTGTATGGGTGTGTGTTACATTAGATTCACTAGTAGGAGTGAGAAAAACATCACGGGGTGGTGCGCATTGTATGGGTGTGTGTTACATTACATTCACTAGTAGGAGTGAGAAAACATCACGGGGTGGTGCGCATTGTATGGGTGTGTGTTACATTGGATTCACTAGTAGGAGTGAGAAAAACATCACGGGGTGGTGCGCATTGTATGGGTGTGTGTTACATTAGATTCACTAGTAGCAGTGAGAAAAACATCACGGGGTGGTGCACATTGTATGGGTGTGTGTTACATTACATTCACTAGTAGCAGTGAGAAAAACATCACGGGGAGGTGCGCATTGTATGGGTGTGTGTTACATTAGATTCACTAGTAGCAGTGAGAAAAACGTCACGGGGTGGTGCGCATTGTATGGGTGTGTGTTACATTAGATTCACTAGTGGGAGTGAGAAAAACATCACGGGGTGGTGCGCATTGTATGGGTGTGTGTTACATTAGATTCACTAGTAGGAGTGAGAAAAACGTCACGGGGTGGTGCGCATTGTATGGGTGTGTGTTACATTAGATTCACTAGTAGCAGTGAGAAAAACGTCACGGGGTGGTGCGCATTGTATGGGTGTGTGTTACATTAGATTCACTAGTAGCAGTGAGAAAAACATCACGGGGTGGTGCGCATTGTATGGGTGTGTGTTACATTACATTCACTAGTAGCAGTGAGAAAAACATCACGGGGTGGTGCGCATTGTATGGGTGTGTGTCACATTACATTCACTAGTAGGAGTGAGAAAAACATCACGGGGTGGTGCGCATTGTATGGGTGTGTGTTACATTACATTCACTAGTAGCAGTGAGAAAAACATCACGGGGTGGTGCGCATTGTATGGGTGTGTGTTACATTACATTCACTAGTAGCAGTGAGAAAAACATCACGGGGTGGTGCGCATTGTATGGGTGTGTGTTACATTAGATTCACTAGTAGCAGTGAGAAAAACATCATGGGGTGGTGCGCATTGTATGGGTGTGTGTTACATTACGTTCACTAGTAGGAGTGAGAAAAATATCACGGGGTGGTGCGCATTGTATGGGTGTGTGTCACATTACATTCACTAGTAGGAGTGAGAAAATCATCACGGGGTGATGCGCATTGTATGGGTGTGTGTCACATTAGATTCACTAGTAGCAGTGAGAAAAACATCACGGGGTGGTGCGCATTGTATGGGTGTGTGTCACATTAGACTCACTAGTAGCAGTGAGAAAAACATCACGGGGTGGTGCGCATTGTATAGGTGTGTGTCACATTAGACTCACTAGTAGCAGTGAGAAAAACATCACGGGGTGGTGCGCATTGTATGGGTGTGTGTTACATTAGATTCACTAGTAGCAGTGAGAAAAACATCACGGGGTGGTGCGCATTGTATGGGTGTGTGTTACATTACGTTCACTAGTAGCAGTGAGAAAAACATCACGGGGTGGTGCGCATTGTATGGGTGTGTGTTACATTACATTCACTAGTAGCAGTGAGAAAAACATCACGGGGTGGTGCGCATTGTATGGGTGTGTGTTACATTACATTCACTAGTAGCAGTGAGAAAAACATCACGGGGTGTTGCGCATTGTATGGGTGTGTGTTACATTACATTCACTAGTAGGAGTGAGAAAAACATCACGGGGTGGTGCGCATTGTATGGGTGTGTGTTACATTAGATTCACTAGTAGGAGTGAGAGAAACATCACGGGGTGGTGCGCATTGTATGGGTGTGTGTTACATTTGATTCACTAGTAGCAGTGAGAAAAACATCACGGGGTGGTGCGCATTGTATGGGTGTGTGTTACATTAGATTCACTAGTAGGAGTGAGAAAAACATCACGGGGTGGTGCGCATTGTATGGGTGTGTGTTACATTAGATTCACTATTAGCAGTGAGAAAAACATCACGGGGTGGTGCGCATTGTATGGGTGTGTGTTACATTTGATTCACTAGTAGCAGTGAGAAAAACATCACGGGGTGGTGCGCATTGTATGGGTGTGTGTTACATTAGATTCACTAGTAGCAGTGAGAAAAACATCACGGGGTGGTGCGCATTGTATGGGTGTGTGTTACATTACATTCACTAGTAGCAGTGAGAAAAACATCACGGGGTGGTGCGCATTGTATGGGTGTGTGTTACATTACATTCACTAGTAGGAGTGAGAAAAACATCACGGAGTGGTGCGCCTTGTATGGGTGTGTGTTACATTAGATTCACTAGTAGGAGTGAGAAAAACATCACGGGGTGGTGCGCCTTGTATGGGTGTGTGTTACATTACATTCACTAGTAGGAGTGAGAAAATCATCACGGCGTGGTGCGCATTGTATGGGTGTGTGTTAGATTAGATTCACTAGTAGCAGTGAGAAAGACATCACGGGGTGGTGCGCATTGTATGGGTGTGTGTTACATTAGATTCACTCGTAGCAGTGAGAAAAACATCACGGGGTGGTGCGCATTGTATGGGTGTGTGTTACATTAGATTCACTAGTAGCAGTGAGAAAAACATCACGGGGTGGTGCGCATTGTATGGGTGTGTGTTACATTAGATTCACTAGTAGGAGTGACAAAAATATCACGGGGTGGTGCGCATTGTATGGGTGTGTGTTACATTACATTCACTAGTAGGAGTGAGAAAACATCACGGGGTGGTGCGCATTGTATGGGTGTGTGTTACATTAGATTCACTAGTAGCAGGGAGAAAAACATCACGGGGTGGTGCGCATTGTATGGGTGTGTGTTACATTAGATTCACTAGTAGCAGTGAGAAAAACATCACGGGGTGGTGCGCATTGTATGGGTGTGTGTTACATTAGATTCACTAGTAGCAGTGAGAAAAACATGACGGGGTGGTGCGCATTGTATGGGTGTGTGTTACATTACATTCACTAGTAGCAGTGAGAAAAACATCACGGGGTGGTGCGCATTGTATGGGTGTGTGTTACATTAGATTCACTAGTAGCAGTGAGAAAAACATCACGGGGTGGTGCGCATTGTATGGGTGTGTGTTACATTAGATTCACTAGTAGGAGTGAGAAAAACATCACGGGGTGGTGCGCATTGTATGGGTGTGTGTCACATTACATTCACTAGTAGGAGTGAGAAAAACATCACGGGGTGGTGCGCATAGTATGGGTGTGTGTCACATTAGATTCACTAGTAGGAGTGAGAAAATCATCACGGGGTGATGCGCATTGTATGGGTGTGTGTCACATTAGATTCACTAGTAGCAGTGAGAAAAACATCACGGTTTGGTGCGCATTGTATGGGTGTGTGTCACATTAGACTCACTAGTAGCAGTGAGAAAAACATCACGGGGTGGTGCGCATTGTATGGCTGTGTGTCACATCAGACTCACTAGTAGCAGTGAGAAAAACATCACGGGGTGGTGCGCATTGTACGGGTGTGTGTTACATCAGATTCACTAGCAGCAGTGAGAAAAACATCACGGGGTTTTGCGCATTGTATGGGTGTGTGTTACATTACGTTCACTAGTAGCAGTGAGAAAAACATCACGGGGTGGTGCGCATTGTATGGGTGTGTGTTACATTAGATTCACTAGTAGCAGTGAGAAAAAACATCACGGGGTGGTGCGCATTGTATGTGTGTGTGTTACATTACATTCACTAGTAGCAGTGAGAAAAACATCATGGGGTGGTGCGCATTGTATGGGTGTGTGTTACATTAGATTCACTAGTAGCAGTGAGAAAAACATCACGGGGTGGTGCGCATTGTATGGGTGTGTGTTACATTTGATTCACTAGTAGAAGTGAGAAAAACATCACGGGGTGGTTCGCATTGTATGGGTGTGTGTTACATTAGATTCACTAGTAGGAGTGAGAAAAACATCACGGGGTGGTGCGCATTGTATGGGTGTGTGTCACATTAGATTCACTAGTAGGAGTGAGAAAAACATCACAGGGTGGTGCGCATTGTATGTGTGTGTGTCTCATTAGATTCCCTAGTAGGAGTGAGAAAAACATCACGGGGTTCTGCGCATTGTATGGGTGTGTGTCACATTACATTCACTAGTAGCAGTGAGAAAAACATCACGGGGTGGTGCGCATTGTATGGGTGTGTGTTACATTAGATTCACTAGTAGCAGTGAGAAAAACATCACGGGGTGGTGCGCATTGTATGGGTGTGTGTTACATTAGATTCACTAGTAGGAGTGAGAAAAACATCACGGGGTGGTTCGCCTTGTATGGGTGTGTGTTACATTACATTCACTAGTAGGAGTGAGAAAAACATCACGGGGTGGTGCGCCTTGTATGGGTGTGCGTTACATTAGATTCACTAGTAGGAGTGAGAAAAACATTGGGGCTGGGGATTTAGCTCAGCGGCATAAGCACCTGCCTTGCAAGCAGGCGGTCGTGAGTTCGATCCCTGGTACCGATAAAAATGAAAAAGACAAAAAAAAAAAAAAAAAACATCACGGTGTGGTGCGCATTGTATGGGTGTGTGTTACATTACATTCACTAGTAGGAGTGAGAAAAACATCACGGGGTGGTGCGCATTGTATGGGTGTGTGTTACATTACATTCACTAGTAGGAGTGAGAAAAACATCACGGGGTGGTGCGCACTGTATGGGTGTGTGTTACATTACATTCACTAGTAGGAGTGAGAAAAACATCACGGGGTGGTGCGCATTGTATGGGTGTGTGTTACATTACATTCACTAGTAGGAGTGAGAAAAACATCACGGGGTGGTGCGCACTGTATGGGTGTGTGTTACATTACATTCACTAGTAGGAGTGAGAAAAACATCACGGGGTGGTGCGCACTGTATGGGTGTCTGTTACATTACATTCACTAGTAGGAGTGAGAAAAACATCACGGGGTGGTGCGCATTGTATGGGTGTGTGTTACATTACATTCACTAGTAGGAGTGAGAAAAACATCACGGGGTGGTGCGCATTGTATGGGTGTGTGTTACATTAGATTCACTAGTAGGAGTGAGAAAAACATCACGGGGTGGTGCGCATTGTATGGGTGTGTGTCACATTAGATTCACTAGTAGGAGTGAGAAAAACATCACAGGGTGGTGCGCATTGTATGTGTGTGTGTCTCATTAGATTCCCTAGTAGGAGTGAGAAAAACATCACGGGGTTCTGCGCATTGTATGGGTGTGTGTCACATTACATTCACTAGTAGCAGTGAGAAAAACATCACGGGGTGGTGCGCATTGTATGGGTGTGTGTTACATTAGATTCACTAGTAGCAGTGAGAAAAACATCACGGGGTGGTGCGCATTGTATGGGTGTGTGTTACATTAGATTCACTAGTAGGAGTGAGAAAAACATCACGGGGTGGTGCGCCTTGTATGGGTGTGTGTTACATTACATTCACTAGTAGGAGTGAGAAAAACATCACGGGGTGGTTCGCCTTGTATGGGTGTGTGTTACATTACATTCACTAGTAGGAGTGAGAAAAACATCACGGGGTGGTGCGCCTTGTATGGGTGTGCGTTACATTAGATTCACTAGTAGGAGTGAGAAAAACATTGGGGCTGGGGATTTAGCTCAGCGGCATAAGCACCTGCCTTGCAAGCAGGCGGTCGTGAGTTCGATCCCTGGTACCGATAAAAATGAAAAAGACAAAAAAAAAAAAAAAAAAACATCACGGTGTGGTGCGCATTGTATGGGTGTGTGTTACATTACATTCACTAGTAGGAGTGAGAAAAACATCACGGGGTGGTGCGCATTGTATGGGTGTGTGTTACATTACATTCACTAGTAGGAGTGAGAAAAACATCACGGGGTGGTGCGCACTGTATGGGTGTGTGTTACATTACATTCACTAGTAGGAGTGAGAAAAACATCACGGGGTGGTGCGCATTGTATGGGTGTGTGTTACATTACATTCACTAGTAGGAGTGAGAAAAACATCACGGGGTGGTGCGCACTGTATGGGTGTGTGTTACATTACATTCACTAGTAGGAGTGAGAAAAACATCACGGGGTGGTGCGCACTGTATGGGTGTCTGTTACATTACATTCACTAGTAGGAGTGAGAAAAACATCACGGGGTGGTGCGCATTGTATGGGTGTGTGTTACATTACATTCACTAGTAGGAGTGAGAAAAACATCACGGTGTGGTGCGCATTGTATAGGTGTGTGTTACATTACATTCACTAGTAGGAGTGAGAAAAACATGACGGTGTGGTGCGCATTGTATGGGTGTGTGTTACATTAGATTCACTAGTAGGAGTGAGAAAATCATCACGGCATGGTGCGCATTGTATGGGTGTGTGTTACATTAGATTCACTAGTAGCAGTGAGAAAAACATCACGGGGTGGTGCGCATTGTATGGGTGTGTGTTACATTAGATTCACTCGTAGCAGTGAGAAAAACATCACGGGGTGGTGCGCATTGTATGGGTGTGTGTTACATTAGATTCACTAGTAGCAGTGAGAAAAACATCACGGGGTGGTGCGCATTGTATGGGTGTGTGTTACATTAGATTCACTAGTAGGAGTGAGAAAAACATCACGGGGTGGTGCGCATTGTATGGGTGTGTGTTACATTACATTCACTAGTAGGAGTGAGAAAACATCACGGGGTGGTGCGCATTGTATGGGTGTGTGTTACATTGGATTCACTAGTAGGAGTGAGAAAAACATCACGGGGTGGTGCGCATTGTATGGGTGTGTGTTACATTAGATTCACTAGTAGCAGTGAGAAAAACATCACGGGGTGGTGCACATTGTATGGGTGTGTGTTACATTACATTCACTAGTAGCAGTGAGAAAAACATCACGGGGAGGTGCGCATTGTATGGGTGTGTGTTACATTAGATTCACTAGTAGCAGTGAGAAAAACGTCACGGGGTGGTGCGCATTGTATGGGTGTGTGTTACATTAGATTCACTAGTGGGAGTGAGAAAAACATCACGGGGTGGTGCGCATTGTATGGGTGTGTGTTACATTAGATTCACTAGTAGGAGTGAGAAAAACGTCACGGGGTGGTGCGCATTGTATGGGTGTGTGTTACATTAGATTCACTAGTAGCAGTGAGAAAAACGTCACGGGGTGGTGCGCATTGTATGGGTGTGTGTTACATTAGATTCACTAGTAGCAGTGAGAAAAACATCACGGGGTGGTGCGCATTGTATGGGTGTGTGTTACATTACATTCACTAGTAGCAGTGAGAAAAACATCACGGGGTGGTGCGCATTGTATGGGTGTGTGTCACATTACATTCACTAGTAGGAGTGAGAAAAACATCACGGGGTGGTGCGCATTGTATGGGTGTGTGTTACATTACATTCACTAGTAGCAGTGAGAAAAACATCACGGGGTGGTGCGCATTGTATGGGTGTGTGTTACATTACATTCACTAGTAGCAGTGAGAAAAACATCACGGGGTGGTGCGCATTGTATGGGTGTGTGTTACATTAGATTCACTAGTAGCAGTGAGAAAAACATCATGGGGTGGTGCGCATTGTATGGGTGTGTGTTACATTACGTTCACTAGTAGGAGTGAGAAAAATATCACGGGGTGGTGCGCATTGTATGGGTGTGTGTTATATTGGATTCACTAGTAGGAGTGAGAAAAACATCACGGGGTGGTGCGCATTGTATGGGTGTGTGTCACATTAGACTCACTAGTAGCAGTGAGAAAAACATCACGGGGTGGTGCGCATTGTATCGGTGTGTGTCACATTAGACTCACTAGTAGCAGTGAGAAAAACATCACGGGGTGGTGCGCATTGTATGGGTGTGTGTTACATTAGATTCACTAGTAGCAGTGAGAAAAACATCACGGGGTGGTGCGCATTGTATGGGTGTGTGTTACATTACGTTCACTAGTAGCAGTGAGAAAAACATCACGGGGTGGTGCGCATTGTATGGGTGTGTGTTACATTACATTCACTAGTAGCAGTGAGAAAAACATCACGGGGTGGTGCGCATTGTATGGGTGTGTGTTACATTACATTCACTAGTAGCAGTGAGAAAAACATCACGGGGTGTTGCGCATTGTATGGGTGTGTGTTACATTACATTCACTAGTAGGAGTGAGAAAAACATCACGGGGTGGTGCGCATTGTATGGGTGTGTGTTACATTAGATTCACTAGTAGGAGTGAGAGAAACATCACGGGGTGGTGCGCATTGTATGGGTGTGTGTTACATTTGATTCACTAGTAGCAGTGAGAAAAACATCACGGGGTGGTGCGCATTGTATGGGTGTGTGTTACATTAGATTCACTAGTAGGAGTGAGAAAAACATCACGGGGTGGTGCGCATTGTATGGGTGTGTGTTACATTAGATTCACTATTAGCAGTGAGAAAAACATCACGGGGTGGTGCGCATTGTATGGGTGTGTGTTACATTTGATTCACTAGTAGCAGTGAGAAAAACATCACGGGGTGGTGCGCATTGTATGGGTGTGTGTTACATTAGATTCACTAGTAGCAGTGAGAAAAACATCACGGGGTGGTGCGCATTGTATGGGTGTGTGTTACATTACATTCACTAGTAGGAGTGAGAAAAACATCACGGGGTGGTGCGCATTGTATGGGTGTGTGTTACATTAGATTCACTAGTAGGAGTGAGAAAAACATCACGGGGTGGTGCGCATTGTATGGGTGTGTGTCACATTAGATTCACTATTAGGAGTGAGAAAAACATCACGGGGTGGTGCGCATTGTATGTGTGTGTGTCTCATTAAATTCCCTAGTAGGCGTGAGAAAAACATCACGGGGTGGTGCGCATTGTATGGGTGTGTGTCACATTACATTCACTAGTAGCAGTGAGAAAAACATCACGGGGTGGTGCGCATTGTATGGGTGTGTGTTACATTAGATTCACTAGTAGCAGTGAGAAAAACATCACGGGGTGGTGGGCATTGTATGGGTGTGTGTTACATTAGAATCACTAGTAGCAGTGAGAAAAACATCACGGGATGGTGCGCATTGTATGGGTGTGTGTTACATTACATTCACTAGTAGGAGTGAGAAAAACATCACGGGGTGGTGCGCCTTGTATGGGTGTGTGTTACATTACATTCACTAGTAGCAGTGAGAAAAATATCACGGGGTGGTGCGCATTGTATGGGTGTGTGATACATTACATTCACTAGTAGGAGTGAGAAAAACATCACGGGGTGGTGCGCCTTCTATGGGTGTGTGTTACATTACATTCACTAGTAGGAGTGAGAAAAACATCACGGGGTGGTGCGCCTTGTATGGGTGTGTGTTACATTACATTCACTAGTAGGAGTGAGAAAAACATCACGGCGTGGTGCGCCTTGTATGGGTGTGTGTTACATTAGATTCACTAATAGGAGTGAGAAAAACATCACGGGGTGGTGCGCATTGTATGGGTGTGTGTCACATTAGACTCACTAGTAGCAGTGAGAAAAACATCACGGGGTGGTGCGCGTTGTATGGGTGTGTGTTACATTACATTCACTAGTAGCAGTGAGAAAAACATCACGGGGTGGTGCGCATTGTATGGGTGTGTGTTACATTACATTCAATAGTAGCAGTGAGAAAAACATCACGGGGTGGTGCGCATTTTATGGGTGTGTGTTACATTAGATTCACTAGTAGCAGTTAGAAAAACATCACGGGGTGGTGCGCATTGTATGGGTGTGTGTTACATTAGATTCACTAGTAGGAGTGAGAAAAACATCACGGGGTGGTGCGCATTGTATGGGTGTGTGTTACATTAGATTCACTAGTAGGAGTGAGAAAAACATCACGGGGTGGTGCGCATTGTATGGGTGTGTGTCACAGTAGATTCACAAGTAGGAGTGAGAAAAACATCACGGGGTGGTGCGCATTGTATGTGTGTGTGTCTCATTAGATTCCCTAGTAGGAGTGAGAAAAACATCACGGGGTGGTGCGCATTGTATCTGTGTGTGTCACGTTACATTCACTAGTAGCAGTGAGAAAAACATCACGGGGTGGTGCGCATTGTATGGGTGTGTGTTACATTAGATTCACTAGTAGCAGTGAGAAAAACATCACGGGGTGGTGCGCATTGTATGGGTGTGTGTTATATTAGATTCACTAGTAGGAGTGAGAAAAACATCACGGGGTGGTGCGCATTGCATGGGTGTGTGTTACATTAGATTCACTAGTAGCAGTGAGAAAAACATGACGGGGTGGTGCGCATTGTATGGGTGTGTGTTACATTACATTCACTAGTAGCAGTGAGAAAAACATCACGGGGTGGTGCGCATTGTATGGGTGTGTGTTACATGAGATTCACTAGTAGCAGTGAGAAAAACATCACGGGGTGGTGCGCATTGTATGGGTGTGTGTTACATTAGATTCACTAGTAGGAGTGAGAAAAACATCACGGGGTGGTGCGCATTGTATGGGTGTGTGTCACATTACATTCACTAGTAGGAGTGAGAAAAACATCACGGGGTGGTGCGCATAGTATGGGTGTGTGTCACATTAGATTCACTAGTAGGAGTGAGAAAATCATCACGGGGTGATGCGCATTGTATGGGTGTGTGTCACATTAGATTCACTAGTAGCAGTGAGAAAAACATCACGGTTTGGTGCGCATTGTATGGGTGTGTGTCACATTAGACTCACTAGTAGCAGTGAGAAAAACATCACGGGGTGGTGCGCATTGTATGGCTGTGTGTCACATTAGACTCACTAGTAGCAGTGAGAAAAACATCACGGGGTGGTGCGCATTGTACGGGTGTGTGTTACATCAGATTCACTAGCAGCAGTGAGAAAAACATCACGGGGTTTTGCGCATTGTATGGGTGTGTGTTACATTACGTTCACTAGTAGCAGTGAGAAAAACATCACGGGGTGGTGCGCATTGTATGGGTGTGTGTTACATTAGATTCACTAGTAGCAGTGAGAAAAACATCACGGGGTGGTGCGCATTGTATGGGTGTGTGTTACATTACATTCACTAGTAGCAGTGAGAAAAACATCACGGGGTGGTGCGCATTGTATGGGTGTGTGTTACATTAGATTCACTAGTAGCAGTGAGAAAAACATCACGGGGTGGTGCGCATTGTATGGGTGTGTGTTACATTTGATTCACTAGTAGAAGTGAGAAAAACATCACGGGGTGGTTCGCATTGTATGGGTGTGTGTTACATTAGATTCACTAGTAGGAGTGAGAAAAACATCACGGGGTGGTGCGCATTGTATGGGTGTGTGTCACATTAGATTCACTAGTAGGAGTGAGAAAAACATCACGGGGTGGTGCGCATTGTATGTGTGTGTGTCTCATTAGATTCCCTAGTAGGAGTGAGAAAAACATCACGGGGTTCTGCGCATTGTATGGGTGTGTGTCACATTACATTCACTAGTAGCAGTGAGAAAAACATCACGGGGTGGTGCGCATTGTATGGGTGTGTGTTACATTAGATTCACTAGTAGCAGTGAGAAAAACATCACGGGGTGGTGCGCATTGTATGGGTGTGTGTTACATTACGTTCACTAGTAGGAGTGAGAAAAACATCACGGGGTGGTGCGCATTGTATGGGTGTGTGTCACATTACATTCACTAGTAGGAGTGAGAAAAACATCACGGGGTGGTGCGCATTGTATGGGTATGTGTCACATTAGATTCACTAGTAGCAGTGAGAAAAACATCACGGGGTGGTGCGCATTGTATGGGTGTGTGTCACATTAGACTCACTAGTAGCGGTGAGAAAAACATCACGGTGTGGTGCGCATTGTATGGGTGTGTGATACATTAGATTCACTAGTAGCGGTGAGAAAAACATCACGGGGTGGTGCGCATTGTATGGGTGTGTGTTACATTAGACTCACTAGTAGGAGTGAGAAAAACATCACGGGGTGGTGCGCATTGTATGGGTGTGTGTTACATTAGATTCACTAGTAGGAGTGAGAAAAACATCACGGGGTGGTGTGCATTGTATGGGTGTGTGTTACATTAGATTCACTAGTAGCAGTGAGAAAAACATCACGGGGTGGTGCGCATTGTATGGGTGTGTGTTACATCAGATTCACTAGTAGCAGTGAGAAAAACATCACGGGGTGTTGCGCATAGTATGGGTGTGTGTTACATCAGATTCACTAGTAGCAGTGAGAAAAACATCACGGGGTGGTGCGCATTGTATGTGTGTGTCACATTACATTCACGAGTAGGAGTGAGAAAAACATCACGGGGTGGTGCGCATTGTATGGGTGTGTGTTACATTACATTCACTAGTAGCAGTGAGAAAAACATCACGGGTGGTGCGCATTGTATGGGTGTGTGTTACATTACATTCACTAGTAGCATTGAGAAAAACATCACGGGGTGGTGCGCATTGTATGGGTGTGTGTTACATTACATTCACTAGTAGCAGTGAGAAAAACATCACGGGGTGGTACGCATTGTATGGGTGTGTGTTACATTAGATTCACTAGTAGCAGTGAGAAAAACATCACGGGGTGGTGCGCATTGTATGGGTGTGTGTTACATTAGATTCACTAGTAGCAGTGAGAAAAACATCCCGGGGTGGAGCGCATTGTACGGGTGTGTGTTACATTACATTCACTAGTAGGAGTGAGTAAAACATCACGGGGTGGTGCGCATTGTATGGGTGTGTGTTACATTACCTTCACTAGTAGGAGTGAGAAAAACATCACGGGGTGGTGCGCATTGTATGGGTGTGTGTTACATTACATTCACTAGTAGGAGTGAGAAAAACATCACGGGGTGGTGCGCATTGTATGGATGTGTGTTACATTAGATTCACTAGTAGGAGTGAGAAAAACATCACGGGGTGGTGCGCATTGTATGGGTGTGTGTTACATTACATTCACTAGTAGGAGTGAGAAAACATAACGGGGTGGTGCGCATTGTATGGGTGTGTGTTACATTAGATTCACTAGTAGGAGTGAGAAAAACATCACGGGGTGGTGCGCATTGTATGGGTGTGTGTTACATTAGATTCACTAGTAGCAGTGAGAAAAACATCACGGGGTGGTGCGCATTGTATGGGTGTGTGTTACATTACATTCACTAGTAGGAGTGAGAAAAACATCACGGGGTGGTGCGCATTGTATGGGTGTGTGTTACATTAGATTCACTAGTAGGAGTGAGAAAAACATCACGGGGTGGTGCGCATTGTATGGGTGTGTGTTACATTACATTCACTAGTAGGAGTGTGAAAACATCACGGGGTCGTGCGCATTGTATCGGTGTGTGTTACATTAGATTCACTAGTAGCAGTGAGACAAACATCACGGGGTGGTGCGCATTGTATGGGTGTGTGTTACATTAAATTCACTAGTAGGAGTGAGAAAAAGATCACGGGGCGGTGCGCATTGTATGGGTGTGTGTCACATTAGATTCACTAGTAGGAGTGAGAAAAACATCACGAGGTGGTGCGCATTGTATGTGTGTGTGTCTCATTAGATTCCCTAGTAGGAGTGAGAAAAACATCACGGGGTGGTGTGCATTGTATGGGTGTGTGTTACATTACATTCACTAGTAGCAGTGAGAAAAACATCACGGGGTGGTGCGCATTGTATGGGTGTGTGTTACATTACATTCACTAGTAGCAGTGAGAAAAACATCACGGGGTGGTGCGCATTGTATGGGTGTGTGTTACATTACATTCACTAGTAGGAGTGAGAAAAACATCACGGGGTGGTGCGCCTTGTATGGGTGTGTGTTACATTAGATTCACTAGTAGGAGTGAGAAAAACATCACGGGGTGGTGCGCCTTGTATGGGTGTGTGTTACATTACATTCACTAGTAGGAGTGAGAAAATCATCACGGCGTGGTGCGCATTGTATGGGTGTGTGTTAGATTAGATTCACTAGTAGCAGTGAGAAAGACATCACGGGGTGGTGCGCATTGTATGGGTGTGTGTTACATTAGATTCACTCGTAGCAGTGAGAAAAACATCACGGGGTGGTGCGCATTGTATGGGTGTGTGTTACATTAGATTCACTAGTAGCAGTGAGAAAAACATCACGGGGTGGTTCGCATTGTATGGGTGTGTGTTACATTAGATTCACTAGTAGGAGTGACAAAAATATCACGGGGTGGTGCGCATTGTATGGGTGTGTGTTACATTACATTCACTAGTAGGAGTGAGAAAACATCACGGGGTGGTGCGCATTGTATGGGTGTGTGTTACATTAGATTCACTAGTAGCAGGGAGAAAAACATCACGGGGTGGTGCGCATTGTATGGGTGTGTGTTACATTAGATTCACTAGTAGCAGTGAGAAAAACATCACGGGGTGGTGCGCATTGTATGGGTGTGTGTTACATTAGATTCACTAGTAGCAGTGAGAAAAACATGACGGGGTGGTGCGCATTGTATGGGTGTGTGTTACATTACATTCACTAGTAGCAGTGAGAAAAACATCACGGGGTGGTGCGCATTGTATGGGTGTGTGTTACATTAGATTCACTAGTAGCAGTGAGAAAAACATCACGGGGTGGTGCGCATTGTATGGGTGTGTGTTACATTAGATTCACTAGTAGGAGTGAGAAAAACATCACGGGGTGGTGCGCATTGTATGGGTGTGTGTCACATTACATTCACTAGTAGGAGTGAGAAAAACATCACGGGGTGGTGCGCATAGTATGGGTGTGTGTCACATTAGATTCACTAGTAGGAGTGAGAAAATCATCACGGGGTGATGCGCATTGTATGGGTGTGTGTCACATTAGATTCACTAGTAGCAGTGAGAAAAACATCACGGTTTGGTGCGCATTGTATGGGTGTGTGTCACATTAGACTCACTAGTAGCAGTGAGAAAAACATCACGGGGTGGTGCGCATTGTATGGCTGTGTGTCACATTAGACTCACTAGTAGCAGTGAGAAAAACATCACGGGGTGGTGCGCATTGTACGGGTGTGTGTTACATCAGATTCACTAGCAGCAGTGAGAAAAACATCACGGGGTTTTGCGCATTGTATGGGTGTGTGTTACATTACGTTCACTAGTAGCAGTGAGAAAAACATCACGGGGTGGTGCGCATTGTATGGGTGTGTGTTACATTAGATTCACTAGTAGCAGTGAGAAAAACATCACGGGGTGGTGCGCATTGTATGGGTGTGTGTTACATTACATTCACTAGTAGCAGTGAGAAAAACATCATGGGGTGGTGCGCATTGTATGGGTGTGTGTTACATTAGATTCACTAGTAGCAGTGAGAAAAACATCACGGGGTGGTGCGCATTGTATGGGTGTGTGTTACATTTGATTCACTAGTAGAAGTGAGAAAAACATCACGGGGTGGTTCGCATTGTATGGGTGTGTGTTACATTAGATTCACTAGTAGGAGTGAGAAAAACATCACGGGGTGGTGCGCATTGTATGGGTGTGTGTCACATTAGATTCACTAGTAGGAGTGAGAAAAACATCACAGGGTGGTGCGCATTGTATGTGTGTGTGTCTCATTAGATTCCCTAGTAGGAGTGAGAAAAACATCACGGGGTTCTGCGCATTGTATGGGTGTGTGTCACATTACATTCACTAGTAGCAGTGAGAAAAACATCACGGGGTGGTGCGCATTTTATGGGTGTGTGTTACATTAGATTCACTAGTAGCAGTGAGAAAAACATCACGGGGTGGTGCGCATTGTATGGGTGTGTGTTACATTAGATTCACTAGTAGGAGTGAGAAAAACATCACGGGGTGGTGCGCCTTGTATGGGTGTGTGTTACATTACATTCACTAGTAGGAGTGAGAAAAACATCACGGGGTGGTTCGCCTTGTATGGGTGTGTGTTACATTACATTCACTAGTAGGAGTGAGAAAAACATCACGGGGTGGTGCGCCTTGTATGGGTGTGCGTTACATTAGATTCACTAGTAGGAGTGAGAAAAACATTGGGGCTGGGGATTTAGCTCAGCGGCATAAGCACCTGCCTTGCAAGCAGGCGGTCGTGAGTTCGATCCCTGGTACCGATAAAAATGAAAAAGACAAAAAAAAAAAAAAAAAAAAACATCACGGTGTGGTGCGCATTGTATGGGTGTGTGTTACATTACATTCACTAGTAGGAGTGAGAAAAACATCACGGGGTGGTGCGCATTGTATGGGTGTGTGTTACATTACATTCACTAGTAGGAGTGAGAAAAACATCACGGGGTGGTGCGCAGTGTATGGGTGTGTGTTACATTACATTCACTAGTAGGAGTGAGAAAAACATCACGGGGTGGTGCGCATTGTATGGGTGTGTGTTACATTACATTCACTAGTAGGAGTGAGAAAAACATCACGGGGTGGTGCGCACTGTATGGGTGTGTGTTACATTACATTCACTAGTAGGAGTGAGAAAAACATCACGGGGTGGTGCGCACTGTATGGGTGTCTGTTACATTACATTCACTAGTAGGAGTGAGAAAAACATCACGGGGTGGTGCGCATTGTATGGGTGTGTGTTACATTACATTCACTAGTAGGAGTGAGAAAAACATCACGGTGTGGTGCGCATTGTATAGGTGTGTGTTACATTACATTCACTAGTAGGAGTGAGAAAAACATGACGGTGTGGTGCGCATTGTATGGGTGTGTGTTACATTAGATTCACTAGTAGGAGTGAGAAAATGATCACGGCATGGTGCGCATTGTATGGGTGTGTGTTACATTAGATTCACTAGTAGCAGTGAGAAAAACATCACGGGGTGGTGCGCATTGTATGGGTGTGTGTTACATTAGATTCACTCGTAGCAGTGAGAAAAACATCACGGGGTGGTGCGCATTGTATGGGTGTGTGTTACATTAGATTCACTAGTAGCAGTGAGAAAAACATCACGGGGTGGTGCGCATTGTATGGGTGTGTGTTACATTAGATTCACTAGTAGGAGTGAGAAAAACATCACGGGGTGGTGCGCATTGTATGGGTGTGTGTTACATTACATTCACTAGTAGGAGTGAGAAAACATCACGGGGTGGTGCGCATTGTATGGGTGTGTGTTACATTGGATTCACTAGTAGGAGTGAGAAAAACATCACGGGGTGGTGCGCATTGTATGGGTGTGTGTTACATTAGATTCACTAGTAGCAGTGAGAAAAACATCACGGGGTGGTGCACATTGTATGGGTGTGTGTTACATTACATTCACTAGTAGCAGTGAGAAAAACATCACGGGGAGGTGCGCATTGTATGGGTGTGTGTTACATTAGATTCACTAGTAGCAGTGAGAAAAACGTCACGGGGTGGTGCGCATTGTATGGGTGTGTGTTACATTAGATTCACTAGTGGGAGTGAGAAAAACATCACGGGGTGGTGCGCATTGTATGGGTGTGTGTTACATTAGATTCACTAGTAGGAGTGAGAAAAACGTCACGGGGTGGTGCGCATTGTATGGGTGTGTGTTACATTAGATTCACTAGTAGCAGTGAGAAAAACGTCACGGGGTGGTGCGCATTGTATGGGTGTGTGTTACATTAGATTCACTAGTAGCAGTGAGAAAAACATCACGGGGTGGTGCGCATTGTATGGGTGTGTGTTACATTACATTCACTAGTAGCAGTGAGAAAAACATCACGGGGTGGTGCGCATTGTATGGGTGTGTGTCACATTACATTCACTAGTAGGAGTGAGAAAAACATCACGGGGTGGTGCGCATTGTATGGGTGTGTGTTACATTACATTCACTAGTAGCAGTGAGAAAAACATCACGGGGTGGTGCGCATTGTATGGGTGTGTGTTACATTACATTCACTAGTAGCAGTGAGAAAAACATCACGGGGTGGTGCGCATTGTATGGGTGTGTGTTACATTAGATTCACTAGTAGCAGTGAGAAAAACATCATGGGGTGGTGCGCATTGTATGGGTGTGTGTTACATTACGTTCACTAGTAGGAGTGAGAAAAATATCACGGGGTGGTGCGCATTGTATGGGTGTGTGTCACATTACATTCACTAGTAGGAGTGAGAAAATCATCACGGGGTGATGCGCATTGTATGGGTGTGTGTCACATTAGATTCACTAGTAGCAGTGAGAAAAACATCACGGGGTGGTGCGCATTGTATGGGTGTGTGTCACATTAGACTCACTAGTAGCAGTGAGAAAAACATCACGGGGTGGTGCGCATTGTATCGGTGTGTGTCACATTAGACTCACTAGTAGCAGTGAGAAAAACATCACGGGGTGGTGCGCATTGTATGGGTGTGTGTTACATTAGATTCACTAGTAGCAGTGAGAAAAACATCACGGGGTGGTGCGCATTGTATGGGTGTGTGTTACATTACGTTCACTAGTAGCAGTGAGAAAAACATCACGGGGTGGTGCGCATTGTATGGGTGTGTGTTACATTACATTCACTAGTAGCAGTGAGAAAAACATCACGGGGTGGTGCGCATTGTATGGGTGTGTGTTACATTACATTCACTAGTAGCAGTGAGAAAAACATCACGGGGTGTTGCGCATTGTATGGGTGTGTGTTACATTACATTCACTAGTAGGAGTGAGAAAAACATCACGGGGTGGTGCGCATTGTATGGGTGTGTGTTACATTAGATTCACTAGTAGGAGTGAGAGAAACATCACGGGGTGGTGCGCATTGTATGGGTGTGTGTTACATTTGATTCACTAGTAGCAGTGAGAAAAACATCACGGGGTGGTGCGCATTGTATGGGTGTGTGTTACATTAGATTCACTAGTAGGAGTGAGAAAAACATCACGGGGTGGTGCGCATTGTATGGGTGTGTGTTACATTAGATTCACTATTAGCAGTGAGAAAATCATCACGGGGTGGTGCGCATTGTATGGGTGTGTGTTACATTTGATTCACTAGTAGCAGTGAGAAAAACATCACGGGGTGGTGCGCATTGTATGGGTGTGTGTTACATTAGATTCACTAGTAGCAGTGAGAAAAACATCACGGGGTGGTGCGCATTGTATGGGTGTGTGTTACATTACATTCACTAGTAGGAGTGAGAAAAACATCACGGGGTGGTGCGCATTGTATGGGTGTGTGTTACATTAGATTCACTAGTAGGAGTGAGAAAAACATCACGGGGTGGTGCGCATTGTATGGGTGTGTGTCACATTAGATTCACTATTAGGAGTGAGAAAAACATCACGGGGTGGTGCGCATTGTATGTGTGTGTGTCTCATTAAATTCCCTAGTAGGCGTGAGAAAAACATCACGGGGTGGTGCGCATTGTATGGGTGTGTGTCACATTACATTCACTAGTAGCAGTGAGAAAAACATCACGGGGTGGTGCGCATTGTATGGGTGTGTGTTACATTAGATTCACTAGTAGCAGTGAGAAAAACATCACGGGGTGGTGGGCATTGTATGGGTGTGTGTTACATTAGAATCACTAGTAGCAGTGAGAAAAACATCACGGGATGGTGCGCATTGTATGGGTGTGTGTTACATTACATTCACTAGTAGGAGTGAGAAAAACATCACGGGGTGGTGCGCCTTGTATGGGTGTGTGTTACATTACATTCACTAGTAGCAGTGAGAAAAATATCACGGGGTGGTGCGCATTGTATGGGTGTGTGATACATTACATTCACTAGTAGGAGTGAGAAAAACATCACGGGGTGGTGCGCCTTCTATGGGTGTGTGTTACATTACATTCACTAGTAGGAGTGAGAAAAACATCACGGGGTGGTGCGCCTTGTATGGGTGTGTGTTACATTACATTCACTAGTAGGAGTGAGAAAAACATCACGGCGTGGTGCGCCTTGTATGGGTGTGTGTTACATTAGATTCACTAATAGGAGTGAGAAAAACATCACGGGGTGGTGCGCATTGTATGGGTGTGTGTCACATTAGACTCACTAGTAGCAGTGAGAAAAACATCACGGGGTGGTGCGCGTTGTATGGGTGTGTGTTACATTACATTCACTAGTAGCAGTGAGAAAAACATCACGGGGTGGTGCGCATTGTATGGGTGTGTGTTACATTACATTCAATAGTAGCAGTGAGAAAAACATCACGGGGTGGTGCGCATTTTATGGGTGTGTGTTACATTAGATTCACTAGTAGCAGTTAGAAAAACATCACGGGGTGGTGCGCATTGTATGGGTGTGTGTTACATTAGATTCACTAGTAGGAGTGAGAAAAACATCACGGGGTGGTGCGCATTGTATGGGTGTGTGTTACATTAGATTCACTAGTAGGAGTGAGAAAAACATCACGGGGTGGTGCGCATTGTATGGGTGTGTGTCACATTAGATTCACAAGTAGGAGTGAGAAAAACATCACGGGGTGGTGCGCATTGTATGTGTGTGTGTCTCATTAGATTCCCTAGTAGGAGTGAGAAAAACATCACGGGGTGGTGCGCATTGTATCTGTGTGTGTCACGTTACATTCACTAGTAGCAGTGAGAAAAACATCACGGGGTGGTGCGCATTGTATGGGTGTGTGTTACATTAGATTCACTAGTAGCAGTGAGAAAAACATCACGGGGTGGTGCGCATTGTATGGGTGTGTGTTATATTAGATTCACTAGTAGGAGTGAGAAAAACATCACGTTTTGGTGCGCATTGTATGGGTGTGTGTTACATTAGATTCACTAGTAGGAGTGAGAAAAACATCACAGGGTGGTGCGCATTGTATGGGTGTGTGTTACATTAGATTCACTAGTAGGAGTGAGAAAAACATCACGGGGTGGTGCGCCTTGTATGGGTGTGTGTTACATTACATTCACTAGTAGGAGTGAGAAAAACATCACGGGGTGGTTCGCCTTGTATGGGTGTGTGTTACATTACATTCACTAGTAGGAGTGAGAAAAACATCACGGGGTGGTGCGCCTTGTATGGGTGTGTGTTACATTAGATTCACTAGTAGGAGTGAGAAAAACATTGGGGCTGGGTATTTAGCTCAGCGGCATAAGCACCTGCCTTGCAAGCAGGCGGTCGTGAGTTCGATCCCTGGTACCGATAAAAATGAAAAAGACAAAAAAAAAAAAAAAAACATCACGGGGTGGTGCGTATTGTATAGGTGTGTGTTACATTACATTCACTAGTAGGAGTGAGAAAAACATCACGGTGTGGTGCGCATTGTATGGGTGTGTGTTACATTAGATTCACTAGTAGGAGTGAGAAAATCATCACGGCGTGGTGCGCATTGTATTGGTGTGTGTCACATTAGACTCACTAGTAGCAGTGAGAAAAACATCACGGGGTGGTGCGCATTGTATGGCTGTGTGTCACATTAGACTCACTAGTAGCAGTGAAAAAAAAAACGGGGTGGTGCGCATTGTATGGGTGTGTGTGACATTAGATTCACTAGTAGCAGTCAGAAAAACATCACGGGGTGGTGGGCGTTGTATGGGTGTGTGTTACATTAGATTCACTAGTAGGAGTGAGAAAAACATCATGGGGTGGTGCGCATTGTATGGGTGTGTGTTACATTACATTCACTAGTAGGAGTGAGAAAACATCACGGGGTGGTGCGCATTGTATGGGTGTGTGTTATATTGGATTCACTAGTAGGAGTGAGAAAAACATCACGGGGTGGTGCGCATTGTATGGGTGTGTGTTACATTAGATTCACTAGTAGCAGTGAGAAAAACATCACGGGGTGGTGCGCATTGTATGGGTGTGTGTTACATTACATTCACTAGTAGCAGTGAGAAAAACATTACGGGGAGGTGCGCATTGTATGGGTGTGTGTTACATTAGATTCACTAGTAGCAGTGAGAAAAACGTCACGGTGTGGTGCGCATTGTATGGGTGTGTGTTACATTAGATTCACTAGTGGGAGTGAGAAAAACATCACGGGGTGGTGCGCATTGTATGGGTGTGTGTTACATTAGATTCACTAGTAGGAGTGAGAAAAACGTCACGGGGTGGTGCGCATTGTATGGGTGTGTGTTACATTAGATTCACTAGTAGCAGTGAGAAAAACGTCACGGGGTGGTGCGCATTGTATGGGTGTGTGTTACATTAGATTCACTAGTAGCAGTGAGAAAAACATCACGGGATGGTGCGCATTGTATGGGTGTGTGTAACATTACATTCACTAGTAGCAGTGAGAAAAACATCACGGGGTGGTGCGCATTGTATGGGTGTGTGTCACATTACATTCACTAGTAGCAGTGAGAAAAACATCACGGGGTGGTGCGCATTGTATGGGTGTGTGTTACATTACATTCACTAGTAGCAGTGAGAAAAACATCACGGGGTGGTGCGCATTGTATGGGTGTGTGTTACATTACATTCACTAGTAGCAGTGAGAAAAACATCACGGGGTGGTGCGCATTGTATGGGTGTGTGTTACATTAGATTCACTAGTAGCAGTGAGAAAAACATCACGGGGTGGTGCGCATTGTATGGGTGTTTGTTACATTACATTCACTAGTAGCAGTGAGAAAAACATCACGGGGTGGTGCGCATTGTATGGGTTTGTGTCACATTACATTCACTAGTAGCAGTGAGAAAAACATCACGGGGTGGTGCGCATTGTATGGGTGTGTGTTACATTACATTCACTAGTAGCAGTGAGAAAAACATCACGGGGTGGTGCGCATTGTATGGGTGTGTGTTACATTACATTCACTAGTAGCAGTGAGAAAAACATCACGGGGTGGTGCGCATTGTATGGGTGTGTGTTAAATTAGATTCACTAGTAGCAGTGAGAAAAACATCACGGGGTGGTGCGCATTGTATGGGTGTGTGTTACATTACGTTCACTAGTAGGAGTGAGAAAATCATCACGGGGTGGTGCGCATTGTATGGGACTGTGTCACATTACATTCACTAGTAGGAGTGAGAAAAACATCACGGGGTGGTGCGCATAGTATGGGTGTGTGTCACATTAGATTCACTAGTAGGAGTGAGAAAATCATCACGGGGTGATGCGCATTGTATGGGTGTGTGTCACATTAGATTCACTAGTAGCAGTGAGAAAAACATCACGGGGTGGTGCGCATTGTATGGGTGTGTGTCACATTAGAGTCACTAGTAGCAGTGAGAAAAACATCACGGGGTGGTGCGCATTGTATGGGTGTGTGTCACATTAGACTCACTAGTAGCAGTGAGAAAAACATCACGGAGTGGTGCGCATTGTATGGGTGTGTGTTACATTAGATTCACTAGTAGCAGTGAGAAAAACATCACGGGGTGGTGCGCATTGTATGGGTGTGTGTTACATTAGATTCACTAGTAGGAGTGACAAAAACATCACGGGGTGGTGCGCATTGTATGGGTGTGTGTTACATTACATTCACTAGTAGGAGTGAGAAAACATCAAGGGGTGGTGTGCATTGTATGGGTGTGTGTTACATTACATTCACTAGTAGGAGTGAGAAAAACATCACGGGGTGGTGCGCATTGTATGGGTGTGTGTTACATTACATTCACTAGTAGGAGTGAGAAAAACATCACGGGGTGGTGCGCATTGTATGGGTGTGTGTTACAATACATTCACTAGTAGGAGTGAGAAAAACATCACGGGGTGGTGCGCATTGTATGGGTGTGTGTTACATTAGATTCACTAGTAGCAGTGAGAAAAACATCATGGGGTGGTGCGCATTGTATGGGTGTGTGTTACATTAGATTCACTAGTGGCAGTGAGAAAAACATCACAGGGTGGTGCGTATTGTATGGGTGTGTGTTACATTAGATTCATTAGTAGGAGTGAGAAAAACGTCACGGGGTGGTGCGCATTGTATGGGTGTGTGTTACATTACATTCACTAGTAGCAGTGAGAAAAACGTCACGGGGTGGTGCGCATTGTATGGGTGTGTGTTACATTAGATTCACTAGTAGCAGTGAGAAAAACATCATGGGGTGGTGCGCATTGTATGGGTGTGTGTTACATTACGTTCACTAGTAGGAGTGAGAAAAATATCACGGGGTGGTGCGCATTGTATGGGTGTGTGTCACATTACATTCACTAGTAGGAGTGAGAAAATCATCACGGGGTGATGCGCATTGTATGGGTGTGTGTCACATTAGATTCACTAGTAGCAGTGAGAAAAACATCACGGGGTGGTGCGCATTGTATGGGTGTGTGTCACATTAGACTCACTAGTAGCAGTGAGAAAAACATCACGGGGTGGTGCGCATTGTATCGGTGTGTGTCACATTAGACTCACTAGTAGCAGTGAGAAAAACATCACGGGGTGGTGCGCATTGTATGGGTGTGTGTTACATTAGATTCACTAGTAGCAGTGAGAAAAACATCACGGGGTGGTGCGCATCGTATGGGTGTGTGTTACATTAGATTCACTAGTAAGAGTGAGAAAAACGTCACGGGGTGGTGCGCATTGTATGGGTGTGTGTTACATTAGATTCACTAGTAGCAGTGAGAAAAACGTCACGGGGTGGTGCGCATTGTATGGGTGTGTGTTACATTAGATTCACTAGTAGCAGTGAGAAAAACATCACGGGGTTGTGCGCATTGTATGGGTGTGTGTTACATTACATTCACTAGTAGCAGTGAGAAAAACATCACGGGGTAATGCGCATTGTATGGGTGTGTGTTACATTACATTCACTAGTAGCAGTGAGAAAAACATCACGGGGTGGTGCGCATTGTATGGGTGTGTGTTACATTAGATTCACTAGTAGCAGTGAGAAAAACATCACAGGGGGGTGCGCATTGTATGGGTGTGTGTTACATTACGTTCACTAGTAGGAGTGAGAAAAACATCACGGGGTGGTGCGCATTGTATGGGTGTGTGTCACATTACATTCACTAGTAGGAGTGAGAAAAACATCACGGGGTGGTGCGCATAGTATGGGTGTGTGTCACATTAGATTCACTAGTAGGAGTGAGAAAATCATCACGGGGTGATGCGCATTGTATGGGTGTGTGTCACATTAGATTCACTAGTAGCAGTGAGAAAAACATCACGGGGTGGTGCGCATTGTATGGGTGTGTGTCACATTAGACTCACTAGTAGCAGTGAGAAAAACATCACGGGGTGGTGCGCATTGTATGGGTGTGTGTTACATTACATTCACTAGTAGGAGTGAGAAAAACATCACGGGGTGGTGCGCACTGTATGGGTGTGTGTTACATTAGATTCACTATTAGGAGTGAGAAAAACATCACGGGGTGTTGCGCACTGTATGGGTGTGTGTTACATTACATTCACTAGTAGGAGTGAGAAAAACATCACGGGGTGGTGCGCACTGTATGGGTGTGTGTTACATTACATTCACTAGTAGGAGTGAGAAAACATCACGGGGTGGTGCGCATTGTATGGGTGTGTGTTACATTAGATTCACTAGTAGGAGTGAGAAAAACATCACGGGGTGGTGCGCATTGTATGGGTGTGTGTTACATTACATTCACTAGTAGGAGTGAGAAAACATCACGGGGTGGTGCGCATTGTATGGGTGTGTGTTACATTGGATTCACTAGTAGGAGTGAGAAAAACATCACGGGGTGGTGCGCATTGTATGGGTGTGTGTTACATTAGATTCACTAGTGGCAGTGAGAAAAACATCACGGGGTGGTGCGCATTGTATGGGTGTGTGTTACATTACATTCACTAGTAGCGGTGAGAAAAACATCACGGGGAGGTGCGCATTGTATGGGTGTGTGTTACATTAGATTCACTAGTAGCAGTGAGAAAAACGTCACGGGGTGGTGCGCATTGTATGGGTGTGTGTTACATTAGATTCACTAGTGGGAGTGAGAAAAACATCACGGGGTGGTGCGCATTGTATGGGTGTGTGTTACATTAGATTCACTAGTAGCAGTGAGAAAAACATCACGGGGTGGTGCGCATTGTATGGGTGTGTGTCACATTACATTCACTAGTAGGAGTGAGAAAAACATCACGGGGTGGTGCGCATTGTATGGGTGTGTGTCACATTAGACTCACTAGTAGCAGTGAGAAAAACATCACGGGGTGGTGCGCATTGTATGGGTGTGTGTCACATTACATTCACTAGTAGGAGTGAGAAAAACATCACGGGGTGGTGCGCATAGTATGGGTGTGTGTCACATAAGATTCACTAGTAGGAGTGAGAAAATCATCACGGGGTGATGCGTATTGTATGGGTGTGTGTCACATTAGATTCACTAGTAGCAGTGAGAAAAACATCACGGTGTGGTGCGCATTGTATGGGTGTGTGTCACATTAGACTCACTAGTAGCAGTGAGAAAAACATCACGGGGTGGTGCGCATTGTATGGGTGTGTGTCACATTAGACTCACTAGTAGCAGTGAGAAAAACATCACGGGGTGGTGCGCATTGTATGGGTGTGTGTTACATTACATTCACTAGTAGGAGTGAGAAAAACATCACGGGGTGGTGCGCACTGTATGGGTGTGTGTTACATTACATTCACTAGTAGGAGTGAGAAAAACATCACGGCGTGGTGCGCCTTGTATGGGTGTGTGTTACATTTGATTCACTAGTAGCAGTGAGAAAAACATCACGGGGTGGTGCGCATTGTATGGGTGTGTGTTACATTAGATTCACTAGTAGCAGTGAGAAAAACATCACGGGGTGGTGCGCATTGTATGGGTGTGTGTTACATTAGATTCACTAGTAGGAGTGAGAAAAACATCACGGGGTGGTGCGCATTGTATGGGTGTGTGTTACATTAGATTCACTAGTAGGAGTGAGAAAAACATCACGGGGTGGTGCGCTATGTATGGGTGTGTGTCACATTAGATTCACTAGTAGGAGTGAGAAAAACATCACGGGGTGGTGCGCATTGTATGTGTGTGTGTCTCATTAGATTCCCTAGTAGGAGTGAGAAAAACATCACGGGGTGGTGCGCATTGTATGGGTGTGTGTCACATTACATTCACTAGTAGCAGTGAGAAAAACATCACGGGGTGGTGCGCATTGTATGGGTGTGTGTTACATTAGATTCACTAGTAGCAGTGAGAAAAACATCACGGGGTGGTGCGCATTGTATGGGTGTGTGTTATATTAGATTCACTAGTAGGAGTGAGAAAAACATCACGTTTTGGTGCGCATTGTATGGGTGTGTGTTACATTTGATTCACTAGTAGGAGTGAGAAAAACATCACAGGTTGGTGCGCATTGTATGGGTGTGTGTTACATTAGATTCACTAGTAGGAGTGAGAAAAACATCACGGGGTGGTGCGCCTTGTATGGGTGTGTGTTACATTACATTCACTAGTAGGAGTTAGAAAAACATCACGGGGTGGTTCGCCTTGTATGGGTGTGTGTTACTTTACATTCATTAGTAGGAGTGAGAAAAACATCACGGGGTGGTGCGCCTTGTATGGGTGTGTGTTACATTAGATTCACTAGTAGGAGTGAGAAAAACATTGGGGCTGGGGATTTAGCTCAGAGGCATAAGCACCTGCTTTGCAAGCAGGCGGTCGTGAGTTCGATCCCTGGTACCGATAAAAATGAAAAAGACAAAAAAAAAAAAAAAACAACATCACGGGGTGGTGCGCATTGTATGGGTGTGTGTTACATTACATTCACTAGTAGGAGTGAGAAAAACATCACGGGGTGGTGCGCATTGTATGGGTGTGTGTTACATTACATTCACTAGTAGGAGTGAGAAAAACATCACGGGGTGGTGCGCACTGTATGGGTGTGTGTTACATTACATTCACTAGTAGGAGTGAGAAAAACATCACGGGGTGGTGCGCATTGTATGGGTGTGTGTTACATTACATTCACTAGTAGGAGTGAGAAAAACATCACGGGGTGGTGCGCACTGTATGGGTGTGTGTTACATTACATTCACTAGTAGGAGTGAGAAAAACATCACGGGGTGTTGCGCACTGTATGGGTGTGTGTTACATTACATTCACTAGTAGGAGTGAGAAAAACATCACGGGGTGGTGTGCACTGTATGGGTGTGTGTTACATTACATTCACTAGTAGGAGTGAGAAAAACATCACGGTGCGGTGCGCATTGTATGGGTGTGTGTTACATTAGATTCACTAGTAGGAGTGAGAAAATCATCACGGCGTGGTGCGCATTGTATGGGTGTGTGTTACATT
The DNA here is from genome assembly GCF_034190915.1 of Cavia porcellus. Lineage (NCBI taxonomy): Eukaryota > Metazoa > Chordata > Mammalia > Rodentia > Caviidae > Cavia > Cavia porcellus. The sequence continues at coordinate 2,643,966 of NW_026947537.1, forward strand.
AGATTCACTAGTAGCAGTGAGAAAAACATCACGGGGTGGTGCGCATTGTATGGGTGTGTGTTACATTAGATTCACTCGTAGCAGTGAGAAAAACATCACGGGGTGGTGCGCATTGTATGGGTGTGTGTTACATTAGATTCACTAGTAGCAGTGAGAAAAACATCACGGGGTGGTGCGCATTGTATGGGTGTGTGTTACATTAGATTCACTAGTAAGAGTGAGAAAAACGTCACGGGGTGGTGCGCATTGTATGGGTGTGTGTTACATTAGATTCACTAGTAGCAGTGAGAAAAACGTCACGGGGTGGTGCGCATTTTATGGGTGTGTGTTACATTAGATTCACTAGTAGCAGTGAGAAAAACATCACGGGGTGGTGCGCATTGTATGGGTGTGTGTTACATTACATTCACTAGTAGCAGTGAGAAGAACATCACGGGGTGATGCGCATTGTATGGGTGTGTGTTACATTACATTCACTAGTAGCAGTGAGAAAAACATCACGGGGTGGTGCGCATTGTATGGGTGTGTGTTACATTAGATTCACTAGTAGCAGTGAGAAAAACATCACAGGGGGGTGCGCATTGTATGGGTGTGTGTTACATTACGTTCACTAGTAGGAGTGAGAAAAACATCACGGGGTGGTGCGCATTGTATGGGTGTGTGTTACATTACATTCACTAGTAGCAGTGAGAAAAACATCACGGCGTGGTGCGCCTTGTATGGGTGTGTGTTACATTTGATTCACTAGTAGCAGTGAGAAAAACATCACGGGGTGGTGCGCATTGTATGGGTGTGTGTTACATTAGATTCACTAGTAGCAGTGAGAAAAACATCACGGGGTGGTGCGCATTGTATGGGTGTGTGTTACATTAGATTCACTAGTAGGAGTGAGAAAAACATCACGGGGTGGTGCGCATTGTATGGGTGTGTGTTACATTAGATTCACTAGTAGGAGTGAGAAAAACATCACGGGGTGGTGCGCTATGTATGGGTGTGTGTTACATTAGATTCACTAGTAGGAGTGAGAAAATCATCACGGCGTGGTGCGCATTGTATGGGTGTGTGTTACATTAGATTCACTAGTAGCAGTGAGAAAAACATCACGGGGTGGTGCGCATTGTATGGGTGTGTGTTACATTAGATTCACTCGTAGCAGTGAGAAAAACATCACGGGGTGGTGCGCATTGTATGGGTGTGTGTTACATTAGATTCACTAGTAGCAGTGAGAAAAACATCACGGGGTGGTGCGCATTGTATGGGTGTGTGTTACATTAGATTCACTAGTAAGAGTGAGAAAAACGTCACGGGGTGGTGCGCATTGTATGGGTGTGTGTTACATTAGATTCACTAGTAGCAGTGAGAAAAACGTCACGGGGTGGTGCGCATTTTATGGGTGTGTGTTACATTAGATTCACTAGTAGCAGTGAGAAAAACATCACGGGGTGGTGCGCATTGTATGGGTGTGTGTTACATTACATTCACTAGTAGCAGTGAGAAAAACATCACGGGGTGGTGCGCATTGTATGGGTGTGTGTTACATTAGATTCACTAGTAGCAGTGAGAAAAACATCACAGGGGGGTGCGCATTGTATGGGTGTGTGTTACATTACGTTCACTAGTAGGAATGAGAAAAACATCACGGGGTGGTGCGCATTGTATGGGTGTGTGTTACATTACATTCACTAGTAGCAGTGAGAAAAACATCACGGCGTGGTGCGCCTTGTATGGGTGTGTGTTACATTTGATTCACTAGTAGCAGTGAGAAAAACATCACGGGGTGGTGCGCATTGTATGGGTGTGTGTTACATTAGATTCACTAGTAGCAGTGAGAAAAACATCACGGGGTGGTGCGCATTGTATGGGTGTGTGTTACATTAGATTCACTAGTAGGAGTGAGAAAAACATCACGGGGTGGTGCGCATTGTATGGGTGTGTGTTACATTACATTCACTAGTAGCAGTGAGAAAAACATCACGGGGAGGTGCGCATTGTATGGGTGTGTGTTACATTAGATTCACTAGTAGCAGTGAGAAAAACGTCACGGGGTGGTGCGCATTGTATGGGTGTGTGTTACATTAGATTCACTAGTGGGAGTGAGAAAAACATCACGGGGTGGTGCGCATTGTATGGGTGTGTGTTACATTAGATTCACTAGTAGCAGTGAGAAAAACATCACGGGGTGGTGCGCATTGTATGGGTGTGTGTCACATTACATTCACTAGTAGGAGTGAGAAAAACATCACGGGGTGGTGCGCATTGTATGGGTGTGTGTCACATTAGACTCACTAGTAGCAGTGAGAAAAACATCACGGGGTGGTGCGCATTGTATGGGTGTGTGTCACATTACATTCACTAGTAGGAGTGAGAAAAACATCACGGGGTGGTGCGCATAGTATGGGTGTGTGTCACATAAGATTCACTAGTAGGAGTGAGAAAATCATCACGGGGTGATGCGTATTGTATGGGTGTGTGTCACATTAGATTCACTAGTAGCAGTGAGAAAAACATCACGGTGTGGTGCGCATTGTATGGGTGTGTGTCACATTAGACTCACTAGTAGCAGTGAGAAAAACATCACGGGGTGGTGCGCATTGTATGGGTGTGTGTCACATTAGACTCACTAGTAGCAGTGAGAAAAACATCACGGGGTGGTGCGCATTGTATGGGTGTGTGTTACATTACATTCACTAGTAGGAGTGAGAAAAACATCACGGGGTGGTGCGCATTGTATGGGTGTGTGTTACATTAGATTCACTAGTAGCAGTGAGAAAAACATCACGGGGTGGTGCGCATTGTATGGGTGTGTGTTACATTTGATTCACTAGTAAGAGTGAGAAAAACGTCACGGGGTGGTGCGCATTGTATGGGTGTGTGTTACATTAGATTCACTAGTAGCAGTGAGAAAAACGTCACGGGGTGGTGCGCATTTTATGGGTGTGTGTTACATTAGATTCACTAGTAGCAGTGAGAAAAACATCACGGGGTGGTGCGCATTGTATGGGTGTGTGTTACGTTACATTCACTAGTAGCAGTGAGAAGAACATCACGGGGTGATGCGCATTGTATGGGTGTGTGTTACATTACATTCACTAGTAGCAGTGAGAAAAACATCACGGGGTGGTGCGCATTGTATGGGTGTGTGTTACATTAGATTCACTAGTAGCAGTGAGAAAAACATCACAGGGGGGTGCGCATTGTATGGGTGTGTGTTACATTACGTTCACTAGTAGGAGTGAGAAAAACATCACGGGGTGGTGCGCATTGTATGGGTGTGTGTTACATTACATTCACTAGTAGCAGTGAGAAAAACATCACGGCGTGGTGCGCCTTGTATGGGTGTGTGTTACATTTGATTCACTAGTAGCAGTGAGAAAAACATCACGGGGTGGTGCGCATTGTATGGGTGTGTGTTACATTAGATTCACTAGTAGCAGTGAGAAAAACATCACGGGGTGGTGCGCATTGTATGGGTGTGTGTTACATTAGATTCACTAGTAGGAGTGAGAAAAACATCACGGGGTGGTGCGCATTGTATGGGTGTGTGTTACATTAGATTCACTAGTAGGAGTGAGAAAAACATCACGGGGTGGTGCGCTATGTATGGGTGTGTGTCACATTAGATTCACTAGTAGGAGTGAGAAAAACATCACGGGGTGGTGCGCATTGTATGTGTGTGTGTCTCATTAGATTCCCTAGTAGGAGTGAGAAAAACATCACGGGGTGGTGCGCATTGTATGGGTGTGTGTCACATTACATTCACTAGTAGTAGTGAGAAAAACATCACGGGGTGGTGCGCATTGTATGGGTGTGTGTTACATTAGATTCACTAGTAGCAGTGAGAAAAACATCACGGGGTGGTGCGCATTGTATGGGTGTGTGTTATATTAGATTCACTAGTAGCAGTGAGAAAAACATCACGTTTTGGTGCGCATTGTATGGGTGTGTGTTACATTAGATTCACTAGTAGGAGTGAGAAAAACATCACAGGGTGGTACGTATTGTATGGGTGTGTGTTACATTAGATTCACTAGTAGGAGTGAGAAAAACATCACGGGGTGGTGCGCCTTGTATGGGTGTGTGTTACATTACATTCACTAGTAGGAGTGAGAAAAACATCACGGGGTGGTTCGCCTTGTATGGGTGTGTGTTACTTTACATTCATTAGTAGGAGTGAGAAAAACATCACGGGGTGGTGCGCCTTGTATGGGTGTGTGTTACATTAGATTCACTACTAGGAGTGAGAAAAACATCACGGGGTGGTGCGCATTGTATGGGTGTGTGTTACATTAGATTCACTAGTAAGAGTGAGAAAAACGTCACGGGGTGGTGCGCATTGTATGGGTGTGTGTTACATTAGATTCACTAGTAGCAGTGAGAAAAACGTCACGGGGTGGTGCGCATTTTATGGGTGTGTGTTACATTAGATTCACTAGTAGCAGTGAGAAAAACATCACGGGGTGGTGCGCATTGTATGGGTGTGTGTTACATTACATTCACTAGTAGCAGTGAGAAGAACATCACGGGGTGATGCGCATTGTATGGGTGTGTGTTACATTACATTCACTAGTAGCAGTGAGAAAAACATCACGGGGTGGTGCGCATTGTATGGGTGTGTGTTACATTAGATTCACTAGTAGCAGTGAGAAAAACATCACAGGGGGGTGCGCATTGTATGGGTGTGTGTTACATTACGTTCACTAGTAGGAGTGAGAAAAACATCACGGGGTGGTGCGCATTGTATGGGTGTGTGTTACATTACATTCACTAGTAGCAGTGAGAAAAACATCACGGCGTGGTGCGCCTTGTATGGGTGTGTGTTACATTTGATTCACTAGTAGCAGTGAGAAAAACATCACGGGGTGGTGCGCATTGTATGGGTGTGTGTTACATTAGATTCACTAGTAGCAGTGAGAAAAACATCACGGGGTGGTGCGCATTGTATGGGTGTGTGTTACATTAGATTCACTAGTAGGAGTGAGAAAAACATCACGGGGTGGTGCGCATTGTATGGGTGTGTGTTACATTAGATTCACTAGTAGGAGTGAGAAAAACATCACGGGGTGGTGCGCTATGTATGGGTGTGTGTCACATTAGATTCACTAGTAGGAGTGAGAAAAACATCACGGGGTGGTGCGCATTGTATGTGTGTGTGTCTCATTAGATTCCCTAGTAGGAGTGAGAAAAACATCACGGGGTGGTGCGCATTGTATGGGTGTGTGTCACATTACATTCACTAGTAGTAGTGAGAAAAACATCACGGGGTGGTGCGCATTGTATGGGTGTGTGTTACATTAGATTCACTAGTAGCAGTGAGAAAAACATCACGGGGTGGTGCGCATTGTATGGGTGTGTGTTATATTAGATTCACTAGTAGCAGTGAGAAAAACATCACGTTTTGGTGCGCATTGTATGGGTGTGTGTTACATTAGATTCACTAGTAGGAGTGAGAAAAACATCACAGGGTGGTACGTATTGTATGGGTGTGTGTTACATTAGATTCACTAGTAGGAGTGAGAAAAACATCACGGGGTGGTGCGCCTTGTATGGGTGTGTGTTACATTACATTCACTAGTAGGAGTGAGAAAAACATCACGGGGTGGTTCGCCTTGTATGGGTGTGTGTTACTTTACATTCATTAGTAGGAGTGAGAAAAACATCACGGGGTGGTGCGCCTTGTATGGGTGTGTGTTACATTAGATTCACTACTAGGAGTGAGAAAAACATTGGGGCTGGGGATTTAGCTCAGAGGCATAAGCACCTGCTTTGCAAGCAGGCGGTCGTGAGTTCGATCCCTGGTACCGATAAAAATGATAAAGACAAAAAAAAAAAAAAAACATCACGGGGTGGTGCGCATTGTATGGGTGTGTGTTACATTACATTCACTAGTAGGAGTGAGAAAAACATCACGGGGTGGTGCGCATTGTATGGGTGTGTGTCACATTACATTCACTAGTAGGAGTGAGAAAAACATCACGGGGTGGTGCGCATTGTATGGGTGTGTGTCACATTAGACTCACTAGTAGCAGTGAGAAAAACATCACGGGGTGGTGCGCATTGTATGGGTGTGTGTCACATTACATTCACTAGTAGGAGTGAGAAAAACATCACGGGGTGGTGCGCATAGTATGGGTGTGTGTCACATAAGATTCACTAGTAGGAGTGAGAAAATCATCACGGGGTGATGCGTATTGTATGGGTGTGTGTCACATTAGATTCACTAGTAGCAGTGAGAAAAACATCACGGTGTGGTGCGCATTGTATGGGTGTGTGTCACATTAGACTCACTAGTAGCAGTGAGAAAAACATCACGGGGTGGTGCGCATTGTATGGGTGTGTGTCACATTAGACTCACTAGTAGCAGTGAGAAAAACATCACGGGGTGGTGCGCATTGTATGGGTGTGTGTTACATTACATTCACTAGTAGGAGTGAGAAAAACATCACGGGGTGGTGCGCACTGTATGGGTGTGTGTTACATTACATTCACTAGTAGGAGTGAGAAAAACATCACGGCGTGGTGCGCCTTGTATGGGTGTGTGTTACATTTGATTCACTAGTAGCAGTGAGAAAAACATCACGGGGTGGTGCGCATTGTATGGGTGTGTGTTACATTAGATTCACTAGTAGCAGTGAGAAAAACATCACGGGGTGGTGCGCATTGTATGGGTGTGTGTTACATTAGATTCACTAGTAGGAGTGAGAAAAACATCACGGGGTGGTGCGCATTGTATGGGTGTGTGTTACATTAGATTCACTAGTAGGAGTGAGAAAAACATCACGGGGTGGTGCGCTATGTATGGGTGTGTGTCACATTAGATTCACTAGTAGGAGTGAGAAAAACATCACGGGGTGGTGCGCATTGTATGTGTGTGTGTCTCATTAGATTCCCTAGTAGGAGTGAGAAAAACATCACGGGGTGGTGCGCATTGTATGGGTGTGTGTCACATTACATTCACTAGTAGCAGTGAGAAAAACATCACGGGGTGGTGCGCATTGTATGGGTGTGTGTTACATTAGATTCACTAGTAGCAGTGAGAAAAACATCACGGGGTGGTGCGCATTGTATGGGTGTGTGTTATATTAGATTCACTAGTAGGAGTGAGAAAAACATCACGTTTTGGTGCGCATTGTATGGGTGTGTGTTACATTTGATTCACTAGTAGGAGTGAGAAAAACATCACAGGTTGGTGCGCATTGTATGGGTGTGTGTTACATTAGATTCACTAGTAGGAGTGAGAAAAACATCACGGGGTGGTGCGCCTTGTATGGGTGTGTGTTACATTACATTCACTAGTAGGAGTTAGAAAAACATCACGGGGTGGTTCGCCTTGTATGGGTGTGTGTTACTTTACATTCATTAGTAGGAGTGAGAAAAACATCACGGGGTGGTGCGCCTTGTATGGGTGTGTGTTACATTAGATTCACTAGTAGGAGTGAGAAAAACATTGGGGCTGGGGATTTAGCTCAGAGGCATAAGCACCTGCTTTGCAAGCAGGCGGTCGTGAGTTCGATCCGTGGTACCGATAAAAATGAAAAAGACAAAAAAAAAAAAAAAACAACATCACGGGGTGGTGCGCATTGTATGGGTGTGTGTTACATTACATTCACTAGTAGGAGTGAGAAAAACATCACGGGGTGGTGCGCATTGTATGGGTGTGTGTTACATTACATTCACTAGTAGGAGTGAGAAAAACATCACGGGGTGGTGCGCACTGTATGGGTGTGTGTTACATTACATTCACTAGTAGGAGTGAGAAAAACATCACGGGGTGGTGCGCATTGTATGGGTGTGTGTTACATTACATTCACTAGTAGGAGTGAGAAAAACATCACGGGGTGGTGCGCACTGTATGGGTGTGTGTTACATTACATTCACTAGTAGGAGTGAGAAAAACATCACGGGGTGTTGCGCACTGTATGGGTGTGTGTTACATTACATTCACTAGTAGGAGTGAGAAAAACATCACGGGGTGGTGTGCACTGTATGGGTGTGTGTTACATTACATTCACTAGTAGGAGTGAGAAAAACATCACGGGGTGGTGCGCATTGTATGGGTGTGTGTTACATTACATTCACTAGTAGGAGTGAGAAAAACATCACGGTGCGGTGCGCATTGTATGGGTGTGTGTTACATTAGATTCACTAGTAGGAGTGAGAAAATCATCACGGCGTGGTGCGCATTGTATGGGTGTGTGTTACATTAGATTCACTAGTAGCAGTGAGAAAAACATCACGGGGTGGTGCGCATTGTATGGGTGTGTGTTACATTAGATTCACTCGTAGCAGTGAGAAAAACATCACGGGGTGGTGCGCATTGTATGGGTGTGTGTTACATTAGATTCACTAGTAGCAGTGAGAAAAACATCACGGGGTGGTGCGCATTGTATGGGTGTGTGTTACATTAGATTCACTAGTAAGAGTGAGAAAAACGTCACGGGGTGGTGCGCATTGTATGGGTGTGTGTTACATTAGATTCACAAGTAGCAGTGAGAAAAACGTCACGGGGTGGTGCGCATTTTATGGGTGTGTGTTACATTAGATTCACTAGTAGCAGTGAGAAAAACATCACGGGGTGGTGCGCATTGTATGGGTGTGTGTTACATTACATTCACTAGTAGCAGTGAGAAGAACATCACGGGGTGATGCGCATTGTATGGGTGTGTGTTACATTACATTCACTAGTAGCAGTGAGAAAAACATCACGGGGTGGTGCGCATTGTATGGGTGTGTGTTACATTAGATTCACTAGTAGCAGTGAGAAAAACATCACAGGGGGGTGCGCATTGTATGGGTGTGTGTTACATTACGTTCACTAGTAGGAGTGAGAAAAACATCACGGGGTGGTGCGCATTGTATGGGTGTGTGTTACATTACATTCACTAGTAGCAGTGAGAAAAACATCACGGCGTGGTGCGCCTTGTATGGGTGTGTGTTACATTTGATTCACTAGTAGCAGTGAGAAAAACATCACGGGGTGGTGCGCATTGTATGGGTGTGTGTTACATTAGATTCACTAGTAGCAGTGAGAAAAACATCACGGGGTGGTGCGCATTGTATGGGTGTGTGTTACATTAGATTCACTAGTAGGAGTGAGAAAAACATCACGGGGTGGTGCGCATTGTATGGGTGTGTGTTACATTAGATTCACTAGTAGGAGTGAGAAAAACATCACGGGGTGGTGCGCTATGTATGGGTGTGTGTCACATTAGATTCACTAGTAGGAGTGAGAAAAACATCACGGGGTGGTGCGCATTGTATGTGTGTGTGTCTCATTAGATTCCCTAGTAGGAGTGAGAAAAACATCACGGGGTGGTGCGCATTGTATGGGTGTGTGTCACATTACATTCACTAGTAGTAGTGAGAAAAACATCACGGGGTGGTGCGCATTGTATGGGTGTGTGTTACATTAGATTCACTAGTAGCAGTGAGAAAAACATCACGGTGTGGTGCGCATTGTATGGGTGTGTGTTATATTAGATTCACTAGTAGCAGTGAGAAAAACATCACATTTTGGTGCGCATTGTATGGGTGTGTGTTACATTAGATTCACTAGTAGGAGTGAGAAAAACATCACAGGGTGGTGCGTATTGTATGGGTGTGTGTTACATTAGATTCACTAGTAGGAGTGAGAAAAACATCACGGGGTGGTGCGCCTTGTATGGGTGTGTGTTACATTACATTCACTAGTAGGAGTGAGAAAAACATCACGGGGTGGTTCGCCTTGTATGGGTGTGTGTTACTTTACATTCATTAGTAGGAGTGAGAAAAACATCACGGGGTGGTGCGCCTTGTATGGGTGTGTGTTACATTAGATTCACTACTAGGAGTGAGAAAAACATTGGGGCTGGGGATTTAGCTCAGAGGCATAAGCACCTGCTTTGCAAGCAGGCGGTCGTGAGTTCGATCCCTGGTACCGATAAAAATGACAAAGACAAAAAAAAAAAAAAAACATCACGGGGTGGTGCGCATTGTATGGGTGTGTGTTACATTACATTCACTAGTAGGAGTGAGAAAAACATCACGGGGTGGTGCGCATTGTATGGGTGTGTGTTACATTACATTCACTAGTAGGAGTGAGAAAAACATCACGGGGTGGTGCGCACTGTATGTGTGTGTGTTACATTACATTCACTAGTAGGAGTGAGAAAAACATCACGGGGTGGTGCGCATTGTATGGGTGTGTGTTACATTACATTCACTAGTAGGAGTGAGAAAAACATCACGGGGTGGTGCGCACTGTATGGGTGTGTGTTACATTACATTCACTAGTAGGAGTGAGAAAAACATCACGGGGTGTTGCGCACTGTATGGGTGTGTGTTACATTACATTCACTAGTAGGAGTGAGAAAAACATCACGGGGTGGTGCGCATTGTATCGGTGTGTGTTACATTACATTCACTAGTAGGAGTGAGAAAAACATCACGGGGTGGTGCGCATTGTATGGGTGTGTGTTACATTACATTCACTAGTAGGAGTGAGAAAAACATCACGGTGTGGTGCGCATTGTATGGGTGTGTGTTACATTAGATTCACTAGTAGGAGTGAGAAAATCATCACGGGGTGGTGCGCATTGTATGGGTGTGTGTTACATTAGATTCACTAGTAGCAGTGAGAAAAACATCACGGGGTGGTGCGCATTGTATGGGTGTGTGTTACATTAGATTCACTCGTAGCAGTGAGAAAAACATCACGGGGAGGTCCGCATTGTATGGGTGTGTGTTACATTAGATTCACTAGTAGCAGTGAGAAAAACATCACGGGGTGGTGCGCATTGTATGGGTGTGTGTTACATTAGATTCACTAGTAAGAGTGAGAAAAACGTCACGGGGTGGTGCGCATTGTAAGGGTGTGTGTTACATTAGATTCACTAGTAGCAGTGAGAAAAACGTCACGGGGTGGTGCGCATTGTATGGGTGTGTGTTACATTAGATTCACTAGTAGCAGTGAGAAAAACATCACGGGGTGGTGCGCATTGTATGGGTGTGTGTTACATTACATTCACTAGTAGCAGTGAGAAAAACATCACGGGGTGATGCGCATTGTATGGGTGTGTGTTACATTACATTCACTAGTAGCAGTGAGAAAAACATCACGGGGTGGTGCGCATTGTATGGGTGTGTGTTACATTAGATTCACTAGTAGCAGTGAGAAAAACATCACAGGGGGGTGCGCATTGTATGGGTGTGTGTTACATTACGTTCACTAGTAGGAGTGAGAAAAACATCACGGGGTGGTGCTCATTGTATGGGTGTGTGTCACATTACATTCACTAGTAGGAGTGAGAAAAACATCACGGGGTGGTGCGCATAGTATGGGTGTGTGTCACATTAGATTCACTAGTAGGAGTGAGAAAATCATCACGGGGTGATGCGCATTGTATGGGTGTGTGTCACATTAGATTCACTAGTAGCAGTGAGAAAAACATCACGGGGTGGTGCGCATTGTATGGGTGTGTGTCACATTAGACTCACTAGTAGCAGTGAGAAAAAACATCACGGGGTGGTTCGCATTGTATGGGTGTGTGTCACATTAGACTCACTAGTAGCAGTGAGAAAAACATCACGGGGTGGTGCGCATTGTATGGGTGTGTGTTACATTAGATTCACTAGTAGCAGTGAGAAAAACATCACGGGGTGGTGCGCATTGTATGGGTGTGTGTTACATTACGTTGACTAGTAGCAGTGAGAAAAACATCACGGGGTGGTGCGCATTGTATGGGTGTGTGTTACATTACATTCACTAGTAGCAGTGAGAAAAACATCACGGGGTGGTGCGCATTGTATGGGTGTGTGTTACATTACATTCACTAGTAGCAGTGAGAAAAACATCACGGGGTGGTGCGCATTGTATGGGTGTGTGTTACATTAGATTCACTAGTAGCAGTGAGAAAAACATCACGGGGTGGTGAGCATTGTATGGGTGTGTGTTACATTTGATTCACTAGTAGCAGTGAGAAAAACATCACGGGGTGGTGCGCATTGTATGGGTGTGTGTTACATTAGATTCACTAGTAGCAGTGAGAAAAACATCACGGGGTGGTGCGCATTGTATGGGTGTGTGTTACATTAGATTCACTAGTAGGAGTGAGAAAAACATCACGGGGTGGTGCGCATTGTATGGGTGTGTGTTACATTAGATTCACTAGTAGGAGTGAGAAAAACATCATGGCGTGGTGCGCATTGTATGGGTGTGTGTCACGTTAGATTCACTAGTAGGAGTGAGAAAAACATCACGGGGTGGTGCGCATTGTATGTGTGTGTGTCTCATTAGATTCCCTAGTAGGAGTGAGAAAAACATCACGGGGTGGTGCGCATTGTATGGGTGTGTGTCACATTACATTCACTAGTAGCAGTGAGAAAAACATCACGGGGTGGTGCGCATTGTATGGGTGTGTGTTACATTAGATTCACTAGTAGCAGTGAGAAAAACATCACGGGGTGGTGCGCATTGTATGGGTGTGTATTATATTAGATTCACTAGTAGCAGTGAGAAAAACATCACGGGGTGGTGCGCATTGTATGGGTGTGTGTTACATTACATTCACTAGTAGGAGTGAGAAAAACATGACGGGGTGGTGCGCCTTGTATGTGTGTGTGTTACATTACATTCACTAGTAGCAGTGAGAAAAACATCATGGGGTGGTGCGCATTGTATGGGTGTGTGATACATTACATTCACTAGTAGGAGTGAGAAAAACATCACGGGGTGGTGCGCCTTGTATGGGTGTGTGTTACATTACATTCACTAGTAGGAGTGAGAAAAACATCACGGGGTGGTGCGCCTTGTATGGGTGTGTGTTACATTACATACACTAGTAGGAGTGAGAAAAACATCACGGCGTGGTGCGCCTTGTATGGGTGTGTGTTACATTAGATTCACTAATAGGAGTGAGAAAAACATCACGGGGTGGTGCGCCTTGTATGGGTGTGTGTTACATTAGATTCACTAGTAGGAGTGAGAAAAACATCACGGGGTGGTGCGCATTGTATGGGTGTGTGTTACATTAGATTCACTAGTAGGAGTGAGAAAAACATCACGGGGTGGTGCGCATTGTATGGGTGTGTGTTACATTAGATTCACTAGTAGGAGTGAGAAAAACATCACGCGGTGGTGCGCCTTGTATGGGTGTGTGTTACATTACATTCAGTAGTAGGAATGAGAAAAACATCACGGGGTGGTGCGCCTTGTATGGGTGTGTGTTACATTACATTCACTAGTAGTAGTGAGAAAAACATCACGGGGTGGTGCGCCTTGTATGGGTGTGTGTTACATTAGATTCACTAGTAGGAGTGAGAAAAACATCGGGGCTGGGGATTTAGCTCAGCGGCATAAGCACCTGCCTTGCAAGCAGGCGGTCGTGAGTTCGATCCCTGGTACCGATAAAAATGAAAAAGACAAGAAAAAATAAAAATCACGGGGTGGTGTGCATTGTATGGGTGTGTGTTACATTACATTCACTAGTAGGAGTGAGAAAAACATCACGGGGTGGTGCGCATTGTATGGGTGTTTGTTACATTACATTCACTAGTAGGAGTGAGAAAAACATCACGGGGTGGTGCACACTGTATGGGTGTGTGTTACATTACATTCACTAGTAGGAGTGAGAAAAACATCACGGGGTGGTGCGCACTGTATGGGTGTGTGTTACATTACATTCACTAGTAGGAGTGAGAAAAACATCACGGGGTGGTGCGCATTGTATGGGTGTGTGTTACATTACATTCACTAGTAGGAGTGAGAAAAACATCACGGGGTGGTGCGCATTGTATGGATGTTTGTTACATTACATTCACTAGTAGGAGTGAGAAAAACATCACGGGGTGGTGCGCATTGTACGGGTGTGTGTTACATTAGATTCACTAGTAGGAGTGAGAAAATCATCACGGCGTGGTGCGCATTGTATGGGTGTGTGTTACATTAGATTCACTAGTAGCAGTGAGAAAAACATCACGGGGTGGTGCGCATTGTATGGGTGTGTGTTACATTTGATTCACTAGTAGCAGTGAGAAAAACATCACGGGGTGGTGCGCATTGTATGGGTGTGTGTTACATTAGATTCACTAGTAGCAGTGAGAAAAACATCACGGGGTGGTGCGCCTTGTATGGGTGTGTGTTACATTAGATTCACTAGTAGCAGTGAGAAAAACATCACGGGGTGGTGCGCATTGTATGGGTGTGTGTTACATTAGATTCACTAGTAGCAGTGAGAAAAACATCACGGGGTGGTGCGCCTTGTATGGGTGTGTGTTACATTAGATTCACTAGTAGCAGTGAGAAAAACATCACGGGGTGGTGCGCATTGTATGGGTGTGTGTTACATTAGATTCACTAGTAGCAGTGAGAAAAACATCACGGGGTGGTGCGCATTGTATGGGTGTGTGTTACATTAGATTCACTAGTAGCAGTGAGAAAAACATCACGGGGTGGTGCGCATTGTATGGGTGTGTGTTACATTAGATTCACTAGTAGCAGTGAGAAAAACATCACGGGGTGGTGCGCATTGTATGGGTGTGTGTTACATTAGATTCACTAGTAGCAGTGAGAAAAACATCACGGGGTGGTGCGCATTGTATGGGTGTGTGTTACTTTACATTCACTAGTAGGAGTGAGAAAAACATCACGGGGTGGTGCGCCTTGTATGGGTGTGTGTTACATTAGATTCACTAGTAGGAGTGAGAAAAACATTGGGGCTGGGGATTTAGCTCGGCGGCATAAGCATCTGCCTTGCAAGCAGGCGGTCGTGAGTTCGATCCCTGGTACCGATAAAAATGAAAAAGACAAGAAAAAAAAATCACGGGGTGGTGCGCATTGTATGGGTGTGTGTTACATTACATTCACTAGTAGGAGTGAGAAAAACATCACGGGGTGGTGCGCACTGTATGGGTGTGTGTTACATTACATTCACTAGTAGGAGTGAGAAAAACATCACGGGGTGGTGCGCACTGTATGGGTGTGTGTTACATTACATTCACTAGTAGGAGTGAGAAAAACATCATGGGGTGGTGCGCATTGTATGGGGGTGTGTTACATTACATTCACTAGTAGGAGTGAGAAAAACATCACGGTGTGGTGCGCATTGTATGGATGTTTGTTACATTACATTCACTAGTAGGAGTGAGAAAAACATCACGGGGTGGTGCGCATTGTACGGGTGTGTGTTACATTAGATTCACTAGTAGGAGTGAGAAAATCATCACGGCGTGGTGCGCATTGTATGGGTGTGTGTTACATTAGATTCACTAGTAGCAGTGAGAAAAACATCACGGGGTGGTGCGCATTGTATTGGTGTGTGTTACATTACATTCACTAGTAGGAGTGAGAAAAACATCACGGGGTGGTGCGCATTGTATGGGTGTGTGTTACATTAGATTCACTAGTAGCAGTGAGAAAAACATCACGGGGTGGTGCGCATTGTATGGGTGTGTGTTACATTTGATTCACTAGTAGCAGTGAGAAAAACATCACGGGGTGGTGCGCATTGTATGGGTGTGTGTTACATTAGATTCACTAGTAGCAGTGAGAAAAACATCACGGGGTGGTGCGCATTGTATGGGTGTGTGTTACATTAGATTCACTAGTAGCAGTGAGAAAAACATCACGGGGTGGTGCGCATTGTATGGGTGTGTGTTACATTAGATACACTAGTAGCAGTGAGAAAAACATCACGGGGTGGTGCGCATTGTATGGGTGTGTGTTACATTACGTTCACTAGTAGCAGTGAGAAAAACATCACGGGGTGGTGCGCATTGTATGGGTGTGTGTTACATTACCTTCACTAGTACCAGTGAGAAAAACATCACGGGGTGGTGCGCATTGTATGGGTGTGTGTTACATTACATTCACTAGTAGCAGTGAGAAAAACATCACGGGGTGGTGCGCATTGTATGGGTGTGTGTTACATTAGATTCACTAGTAGCAGTGAGAAAAACATCACGGGGTGGTGCGCATTGTATGGGTGTGTGTCACATTAGATTCACTAGTAGGAGTGAGAAAAACATCACGGGGTGGTGCGCATTGTATGGGTGTGTGTCACATTAGATTCACTAGTAGGAGTGAGAAAAACATCACGGGGTGGTGCGCATTGTATGTGTGTGTGTCTCATTAGATTCCCTAGTAGGAGTGAGAAAAACATCACGGGATGGTGCGCATTGTATGGGTGTGTGTCACATTACATTCACTAGTAGCAGTGAGAAAAACATCACGGGGTGGTGCGCATTGTATGGGTGTGTGTTACATTAGATTCACTAGTAGCAGTGAGAAAAACATCACGGGGTGGTGCGCATTGTATGGGTGTGTGTTACATTACATTCACTAGTAGGAGTGAGAAAAACATCACGGGGTGGTGCGCCTTGTATGGGTGTGTGTTACATTACATTCACCAATAGCAGTGAGAAAAACATCACGGGGTGGTGCGCATTGTATGGGTGTGTGATACATTAAATTCACTAGTAGGAGTGAGAAAAACATCACGGGGTGGTGCGCCTTGTATGGGGGTGTGTTACATTAGATTCACTAGTAGGAGTGAGAAAAACATCACGGGGTGGTGCGCCTTGTATGGGTGTGTGTTATATTACATTCACTAGTAGGAGTGAGAAAAACATCACGGGGTGGTGCGCCTTGTATGGGTGTGTGTTACATTACATTCACTAGTAGGAGTGAGAAAAACATCACGGGGTGGTGCGCCTTGTATGGGTGTGTGTTACATTACATTCACTAGTAGGAGTGAGAAAAACATCGGGGCTGGGGATTTAGCTCAGCGGCATAAGCACCTGCCTTGCAAGCAGGCGGTCGTGAGTTCGATCCCTGGTACCGATAAAAATGAAAAAGACAAGAAAAAAAAAAATCACGGGGTGGTGCGCATTGTATGGGTGTGTGTTACATTACATTCACTAGTAGGAGTGAGAAAAACATCACGGGGTGGTGCGCATTGTATGGGTGTTTGTTACATTACATTCACTAGTAGGAGTGAGAAAAACATCACGGGGTGGTGCGCACTGTATGGGTGTGTGTTACATTACATTCACTAGTAGGAGTGAGAAAAACATCACGGGGTGGTGCGCACTATATGGGTGTGTGTTACATTACATTCACTAGTAGGAGTGAGAAAAACATCACGGGGTGGTGCGCATTGTATGGGTGTGTGTTACATTACATTCACTAGTAGGAGTGAGAAAAACATCACGGGGTGGTGCGCATTGTATGGATGTGTGTTACATTACATTCACTAGTAGGAGTGAGAAAAACACCACGGGGTGGTGCGCATTGTACGGGTGTGTGTTACATTAGATTCACTAGTAGGAGTGAGAAAATCATCACGGCGTGGTGCGCATTGTATGGGTGTGTGTTACATTAGATTCACTAGTAGCAGTGAGAAAAACATCACGGGGTGGTGCGCATTGTATGGGTGTGTGTTACATTAGATTCACTAGTAGCAGTGAGAAAAACATCATGGGGTGGTGCGCATTGTATTGGTGTGTGTTACATTACATTCACTAGTAGCAGTGAGAAAAACATCACGGGGTGGTGCGCATTGTATGGGTGTGTGTTACATTAGATTCACTAGTAGCAGTGAGAAAAACATCACGGGGTGGTGCGCATTGTATGGGTGTGTGTTACATTTGATTCACTAGTAGCAGTGAGAAAAACATCACGGGGTGGTGCGCATTGTACTGGTGTGTGTTACATTAGTTTCACTAGTAGCAGTGAGAAAAACATCACGGGGTGGTGCGCATTGTATGGGTGTGTGTTACATTAGATTCACTAGTAGCAGTGAGAAAAACATCACGGGGTGGTGCGCATTGTATGGGTGTGTGTTACATTAGATTCACTAGTAGCAGTGAGAAAAACATCACGGGGTGGTGCGCATTGTATGGGTGTGTGTTACATAAGATTCGCTAGTACGAGTGAGAAAAACATCACGGGGTGGTGCGCATTGTATGGGTGTGTGTTACATTACATTCACTAGTAGGAGTGAGAAAACATCACGGGGTGGTGCGCATTGTATGGGTGTGTGTCACATTAGACTCACTAGTAGCAGTGAGAAAAACATCACGGGGTGGTGCGCATTGTATGGGTGTGTGTCACATTAGACTCACTAGTAGCAGTGAGAAAAACATCACGGGGTGGTGCGCATTTTATGGGTGTGTGTTACATTAGATTCACTAGTAGCAGTGAGAAAAACATCACGGGGTGGTGCGCATTGTATTGGTGTGTGTTACATTACATTCACAAGTAGCAGTGAGAAAAACATCACGGCGTGGTGCGCATTGTAAGGGTGTGTGTTACATTAGAATCACAAGTAGCAGTGAGAAAAACATCACGGGGTGGTGCGCATTGTATGTGTGTGTGTCTCATTAGATTCCCTAGTAGGAGTGAGAAAAACATCACGGGGTGGTGCGCATTGTATGGGTGTGTGTCACATTACATTCACTAGTAGCAGTGAGAAAAACATCACGGGGTGGTGCGCATTGTATGGGTGTGTGTTACATTAGATTCACTAGTAGCAGTGAGAAAAACATCACGGGGTGGTGCGCATTGTATGGGTGTGTATTATATTAGATTCACTAGTAGCAGTGAGAAAAACATCACGGGGTGGTGCGCATTGTATGGGTGTGTGTTACATTACATTCACTAGTAGGAGTGAGAAAAACATGACGGGGTGGTGCGCCTTGTATGTGTGTGTGTTACATTACATTCACTAGTAGCAGTGAGAAAAACATCACGGGGTGGTGCGCACTGTATGGGTGTGTGATACATTACATTCACTAGTAGGAGTGAGAAAAACATCACGGGGTGGTGCGCCTTGTATGGGTGTGTGTTACATTACATTCACTAGTAGGAGTGAGAAAAACATCACGGGGTGGTGCGCCTTGTATGGGTGTGTGTTACATTACATACACTAGTAGGAGTGAGAAAAACATCACGGCGTGGTGCGCCTTGTATGGGTGTGTGTTACATTAGATTCACTAATAGGAGTGAGAAAAACATCACGGGGTGGTGCGCCTTGTATGGGTGTGTGTTACATTAGATTCACTAGTAGGAGTGAGAAAAACATCACGGGGTGGTGCGCATTGTATGGGTGTGTGTTACATTAGATTCACAAGTAGGAGTGAGAAAAACATCACAGGGTGGTGCGCATTGTATGGGTGTGTGTTACATTAGATTCACTAGTAGGAGTGAGAAAAACATCACGCGGTGGTGCGCCTTGTATGGGTGTGTGTTACATTACATTCAGTAGTAGGAATGAGAAAAACATCACGGGGTGGTGCGCCTTGTATGGGTGTGTGTTACATTACATTCACTAGTAGTAGTGAGAAAAACATCACGGGGTGGTGCGCCTTGTATGGGTGTGTGTTACATTAGATTCACTAGTAGGAGTGAGAAAAACATCGGGGCTGGGGATTTAGCTCAGCGGCATAAGCACCTGCCTTGCAAGCAGGCGGTCGTGAGTTCGATCCCTGGTACCGATAAAAATGAAAAAGACAAGAAAAAATAAAAATCACGGGGTGGTGTGCATTGTATGGGTGTGTGTTACATTACATTCACTAGTAGGAGTGAGAAAAACATCACGGGGTGGTGCGCATTGTATGGGTGTTTGTTACATTACATTCACTAGTAGGAGTGAGAAAAACATCACGGGGTGGTGCACACTGTATGGGTGTGTGTTACATTACATTCACTAGTAGGAGTGAGAAAAACATCACGGGGTGGTGCGCACTGTATGGGTGTGTGTTACATTACATTCACTAGTAGGAGTGAGAAAAACATCACGGGGTGGTGCGCATTGTATGGGTGTGTGTTACATTACATTCACTAGTAGGAGTGAGAAAAACATCACGGTGTGGTGCGCATTGTATGGATGTTTGTTACATTACATTCACTAGTAGGAGTGAGAAAAACATCACGGGGTGGTGCGCATTGTACGGGTGTGTGTTACATTAGATTCACTAGTAGGAGTGAGAAAATCATCACGGCGTGGTGCGCATTGTATGGGTGTGTGTTACATTAGATTCAAAAGTAGCAGTGAGAAAAACATCACGGGGTGGTGCGCATTGTATGGGTGTGTGTTACATTTGATTCACTAGTAGCAGTGAGAAAAACATCACGGGGTGGTGCGCATTGTATGGGTGTGTGTTACATTACATTCACTAGTAGCAGTGAGAAAAACATCACGGGGTGGTGCGCCTTGTATGGGTGTGTGTTACATTAGATTCACTAGTAGCAGTGAGAAAAACATCACGGGGTGGTGCGCATTGTATGGGTGTGTGTTACATTAGATTCACTAGTAGCAGTGAGAAAAACATCACGGGGTGGTGCGCATTGTATGGGTGTGTGTTACATTAGATTCACTAGTAGCAGTGAGAAAAACATCACGGGGTGGTGCGCATTGTATGGGTGTGTGTTACATTAGATTCACTAGTAGCAGTGAGAAAAACATCACGGGGTGGTGCGCATTGTATGGGTGTGTGTTACATTAGATTCACTAGTAGCAGTGAGAAAAACATCACGGGGTGGTGCGCCTTCTATGGGTGTGTGTTACATTACATTCACTAGTAGGAGTGAGAAAAACATCACGGGGTGGTGCGCCTTGTATGGGTGTGTGTTACATTACATTCACTAGTAGGAGTGAGAAAAACATCACGGGGTGGTGCGCATTGTATGGGTGTGTGTTACATTACATTCACTAGTAGGAGTGAGAAAAACATCGGGGCTGGGGATTTAGCTCAGCGGCATAAGCACCTGCCTTGCAAGCAGGCGGTCGTGAGTTCGATCCCTGGTACCGATAAAAATGAAAAAGACAAGAAAAAATAAAAATCACGGGGTGGTGTGCATTGTATGGGTGTGTGTTACATTACATTCACTAGTAGGAGTGAGAAAAACATCACGGGGTGGTGCGCATTGTATGGGTGTGTGTTACATTAGATACACTAGTAGCAGTGAGAAAAACATCACGGGGTGGTGCGCATTGTATGGGTGTGTGTTACATTACGTTCACTAGTAGCAGTGAGAAAAACATCACGGGGTGGTGCGCATTGTATGGGTGTGTGTTACATTACCTTCACTAGTAGCAGTGAGAAAAACATCACGGGGTGGTGCGCATTGTATGGGTGTGTGTTACATTACATTCACTAGTAGCAGTGAGAAAAACATCACGGGGTGGTGCGCATTGTATGGGTGTGTGTTACATTAGATTCACTAGTAGCAGTGAGAAAAACATCATGGGGTGGTGCGCATTGTATGGGTGTGTGTCACATTAGATTCACTAGTAGGAGTGAGAAAAACATCACGGGGTGGTGCGCATTGTATGGGTGTGTGTCACATTAGATTCACTAGTAGGAGTGAGAAAAACATCACGGGGTGGTGCGCATTGTATGTGTGTGTGTCTCATTAGATTCCCTAGTAGGAGTGAGAAAAACATCACGGGATGGTGCGCATTGTATGGGTGTGTGTCACATTACATTCACTAGTAGCAGTGAGAAAAACATCACGGGGTGGTGCGCATTGTATGGGTGTGTGTTACATTAGATTCACTAGTAGCAGTGAGAAAAACATCACGGGGTGGTGCGCATTGTATGGGTGTGTGTTACATTACATTCACTAGTAGGAGTGAGAAAAACATCACGGGGTGGTGCGCCTTGTATGGGTGTGTGTTACATTACATTCACTAGTAGCAGTGAGAAAAACATCACGGGGTGGTGCGCATTGTATGGGTGTGTGATACATTAAATTCACTAGTAGGAGTGAGAAAAACATCACGGGGTGGTGCGCCTTGTATGGGGGTGTGTTACATTAGATTCACTAGTAGGAGTGAGAAAAACATCACGGGGTGGTGCGCCTTGTATGGGTGTGTGTTATATTACATTCACTAGTAGGAGTGAGAAAAACATCACGGGGTGGTGCGCCTTGTATGGGTGTGTGTTACATTACATTCACTAGTAGGAGTGAGAAAAACATCACGGGGTGGTGCGCCTTGTATGGGTGTGTGTTACATTACATTCACTAGTAGGAGTGAGAAAAACATCGGGGCTGGGGATTTAGCTCAGCGGCATAAGCACCTGCCTTGCAAGCAGGCGGTCGTGAGTTCGATCCCTGGTACCGATAAAAATGAAAAAGACAAGAAAAAAAAAAATCACGGGGTGGTGCGCATTGTATGGGTGTGTGTTACATTACATTCACTAGTAGGAGTGAGAAAAACATCACGGGGTGGTGCGCATTGTATGGGTGTTTGTTACATTACATTCACTAGTAGGAGTGAGAAAAACATCACGGGGTGGTGCGCACTGTATGGGTGTGTGTTACATTACATTCACTAGTAGGAGTGAGAAAAACATCACGGGGTGGTGCGCACTATATGGGTGTGTGTTACATTACATTCACTAGTAGGAGTGAGAAAAACATCACGGGGTGGTGCGCATTGTATGGGTGTGTGTTACATTACATTCACTAGTAGGAGTGAGAAAAACATCACGGGGTGGTGCGCATTGTATGGATGTGTGTTACATTACATTCACTAGTAGGAGTGAGAAAAACACCACGGGGTGGTGCGCATTGTACGGGTGTGTGTTACATTAGATTCACTAGTAGGAGTGAGAAAATCATCACGGCGTGGTGCGCATTGTATGGGTGTGTGTTACATTAGATTCACTATTAGCAGTGAGAAAAACATCACGGGGTGGTGCGCATTGTATGGGTGTGTGTTACATTAGTTTCACTAGTAGCAGTGAGAAAAACATCATGGGGTGGTGCGCATTGTATTGGTGTGTGTTACATTACATTCACTAGTAGCAGTGAGAAAAACATCACGGGGTGGTGCGCATTGTATGGGTGTGTGTTACATTACATTCACTAGTAGGAGTGAGAAAACATCACGGGGTGGTGCGCATTGTATGGGTGTGTGTCACATTAGACTCACTAGTAGCAGTGAGAAAAACATCACGGGGTGGTGCGCATTGTATGGGTGTGTGTCACATTAGACTCACTAGTAGCAGTGAGAAAAACATCACGGGGTGGTGCGCATTTTATGGGTGTGTGTTACATTAGATTCACTAGTAGCAGTGAGAAAAACATCACGGGGTGGTGCGCATTGTATTGGTGTGTGTTACATTACATTCACTAGTAGCAGTGAGAAAAACATCACGGCGTGGTGCGCATTGTAAGGGTGTGTGTTACATTAGATTCACAAGTAGCAGTGAGAAAAACATCACGGGGTGGTGCGCATTGTATGTGTGTGTGTCTCATTAGATTCCCTAGTAGGAGTGAGAAAAACATCACGGGGTGGTGCGCATTGTATGGGTGTGTGTCACATTACATTCACTAGTAGCAGTGAGAAAAACATCACGGGGTGGTGCGCATTGTATGGGTGTGTGTTACATTAGATTCACTAGTAGCAGTGAGAAAAACATCACGGGGTGGTGCGCATTGTATGGGTGTGTATTATATTAGATTCACTAGTAGCAGTGAGAAAAACATCACGGGGTGGTGCGCATTGTATGGGTGTGTGTTACATTACATTCACTAGTAGGAGTGAGAAAAACATGACGGGGTGGTGCGCCTTGTATGTGTGTGTGTTACATTACATTCACTAGTAGCAGTGAGAAAAACATCACGGGGTGGTGCGCACTGTATGGGTGTGTGATACATTACATTCACTAGTAGGAGTGAGAAAAACATCACGGGGTGGTGCGCCTTGTATGGGTGTGTGTTACATTACATTCACTAGTAGGAGTGAGAAAAACATCACGGGGTGGTGCGCCTTGTATGGGTGTGTGTTACATTACATACACTAGTAGGAGTGAGAAAAACATCACGGCGTGGTGCGCCTTGTATGGGTGTGTGTTACATTAGATTCACTAATAGGAGTGAGAAAAACATCACGGGGTGGTGCGCCTTGTATGGGTGTGTGTTACATTAGATTCACTAGTAGGAGTGAGAAAAACATCACGGGGTGGTGCGCATTGTATGGGTGTGTGTTACATTAGATTCACAAGTAGGAGTGAGAAAAACATCACAGGGTGGTGCGCATTGTATGGGTGTGTGTTACATTAGATTCACTAGTAGGAGTGAGAAAAACATCACGCGGTGGTGCGCCTTGTATGGGTGTGTGTTACATTACATTCAGTAGTAGGAATGAGAAAAACATCACGGGGTGGTGCGC
This sequence comes from Cavia porcellus, assembly GCF_034190915.1. NCBI lineage: Eukaryota > Metazoa > Chordata > Mammalia > Rodentia > Caviidae > Cavia > Cavia porcellus. Next base: position 2,668,121 of record NW_026947537.1, read on the forward strand.
CTTGTATGGGTGTGTGTTACATTACATTCACTAGTAGTAGTGAGAAAAACATCACGGGGTGGTGCGCCTTGTATGGGTGTGTGTTACATTAGATTCACTAGTAGGAGTGAGAAAAACATCGGGGCTGGGGATTTAGCTCAGCGGCATAAGCACCTGCCTTGCAAGCAGGCGGTCGTGAGTTCGATCCCTGGTACCGATAAAAATGAAAAAGACAAGAAAAAATAAAAATCACGGGGTGGTGTGCATTGTATGGGTGTGTGTTACATTACATTCACTAGTAGGAGTGAGAAAAACATCACGGGGTGGTGCGCATTTTATGGGTGTTTGTTACATTACATTCACTAGTAGGAGTGAGTAAAACATCACGGGGTGGTGCACACTGTATGGGTGTGTGTTACATTACATTCACTAGTAGGAGTGAGAAAAACATCACGGGGTGGTGCGCACTGTATGGGTGTGTGTTACATTAGATTCACTAGTAGGAGTGAGAAAAACATCACGGGGTGGTGCGCATTGTATGGGTGTGTGTTACATTACATTCACTAGTAGGAGTGAGAAAAACATCACGGTGTGGTGCGCATTGTATGGATGTTTGTTACATTACATTCACTAGTAGGAGTGAGAAAAACATCACGGGGTGGTGCGCATTGTACGGGTGTGTGTTACATTAGATTCACTAGTAGGAGTGAGAAAATCATCACGGCGTGGTGCGCATTGTATGGGTGTGTGTTACATTAGATTCACTAGTAGCAGTGAGAAAAACATCACGGGGTGGTGCGCATTGTATGGGTGTGTGTTACATTTGATTCACTAGTAGCAGTGAGAAAAACATCACGGGGTGGTGCGCATTGTATGGGTGTGTGTTACATTACATTCACTAGTAGCAGTGAGAAAAACATCACGGGGTGGTGCGCCTTGTATGGGTGTGTGTTACATTAGATTCACTAGTAGCAGTGAGAAAAACATCACGGGGTGGTGCGCATTGTATGGGTGTGTGTTACATTAGATTCACTAGTAGCAGTGAGAAAAACATCACGGGGTGGTGCGCATTGTATGGGTGTGTATTATATTAGATTCACTAGTAGCAGTGAGAAAAACATCACGGGGTGGTGCGCATTGTATGGGTGTGTGTTACATTACATTCACTAGTAGGAGTGAGAAAAACATGACGGGGTGGTGCGCCTTGTATGTGTGTGTGTTACATTACATTCACTAGTAGCAGTGAGAAAAACATCACGGGGTGGTGCGCACTGTATGGGTGTGTGATACATTACATTCACTAGTAGGAGTGAGAAAAACATCACGGGGTGGTGCGCCTTGTATGGGTGTGTGTTACATTACATTCACTAGTAGGAGTGAGAAAAACATCACGGGGTGGTGCGCCTTGTATGGGTGTGTGTTACATTACATACACTAGTAGGAGTGAGAAAAACATCACGGCGTGGTGCGCCTTGTATGGGTGTGTGTTACATTAGATTCACTAATAGGAGTGAGAAAAACATCACGGGGTGGTGCGCCTTGTATGGGTGTGTGTTACATTAGATTCACTAGTAGGAGTGAGAAAAACATCACGGGGTGGTGCGCATTGTATGGGTGTGTGTTACATTAGATTCACAAGTAGGAGTGAGAAAAACATCACAGGGTGGTGCGCATTGTATGGGTGTGTGTTACATTAGATTCACTAGTAGGAGTGAGAAAAACATCACGCGGTGGTGCGCCTTGTATGGGTGTGTGTTACATTACATTCAGTAGTAGGAATGAGAAAAACATCACGGGGTGGTGCGCCTTGTATGGGTGTGTGTTACATTACATTCACTAGTAGTAGTGAGAAAAACATCACGGGGTGGTGCGCCTTGTATGGGTGTGTGTTACATTAGATTCACTAGTAGGAGTGAGAAAAACATCGGGGCTGGGGATTTAGCTCAGCGGCATAAGCACCTGCCTTGCAAGCAGGCGGTCGTGAGTTCGATCCCTGGTACCGATAAAAATGAAAAAGACAAGAAAAAATAAAAATCACGGGGTGGTGTGCATTGTATGGGTGTGTGTTACATTACATTCACTAGTAGGAGTGAGAAAAACATCACGGGGTGGTGCGCATTTTATGGGTGTTTGTTACATTACATTCACTAGTAGGAGTGAGTAAAACATCACGGGGTGGTGCACACTGTATGGGTGTGTGTTACATTACATTCACTAGTAGGAGTGAGAAAAACATCACGGGGTGGTGCGCACTGTATGGGTGTGTGTTACATTAGATTCACTAGTAGGAGTGAGAAAAACATCACGGGGTGGTGCGCATTGTATGGGTGTGTGTTACATTACATTCACTAGTAGGAGTGAGAAAAACATCACGGTGTGGTGCGCATTGTATGGATGTTTGTTACATTACATTCACTAGTAGGAGTGAGAAAAACATCACGGGGTGGTGCGCATTGTACGGGTGTGTGTTACATTAGATTCACTAGTAGGAGTGAGAAAATCATCACGGCGTGGTGCGCATTGTATGGGTGTGTGTTACATTAGATTCACTAGTAGCAGTGAGAAAAACATCACGGGGTGGTGCGCATTGTATGGGTGTGTGTTACATTTGATTCACTAGTAGCAGTGAGAAAAACATCACGGGGTGGTGCGCATTGTATGGGTGTGTGTTACATTACATTCACTAGTAGCAGTGAGAAAAACATCACGGGGTGGTGCGCCTTGTATGGGTGTGTGTTACATTAGATTCACTAGTAGCAGTGAGAAAAACATCACGGGGTGGTGCGCATTGTATGGGTGTGTGTTACATTAGATTCACTAGTAGCAGTGAGAAAAACATCACGGGGTGGTGCGCATTGTATGGGTGTGTGTTACATTAGATTCACTAGTAGCAGTGAGAAAAACATCACGGGGTGGTGCGCATTGTATGGGTGTGTGTTACATTAGATTCACTAGTAGCAGTGAGAAAAACATCACGGGGTGGTGCGCATTGTATGGGTGTGTGTTACATTAGATTCACTAGTAGCAGTGAGAAAAACATCACGGGGTGGTGCGCCTTCTATGGGTGTGTGTTACATTACATTCACTAGTAGGAGTGAGAAAAACATCACGGGGTGGTGCGCCTTGTATGGGTGTGTGTTACATTACATTCACTAGTAGGAGTGAGAAAAACATCACGGGGTGGTGCGCATTGTATGGGTGTGTGTTACATTACATTCACTAGTAGGAGTGAGAAAAACATCGGGGCTGGGGATTTAGCTCAGCGGCATAAGCACCTGCCTTGCAAGCAGGCGGTCGTGAGTTCGATCCCTGGTACCGATAAAAATGAAAAAGACAAGAAAAAATAAAAATCACGGGGTGGTGTGCATTGTATGGGTGTGTGTTACATTACATTCACTAGTAGGAGTGAGAAAAACATCACGGGGTGGTGCGCATTGTATGGGTGTTTGTTACATTACATTCACTAGTAGGAGTGAGAAAAACATCACGGGGTGGTGCACACTGTATGGGTGTGTGTTACATTACATTCACTAGTAGGAGTGAGAAAAACATCACGGGGTGGTGCGCATTGTATGGGTGTGTGTTACATTACATTCACTAGTAGGAGTGAGAAAAACATCACGGTGTGGTGAGCATTGTATGGATGTTTGTTACATTACATTCACTAGCAGGAGTGAGAAAAACATCACGGGGTGGTGCGCATTGTACGGGTGTGTGTTACATTAGATTCACTAGTAGGAGTGAGAAAATCATCACGGCGTGGTGCGCATTGTATGGGTGTGTGTTACATTAGATTCACTAGTAGCAGTGAGAAAAACATCACGGGGTGGTGCGCATTGTATGGGTGTGTGTTACATTTGATTCACTAGTAGCAGTGAGAAAAACATCACGGGGTGGTGCGCATTGTATGGGTGTGTGTTACATTACATTCACTAGTAGCAGTGAGAAAAACATCACGGGGTGGTGCGCCTTGTATGGGTGTGTGTTACATTAGATTCACTAGTAGCAGTGAGAAAAACATCACGGGGTGGTGCGCATTGTATGGGTGTGTGTTACATTAGATTCACTAGTAGCAGTGAGAAAAACATCACGTGGTGGTGCGCATTGTATGGGTGTGTGTTACATTAGATTCACTAGTAGCAGTGAGAAAAACATCACGGGGTGGTGCGCATTGTATGGGTGTGTGTTACATTAGATTCACTAGTAGCAGTGAGAAAAACATCACGGGGTGGTGCGCATTGTATGGGTGTGTGTTACATTAGATTCACTAGTAGCAGTGAGAAAAACATCACGGGGTGGTGCGCATTGTATGGGTGTGTGTTACTTTACATTCACTAGTAGGAGTGAGAAAAACATCACGGGGTGGTGCGCCTTGTATGGGTGTGTGTTACATTAGATTCACTAGTAGGAGTGAGAAAAACATTGGGGCTGGGGATTTAGCTCGGCGGCATAAGCACCTGCCTTGCAAGCAGGCGGTCGTGAGTTCGATCCCTGGTACCGATAAAAATGAAAAAGACAAGAAAAAAAAAATCACGGAGTGGTGCGCATTGTATGGGTGTGTGTTACATTACATTCACTAGTAGGAGTGAGAAAAACATCACGGGGTGGTGCGCACTGTATGGGTGTGTGTTACATTACATTCACTAGTAGGAGTGAGAAAAACATCACGGGGTGGTGCGCACTGTATGGGTGTGTGTTACATTACATTCACTAGTAGGAGTGAGAAAAACATCACGGGGTGGTGCGCATTGTATGGGTGTGTGTTACATTACATTCACTAGTAGGAGTGAGAAAAACATCACGGTGTGGTGCGCATTGTATGGATGTTTGTTACATTACATTCACTAGTAGGAGTGAGAAAAACATCACGGGGTGGTGCGCATTGTACGGGTGTGTGTTACATTAGATTCACTAGTAGGAGTGAGAAAATCATCACGGCGTGGTGCGCATTGTATGGGTGTGTGTTACATTAGATTCACTAGTAGCAGTGAGAAAAACATCACTGGGTGGTGCGCATTGTATTGGTGTGTGTTACATTACATTCACTAGTAGGAGTGAGAAAAACATCACGGGGTGGTGCGCATTGTATGGGTGTGTGTTACATTAGATTCACTAGTAGCAGTGAGAAAAACATCACGGGGTGGTGCGCATTGTATGGGTGTGTGTTACGTTTGATTCACTAGTAGCAGTGAGAAAAACATCACGGGGTGGTGCGCATTGTATGGGTGTGTGTTACATTAGATTCACTAGTAGCAGTGAGAAAAACATCACGGGGTGGTGCGCATTGTATGGGTGTGTGTTACATTAGATTCACTAGTAGCAGTGAGAAAAACATCACGGGGTGGTGCGCATTGTATGGGTGTGTGTTACATTAGATTCACTAGTAGCAGTGAGTAAAACATCACGGGGTGGTGCGCATTGTATGGGTGTGTGTTACATTACGTTCACTAGTAGCAGTGAGAAAAACATCACGGGGTGGTGCGCATTGTATGGGTGTGTGTTACATTACCTTCACTAGTAGCAGTGAGAAAAACATCACGGGGTGGTGCGCATTGTATGGGTGTGTGTTACATTACATTCACTAGTAGCAGTGAGAAAAACATCACGGGGTGGTGCGCATTGTATGGGTGTGTGTTACATTAGATTCACTAGTAGCAGTGAGAAAAACATCACGGGGTGGTGCGCATTCTATGGGTGTGTGTTACGTTTGATTCAGTAGTAGCAGTGAGAAAAACATCACGGGGTGGTGCGCATTGTATGGGTGTGTGTTACATTACATTCACTAGTAGCAGTGAGAAAAACATCACGGGGTGGTGCGCATTGTATGGGTGTGTGTTACATTAGACTCACTAGTAGGAGTGAGAAAAACATCACGGGGTGGTGCGCATTGTATGGGTGTGTGTCACATTAGATTCACTAGTAGGAGTGAGAAAAACATCACGGGGTGGTGCGCATTGTATGGGTGTGTGTCACATTAGATTCACTAGTAGGAGTGAGAAAAACATCACGGGGTGGTGCGCATTGTATGTGTGTGTGTCTCATTAGATTCCCTAGTAGCAGTGAGAAAAACATCACGGGGTGGTGCGCATTGTATGGGTGTGTGTTACATTACATTCACTAGTAGGAGTGAGAAAAACATCACGGGGTGGTGCGCCTTGTATGGGTGTGTGTTACATTACATTCACTAGTAGCAGTGAGAAAAACATCACGGGGTGGTGCGCATTTTATGGGTGTGTGATACATTAAATTCACTAGTAGGAGTGAGAAAAACATCACGGGGTGGTGCGCCTTGTATGGGTGTGTGTTACATTACATTCACTAGTAGGAGTGAGAAAAACATCACGGGGTGGTGCGCCTTGTATCGGTGTGTGTTACATTACATTCACTAGTAGGAGTGAGAAAAACATCACGGGGTGGTGCGCCTTGTATGGGTGTGTGTTACATTACATTCACTAGTAGGAGTGAGAAAAACATCGGGGCTGGGGATTTAGCTCAGCGGCATAAGCACCTGCCTTGCAAGCAGGCGGTCGTGAGTTCGATCCCTGGTACCGATAAAAATGAAAAAGACAAGAAAAAAAAAAAATCACGGGGTGGTGCGCATTGTATGGGTGTGTGTTACATTACATTCACTAGTAGGAGTGAGAAAAACATCACGGGGTGGTGCGCATTGTATGGGTGTTTGTTACATTACATTCACTAGTAGGAGTGAGAAAAACATCACGGGGTGGTGCGCACTGTATGGGTGTGTGTTACATTACATTCACTAGTAGGAGTGAGAAAAACATCACGGGGTGGTGCGCACTATATGGGTGTGTGTTACATTACATTCACTAGTAGGAGTGAGAAAAACATCACGGGGTGGTGCGCATTGTATGGGTGTGTGTTACATTACATTCACTAGTAGGAGTGAGAAAAACATCACGGGGTGGTGCGCATTGTATGGATGTGTGTTACATTACATTCACTAGTAGGAGTGAGAAAAACACCACGGGGTGGTGCGCATTGTACGGGTGTGTGTTACATTAGATTCACTAGTAGGAGTGAGAAAATCATCACGGCGTGGTGCGCATTGTATGGGTGTGTGTTACATTAGATTCACTAGTAGCAGTGAGAAAAACATCACGGGGTGGTGCGCATTGTATGGGTGTGTGTTACATTAGATTCACTAGTAGCAGTGAGAAAAACATCACGGGGTGGTGCGCATGGTATTGGTGTGTGTTACATTACATTCACTAGTAGCAGTGAGAAAAACATAACGGGGTGGTGCGCATTGTATGGGTGTGTGTTACATTAGATTCACTAGTAGCAGTGAGAAAAACATCACGCGGTGGTGCGCATTGTATGGGTGTGTGTTACATTTGATTCACTAGTAGCAGTGAGAAAAACATCACGGGGTGGTGCGCATTGTATTGGTGTGTGTTACATTAGTTTCACTAGTAGCAGTGAGAAAAACATCACGGGGTGGTGCGCATTTTATGGGTGTGTGTTACATTAGATTCACTAGTAGCAGTGAGAAAAATATCACGGGGTGGTGCGCATTGTATGGGTGTGTGTTACATTAGATTCACTAGTAGCAGTGAGAAAAACATCACGGGGTGGTGCGCATTGTATGGGTGTGTGTTACATAAGATTCGCTAGTAGGAGTGAGAAAAACATCACGGGGTGGTGCGCATTGTATGGGTGTGTGTTACATTACATTCACTAGTAGGAGTGAGAAAACATCACGGGGTGGTGCGCATTGTATGGGTGTGTGTCACATTAGACTCACTAGTAGCAGTGAGAAAAACATCACGGGGTGGTGCGCATTGTATGGGTGTGTGTCACATTAGACTCACTAGTAGCAGTGAGAAAAACATCACGGGGTGGTGCGCATTGTATGGGTGTGTGTTACATTAGATTCACTAGTAGCAGTGAGAAAAACATCACGGGGTGGTGCGCATTGTATTGGTGTGTGTTACATTACATTCACTAGTAGCAGTGAGAAAAACATCACGGCGTGGTGCGCATTGTAAGGGTGTGTGTTACATTAGATTCACAAGTAGCAGTGAGAAAAACATCACGGGGTGGTGCGCATACTATGGGTGTGTGTCACATTAGATTCACTAATAGGAGTGAGAAAATCATCACGGGGTGATGCGCATTGTATGGGTGTGTGTCACATTAGATTCACTAGTAGCAGTGAGAAAAACATCACGGGGTGGTGCGCATTGTATGGGTGTGTGTCACATTAGACTCACTAGTAGCAGTGAGAAAAACATCACGGGGTGGTGCGCATTGTATGGGTGTGTGTCACATTAGACTCACTAGTAGCAGTGAGAAAAACATCACGGGGTGGTGCGCATTGTATGGGTGTGTGTTACATTAGATTCACTAGTAGCAGTGAGAAAAACATCACGGGGTGGTGCGCATTGTATGGGAGTGTGTTACATTAGATTCACTAGTAGCAGTGAGAAAAACATCACGGGGTGGTGCGCATTGTATGGGTGTGTGTCACATTAGATTCACTAGTAGGAGTGAGAAAATCATCACGGGGTGATGCGCATTGTATGGGTGTGTGTCACATTAGATTCACTAGTAGCAGTGAGAAAAACATCACGGGGTGGTGCGCATTGTATGGGTGTGTGTCACATTAGACTCACTAGTAGCAGTGAGAAAAACATCACGGGGTGGTGCGCATTGTATGGGTGTGTGTCACATTAGATTCACTAGTAGCAGTGAGAAAAACATCACGGGGTGGTGCGCATTGTATGGGTGTGTGTCACATTACATTCACTAGTAGCAGTGAGAAAAACATCACGGGGTGGTGCGCATTGTATGGGTGTGTGTTACATTAGATTCACTAGTAGCAGTGAGAAAAACATCACGGGGTGGTGCGCATTGTATGGGTGTGTGTTACATTAGATTCACTAGTGGGAGTGAGAAAAACATCACGGGGTGGTGCGCCTTGTATGGGTGTGTGTTACATTACATTCACTAGTAGGAGTGAGAAAAACATCACGGGGTGGTGCGCCTTGTATGGGTGTGTGTTACATGAGATTCACTAGTAGGAGTGAGAAAAACATCACGGGGTGCTGAGCCTTGTATGGGTGTGTGTTACATTAGATTCACTAGTAGGAGTGAGAAAAACATCACGGGGTGGTGCGCATTGTATGGGTGTGTGTTACATTAGATTCACTAGTAGGAGTGAGAAAAACATCACAGGGTGGTGCGCATTGTATGGGTGTGTGTTACATTAGATTCACTAGTAGGAGTGAGAAAAACATCACGGGGTGGTGCGCCTTGTATGGGTGTGTGTTACATTACATTCAGTAGTAGGAGTGAGAAAAACATCACGGGGTGGTGCGCCTTGTATGGGTGTGTGTTACATTACATTCACTAGTAGGAGTGAGAAAAACATCACGGGGTGGTGCGCCTTGTATGGGTGTGTGTTACATTAGATTCACTAGTAGGAGTGAGAAAAACATCGGGGCTGGGGATTTAGCTCAGCAGCATAAGCACCTGCCTTGCAAGCAGGCGGTCGTGAGTTCGATCCCTGGTACCCATAAAAATGAAAAAGACAAGAAAAAAAAAATCACGGGGTGGTGCGCATTGTATGGGTGTGTGTTACATTACATTCACTAGTAGGAGTGAGAAAAACATCACGGGGTGGTGTGCATTGTATGCGTGTTTGTTACATTACATTCACTAGTAGCAGTGAGAAAAACATCACGGGGTGGTGCGCATTGTATGGGTGTGTGTTACATTAGACTCACTAGTAGGAGTGAGAAAAACATCACGGGGTGGTGCGCATTGTATGGGTGTGTGTCACATTAGATTCACTAGTAGGAGTGAGAAAAACATCACGGGGTGGTGCGCATTGTATGGGTGTGTGTCACATTAGATTCACTAGTAGGAGTGAGAAAAACATCACGGGGTGGTGCGCATTGTATGTGTGTGTGTCTCATTAGATTCCCAAGTAGCAGTGAGAAAAACATCACGGGGTGGTGCGCATTGTATGGGTGTGTGTTACATTACATTCACTAGTAGGAGTGAGAAAAACATCACGGGGTGGTGCGCCTTGTATGGGTGTGTGTTACATTACATTCACTAGTAGCAGTGAGAAAAACATCACGGGGTGGTGCGCATTGTATGGGTGTGTGATACATTAAATTCACTAGTAGGAGTGAGAAAAACATCACGGGGTGGTGCGCCTTGTATGGGTGTGTGTTAAATTACATTCACTAGTAGGAGTGAGAAAAACATCACGGGGTGGTGCGCCTTGTATGGGTGTGTGTTACATTACATTCACTAGTAGGAGTGAGAAAAACATCACGGGGTGGTGCGCCTTGTATGGGTGTGTGTTACATTAGATTCACTAGTAGGAGTGAGAAAAACATCGGGGCTGGGGATTTAGCTCAGCAGCATAAGCACCTGCCTTGCAAGCAGGCGGTCGTGAGTTCGATCCCTGGTACCCATAAAAATGAAAAAGACAAGAAAAAAAAAATCACGGGGTGGTGCGCATTGTATGGGTGTGTGTTACATTACATTCACTAGTAGGAGTGAGAAAAACATCACGGGGTGGTGTGCATTGTATGCGTGTTTGTTACATTACATTCACTAGTAGCAGTGAGAAAAACATCACGGGGTGGTGCGCATTGTATGGGTGTGTGTTACATTAGACTCACTAGTAGGAGTGAGAAAAACATCACGGGGTGGTGCGCATTGTATGGGTGTGTGTCACATTAGATTCACTAGTAGGAGTGAGAAAAACATCACGGGGTGGTGCGCATTTTATGGGTGTGTGTCACATTAGATTCACTAGTAGGAGTGAGAAAAACATCACGGGGTGGTGCGCATTGTATGTGTGTGTGTCTCATTAGATTCCCAAGTAGCAGTGAGAAAAACATCACGGGGTGGTGCGCATTGTATGGGTGTGTGTTACATTACATTCACTAGTAGGAGTGAGAAAAACATCACGGGGTGGTGCGCCTTGTATGGGTGTGTGTTACATTACATTCACTAGTAGCAGTGAGAAAAACATCACGGGGTGGTGCGCATTGTATGGGTGTGTGATACATTAAATTCACTAGTAGGAGTGAGAAAAACATCACGGGGTGGTGCGCCTTGTATGGGTGTGTGTTAAATTACATTCACTAGTAGGAGTGAGAAAAACATCACGGGGTGGTGCGCCTTGTATGGGTGTGTGTTACATTACATTCACTAGTAGGAGTGAGAAAAACATCGGGGCTGGGGATTTAGCTCAGCGGCATAAGCACCTGCCTTGCAAGCAGGCGGTCGTGAGTTCGATCCCTGGTACCGATAAAAATGAAAAAGACAAGAAAAAAAAAAAATCACGGGGTGGTGCGCATTGTATGGGTGTGTGTTACATTACATTCACTAGTAGGAGTGAGAAAAACATCACGGGGTGGTGCGCATTGTATGGGTGTTTGTTACATTACATTCACTAGTAGGAGTGAGAAAAACATCACGGGGTGGTGCGCACTGTATGGGTGTGTGTTACATTACATTCACTAGTAGGAGTGAGAAAAACATCACGGGGTGGTGCGCACTATATGGGTGTGTGTTACATTACATTCACTAGTAGGAGTGAGAAAAACATCACGGGGTGGTGTGCATTGTATGAGTGTGTGTTACATTACATTCACTAGTAGGAGTGAGAAAAACATCACGGGGTGGTGCGCATTGTATGGATGTGTGTTACATTACATTCACTAGTAGGAGTGAGAAAAACACCACGGGGTGGTGAGCATTGTACGGGTGTGTGTTACATTAAATTCACTAGTAGGAGTGAGAAAATCATCACGGCGTGGTGCGCATTGTATGGGTGTGTGTTACATTAGATTCACTAGTAGGAGTGAGAAAAACATCACGGGGTGGTGCGCATTGTATGGGTGTGTGTTACATTAGATTCACTAGTAGCAGTGAGAAAAACATCACGGGGTGGTGCGCATGGTATGGGTGTGTGTTACATTACATTCACTAGTAGCAGTGAGAAAAACATCACGGGGTGGTGCGCATTGTATGGGTGTGTGTTACATTAGATTCACTAGTAGCAGTGAGAAAAACATCACGGGGTGGTGCGCATTGTATGGGTGTGTGTTACATTTGATTCACTAGTAGCAGTGAGAAAAACATCACGGGGTGGTGCGCATTGTATTGGTGTGTGTTACATTAGTTTCACTAGTAGCAGTGAGAAAAACATCACGGGGTGGTGCGCATTGTATGGGTGTGTGTTACATTAGATTCACTAGTAGCAGTGAGAAAAATATCACGGGGTGGTGCGCATTGTATGGGTGTGTGTTACATTAGATTCACTAGTAGCAGTGAGAAAAACATCACGGGGTGGTGCGCATTGTATGGGTGTGTGTTACATAAGATTCGCTAGTAGGAGTGAGAAAAACATCACGGGGTGGTGCGCATTGTATGGGTGTGTGTTACATTACATTCACTAGTAGGAGTGAGAAAACATCACGGGGTGGTGCGCATTGTATGGGTGTGTGTCACATTAGACTCACTAGTAGCAGTGAGAAAAACATCACGGGGTGGTGCGCATTGTATGGGTGTGTGTCACATTAGACTCACTAGTAGCAGTGAGAAAAACATCACGGGGTGGTGCGCATTGTATGGGTGTGTGTTACATTAGATTCACTAGTAGCAGTGAGAAAAACATCACGGGGTGGTGCGCATTGTATTGGTGTGTGTTACATTACATTCACTAGTAGCAGTGAGAAAAACATCACTGCGTGGTGCGCATTGTAAGGGTGTGTGTTACATTAGATTCACAAGTAGCAGTGAGAAAAACATCACGGGGTGGTGCGCATAGTATGGGTGTGTGTCACATTAGATTCACTAATAGGAGTGAGAAAATCATCACGGGGTGATGCGCATTGTATGGGTGTGTGTCACATTAGATTCACTAGTAGCAGTGAGAAAAACATCACGGGGTGGTGCGCATTGTATGGGTGTGTGTCACATTAGACTCACTAGTAGCAGTGAGAAAAACATCACGGGGTGGTGCGCATTGTATGGGTGTGTGTCACATTAGACTCACTAGTAGCAGTGAGAAAAACATCACGGGGTGGTGCGCATTGTATGGGTGTGTGTTACATTAGATTCACTAGTAGCAGTGAGAAAAACATCACGGGGTGGTGCGCATTGTATGGGAGTGTGTTACATTAGATTCACTAGTAGCAGTGAGAAAAACATCACGGGGTGGTGCGCATTGTATGGGTGTGTGTCACATTAGATTCACTAGTAGGAGTGAGAAAATCATCACGGGGTGATGCGCATTGTATGGGTGTGTGTCACATTAGATTCACTAGTAGCAGTGAGAAAAACATCACGGGGTGGTGCGCATTGTATGGGTGTGTGTCACATTAGACTCACTAGTAGCAGTGAGAAAAACATCACGGGGTGGTGCGCATTGTATGGGTGTGTGTCACATTAGATTCACTAGTAGCAGTGAGAAAAACATCACGGGGTGGTGCGCATTGTATGGGTGTGTGTCACATTACATTCACTAGTAGCAGTGAGAAAAACATCACGGGGTGGTGCGCATTGTATGGGTGTGTGTTACATTAGATTCACTAGTAGCAGTGAGAAAAACATCACGGGGTGGTGCGCATTGTATGGGTGTGTGTTACATTAGATTCACTAGTGGGAGTGAGAAAAACATCACGGGGTGGTGCGCCTTGTATGGGTGTGTGTTACATTACATTCACTAATAGGAGTGAGAAAAACATCACGGGGTGGTGCGCCTTGTATGGGTGTGTGTTACATGAGATTCACTAGTAGGAGTGAGAAAAACATCACGGGGTGCTGAGCCTTGTATGGGTGTGTGTTACATTAGATTCACTAGTAGGAGTGAGAAAAACATCACGGGGTGGTGCGCATTGTATGGGTGTGTGTTACATTAGATTCACTAGTAGGAGTGAGAAAAACATCACAGGGTGGTGCGCATTGTATGGGTGTGTGTTACATTAGATTCACTAGTAGGAGTGAGAAAAACATCACGGGGTGGTGCGCCTTGTATGGGTGTGTGTTACATTACATTCAGTAGTAGGAGTGAGAAAAACATCACGGGGTGGTGCGCCTTGTATGGGTGTGTGTTACATTACATTCACTAGTAGGAGTGAGAAAAACATCACGGGGTGGTGCGCCTTGTATGGGTGTGTGTTACATTAGATTCACTAGTAGGAGTGAGAAAAACATCGGGGCTGGGGATTTAGCTCAGCAGCATAAGCACCTGCCTTGCAAGCAGGCGGTCGTGAGTTTGATCCCTGGTACCCATAAAAATGAAAAAGACAAGAAAAAAAAAAATCACGGGGTGGTGCGCATTGTATGGGTGTGTGTTACATTACATTCACTAGTAGGAGTGAGAAAAACATCACGGGGTGGTGTGCATTGTATGGGTGTTTGTTACATTACATTCACTAGTAGGAGTGAGAAAAACATCACGGGGTGGTGCGCACTGTATGGCTGTGTGTTACATTACATTCACTAGTAGGAGTGAGAAAAACATCACGGGGTGGTGCGCACTGTATGGGTGTGTGTTACATTACATTCACTAGTAGGAGTGAGAAAAACATCACGGGGTGGTGCGCATTTTATGGGTGTGTGTTACATTACATTCACTAGTAGGAGTGAGAAAATCATCACGGCGTGGTGCGCATTGTATGGGTGTGTGTTACATTAGATTCACTAGTAGCAGTGAGAAAAACATCACGGGGTGGTGCGCATTGTATGGGTGTGTGTTACATTAGATTCACTAGTAGCAGTGAGAAAAACATCACGGGGTGGTGCGCATTGTATTGGTGTGTGTTACATTACATTCACTAGTAGCAGTGAGAAAAACATCACGGGGTGGTGCGCATTGTATGGGTGTGTGTTACATTAGATTCACTAGTAGCAGTGAGAAAAACATCACGGGGTGGTGCGCACTATATGGGTGTGTGTTACATTACATTCACTAGTAGGAGTGAGAAAAACATCACGGGGTGGTGCGCATTGTATGGGTGTGTGTTACATTACATTCACTAGTAGGAGTGAGAAAAACATCACGGGGTGGTGCGCATTGTATGGATGTGTGTTACATTACATTCACTAGTAGGAGTGAGAAAAACACCACGGGGTGGTGCGCATTGTACGGGTGTGTGTTACATTAGATTCACTAGTAGGAGTGAGAAAATCATCACGGCGTGGTGCGAATTGTATGGGTGTGTGTTACATTAGATTCACTAGTAGCAGTGAGAAAAACATCACGGGGTGGTGCGCATTGTATGGGTGTGTGTTACATTAGATTCACTAGTAGCAGTGAGAAAAACATCACGGGGTGGTGCGCATGGTATTGGTGTGTGTTACATTACATTCACTAGTAGCAGTGAGAAAAACATCACGGGGTGGTGCGCATTGTATGGGTGTGTGTTACATTAGATTCACTAGTAGGAGTGAGAAAAACATCACGGGGTGGTGCGCATTGTATGGGTGTGTGTTACATTTGATTCACTAGTAGCAGTGAGAAAAACATCACGGGGTGGTGCGCATTGTATTGGTGTGTGTTACATTAGTTTCACTAGTAGCAGTGAGAAAAACATCACGGGGTGGTGCGCATTGTATGGGTGTGTGTTACATTAGATTCACTAGTAGCAGTGAGAAAAATATCACGGGGTGGTGCGCATTGTATGGGTGTGTGTTACATTAGATTCACTAGTAGCAGTGAGAAAAACATCACGGGGTGGTGCGCATTGTATGGGTGTGTGTTACATAAGATTCGCTAGTAGGAGTGAGAAAAACATCACGGGGTGGTGCGCATTTTATGGGTGTGTGTTACATTACATTCACTAGTAGGAGTGAGAAAACATCACGGGGTGGTGCGCATTGTATGGGTGTGTGTCACATTAGACTCACTAGTAGCAGTGAGAAAAACATCACGGGGTGGTGCGCATTGTATGGGTGTGTGTCACATTAGACTCACTAGTAGCAGTGAGAAAAACATCACGGGGTGGTGCGCATTGTATGGGTGTGTGTTACATTAGATTCACTAGTAGCAGTGAGAAAAACATCACGGGGTGGTGCGCATTGTATTGGTGTGTGTTACATTACATTCACTAGTAGCAGTGAGAAAAACATCACGGCGTGGTGCGCATTGTAAGGGTGTGTGTTACATTAGATTCACAAGTAGCAGTGAGAAAAACATCACGGGGTGGTGCGCATAGTATGGGTGTGTGTCACATTAGATTCACTAATAGGAGTGAGAAAATCATCACGGGGTGATGCGCATTGTATGGGTGTGTGTCACATTAGATTCACTAGTAGCAGTGAGAAAAACATCACGGGGTGGTGCGCATTGTATGGGTGTGTGTCACATTAGACTCACTAGTAGCAGTGAGAAAAACATCACGGGGTGGTGCGCATTGTATGGGTGTGTGTCACATTAGACTCACTAGTAGCAGTGAGAAAAACATCACGGGGTGGTGCGCATTGTATGGGTGTGTGTTACATTAGATTCACTAGTAGCAGTGAGAAAAACATCACGGGGTGGTGCGCATTGTATGGGAGTGTGTTACATTAGATTCACTAGTAGCAGTGAGAAAAACATCACGGGGTGGTGCGCATTGTATGGGTGTGTGTCACATTAGATTCACTAGTAGGAGTGAGAAAATCATCACGGGGTGATGCGCATTGTATGGGTGTGTGTCACATTAGATTCACTAGTAGCAGTGAGAAAAACATCACGGGGTGGTGCGCATTGTATGGGTGTGTGTCACATTAGACTCACTAGTAGCAGTGAGAAAAACATCACGGGGTGGTGCGCATTGTATGGGTGTGTGTCACATTAGATTCACTAGTAGCAGTGAGAAAAACATCACGGGGTGGTGCGCATTGTATGGGTGTGTGTCACATTACATTCACTAGTAGCAGTGAGAAAAACATCACGGGGTGGTGCGCATTGTATGGGTGTGTGTTACATTAGATTCACTAGTAGCAGTGAGAAAAACATCACGGGGTGGTGCGCATTGTATGGGTGTGTGTTACATTAGATTCACTAGTGGGAGTGAGAAAAACATCACGGGGTGGTGCGCCTTGTATGGGTGTGTGTTACATTACATTCATTAGTAGGAGTGAGAAAAACATCACGGGGTGGTGCGCCTTGTATGGGTGTGTGTTACATGAGATTCACTAGTAGGAGTGAGAAAAACATCACGGGGTGCTGAGCCTTGTATGGGTGTGTGTTACATTAGATTCACTAGTAGGAGTGAGAAAAACATCACGGGGTGGTGCGCATTGTATGGGTGTGTGTTACATTAGATTCACTAGTAGGAGTGAGAAAAACATCACAGGGTGGTGCGCATTGTATGGGTGTGTGTTACATTAGATTCACTAGTAGGAGTGAGAAAAACATCACGGGGTGGTGCGCCTTGTATGGGTGTGTGTTACATTACATTCAGTAGTAGGAGTGAGAAAAACATCACGGGGTGGTGCGCCTTGTATGGGTGTGTGTTACATTACATTCACTAGTAGGAGTGAGAAAAACATCACGGGGTGGTGCGCCTTGTATGGGTGTGTGTTACATTAGATTCACTAGTAGGAGTGAGAAAAACATCGGGGCTGGGGATTTAGCTCAGCAGCATAAGCACCTGCCTTGCAAGCAGGCGGTCGTGAGTTCGATCCCTGGTACCCATAAAAATGAAAAAGACAAGAAAAAAAAAAATCACTGGGTGGTGCGCATTGTATGGGTGTGTGTCACATTACATTCACTAGTAGGAGTGAGAAAAACATCACGGGGTGGTGCGCATTGTATGGGTGTGTGTCACATTACATTCACTAGTAGGAGTGAGAAAATCATCACGGGGTTGTGCGCATTGTATGGGTGTGTGTCACATTAGATTCACTAGTAGCAGTGAGAAAAACATCACGGGGTGGTGAGCATTGTATGGCTGTGTGTTACATTACATTCACTAGTAGTAGTGAGAAAAACATCACGGGGTGGTGCGCACTGTATGGGTGTGTGTTACATTACATTCACTAGTAGGAGTGAGAAAAACATCACGGGGTGGTGCGCATTGTATGGGTGTGTGTTACATTAGATTCACTAGTAGCAGTGAGAAAAACATCACGGTGTGGTGCGCATTGTATGGGTGTGTGTTACATTAGATTCACTAGTAGCAGTGAGAAAAACATCACGGGGTGGTGCGCATTGTATGGGTGTGTGTTACATTAGATTCACTAGTAGCAGTGAGAAAAACATCAAGGGGTGGTGCGCATAGTATGGGTGTGTGTTACAATAGATTCACTAGTAGCGGTGAGAAAAACATCACGGGGTGGTGCGCATTGTATGGGTGTGTGTTACATTAGACTCACTAGTTGGAGTGAGAAAAACATCACGGGGTGGTGCGCATTGTATGGGTGTGTGTTACATTAGATTCACTAGTAGGAGTGAGAAAAACATCACGGGGTGGTGCGCATTGTATGGGTGTGTGTTACATTAGATTCACTAGTAGCAGTGAGAAAAACATCACGGGGTGGTGCGCATTGTATGGGTGTGTGTTACATTAGATTCACTAGTAGCAGTGAGAAAAACATCACGGGGTGGTGCGCATTGTATGGGTGTGTGTTACATTAGATTCACTAGTAGCAGTGAGAAAAACATCACGGGGTGGTGCGCATTGTATGGGTGTGTGTTACATTAGATTCACTAGTAGCAGTGAGAAAAACATCACGGGGTGT
Organism: Cavia porcellus; assembly: GCF_034190915.1. Classification (NCBI taxonomy): domain Eukaryota; kingdom Metazoa; phylum Chordata; class Mammalia; order Rodentia; family Caviidae; genus Cavia; species Cavia porcellus. The sequence goes on from NW_026947537.1 coordinate 2,686,826, forward strand.
TGCGCATTGTATGGGTGTGTGTTACATTAGATTCACTAGTAGCAGTGAGAAAAACATCACGGGGTGGTGCGCATTGTATGGGTGTGTGTCACATTACATTCACTAGTAGGAGTGAGAAAAACATCACGGGGTGGTGCGCATTGTATGGGTGTGTGTCACATTACATTCACTAGTAGGAGTGAGAAAATCATCACGGGGTTGTGCGCATTGTATGGGTGTGTGTCACATTAGATTCACTAGTAGCAGTGAGAAAAACATCACGGGGTGGTGCGCATTGTATGGGTGTGTGTCACATTAGATTCACTAGTAGCAGTGAGAAAAACATCACGGGGTGGTGCGCATTGTATGGGTGTGTGTCACATTAGATTCACTAGTAGCAGTGAGAAAAACATCACGGGGTGATTCGCATTCTATGGGTGTGTGTTACATTAGATTCACTAGTAGGAGTGAGAAAAACATCACGGGGTGGTGCGCATTGTATGGGTGTGTGTTACATTAGATTCACTAGTAGGAGTGAGAAAAACATCACGGGGTGGTGCGCATTGTATGGATGTGTGTTACATTACATTCACTAGTAGGAGTGAGAAAAACATCACGGGGTGGTGCGCATTGTATGGGTGTGTGTTACATTAGATTCACTAGTAGGAGTGAGAAAAACATCACGGGGTGGTGCGCATTGTATGGATGTGTGTTACATTACATTCACTAGTAGCAGTGAGAAAAACATCACGGGGTGGTGCGCATTGTATTGGTGTGTGTTACATTACATTCACTAGTAGCAGTGAGAAAAACATCACGGGGTGGTGCGCATTGTATGGGTGTGTGTTACATTAGATTCACTAGTAGCAGTGAAAAAAACATCACGGGGTGGTGCGCATTGTATGGGTGTGTGTTACATTTGATTCACTAGTAGCAGTGAGAAAAACATCACGGGGTGGTGCGCATTGTATGGGTGTGTGTTACATTAGATTCACTAGTAGCAGTGAGAAAAACATCACGGGGTGGTGCGCATTGTATGGGTGTGTGTTACATTAGATTCACTAGTAGCAGTGAGAAAAACATCACGGGGTGGTGCGCATTGTATGGGTGTGTGTTACATTAGATTCACTAGTAGCAGTGAGAAAAACATCACGGGGTGGTGCGCATTGTATGGGTGTGTGTTACATTAGATTCACTAGTAGCAGTGAGAAAAACATCACGGGGTGTTGCGCATTGTATGGGTGTGTGTTACATTAGATTCACTAGTAGCAGTGAGAAAAACATCACGGGGTGGTGCGCATTGTATGGGTGTGTGTCACATTACATTCACTAGTAGGAGTGAGAAAAACATCACGGGGTGGTGCGCATTGTATGGGTGTGTGTCACATTACATTCACTAGTAGGAGTGAGAAAATCATCACGGGGTTGTGTGCATTGTATGGGTGTGTGTCACATTAGATTCACTAGTAGCAGTGAGAAAAACATCACGGGGTGGTGCGCATTGTATGGGTGTGTGTTACATTACATTCACTAGTAGTAGTGAGAAAAACATCACCGGGTGGTGCGCACTGTATGGGTGTGTGTTACATTACATTCACTAGTAGGAGTGAGAAAAACATCACGGGGTGGTGCGCATTGTATGGGTGTGTGTTACATTAGATTCACTAGTAGCAGTGAGAAAAACATCACGGGGTGGTGCGCATTGTATGGGTGTGTGTTACATTAGATTCACTAGTAGCAGTGAGAAAAACATCACGGGGTGGTGCGCATTGTATGGGTGTGTGTTACATTAGATTCACTAGTAGCAGTGAGAAAAACATCAAGGGGTGGTGCGCATAGTATGGGTGTGTGTTACAATAGATTCACTAGTAGCGGTGAGAAAAACATCACGGGGTGGTGCGCATTGTATGGGTGTGTGTTACATTAGACTCACTAGTTGGAGTGAGAAAAACATCACGGGGTGGTGCGCATTGTATGGGTGTGTGTTACATTAGATTCACTAGTAGGAGTGAGAAAAACATCACGGGGTGGTGCGCATTGTATGGGTGTGTGTTACATTAGATTCACTAGCAGCAGTGAGAAAAACATCACGGGGTGGTGCGCATTGTATGGGTGTGTGTTACATTAGATTCACTAGTAGCAGTGAGAAAAACATCACGGGGTGGTGCGCATTGTATGGGTGTGTGTTACATTAGATTCACTAGTAGCAGTGAGAAAAACATCACGGGGTGGTGCGCATTGTATGGGTGTGTGTTACATTAGATTCACTAGTAGCAGTGAGAAAAACATCACGGGGTGTTGCGCATTGTATGGGTGTGTGTCACATTAGATTCACTAGTAGCAGTGAGAAAAACATCACGGGGTGGTGCGCATTGTATGGGTGTGTGTCACATTACATTCACTAGTAGGAGTGAGAAAAACATCACGGGGTGGTGCGCATTGTATGGGTGTGTGTCACATTACATTCACTAGTAGGAGTGAGAAAATCATCACGGGGTTGTGCGCATTGTATGGGTGTGTGTCACATTAGATTCACTAGTAGCAGTGAGAAAAACATCACGGGGTGGTGCGCATTGTATGGGTGTGTGTCACATTAGATTCACTAGTAGCAGTGAGAAAAACATCACGGGGTGGTGCGCATTGTATGGGTGTGTGTCACATTAGATTCACTAGTAGCAGTGAGAAAAACATCACGGGGTGGTGCGCATTGTATGGGTGTGTGTTACATTAGATTCACTAGTAGGAGTGAGAAAAACATCACGGGGTGGTGCGCATTCTATGGGTGTGTGTTACATTAGATTCACTAGTAGGAGTGAGAAAAACATCACGGGGTGGTGCGCATTGTATGGGTGTGTGTTACATTAGATTCACTAGTAGCAGTGAGAAAAACATCACGGGGTGGTGCGCATTGTATGGGTGTGTGTTACATTAGATTCACTAGTAGCAGTGAGAAAAATATCACGGGGTGGTGCGCATTGTTTGGGTGTGTGTTACATTAGATTCACTAGTAGCAGTGAGAAAAACATCACGGGGTGGTGCGCATTGTATGGGTGTGTGTTACATTACATTCACTAGTAGGAGTGAGAAAAACATCACGGGGTGGTGCGCACTGTATGGCTGTGTGTTACATTACATTCACTAGTAGGAGTGAGAAAAACATCACGGGGTGGTGCGCATTGTATGGGTGTGTGTTACATTACATTCACTAGTAGGAGTGAGAAAAACATCACGGGGTGGTGCGCATTGTATGGGTGTGTGTTACATTACATTCACTAGTAGGAGTGAGAAAAACATCACGGGGTGGTGCGCATTGTATGGATGTGTGTTACATTACATTCACTAGTAGGAGTGAGAAAAACATCACGGGGTGGTGCGCATTGTACGGGTGTGTGTTACATTAGATTCACTAGTAGGAGTGAGAAAATCATCACGGCGTGGTGCGCATTGTATGGGTGTGTGTTATATTAGATTCACTAGTAGCAGTGAGAAAAACATCACGGGGTGGTGCGCATTGTATGGGTGTGTGTTACATTAGATTCACTAGTAGCAGTGAGAAAAACATCACGGGGTGGTGCGCATTGTATTGGTGTGTGTTACATTACATTCACTAGTAGCAGTGAGAAAAACATCACGGGGTGGTGCGCATTGTATGGGTGTGTGTTACATTAGATTCACTAGTAGCAGTGAGAAAAACATCACGGGGTGGTGCGCATTGTATGGGTGTGTGTTACATTTGATTCACTAGTAGCAGTGAGAAAAACATCACGGGGTGGTGCGCATTGTATGGGTGTGTGTTACATTAGATTCACTAGTAGCAGTGAGAAAAACATCACGGGGTGGTGCGCATTGTATGGGTGTGTGTTACATTAGATTCACTAGTAGCAGTGAGAAAAACATCACGGGGTGGTGCGCATTGTATGGGTGTGTGTTACATTAGATTCACTAGTAGCAGTGAGAAAAACATCACGGGGTGGTGCGCATTGTATGGGTGTGTGTTACATTAGATTCGCTAGTAGCAGTGAGAAAAACATCACGGGGTGGTGCGCATTGTATGGGTGTGTGTCATATTACATTCACTAGTAGGAGTGAGAAAAACATCACGGGGTCGTGCGCACTGTATGGGTGTGTGTCACATTACATTCACTAGTAGGAGTGAGAAAATCATCACGGGGTTGTGCGCATTGTATGGGTGTGTGTCACATTAGATTCACTAGTAGCAGTGAGAAAAACATCACGGGGTGGTGCGCATTGTATGGGTGTGTGTTACATTACATTCACTAGTAGGAGTGAGAAAAACATCACGGGGTGGTGCGCACTCTATGGGTGTGTGTTACATTACATACACTAGTAGGAGTGAGAAAAACATCACGGGGTGGTGCGCATTGTATGGGTGTGTGTTACATTAGATTCACTAGTAGCAGTGAGAAAAACATCACGGGTTGGTGCGCATAGTATGGGTGTGTGTTACAATAGATTCACTAGTAGCGGTGAGAAAAACATCACGGGGTGGTGCGCATTGTATGGGTGTGTGTTACATTAGACTCACTAGTAGGAGTGAGAAAAACATCACGGGGTGGTGCGCATTGTATGGGTGTGTGTTACATTAGATTCACTAGTAGGAGTGAGAAAAACATCACGGGGTGGTGCGCATTGTATGGGTGTGTGTTACATTAGATTCACTAGTAGCAGTGAGAAAAACATCACGGGGTGGTGCGCATTGTATGGGTGTGTGTTACATTAGATTCACTAGTAGCAGTGAGAAAAACATCAAGGGGTGGTGCGCATTGTATGGGTGTGTGTTACATTAGATTCACTAGTAGCAGTGAGAAAAACATCACGGGGTGGTGCGCATTGTATGGGTGTGTGTCACATTAGATTCACTAGTAGCAGTGAGAAAAACATCACGGGGTGTTGCGCATTGTATGGGTGTGTGTTACATTAGATTCACTAGTAGCAGTGAGAAAAACATCACGGGGTGGTGCGCATTGTATGGGTGTGTGTCACATTACATTCACTAGTAGGAGTGAGAAAAACATCACGGGGTGGTGCGCATTGTATGGGTGTGTGTTACATTACATTCACTAGTAGGAGTGAGAAATACATCACGGGGTGGTGCGCATTGTATGGGTGTGTGTCACATTACATTCACTAGTAGGAGTGAGAAAAGCATCACGGGGTGGTGCGCATTGTATGGGTGTGTGTTACATTACATTCACTAGTAGGAGTGAGAAAAACATCACGGGGTGGTGCGCATTGTATGGGTGTGTGTTACATCAGATTCACTAGTAGCAGTGAGAAAAACATCACGGGGTGTTGCGCATTGTATCGGTGTGTGTTACATTACATTCACTAGTGGCAGTGAGAAAAACATCACGGGGTGGTGCGCATTGTATGGGTGTGTGTTACATTACATTCACTAGTAGGAGTGAGAAAAACATCACGGGGTGGTGCGCATTGTATGGGTGTGTGTTACATTACATTCACTAGTAGGAGTGAGAAAAACATCACGGGGTGGTGCGCATTGTATGGGTGTGTGTTACATTACATTCACTAGTAGGAGTGAGAAAAACATCACGGGGTGGTGCGCACTGTATGGCTGTGTATTACATTACATTCACTAGTAGGAGTGAGAAAAACATCACGGGGTGGTGCGCACTGTATGGGTGTGTGTTACATTACATTCACTAGTAGGAGTGAGAAAAACATAACGGGGTGGTGCGCATTGTATGGGTGTGTGTTACATTACATTCACTAGTAGGAGTGAGAAAAACATCACGGGGTGGTGCGCATTGTATGGATGTGTGTTACATTACATTCACTAGTAGGAGTGAGAAAAACATCACGGGGTGGTGCGCATTGTACGGGTGTGTGTTACATTAGATTCACTAGTAGGAGTGAGAAAATCATCTCGGCGTGGTGCGCATTGTATGGGTGTGTGTTACATTAGATTCACTAGTAGCAGTGAGAAAAACATCACGGGGTGGTGCGCATTGTATTGGTGTGTGTTACATTACATTCACTAGTAGCAGTGAGAAAAACATCACGGGGTGGTGCGCATTGTATGGGTGTGTGTTACATTAGATTCACTAGTAGCAGTGAGAAAAACATCACGGGGTGGTGCGCATTGTATGGGTGTGTGTTACATTTGATTCACTAGTAGCAGTGAGAAAAACATCACGGGGTGGTGCGCATTGTATGGGTGTGTGTTACATTAGATTCACTAGTAGCAGTGAGAAAAACATCACGGGGTGGTGCGCATTGTATGGGTTTGTGTTACATTAGATTCACTAGTAGCAGTGAGAAAAACATCACGGGGTGGTGCGCATTGTATGGGTGTGTGTTACATTAGATTCACTAGTAGCAGTGAGAAAAACATCACGGGGTGGTGCGCATTGTATGGGTGTGTCTTACATTAGATTCACTAGTAGCAGTGAGAAAAACATCACGGGGTGTTGCGCATTGTATGGGTGTGTGTTACATTAGATTCACTAGTAGCAGTGAGAAAAACATCACGGGGTGGTGCGCATTGTATGGGTGTGTGTCACATTACATTCACTAGTAGGAGTGAGAAAAACATCACGGGGTGGTGCGCATTGTATGGGTGTGTGTCACATTAGATTCACTAGTAGCAGTGAGAAAAACATCACGGGGTGGTGCGCATTGTATGGGTGTGTGTTACATTACATTCACTAGTAGGAGTGAGAAAAACATCACGGGGTGGTGCGCACTCTATGGGTGTGTGTTACATTACATACACTAGTAGGAGTGAGAAAAACATCACGGGGTGGTGCGCATTGTATGGGTGTGTGTTACATTAGATTCACAAGTAGCAGTGAGAAAAACATCACGGGTTGGTGCGCATAGTATGGGTGTGTGTTACAATAGATTCACTAGTAGCGGTGAGAAAAACATCACGGGGTGGTGCGCATTGTACGGGTGTGTGTTACATTAGATTCACTAGTAGGAGTGAGAAAATCATCTCGGCGTGGTGCGCATTGTATGGGTGTGTGTTACATTAGATTCACTAGTAGCAGTGAGAAAAACATCACGGGGTGGTGCGCATTGTATTGGTGTGTGTTACATTACATTCACTAGTAGCAGTGAGAAAAACATCACGGGGTGGTGCGCATTGTATGGGTGTGTGTTACATTAGATTCACTAGTAGCAGTGAGAAAAACATCACGGGGTGGTGCGCATTGTATGGGTGTGTGTTACATTTGATTCACTAGTAGCAGTGAGAAAAACATCACGGGGTGGTACGCATTGTATGGGTGTGTGTTACATTAGATTCACTAGTAGCAGTGAGAAAAACATCACGGGGTGGTGCGCATTGTATGGGTTTGTGTTACATTAGATTCACTAGTAGCAGTGAGAAAAACATCACGGGGTGGTGCGCATTGTATGGGTGTGTGTTACATTAGATTCACTAGTAGCAGTGAGAAAAACATCACGGGGTGGTGCGCATTGTATGGGTGTGTCTTACATTAGATTCACTAGTAGCAGTGAGAAAAACATCACGGGGTGTTGCGCATTGTATGGGTGTGTGTTACATTAGATTCACTAGTAGCAGTGAGAAAAACATCACGGGGTGGTGCGCATTGTATGGGTGTGTGTCACATTACATTCACTAGTAGGAGTGAGAAAAACATCACGGGGTGGTGCGCATTGTATGGGTGTGTGTCACATTAGATTCACTAGTAGCAGTGAGAAAAACATCACGGGGTGGTGCGCATTGTATGGGTGTGTGTTACATTACATTCACTAGTAGGAGTGAGAAAAACATCACGGGGTGGTGCGCACTCTATGGGTGTGTGTTACATTACATACACTAGTAGGAGTGAGAAAAACATCACGGGGTGGTGCGCATTGTATGGGTGTGTGTTACATTAGATTCACTAGTAGCAGTGAGAAAAACATCACGGGTTGGTGCGCATAGTATGGGTGTGTGTTACAATAGATTCACTAGTAGCGGTGAGAAAAACATCACGGGGTGGTGCGCATTGTATGGGTGTGTGTTACATTAGACTCACTAGTAGGAGTGAGAAAAACATCACGGGGTGGTGCGCATTGTATGGGTGTGTGTTACATTAGATTCGCTAGTAGCAGTGAGAAAAACATCACGGGTTGGTGCGCATAGTATGGGTGTGTGTTACAATAGATTCACTAGTAGCGGTGAGAAAAACATCACGGGGTGGTGCGCATTGTATGGGTGTGTGTTACATTAGACTCACTAGTAGGAGTGAGAAAAACATCACGGGGTGGTGCGCATTGTATGGGTGTGTGTTACATTAGATTCACTAGTAGGAGTGAGAAAAACATCACGGGGTGGTGCGCATTGTATGGGTGTGTGTTACATTAGATTCACTAGTAGCAGTGAGAAAAACATCACGGGGTGGTGCGCATTGTATGGGTGTGTGTTACATTAGATTCACTAGTAGCAGTGAGAAAAACATCACGGGGTGGTGCGCATTGTATGGGTGTGTGTTACATTAGATTCACTAGTAGCAGTGAGAAAAACATCACGGGGTGGTGCGCACTGTATGGCTGTGTATTACATTACATTCACTAGTAGGAGTGAGAAAAACATCACGGGGTGGTGCGCACTGTATGGTTGTGTGTTACATTACATTCACTAGTAGGAGTGAGAAAAACATAACGGGGTGGTGCGCATTGTATGGGTGTGTGTTACATTACATTCACTAGTAGGAGTGAGAAAAACATCACGGGGTGGTGCGCATTGTATGGATGTGTGTTACATTACATTCACTAGTAGGAGTGAGAAAAACATCACGGGGTGGTGCGCATTGTACGGGTGTGTGTTACATTAGATTCACTAGTAGGAGTGAGAAAATCATCTCGGCGTGGTGCGCATTGTATGGGTGTGTGTTACATTAGATTCACTAGTAGCAGTGAGAAAAACATCACGGGGTGGTGCGCATTGTATTGGTGTGTGTTACATTACATTCACTAGTAGCAGTGAGAAAAACATCACGGGGTGGTGCGCATTGTATGGGTGTGTGTTACATTAGATTCACTAGTAGCAGTGAGAAAAACATCACGGGGTGGTGCGCATTGTATGGGTGTGTGTTACATTAGATTCACTAGTAGCAGTGAGAAAAACATCACGGGGTGGTGCGCATTGTATGGGTGTGTGTTACATTAGATTCACTAGTAGCAGTGAGAAAAACATCACGGGGTGTTGCGCATTGTATGGGTGTGTGTTACATTAGATTCACTAGTAGCAGTGAGAAAAACATCACGGGGTGGTGCGCATTGTATGGGTGTGTGTCACATTACATTCACTAGTAGGAGTGAGAAAAACATCACGGGGTGGTGCGCATTGTATGGGTGTGTGTTACATTAGATTCACTAGTAGCAGTGAGAAAAACATCACGTGGTGTTGCGCATTGTATGGGTGTGTGTTACATTAGATTCACTAGTAGGAGTGAGAAAAACATCACGGGGTGGTGCGCATTGTATGGGTGTGTGTTACATTAGATTCACTAGTAGCAGTGAGAAAAACATCACGGGGTGGTGCGCATTGTATGGGTGTGTGTTACATTACATTCACTAGTAGCAGTGAGAAAAAGATCACGGGGTGGTGCGCATTGTATGGGTGTGTGTTACATTACATTCACTAGTAGGAGTGAGAAAAGCATCATGGGGTGGTGCGCATTGTATGGGTGTGTGTTACATTACATTCACTAGTAGGAGTGAGAAAAACATCACGGGGTGGTGCGCATTGTATGGGTGTGTGTTACATCAGATTCACTAGTAGCAGTGAGAAAAACATCACGGGGTGTTGCGCATTGTATCGGTGTGTGTTACATTACATTCACTAGTGGCAGTGAGAAAAACATCACGGGGTGGTGCGCATTGTATGGGTGTGTGTTACATTACATTCACTAGTAGGAGTGAGAAAAACATCACGGGGTGGTGCGCATTGTATGGGTGTGTGTTACATTACATTCACTAGTAGGAGTGAGAAAAACATCACGGGGTGGTGCGCACTGTATGGCTGTGTATTACATTACATTCACTAGTAGGAGTGAGAAAAACATCACGGGGTGGTGCGCACTGTATGGTTGTGTGTTACATTACATTCACTAGTAGGAGTGAGAAAAACATAACGGGGTGGTGCGCATTGTATGGGTGTGTGTTACATTACATTCACTAGTAGGAGTGAGAAAAACATCACGGGGTGGTGCGCATTGTATGGATGTGTGTTACATTACATTCACTAGTAGGAGTGAGAAAAACATCACGGGGTGGTGCGCATTGTACGGGTGTGTGTTACATTAGATTCACTAGTAGGAGTGAGAAAATCATCTCGGCGTGGTGCGCATTGTATGGGTGTGTGTTACATTAGATTCACTAGTAGCAGTGAGAAAAACATCACGGGGTGGTGCGCATTGTATTGGTGTGTGTTACATTACATTCACTAGTAGCAGTGAGAAAAACATCACGGGGTGGTGCGCATTGTATGGGTGTGTGTTACATTAGATTCACTAGTAGCAGTGAGAAAAACATCACGGGGTGGTGCGCATTGTATGGGTGTGTGTTACATTTGATTCACTAGTAGCAGTGAGAAAAACATCACGGGGTGGTGCGCATTGTATGGGTGTGTGTTACATTAGATTCACTAGTAGCAGTGAGAAAAACATCACGGGGTGGTGCGCATTGTATGGGTTTGTGTTACATTAGATTCACTAGTAGCAGTGAGAAAAACATCACGGGGTGGTGCGCATTGTATGGGTGTGTGTTACATTAGATTCACTAGTAGCAGTGAGAAAAACATCACGGGGTGGTGCGCATTGTATGGGTGTGTCTTACATTAGATTCACTAGTAGCAGTGAGAAAAACATCACGGGGTGTTGCGCATTGTATGGGTGTGTGTTACATTAGATTCACTAGTAGCAGTGAGAAAAACATCACGGGATGGTGCGCATTGTATGGGTGTGTGTCACATTACATTCACTAGTAGGAGTGAGAAAAACATCACGGGGTGGTGCGCATTGTATGGGTGTGTGTCACATTACATTCACTAGTAGGAGTGAGAAAATCATCACGGGGTTGTGCGCATTGTATGGGTGTGTGTCACATTAGATTCACTAGTAGCAGTGAGAAAAACATCACGGGGTGGTGCGCATTGTATGGGTGTGTGTCACATTAGATTCACTAGTAGCAGTGAGAAAAACATCACGTGGTGGTGCGCATTGTATGGGTGTGTGTCACATTAGATTCACTAGTAGCAGTGAGAAAAACATCACGGGGTGGTGCGCATTGTATGGGTGTGTGTTACATTAGATTCACTAGTAGGAGTGAGAAAAACATCACGGGGTGGTGCGCATTGTATGGGTGTGTGTTACATTAGATTCACTAGTAGCAGTGAGAAAAACATCACGGGGTGGTGCGCATTGTATGGGTGTGTGTTACATTACATTCACTAGTAGGAGTGAGAAAAACATCACGGGGTGGTGCGCCTTGTATGGGTGTGTGTTACATTACATTCACTAGTAGGAGTGAGAAAAACATCACGGGGTGGTGCGCCTTGTATGGGTGTGTGTTACATTAGATTCACTAGTAGGAGTGAGAAAAACATCACGGGGTGGTGCGCCTTGTATGGGTGTGTGTTACATTAGATTCACTAGTAGGAGGGAGAAAAACATCACGGGGTGGTGCGCATTGTATGGGTGTGTGTTACATTAGATTCACTAGTAGCAGTGAGAAAAACATCACGGGGTGGTGCGCATTGTATGGGTGTGTGTTACATTAGATTCACTAGTAGGAGTGAGAAAAACATCACGGGGTGGTGCGCATTGTATGGGTGTGTGTTACATTACATTCACTAGTAGCAGTGAGAAAAACATCACGGGGTGGTGCGCATTGTATGGGTGTGTGTTACATTAGATTCACTAGTAGCAGTGAGAAAAACATCACGGGGTGGTGGGCATTGTATGGGTGTGTGTTACATTACATTCACTAGTAGCAGTGAGAAAAACATCACGGGTGGTGCGCCTTGTATGGGTGTGTGTTACATTACATTCACTAGTAGGAGTGAGAAAAACATCACGGGGTGGTGCGCATTGTATGGGTGTGTGTTACATTAGATTCACAAGTAGCAGTGAGAAAAACATCACGGGGTGGTGCGCATTGTATGGGTGTGTGTTACATTAGACTCACTAGTAGCAGTGAGAAAAACATCACGGGGAGTTGCGCATTGTATGGGTGTGTGTTACATTAGATTCACTAGTAGGAGTGAGAAAAACATCACGGGGTGGTGCGCATTGTATGGGTGTGTGTCACATTAGATTCACTAGTAGGAGTGAGAAAAACATCACGGGGTCGTGCGCATTGTATGGGTGTGTGTTACATTAGATTGACTAGTAGGAGGGAGAAAAACATCACGGGGTGGTGCGCATTGTATGGGTGTGTGTTACATTAGATTCACTAGTAGCAGTGAGAAAAACATCACGGGGTGGTGCGCATTGTATGGGTGTGTGTTACATTACATTCACTAGTAGGAGTGAGAAAAACATCACGGGGTGGTGCGCCTTGTATGGGTGTGTGTTACATTACATTCACTAGTAGGAGTGAGAAAAACATCACGGGGTGGTGCGCCTTGTATGGGTGTGTGTTACATTAGATTCCCTAGTAGGAGTGAGAAAAACATCACGGGGTGGTGCGCCTTGTATGGGTGTGTGTTACATTAGATTCACTAGTAGGAGGGAGAAAAAAATCACGGGGTGGTGCGCACTGTATGGGTGTGTGTTACATTAGATTCACTAGTAGGAGTGAGAAAAACATCACGGGGTGGTGCGCATTGTATGGGTGTGTGTTACATTACATTCACTAGTAGCAGTGAGAAAAACATCACGGGGTGGTGCGCATTGTATGGGTGTGTGTTACATTACATTCAATAGTAGCAGTGAGAAAAACATCACGGGGTGGTGCGCATTGTATGGGTGTGTGTTACATTACATTCACTAGTAGCAGTGAGAAAAACATCACGGGGTGGTGCGCATTGTATGGGTGTGTGTTACATTAGATTCACTAGTAGCAGTGAGAAAAACATCACGGGGTGGTGCGCATTGTATGGGTGTGTGTTACATTAGATTCACTAGTAGCAGTGAGAAAAACATCACGGGGTGGTGCGCATTGTATGGGTGTGTGTTACATTACATTCACTAGTAGCAGCGAGAAAAACATCACGGGGTGGTGCAGATTGTATGGGTGTGTGTTACATTACATTCACTAGTAGGAGTGAGAAAAACATCACGGGGTGGTGCGCCTTGTATGGGTGTGTGTTACATTAGATTCACTAGTAGGAGTGAGAAAAACATCACGGGGTGGTGCGCATTTTATGTGTGTGTGTCACATTAGATTCACTAGTAGCAGTGAGAAAAACATCACGGGGTGGTGCCCATTGTATGGGTGTGTGTCACATTAGATTCTTTAGTAGCAGTGAGAAAAACATCACGGGGTGGTGCGCATTGTATGGGTGTGTGTCACATTAGATTCACTAGTAGGAGTGAGAAAAACATCACGGGGTGGTGCGCGTTGTATGGGTGTGTGTCACATTAGATTCACTAGTAGGAGGGAGAAAAACATCACGGGGTGGTGCGCATTGTATGGGTGTGTGTTACATTAGATTCACTAGTAGCAGTGAGAAAAACATCACGGGGTGGTGCGCATTGTATGGGTGTGTGTTACATTACATTCACTAGTAGGAGTGAGAAAAACATCACGGGGTGGTGCGCCTTGTATGGGTGTGTGTTACATTACATTCACTAGTAGGAGTGAGAAAAACATCACGGGGTGGTGCGCCTTGTATGGGTGTGTGTTACATTAGATTCACTAGTAGGAGTGAGAAAAACATCACGGGGTGGTGCGCCTTGTATGGGTGTGTGTTACATTAGATTCACTAGTAGGAGGGAGAAAAACATCACGGGGTGGTGCGCATTGTATGGGTGTGTGTTACATTAGATTCACTAGTAGCAGTGAGAAAAACATCACGGGGTGGTGCGCATTGTATGGGTGTGTGTTACATTAGATTCACTAGTAGGAGTGAGAAAAACATCACGGGGTGGTGCGCATTGTATGGGTGTGTGTTACATTACATTCACTAGTAGCAGTGAGAAAAACATCACGGGGTGGTGCGCATTGTATGGGTGTGTGTTACATTAGATTCACTAGTAGCAGTGAGAAAAACATCACGGGGTGGTGCGCATTGTATGGGTGTGTGTTACATTACATTCACTAGTAGCAGTGAGAAAAACATCACGGGTGGTGCGCCTTGTATGGGTGTGTGTTACATTACATTCACTAGTAGGAGTGAGAAAAACATCACGGGGTGGTGCGCATTGTATGGGTGTGTGTTACATTAGATTCACAAGTAGCAGTGAGAAAAACATCACGGGGTGGTGCGCATTGTATGGGTGTGTGTTACATTAGACTCACTAGTAGCAGTGAGAAAAACATCACGGGGAGTTGCGCATTGTATGGGTGTGTGTTACATTAGATTCACTAGTAGGAGTGAGAAAAACATCACGGGGTGGTGCGCATTGTATGGGTGTGTGTCACATTAGATTCACTAGTAGGAGTGAGAAAAACATCACGGGGTGGTGCGCATTGTATGGGTGTGTGTTACATTAGATTCACCAGTAGGAGTGAGAAAAACATCACGGGGTGGTGCGCCTTGTATGGGTGTGTGTTACATTACATTCACTAGTAGGAGTGAGAAAAACATCACGGGGTGGTGCGCCTTGTATGGGTGTGTGTTACATTAGATTCACTAGTAGGAGTGAGAAAAACATCACGGGGTGGTGCGCCTTGTATGGGTGTGTGTTACATTAGATTCACTAGTAGGAGGGAGAAAAACATCACGGGGTGGTGCGCATTGTATGGGTGTGTGTTACATTAGATTCACTAGTAGCAGTGAGAAAAACATCACGGGGTGGTGCGCATTGTATGGGTGTGTGTTACATTAGATTCACTAGTAGGAGTGAGAAAAACATCACGGGGTGGTGCGCATTGTATGGGTGTGTGTTACATTACATTCACTAGTAGCAGTGAGAAAAACATCACGGGGTGGTGCGCATTGTATGGGTGTGTGTTACATTAGATTCACTAGTAGCAGTGAGAAAAACATCACGGGGTGGTGCGCATTGTATGGGTGTGTGTTACATTACATTCACTAGTAGCAGTGAGAAAAACATCACGGGTGGTGCGCCTTGTATGGGTGTGTGTTACATTACATTCACTAGTAGGAGTGAGAAAAACATCACGGGGTGGTGCGCATTGTATGGGTGTGTGTTACATTAGATTCACAAGTAGCAGTGAGAAAAACATCACGGGGTGGTGCGCATTGTATGGGTGTGTGTTACATTAGACTCACTAGTAGCAGTGAGAAAAACATCACGGGGAGTTGCGCATTGTATGGGTGTGTGTTACATTAGATTCACTAGTAGGAGTGAGAAAAACATCACGGGGTGGTGCGCATTGTATGGGTGTGTGTCACATTAGATTCACTAGTAGGAGTGAGAAAAACATCACGGGGTGGTGCGCATTGTATGGGTGTGTGTTACATTAGATTCACTAGTAGGAGGGAGAAAAACATCACGGGGTGGTGCGCATTGTATGGGTGTGTGTTACATTAGATTCACTAGTAGCAGTGAGAAAAACATCACGGGGTGGTGCGCATTGTATGGGTGTGTGTTACATTACATTCACTAGTAGGAGTGAGAAAAACATCACGGGGTGGTGCGCCTTGTATGGGTGTGTGTCACATTAGATTCACTAGTAGCAGTGAGAAAAACATCACGGGGTGGTGCCCATTGTATGGGTGTGTGTCACATTAGATTCTTTAGTAGCAGTGAGAAAAACATCACGGGGTGGTGCGCATTGTATGGGTGTGTGTTACATTACATTCACTAGTAGCAGTGAGAAAAATATCACGGGGTGGTGCGCATTGTATGGGTGTGTGTTACATTAGATTCACTAGTAGCAGTGAGAAAAACATCACGGGGTGGTGCGCATTGTATGGGTGTGTGTTACATTAGATTCACTAGTAGCAGTGAGAAAAACATCACGGGGTGGTGCGCATTGTATGGGTGTGTGTTACATTAGATTCACAAGTAGCAGTGAGAAAAACATCACGGGGTGGTGCCCATTGTATGGGTGTGTGTCACATTAGATTCACTAGTAGGAGTGAGAAAAACATCACGGGGTGGTGCGCCTTGTATGGGTGTGTGTTACATTAGATTCACTAGTAGGAGTGAGAAAAACATCACGGGGTGGTGCGCCTTGTATGGGTGTGTGTTACATTAGATTCACTAGTAGGAGGGAGAAAAAAATCACGGGGTGGTGCGCACTGTATGGGTGTGTGTTACATTAGATTCACTAGTAGGAGTGAGAAAAACATCACGGGGTGGTGCGCATTGTATGGGTGTGTGTTACATTACATTCACTAGTAGCAGTGAGAAAAACATCACGGGGTGGTGCGCATTGTATGGGTGTGTGTTACATTACATTCAATAGTAGCAGTGAGAAAAACATCACGGGGTGGTGCGCATTGTATGGGTGTGTGTTACATTACATTCACTAGTAGCAGTGAGAAAAACATCACGGGGTGGTGCGCATTGTATGGGTGTGTGTTACATTAGATTCACTAGTAGCAGTGAGAAAAACATCACGGGGTGGTGCGCATTGTATGGGTGTGTGTTACATTAGATTCACTAGTAGCAGTGAGAAAAACATCACGGGGTGGTGCGCATTGTATGGGTGTGTGTTACATTAGATTCACTAGTAGCAGTGAGAAAAACATCACGGGGTGGTGCGCATTGTATGGGTGTGTGTTACATTACATTCACTAGTAGGAGTGAGAAAAACATCACGGGGTGGTGCGCATTCTATGGGTGTGTGTTACATTAGATTCACTAGTAGGAGTGAGAAAAACATCACGGGGTGGTGCGCCTTGTATGGGTGTGTGTTACATTAGATTCACTAGTAGGAGTGAGAAAAACATCACGGGGTGGTGCGCATTTTATGTGTGTGTGTCACATTAGATTCACTAGTAGCAGTGAGAAAAACATCACGGGGTGGTGCGCATTGTATGGGTGTGTGTTACATTACATTCACTAGTAGCAGTGAGAAAAACATCACGGGGTGGTGCAGATTGTATGGGTGTGTGTTACATTACATTCACTAGTAGGAGTGAGAAAAACATCACGGGGTGGTGCGCCTTGTATGGGTGTGTGTTACATTAGATTCACTAGTAGGAGTGAGAAAAACATCACGGGGTGGTGCGCATTTTATGTGTGTGTGTCACATTAGATTCACTAGTAGCAGTGAGAAAAACATCACGGGGTGGTGCCCATTGTATGGGTGTGTGTCACATTAGATTCTTTAGTAGCAGTGAGAAAAATATCACGGGGTGGTGCGCATTGTATGGGTGTGTGTCACATTAGATTCACTAGTAGGAGTGAGAAAAACATCACGGGGTGGTGCGCCTTGTATGGGTGTGTGTTACATTAGATTCACTAGTAGGAGTGAGAAAAACATCACGGGGTGGTGCGCCTTGTATGGGTGTGTGTTACATTAGATTCACTAGTAGGAGGGAGAAAAACATCACGGGGTGGTGCGCATTGTATGGGTGTGTGTTACATTAGATTCACTAGTAGCAGTGAGAAAAACATCACGGGGTGGTGCGCATTGTATGGGTGTGTGTTACATTAGACTCACTAGTAGCAGTGAGAAAAACATCACGGGGAGTTGCGCATTGTATGGGTGTGTGTTACATTAGATTCACTAGTAGGAGTGAGAAAAACATCACGGGGTGGTGCGCATTGTATGGGTGTGTGTCACATTAGATTCACTAGTAGGAGTGAGAAAAACATCACGGGGTCGTGCGCATTGTATGGGTGTGTGTTACATTAGATTCACTAGTAGGAGGGAGAAAAACATCACGGGGTGGTGCGCATTGTATGGGTGTGTGTTACATTAGATTCACTAGTAGCAGTGAGAAAAACATCACGGGGTGGTGCGCATTGTATGGGTGTGTGTTACATTACATTCACTAGTAGGAGTGAGAAAAACATCACGGGGTGGTGCGCCTTGTATGGGTGTGTGTTACATTACATTCACTAGTAGGAGTGAGAAAAACATCACGGGGTGGTGCGCCTTGTATGGGTGTGTGTTACATTAGATTCCCTAGTAGGAGTGAGAAAAACATCACGGGGTGGTGCGCCTTGTATGGGTGTGTGTTACATTAGATTCACTAGTAGGAGGGAGAAAAAAATCACGGGGTGGTGCGCACTGTATGGGTGTGTGTTACATTAGATTCACTAGTAGGAGTGAGAAAAACATCACGGGGTGGTGCGCATTGTATGGGTGTGTGTTACATTACATTCACTAGTAGCAGTGAGAAAAACATCACGGGGTGGTGCGCATTGTATGGGTGTGTGTTACATTACATTCAATAGTAGCAGTGAGAAAAACATCACGGGGTGGTGCGCATTGTATGGGTGTGTGTTACATTACATTCACTAGTAGCAGTGAGAAAAACATCACGGGGTGGTGCGCATTGTATGGGTGTGTGTTACATTAGATTCACTAGTAGCAGTGAGAAAAACATCACGGGGTGGTGCACATTGTATGGGTGTGTGTTACATTAGATTCACTAGTAGCAGTGAGAAAAACATCACGGGGTGGTGCGCATTGTATGGGTGTGTGTTACATTACATTCACTAGTAGCAGTGAGAAAAACATCACGGGGTGGTGCAGATTGTATGGGTGTGTGTTACATTACATTCACTAGTAGGAGTGAGAAAAACATCACGGGGTGGTGCGCCTTGTATGGGTGTGTGTTACATTAGATTCACTAGTAGGAGTGAGAAAAACATCACGGGGTGGTGCGCATTTTATGTGTGTGTGTCACATTAGATTCACTAGTAGCAGTGAGAAAAACATCACGGGGTGGTGCCCATTGTATGGGTGTGTGTCACATTAGATTCTTTAGTAGCAGTGAGAAAAACATCACGGGGTGGTGCGCATTGTATGGGTGTGTGTCACATTAGATTCACTAGTAGGAGTGAGAAAAACATCACGGGGTGGTGCGCGTTGTATGGGTGTGTGTCACATTAGATTCACTAGTAGGAGGGAGAAAAACATCACGGGGTGGTGCGCATTGTATGGGTGTGTGTTACATTAGATTCACTAGTAGCAGTGAGAAAAACATCACGGGGTGGTGCGCATTGTATGGGTGTGTGTTACATTACATTCACTAGTAGGAGTGAGAAAAACATCACGGGGTGGTGCGCCTTGTATGGGTGTGTGTTACATTACATTCACTAGTAGGAGTGAGAAAAACATCACGGGGTGGTGCGCCTTGTATGGGTGTGTGTTACATTAGATTCACTAGTAGGAGTGAGAAAAACATCACGGGGTGGTGCGCCTTGTATGGGTGTGTGTTACATTAGATTCACTAGTAGGAGGGAGAAAAACATCACGGGGTGGTGCGCATTGTATGGGTGTGTGTTACATTAGATTCACTAGTAGCAGTGAGAAAAACATCACGGGGTGGTGCGCATTGTATGGGTGTGTGTTACATTAGATTCACTAGTAGGAGTGAGAAAAACATCACGGGGTGGTGCGCATTGTATGGGTGTGTGTTACATTACATTCACTAGTAGCAGTGAGAAAAACATCACGGGGTGGTGCGCATTGTATGGGTGTGTGTTACATTAGACTCACTAGTAGCAGTGAGAAAAACATCACGGGGAGTTGCGCATTGTATGGGTGTGTGTTACATTAGATTCACTAGTAGGAGTGAGAAAAACATCACGGGGTGGTGCGCATTGTATGGGTGTGTGTTACATTACATTCACTAGTAGCAGTGAGAAAAATATCACGGGGTGGTGCGCATTGTATGGGTGTGTGTTACATTAGATTCACTAGTAGCAGTGAGAAAAACATCACGGGGTGGTGCGCATTGTATGGGTGTGTGTTACATTAGATTCACTAGTAGCAGTGAGAAAAACATCACGGGGTGGTGCGCATTGTATGGGTGTGTGTTACATTAGATTCACAAGTAGCAGTGAGAAAAACATCACGGGGTGGTGCCCATTGTATGGGTGTGTGTCACATTAGATTCACTAGTAGGAGTGAGAAAAACATCACGGGGTGGTGCGCCTTGTATGGGTGTGTGTTACATTAGATTCACTAGTAGGAGTGAGAAAAACATCACGGGGTGGTGCGCCTTGTATGGGTGTGTGTTACATTAGATTCACTAGTAGGAGGGAGAAAAAAATCACGGGGTGGTGCGCACTGTATGGGTGTGTGTTACATTAGATTCACTAGTAGGAGTGAGAAAAACATCACGGGGTGGTGCGCATTGTATGGGTGTGTGTTACATTACATTCACTAGTAGCAGTGAGAAAAACATCACGGGGTGGTGCGCATTGTATGGGTGTGTGTTACATTACATTCAATAGTAGCAGTGAGAAAAACATCACGGGGTGGTGCGCATTGTATGGGTGTGTGTTACATTACATTCACTAGTAGCAGTGAGAAAAACATCACGGGGTGGTGCGCATTGTATGGGTGTGTGTTACATTAGATTCACTAGTAGCAGTGAGAAAAACATCACGGGGTGGTGCGCATTGTATGGGTGTGTGTTACATTAGATTCACTAGTAGCAGTGAGAAAAACATCACGGGGTGGTGCGCATTGTATGGGTGTGTGTTACATTAGATTCACTAGTAGCAGTGAGAAAAACATCACGGGGTGGTGCGCATTGTATGGGTGTGTGTTACATTACATTCACTAGTAGGAGTGAGAAAAACATCACGGGGTGGTGCGCATTCTATGGGTGTGTGTTACATTAGATTCACTAGTAGGAGTGAGAAAAACATCACGGGGTGGTGCGCCTTGTATGGGTGTGTGTTACATTAGATTCACTAGTAGGAGTGAGAAAAACATCACGGGGTGGTGCGCATTTTATGTGTGTGTGTCACATTAGATTCACTAGTAGCAGTGAGAAAAACATCACGGGGTGGTGCGCATTGTATGGGTGTGTGTTACATTACATTCACTAGTAGCAGTGAGAAAAACATCACGGGGTGGTGCAGATTGTATGGGTGTGTGTTACATTACATTCACTAGTAGGAGTGAGAAAAACATCACGGGGTGGTGCGCCTTGTATGGGTGTGTGTTACATTAGATTCACTAGTAGGAGTGAGAAAAACATCACGGGGTGGTGCGCATTTTATGTGTGTGTGTCACATTAGATTCACTAGTAGCAGTGAGAAAAACATCACGGGGTGGTGCCCATTGTATGGGTGTGTGTCACATTAGATTCTTTAGTAGCAGTGAGAGAAACATCACGGGGTGGTGCGCATTGTATGGGTGTGTGTCACATTAGATTCACTAGTAGGAGTGAGAAAAACATCACGGGGTGGTGCGCCTTGTATGGGTGTGTGTTACATTAGATTCACTAGTAGGAGTGAGAAAAACATCACGGGGTGGTGCGCCTTGTATGGGTGTGTGTTACATTAGATTCACTAGTAGGAGGGAGAAAAACATCACGGGGTGGTGCGCATTGTATGGGTGTGTGTTACATTAGATTCACTAGTAGCAGTGAGAAAAACATCACGGGGTGGTGCGCATTGTATGGGTGTGTGTTACATTAGATTCACTAGTAGGAGTGAGAAAAACATCACGGGGTGGTGCGCATTGTATGGGTGTGTGTTACATTACATTCACTAGTAGCAGTGAGAAAAACATCACGGGGTGGTGCGCATTGTATGGGTGTGTGTTACATTAGATTCACTAGTAGCAGTGAGAAAAACATCACGGGGTGGTGCGCATTGTATGGGTGTGTGTTACATTACATTCACTAGTAGCAGTGAGAAAAACATCACGGGTGGTGCGCCTTGTATGGGTGTGTGTTACATTACATTCACTAGTAGGAGTGAGAAAAACATCACGGGGTGGTGCGCATTGTATGGGTGTGTGTTACATTAGATTCACAAGTAGCAGTGAGAAAAACATCACGGGGTGGTGCGCATTGTATGGGTGTGTGTTACATTAGACTCACTAGTAGCAGTGAGAAAAACATCACGGGGAGTTGCGCATTGTATGGGTGTGTGTTACATTAGATTCACTAGTAGGAGTGAGAAAAACATCACGGGGTGGTGCGCATTGTATGGGTGTGTGTCACATTAGATTCACTAGTAGGAGTGAGAAAAACATCACGGGGTGGTGCGCATTGTATGGGTGTGTGTTACATTAGATTCACTAGTAGGAGGGAGAAAAACATCACGGGGTGGTGCGCATTGTATGGGTGTGTGTTACATTAGATTCACTAGTAGCAGTGAGAAAAACATCACGGGGTGGTGCGCATTGTATGGGTGTGTGTTACATTACATTCACTAGTAGGAGTGAGAAAAACATCACGGGGTGGTGCGCCTTGTATGGGTGTGTGTTACATTACATTCACTAGTAGGAGTGAGAAAAACATCACGGGGTGGTGCGCCTTGTATGGGTGTGTGTTACATTAGATTCCCTAGTAGGAGTGAGAAAAACATCACGGGGTGGTGCGCCTTGTATGGGTGTGTGTTACATTAGATTCACTAGTAGGAGGGAGAAAAAAATCACGGGGTGGTGCGCACTGTATGGGTGTGTGTTACATTAGATTCACTAGTAGGAGTGAGAAAAACATCACGGGGTGGTGCGCATTGTATGGGTGTGTGTTACATTACATTCACTAGTAGCAGTGAGAAAAACATCACGGGGTGGTGCGCATTGTATGGGTGTGTGTTACATTACATTCAATAGTAGCAGTGAGAAAAACATCACGGGGTGGTGCGCATTGTATGGGTGTGTGTTACATTACATTCACTAGTAGCAGTGAGAAAAACATCACGGGGTGGTGCGCATTGTATGGGTGTGTGTTACATTAGATTCACTAGTAGCAGTGAGAAAAACATCACGGGGTGGTGCGCATTGTATGGGTGTGTGTTACATTAGATTCACTAGTAGCAGTGAGAAAAACATCACGGGGTGGTGCGCATTGTATGGGTGTGTGTTACATTACATTCACTAGTAGCAGTGAGAAAAACATCACGGGGTGGTGCAGATTGTATGGGTGTGTGTTACATTACATTCACTAGTAGGAGTGAGAAAAACATCACGGGGTGGTGCGCCTTGTATGGGTGTGTGTTACATTAGATTCACTAGTAGGAGTGAGAAAAACATCACGGGGTGGTGCGCATTTTATGTGTGTGTGTCACATTAGATTCACTAGTAGCAGTGAGAAAAACATCACGGGGAGGTGCCCATTGTATGGGTGTGTGTCACATTAGATTCTTTAGTAGCAGTGAGAAAAAGATCACGGGGTGGTGCGCATTGTATGGGTGTGTGTCACATTAGATTCACTAGTAGGAGTGAGAAAAACATCACGGGGTGGTGCGCATTGTATGGGTGTGTGTCACATTAGATTCACTAGTAGGAGGGAGAAAAACATCACGGGGTGGTGCGCATTGTATGGGTGTGTGTTACATTAGATTCACTAGTAGCAGTGAGAAAAACATCACGGGGTGGTGCGCATTGTATGGGTGTGTGTTACATTACATTCACTAGTAGGAGTGAGAAAAACATCACGGGGTGGTGCGCCTTGTATGGGTGTGTGTTACATTACATTCACTAGTAGGAGTGAGAAAAACATCACGGGGTGGTGCGCCTTGTATGGGTGTGTGTTACATTAGATTCACTAGTAGAAGTGAGAAAAACATCACGGGGTGGTGCGCCTTGTATGGGTGTGTGTTACATTAGATTCACTAGTAGGAGGGAGAAAAACATCACGGGGTGGTGCGCATTGTATGGGTGTGTGTTACATTAGATTCACTAGTAGCAGTGAGAAAAACATCACGGGGTGGTGCGCATTGTATGGGTGTGTGTTACATTAGATTCACTAGTAGGAGTGAGAAAAACATCACGGGGTGGTGCGCATTGTATGGGTGTGTGTTACATTACATTCACTAGTAGCAGTGAGAAAAACATCACGGGGTGGTGCGCATTGTATGGGTGTGTGTTACATTAGATTCACTAGTAGCAGTGAGAAAAACATCACGGGGTGGTGCGCATTGTATGGGTGTGTGTTACATTACATTCACTAGTAGCAGTGAGAAAAACATCACGGGTGGTGCGCCTTGTATGGGTGTGTGTTACATTACATTCACTAGTAGGAGTGAGAAAAACATCACGGGGTGGTGCGCATTGTATGGGTGTGTGTTACATTAGATTCACAAGTAGCAGTGAGAAAAACATCACGGGGTGGTGCGCATTGTATGGGTGTGTGTTACATTAGACTCACTAGTAGCAGTGAGAAAAACATCACGGGGAGTTGCGCATTGTATGGGTGTGTGTTACATTAGATTCACTAGTAGGAGTGAGAAAAACATCACGGGGTGGTGCGCATTGTATGGGTGTGTGTCACATTAGATTCACTAGTAGGAGTGAGAAAAACATCACGGGGTCGTGCGCATTGTATGGGTGTGTGTTACATTAGATTCACTAGTAGGAGGGAGAAAAACATCACGGGGTGGTGCGCATTGTATGGGTGTGTGTTACATTAGATTCACTAGTAGCAGTGAGAAAAACATCACGGGGTGGTGCGCATTGTATGGGTGTGTGTTACATTACATTCACTAGTAGGAGTGAGAAAAACATCACGGGGTGGTGCGCCTTGTATGGGTGTGTGTTACATTACATTCACTAGTAGGAGTGAGAAAAACATCACGGGGTGGTGCGCCTTGTATGGGTGTGTGTTACATTAGATTCCCTAGTAGGAGTGAGAAAAACATCACGGGGTGGTGCGCCTTGTATGGGTGTGTGTTACATTAGATTCACTAGTAGGAGGGAGAAAAACATCACGGGGTGGTGCGCATTGTATGGGTGTGTGTTACATTAGATTCACTAGTAGCAGTGAGAAAAACATCACGGGGTGGTGCGCATTGTATGGGTGTGTGTTACATTAGATTCACTAGTAGGAGTGAGAAAAACATCACGGGGTGGTGCGCATTGTATGGGTGTGTGTTACATTACATTCACTAGTAGCAGTGAGAAAAACATCACGGGGTGGTGCGCATTGTATGGGTGTGTGTTACATTAGATTCACTAGTAGCAGTGAGAAAAACATCACGGGGTGGTGCGCATTGTATGGGTGTGTGTTACATTACATTCACTAGTAGCAGTGAGAAAAACATCACGGGTGGTGCGCCTTGTATGGGTGTGTGTTACATTACATTCACTAGTAGGAGTGAGAAAAACATCACGGGGTGGTGCGCCTTGTATGGGTGTGTGTTACATTAGGTTCACTAGTAGGAGTGAGAAAAACATCACGGGGTGGTGCGCCTTGTATGGGTGTGTGTTACATTAGAATCACTAGTAACAGTGAGAAAAACATCACGGGGAGTTGCGCATTGTATGGGTGTGTGTTACATTAGATTCACTAGTAGGAGTGAGAAAAACATCACGGGGTGGTGCGCACTGTATGGGTGTGTGTTACATTAGATTCACTAGTAGCAGTGAGAAAAACATCACGGGGTGGTGCGAATTGTATGGGTGTGTGTTACATTAGATTCACTAGTAGCAGTGAGAAAAACATCACGGGGTGGTGCGCATTGTATGGGGGTGTGTTACATTAGATTCACTAGTAGCAGTGAGAAAAACATCACGGGGTGGTGCGCATTGTATGGGTGTGTGTTACATTAGATTCACTAGTAGCAGTGAGAAAAACATCACGGGGTGGTGCGCATTGTATGGGTGTGTGTTACATTACATTCACTAGTAGCAGTGAGAAAAACATCACGGGGTGGTGCGCATTGTATGGTTGTGTGTTACATTAGATTCACTAGTAGCAGTGAGAAAAACATCACGGGGTGGTGCGCATTGTATGGGTGTGTGTTACATTAGATTCACTAGTAGCAGTGAGAAAAACATCACGGGGTGGTGCGCATTGTATGGGTGTGTGTTACATTACATTCACTAGTAGCAGTGAGAAAAACATCACGGGGTGGTGCGCATTGTATGGGTGTGTGTTACATTAGATTCACTAGTAGCATTGAGAAAAACATCACGGGGTGGTGCGCATTGTATGGGTGTGTGCTACATTAGATTCACTAGTAGGAGTGAGAAAAACATCACGGGGAGTTGCGCATTGTATGGGTGTGTGTCACATTAGATTCACTAGTAGGAGTGAGAAAAACATCATGAGGTGGTGCGCATTGTATGGGTGTGTGTCACATTAGATTCACTAGTAGGAGTGAGAAAAACATCACGGGGTGGTGCGCATTGTATGTGTGTGTGTCTCATTAGATTCCCTAGTAGAGGTGAGAAAAACATCACGGGGTGGTGCGCATTGTATGGGTGTGTTTCACATTATATTCACTAGTAGCAGTGAGAAAAACATCACGGGGTGGTGCGCATTTTATGTGTGTGTGTCACATTAGATTCACTAGTAGCAGTGAGAAAAACATCACGGGGTGGTGCCCATTGTATGGGTGTGTGTCACATTAGATTCACTAGTAGCAGTGAGAAAAACATCACGGGGTGGTGCGCATTGTATGGGTGTGTGTTACATTACATTCACTAGTAGCAGTGAGAAAAACATCACGGGGTGGTGCGCATTGTATGGGTGTGTGTTACATTACATTCACTAGTAGCAGTGAGAAAAATATCACGGGGTGGTGCGCATTGTATGGGTGTGTGTTACATTAGATTCACTAGTAGCAGTGAGAAAGACGTCACGGGGTGGTGCGCATTGTATGGGTGGGTGTCACATTACGTTCACTAGTAGGAGTGAGAAAAACATCACGGGGTGGTGCGCATTGTATGGGTGTGTGTTACATTACATTCACTAGTAGGAGTGACAAAAACATCACGGGGTGGTGCGCATTGTATGGGTGTGTGTCACATTAGATTCACTAGTAGGAGTGAGAAAATCATCACGGGGTGGTGCGCATTGTATGGGTGTGTGTCACATTAGATTCACTAGTAGCAGTGAGAAAAACATCACGGGGTGGTGCGCATTGTATGGGTGTGTGTCACATTAGACTCACTAGTAGCAGTGAGAAAAACATCACGGGGTGGTGCGCATTGTATGGTTGTGTGTTACATTAGACTCACTAGTAGCAGTGAGAAAAACATCACGGGGTGGTGCGCATTGTATGGGTGTGTGTCACATTAGATTCACTAGTAGGAGTGAGAAATTCATCACGGGGTGGTGCGCATTGTATGGGTGTGTGTCACATTAGATTCACTAGTAGCAGTGAGAAAAACATCACGGGGTGGTGCGCATTGTATGGGTGTGTGTTACATTACATTCACTAGTAGCAGTGAGAAAAACATCACGGGGTGGTGCGCATTGTATGGGAG
Source organism: Cavia porcellus (assembly GCF_034190915.1). NCBI lineage: Eukaryota > Metazoa > Chordata > Mammalia > Rodentia > Caviidae > Cavia > Cavia porcellus. Next base: position 2,714,240 of record NW_026947537.1, read on the forward strand.
TGTGTTACATTACATTCACTTGTAGCAGTGAGAAAAACATCACGGGGTGTTGCGCACTGTATGGGTTTGTGTTACATTACATTCACTAGTAGCAGTGAGAAAAACATCACGGCGTGGTGCGCACTGTATGGGTGTGTGTTACATTAGATTCACTAGTAGCAGTGAGAAAAACATCACGGGGTGGTGCGCATTGTATGGGTGTGTGTTACATTACATTCACTAGTAGGAGTGAGAAAAACATCAAGGGGTGGTGCGCCTTGTATGGGTGTGTGTTACATTACATTCACTAGTAGGAGTGAGAAAAACATCACGGGGTGGTGTGCCTTGTATGGGTGTGTGTTACATTAGATTCACTAGTAGGAGTGAGAAAAACATCACGGGGTGGTGTGCCTTGTATGGGTGTGTGTTACATTAGATTCACTAGTAGGAGTGAGAAAAACATCACGGGGTGGTGCGCCTTGTATGGGTGTGTGTTACATTAGATTCACTAGTAGGAGGGAGAAAAACATCACGGGGTGGTGCGCACTGTATGGGTGTGTGTTACATTAGATTCACTAGTAGGAGTGAGAAAAACATCACGGGGTGGTGCGCACTGTATGGGTGTGTGTTACATTACATTCACTAGTAGCAGTGAGAAAAACATCACGGCGTGGTGCGCACTGTATGGGTGTGTGTTACATTACATTCACTAGTAGCAGTGAGAAAAACATCACGGGGTGGTGCACATTGTATGGGTGTGTGTTACATTACATTCACTAGTAGCAGTGAGAAAAACATCACGGGGTGGTGCGCATTGTATGGGTGTGTGTTACATTACATTCACTAGTAGGAGTGAGAAAAACATCACGGGGTGGTGCGCATTGTATGTGTGTGTGTCTCATTAGATTCCCTAGTAGAGGTGAGAAAAACATCACGGGGTGGTGCGCATTGTATGGGTGTGTGTCACATTATATTCACTAGTAGCAGTGAGAAAAACATCACGGGGTGGTGCGCATTTTATGTGTGTGTGTCACATTAGATTCACTAGTAGCAGTGAGAAAAACATCACGGGGTGGTGCCCATTGTATGGGTGTGTGTCACATTAGATTCTTTAGTAGCAGTGAGAAAAACATCACGGGGTGGTGCGCATTGTATGGGTGTGTGTTACATTACATTCAATAGTAGCAGTGAGAAAAACATCACGGGGTGGTGCGCATTGTATGGGTGTGTGTTACATTAGATTCACTAGTAGCAGTGAGAAAAACATCACGGGGTGGTGCGCATTGTATGGGTGTGTGTTACATTAGATTCACAAGTAGCAGTGAGAAAAACATCACGGGGTGGTGCCCATTGTATGGGTGTGTGTCACATTAGATTCACTAGTAGGAGTGAGAAAAACATCACGGGGTGGTGCGCCTTGTATGGGTGTGTGTTACATTAGATTCACTAGTAGGAGTGAGAAAAACATCACGGGGTGGTGCGCCTTGTATGGGTGTGTGTTACATTAGATTCACTAGTAGGAGGGAGAAAAAAAATCACGGGGTGGTGCGCACTGTATGGGTGTGTGTTACATTAGATTCACTAGTAGGAGTGAGAAAAACATCACGGGGTGGTGCGCATTGTATGGGTGTGTGTTACATTACATTCACTAGTAGCAGTGAGAAAAACATCACGGGGTGGTGCGCATTGTATGGGTGTGTGTTACATTACATTCAATAGTAGCAGTGAGAAAAACATCACGGGGTGGTGCGCATTGTATGGGTGTGTGTTACATTACATTCACTAGTAGCAGTGAGAAAAACATCACGGGGTGGTGCGCATTGTATGGGTGTGTGTTACATTAGATTCACTAGTAGCAGTGAGAAAAACATCACGGGGTGGTGCGCATTGTATGGGTGTGTGTTACATTAGATTCACTAGTAGCAGTGAGAAAAACATCACGGGGTGGTGCGCATTGTATGGGTGTGTGTTACATTACATTCACTAGTAGCAGTGAGAAAAACATCACGGGGTGGTGCAGATTGTATGGGTGTGTGTTACATTACATTCACTAGTAGGAGTGAGAAAAACATCACGGGGTGGTGCGCCTTGTATGGGTGTGTGTTACATTAGATTCACTAGTAGGAGTGAGAAAAACATCACGGGATGGTGCGCATTTTATGTGTGTGTGTCACATTAGATTCACTAGTAGCAGTGAGAAAAACATCACGGGGTGGTGCCCATTGTATGGGTGTGTGTCACATTAGATTCTTTAGTAGCAGTGAGAAAAACATCACGGGGTGGTGCGCATTGTATGGGTGTGTGTCACATTAGATTCACTAGTAGGAGTGAGAAAAACATCACGGGGTGGTGCGCATTGTATGGGTGTGTGTCACATTAGATTCACTAGTAGGAGGGAGAAAAACATCACGGGGTGGTGCGCATTGTATGGGTGTGTGTTACATTAGATTCACTAGTAGCAGTGAGAAAAACATCACGGGGTGGTGCGCATTGTATGGGTGTGTGTTACATTACATTCACTAGTAGGAGTGAGAAAAACATCACGGGGTGGTGCGCCTTGTATGGGTGTGTGTTACATTACATTCACTAGTAGGAGTGAGAAAAATATCACGGGGTGGTGCGCCTTGTATGGGTGTGTGTTACATTAGATTCACTAGTAGGAGTGAGAAAAACATCACGGGGTGGTGCGCCTTGTATGGGTGTGTGTTACATTAGATTCACTAGTAGGAGGGAGAAAAACATCACGGGGTGGTGCGCATTGTATGGGTGTGTGTTACATTAGATTCACTAGTAGCAGTGAGAAAAACATCACGGGGTGGTGCGCATTGTATGGGTGTGTGTTACATTAGATTCACTAGTAGGAGTGAGAAAAACATCACGGGGTGGTGCGCATTGTATGGGTGTGTGTTACATTACATTCACTAGTAGCAGTGAGAAAAACATCACGGGGTGGTGCGCATTGTATGGGTGTGTGTTACATTAGATTCACTAGTAGCAGTGAGAAAAACATCACGGGGTGGTGCGCATTGTATGGGTGTGTGTTACATTACATTCACTAGTAGCAGTGAGAAAAACATCACGGGTGGTGCGCCTTGTATGGGTGTGTGTTACATTACATTCACTAGTAGGAGTGAGAAAAACATCACGGGGTGGTGCGCATTGTATGGGTGTGTGTTACATTAGATTCACAAGTAGCAGTGAGAAAAACATCACGGGGTGGTGCGCATTGTATGGGTGTGTGTTACATTAGACTCACTAGTAGCAGTGAGAAAAACATCACGGGGAGTTGCGCATTGTATGGGTGTGTGTTACATTAGATTCACTAGTAGGAGTGAGAAAAACATCACGGGGTGGTGCGCATTGTATGGGTGTGTGTCACATTAGATTCACTAGTAGGAGTGAGAAAAACATCACGGGGTGGTGCGCATTGTATGGGTGTGTGTTACATTAGATTCACTAGTAGGAGGGAGAAAAACATCACGGGGTGGTGCGCATTGTATGGGTGTGTGTTACATTAGATTCACTAGTAGCAGTGAGAAAAACATCACGGGGTGGTGCGCATTGTATGGGTGTGTGTTACATTACATTCACTAGTAGGAGTGAGAAAAACATCACGGGGTGGTGCGCCTTGTATGGGTGTGTGTTACACTACATTCACTAGTAGGAGTGAGAAAAACATCACGGGGTGGTGCGCCTTGTATGGGTGTGTGTTACATTAGATTCCCTAGTAGGAGTGAGAAAAACATCACGGGGTGGTGCGCCTTGTATGGGTGTGTGTTACATTAGATTCACTAGTAGGAGGGAGAAAAACATCACGGGGTGGTGCGCATTGTATGGGTGTGTGTTACATTAGATTCACTAGTAGCAGTGAGAAAAACATCACGAGGTGGTGCGCATTGTATGGGTGTGTGTTACATTAGATTCACTAGTAGGAGTGAGAAAAACATCACGGGGTGGTGCGCATTGTATGGGTGTGTGTTACATTACATTCACTAGTAGCAGTGAGAAAAACATCACGGGGTGGTGCGCATTGTATGGGTGTGTGTTACATTAGATTCACTAGTAGCAGTGAGAAAAACATCACGGGGTGGTGCGCATTGTATGGGTGTGTGTTACATTACATTCACTAGTAGCAGTGAGAAAAACATCACGGGTGGTGCGCCTTGTATGGGTGTGTGTTACATTACATTCACTAGTAGGAGTGAGAAAAACATCACGGGGTGGTGCGCCTTGTATGGGTGTGTGTTACATTAGGTGCACTAGTAGGAGTGAGAAAAACATCACGGGGTGGTGCGCCTTGTATGGGTGTGTGTTACATTAGAATCACTAGTAACAGTGAGAAAAACATCACGGGGAGTTGCGCATTGTATGGGTGTGTGTTACATTAGATTCACTAGTAGGAGTGAGAAAAACATCACGGGGTGGTGCGCACTGTATGGGTGTGTGTTACATTAGATTCACTAGTAGCAGTGAGAAAAACATCACGGGGTGGTGCGAATTGTATGGGTGTGTGTTACATTAGATTCACTAGTAGCAGTGAGAAAAACATCACGGGGTGGTGCGCATTGTATGGGGGTGTGTTACATTAGATTCCCTAGTAGCAGTGAGAAAAACATCACGGGGTGGTGCGCATTGTATGGGTGTGTGTTACATTAGATTCACTAGTAGCAGTGAGAAAAACATCACGGGGTGGTGCGCATTGTATGGGTGTGTGTTACATTACATTCACTAGTAGCAGTGAGAAAAACATCACGGGGTGGTGCGCATTGTATGGTTGTGTGTTACATTAGATTCACTAGTAGCAGTGAGAAAAACATCACGGGGTGGTGCGCATTGTATGGGTGTGTGTTACATTAGATTCACTAGTAGCAGTGAGAAAAACATCACGGGGTGGTGCGCATTGTATGGGTGTGTGTTACATTACATTCACTAGTAGCAGTGAGAAAAACATCACGGGGTGGTGCGCATTGAATGGGTGTGTGTTACATTAGATTCACTAGTAGCATTGAGAAAAACATCACGGGGTGGTGCGCATTGTATGGGTGTGTGCTACATTAGATTCACTAGTAGGAGTGAGAAAAACATCACGGGGAGTTGCGCATTGTATGGGTGTGTGTCACATTAGATTCACTAGTAGGAGTGAGAAAAACATCACGGGGTGGTGCGCATTGTATGGGTGTGTGTCACATTAGATTCACTAGTAGGAGTGAGAAAAACATCACGGGGTGGTGCGCATTGTATGTGTGTGTGTCTCATTAGATTCCCTAGTAGAGGTGAGAAAAACATCACGGGGTGGTGCGCATTGTATGGGTGTGTTTCACATTATATTCACTAGTAGCAGTGAGAAAAACATCACGGGGTGGTGCGCATTTTATGTGTGTGTGTCACATTAGATTCACTAGTAGCAGTGAGAAAAACATCACGGGGTGGTGCCCATTGTATGGGTGTGTGTCACATTAGATTCACTAGTAGCAGTGAGAAAAACATCACGGGGTGGTGCGCATTGTATGGGTGTGTGTTACATTACATTCACTAGTAGCAGTGAGAAAAACATCACGGGGTGGTGCGCATTGTATGGGTGTGTGTTACATTACATTCACTAGTAGCAGTGAGAAAAATATCACGGGGTGGTGCGCATTGTATGGGTGTGTGTTACATTAGATTCACTAGTAGCAGTGAGAAAAACATCACGGGGTGGTGCGCATTGTATGGGTGTGTGTTACATTAGATTCACTAGTAGCAGTGAGAAAAACATCACGGGGTGGTGCGCATTGTATGGGTGTGTGTTACATTAGATTCACAAGTAGCAGTGAGAAAAACATCACGGGGTGGTGCGCATTGTATGGGTGTGTGTTACATTAGACTCACTAGTAGCAGTGAGAAAAACATCACGGGGAGTTGCGCATTGTATGGGTGTGTGTTACATTAGATTCACTAGTAGGAGTGAGAAAAACATCACGGGGTGGTGCGCATTGTATGGGTGTGTGTCACATTAGATTCACTAGTAGGAGTGAGAAAAACATCACGGGGTGGTGCGCATTGTATGGGTGTGTGTTACATTAGATTCACTAGTAGGAGGGATAAAAACATCACGGGGTGGTGCGCATTGTATGGGTGTGTGTTACATTAGATTCACTAGTAGCAGTGAGAAAAACATCACGGGGTGGTGCGCATTGTATGGGTGTGTGTTACATTAGATTCACTAGTAGCAGTGAGAAAAACATCACGGGGTGGTGCGCATTGTATGGGTGTGTGTTACATTAGATTCACTAGTAGGAGGGAGAAAAACATCACGGGGTGGTGCGCATTGTATGGGTGTGTGTTACATTAGATTCACTAGTAGCAGTGAGAAAAACATCACGGGGTGGTGCGCATTGTATGGGTGTGTGTTACATTAGATTTACTAGTAGCAGTGAGGAAAACATCACGGGGTGGTGCGCATTGTATGGCTGTGTGTTACATTACATTCACTAGTAGCAGTGAGAAAAACATCACGGGGTGGTGCGCATTGTATGGGTGTGTGTTACATTACATTCACTAGTAGCAGTGAGAAAAACATCACGGGGTGGTGCGCATTGTCTGGGTGTGTGTTACATTAGATTCACTAGTAGCAGTGAGAAAAACATCACGGGGTGGTGCGCATTGTATGGGTGTGTGTTACATTACATTCACAAGTAGCAGTGAGAAAAACATCACGGGGTGGTGCGCATTGTATGGGTGTGTGTTACATTAGATTCACTAGTAGCAGTGAGAAAAACATCACGGGGTGGTGCGCATTGTATGGGTGTGTGCTACATTAGATTCACTAGTAGGAGTGAGAAAAACATCACGGGGAGTTGCGCATTGTATGAGTGTGTGTTACATTAGATTCACTAGTAGGAGTGAGAAAAACATCACGGGGTGGTGCGCATTGTATGGGTGTGTGTCACATTAGATTCACTAGTAGGAGTGAGAAAAACATCACGGGGTGGTGCGCATTGTATGTGTGTGTGTCTCATTAGATTCCCTAGTAGAGGTGAGAAAAACATCACGGGCTGGTGCGCATTGTATGGGTGTGTGTCACATTATATTCACTAGTAGCAGTGAGAAAAACATCACGGGGTGGTGCGCATTTTATGTGTGTGTGTCACATTAGATTCACTAGTAGCAGTGAGAAAAACATCACGGGATGGTGCCCATTGTATGGGTGTGTGTCACATTAGATTCACTAGTAGCAGTGAGAAAAACATCACGGGGTGGTGCGCATTGTATGGGTGTGTGTTACATTAGATTCACTAGTAGCAGTGAGAAAAACATCACGGGGTGGTGCGCATTGTATGGGTGTGTGTTACATTAGATTCACAAGTAGCAGTGAGAAAAACATCACGGGGTGGTGCGCATTGTATGGGTGTGTGTTACATTAGACTCACTAGTAGCAGTGAGAAAAACATCACGGGGAGTTGCGCATTGTATGGGTGTGTGTTACATTAGATTCACTAGTAGGAGTGAGAAAAACATCACGGGGTGGTGCGCATTGTATGGGTGTGTGTCACATTAGATTCACTAGTAGGAGTGAGAAAAACATCACGGGGTGGTGCGCATTGTATGGGTGTGTGTTACATTAGATTCACTAGTAGGAGGGAGAAAAACATCACGGGGTGGTGCGCATTGTATGGGTGTGTGTTACATTAGATTCACTAGCAGCAGTGAGAAAAACATCACGGGGTGGTGCGCATTGCATGGGTGTGTGTTACATTACATTCACTAGTAGGAGTGAGAAAAACATCACGGGGCGGTGCGCATTGTATGGGTGTGTGTTACATTAGATTCACTAGTAGGAGTGAGAAAAACATCACGGTGTGGTGCGCATTGTATGGGTGTGTGTTACATTAGATTCACTAGTAGGAGTGAGAAAAACATCACGATGTGGTGCGCCTTGTATGGGTGTGTGTTACATTACATTCACTAGTAGCAGTGAGAAAAACATCACGGGGTGGTGCGCATTGTATGGGTGTGTGTTACATTACATTCACTAGTAGCAGTGAGAAAAACATCATGGGGTGGTGCGCATTGTATGGGTGTGTGTTACATTACATTCACTAGTAGCAGTGAGAAAAATATCATGGGGTGGTGCGCATTGTATGGGTGTGTGTTACATTAGATTCACTAGAAGCAGTGAGAAAAACATCACGGGGTGGTGCGCATTGTATGGGTGTGTGTTACATTAGATTCACTAGTAGCAGTGAGAAAAACATCACGGGGTGGTGCGCATTGTATGGGTGTGTGTTACATTAGATTCACAAGTAGCAGTGAGAAAAACATCACGGGGTGGTGCGCATTGTATGGGTGTGTGTTACATTAGACTCACTAGTAGCAGTGAGAAAAACATCACGGGGAGTTGCGCATTGTATGGGTGTGTGTTACATTAGATTCACTAGTAGGAGTGAGAAAAACATCACGGGGTGGTGCGCATTGTATGGGTGTGTGTCACATTAGATTCAGTAGTAGGAGTGAGAAAAACATCACGGGGTGGTGCGCATTGTATGGGTGTGTGTTACATTAGATTCACTAGTAGGAGGGAGAAAAACATCACGGGGTGGTGCGCATTGTATGGGTGTGTGTTACATTAGATTCACTAGTAGCAGTGAGAAAAACATCACGGGGTGGTGCGCATTGTATGGGTGTGTGTTACATTAGATTCACTAGTAGGAGGGAGAAAAACATCACGGGGTGGTGCGCATTGTATGGGTGTGTGTTACATTAGATTCACTAGTAGCAGTGAGAAAAACATCACGGGGTGGTGCGCATTTTATGTGTGTGTGTCACATTAGATTCACTAGTAGCAGTGAGAAAAACATCACGGGGTGGTGCCCATTGTATGGGTGTGTGTCACATTAGATTCACTAGTAGCAGTGAGAAAAACATCACGGGGTGGTGCGCATTGTATGGGTGTGTGTTACATTACATTCACTAGTAGCAGTGAGAAAAACATCACGGGGTGGTGCGCATTGTATGGGTGTGTGTTACATTACATTCACTAGTAGCAGTGAGAAAAATATCACGGGGTGGTGCGCATTGTATGGGTGTGTGTTTCATTAGATTCACTAGTAGCAGTGAGAAAAACATCACGGGGTGGTGCGCATTGTATGGGTGTGTGTTACATTAGATTCACTAGTAGCAGTGAGAAAAACATCACGGGGTGGTGCGCATTGTATGGGTGTGTGTTACATTAGATTCACAAGTAGCAGTGAGAAAAACATCACGGGGTGGTGCGCATTGTATGGGTGTGTGTTACATTAGACTCACTAGTAGCAGTGAGAAAAACATCACGGGGAGTTGCGCATTGTATGGGTGTGTGTTACATTAGATTCACTAGTAGGAGTGAGAAAAACATCACGGGGTGGTGCGCATTGTATGGGTGTGTGTCACATTAGATTCACTAGTAGGAGTGAGAAAAACATCACGGGGTGGTGCGCATTGTATGGGTGTGTGTTACATTAGATTCACTAGTAGGAGGGAGAAAAACATCACGGGGTGGTGCGCATTGTATGGGTGTGTGTTACGTTAGATTCACTAGTAGCAGTGAGAAAAACATCACGGGGTGGTGCGCATTGTATGGGTGTGTGTTACATTAGATTCACTAGTAGCAGTGAGAAAAACATCACAGGGTGGTGCGCATTGTATGGGTGTGTGTTACATTAGATTCACTAGTAGGAGGGAGAAAAACATCACGGGGTGGTGCGCATTGTATGGGTGTGTGTTACATTAGATTCACTAGTAGCAGTGAGAAAAACATCACGGGGTGGTGCGCATTGTATGGGTGTGTGTTACATTAGATTTACTAGTAGCAGTGAGGAAAACATCACGGGGTGGTGCGCATTGTATGGGTGTGTGTTACATTACATTCACTAGTAGCAGTGAGAAAAACATCACGGGGTGGTGCGCATTGTATGGGTGTGTGTTACATTACATTCACTAGTAGCAGTGAGAAAAACATCACGGGGTGGTGCGCATTGTCTGGGTGTGTGTTACATTAGATTCACTAGTAGCAGTGAGAAAAACATCACGGGGTGCTGCGCATTGTATGGGTGTGTGTTACATTACATTCACTAGTAGCAGTGAGAAAAACATCACGGGGTGGTGCGCCTTGTATGGGTGTGTGTTACATTAGATTCACTAGTAGCAGTGAGAAAAACATCACGGGGTGGTGCGCATTGTATGGGTGTGTGCTACATTAGATTCACTAGTAGGAGTGAGAAAAACATCACGGGGAGTTGCGCATTGTATGGGTGTGTGTTACATTAGATTCACTAGTAGGAGTGAGAAAAACATCACGGGGTGGTGCGCATTGTATGGGTGTGTGTCACATTAGATTCACTAGTAGGAGTGAGAAAAACATCACGGGGTGGTGCGCATTGTATGTGTGTGTGTCTCATTAGATTCCCTAGTAGAGGTGAGAAAAACATCACGGGGTGGTGCGCATTGTATGGGTGTGTGTCACATTATATTCACTAGTAGCAGTGAGAAAAACATCACGGGGTGGTGCGCATTTTATGTGTGTGTGTCACATTAGATTCACTAGTAGCAGTGAGAAAAACATCACGGGATGGTGCCCATTGTATGGGTGTGTGTCACATTAGATTCACTAGTAGCAGTGAGAAAAACATCACGGGGTGGTGCGCATTGTATGGGTGTGTGTTACATTGCATTCACTAGTAGCAGTGAGAAAAACATCACGGGATGGTGGGCCTTGTATGGGTGTGTGTTACATTACATTCACTAGTAGCAGTGAGAAAAATATAACAGGGTGGTGCGCATTGTATGGGTGTGTGTTACATTAGATTCACTAGTAGCAGTGAGAAAAACATCACGGGGTGGTGCGCATTGTATGGGTGTGTGTTACATTAGATTCACTAGTAGCAGTGAGAAAAACATCACGGGGTGGTGCGCATTGTATGGGTGTGTGTTACATTAGATTCACAAGTAGCAGTGAGAAAAACATCACGGGGTGGTGCGCATTGTATGGGTGTGTGTTACATTAGACTCACTAGTAGCAGTGAGAAAAACATCACGGGGAGTTGCGCATTGTATGGGTGTGTGTTACATTAGATTCACTAGTAGGAGTGAGAAAAACATCACGGGGTGGTGCGCATTGTATGGGTGTGTGTCACATTAGATTCACTAGTAGGAGTGAGAAAAACATCACGGGGTGGTGCGCATTGTACGGGTGTGTGTTACATTAGATTCACTAGTAGGAGGGAGAAAAACATCACGGGGTGGTGCGCATTGTATGGGTGTGTGTTACATTAGATTCACTAGTAGCAGTGAGAAAAACATCACGGGGTGGTGCGCATTGTATGGGTGTGTGTTACATTACATTCACTAGTAGGAGTGAGAAAAACATCACGGGGTGGTGCGCATTGTATGGGTGTGTGTTACATTACATTCACTAGTAGCAGTGAGAAAAACATCACGGGGTGGTGCGCATTGTATGGGTGTGTGTTACATTAGATTCACTAGTAGCAGTGAGAAAAACATCACGGGGTGGTGCGCATTGTATGGGTGTGTGTTACATTACATTCACTAGTAGCAGTGAGAAAAATATCACGGGGTGGTGCGCATTGTATGGGTGTGTGTTACATTAGATTCACTAGTAGCAGTGAGAAAAACATCACTGGGTGGTGCGCATTGTATGGGTGTGTGTTACATTAGATTCACTAGTAGCAGTGAGAAAAACATCACGGGGTGGTGCGCATTGTATGGGTGTGTGTTACATTAGATTCACAAGTAGCAGTGAGAAAAACATCACGGGGTGGTGCGCATTGTATGGGTGTGTGTTACATTAGACTCACTAGTAACAGTGAGAAAAACATCATGGGGAGTTGCGCATTGTATGGGTGTGTGTTACATTAGATTCACTAGTAGGAGTGAGAAAAACATCACGGGGTGGTGCGCATTGTATGGGTGTGTGTCACATTAGATTCACTAGTAGCAGTGAGAAAAACATCACGGTGTGGTGCGCATTGTATGGGTGTGTGTTACATTAGATTCACTAGTAGCAGTGAGAAAAACATCACGGGGTGGTGCGCATTGTATGGGTGTGTGTTACATTAGATTCACTAGTAGCAGTGAGAAAAACATCACGGGGTGGTGCGCATTGTATGGGTGTGTGTTACATTACATTCACTAGTAGGAGTGAGAAAAACATCACGGGGTGGTGCGCCTTGTATGGGTGTGTGTTACATTACATTCACTAGTAGGAGTCAGAAAAACATCACGGGGTGGTGCGCCTTGTATGGGTGTGTGTTACATTACATTCACTAGTAGGAGTGAGAAAAACATCACGGGGTGGTGCGCCTTGTATGGGTGTGTGTTACATTAGATTCACTAGTAGGAGGGAGAAAAACATCACGGGGTGGTGCGCATTGTATGGGTGTGTGTTACATTAGATTCACTAGTAGCAGTGAGAAAAACATCACGGGGTGGTGCGCATTGTATGGGTGTGTGTTACATTAGATTCACTAGTAGGAGTGAGAAAAACATCACGGGGTGGTGCGCATTGTATGGGTGTGTGTTACATTACATTCACTAGTAGCAGTGAGAAAAACATCACGGGGTGGTGCGCATTGTATGGGTGTGTGTTACATTAGATTCACTAGTAGCAGTGAGAAAAACATCACGGGGTGGTGCGCATTGTATGGGTGTGTGTTACATTACATTCACTAGTAGCAGTGAGAAAAACATCACGGGGTGGTGCGCCTTGTATGGGTGTGTGTTACATTACATTCACTAGTAGGAGTGAGAAAAACATCACGGGGTGGTGCGCCTTGTATGGGTGTGTGTTACATTAGATTCACTAGTAGGAGTGAGAAAAACATCACGGGGTGGTGCGCCTTGTATGGGTGTGTGTTACATTAGATTCACTAGTAGGAGTGAGAAAAACATCACGGGGTGCTTTGCACTGTATGGGTGTGTGTTACATTAGATTCACTAGTAGGAGTGAGAAAAACATCACGGGGTGGTGCGCACTGTATGGGTGTGTGTTACATTAGATTCACTAGTAGCAGTGAGAAAAACATCACGGGGTGGTGCGAATTGTATGGGTGTGTGTTACATTAGATTCACTAGTAGCAGTGAGAAAAACATCACGGGGTGGTGCGCATTGTATGGGGGTGTGTTACATTAGATTCACTAGTAGCAGTGAGAAAAACATCACGGGGTGGTGCGCATTGTATGGGTGTGTGTTACATTAGATTCACTAGTAGCAGTGAGAAAAACATCACGGGGTGGTGCGCATTGTATGGGTGTGTGTTACATTACATTCACTAGTAGTATTGAGAAAAACATCACGGGGTGGTGCGCATTGTATGGTTGTGTGTTACATTACATTCACTAGTAGCAGTGAGAAAAACATCACGGGGTGGTGCGCATTGTATGGGTGTGTGTTACATTAGATTCACTAGTAACAGTGAGAAAAACATCACGGGGTGGTGCGCATTGTATGGGTGTGTGTTACATTACATTCACTAGTAGCAGTGAGAAAAACATCACGGGGTGGTGCGCATTGTATGGGTGTGTGTTACATTAGATTCACTAGTAGCAGTGAGAAAAACATCACGGGGTGGTGCGCATTGTATGGGTGTGTGCTACATTAGATTCACTAGTAGGAGTGAGAAAAACATCACGGGGAGTTGCGCATTGTATGGGTGTGTGTCACATTAGATTCACTAGTAGGAGTGAGAAAAACATCACGGGGTGGTGCGCATTGTATGGGTGTGTGTCACATTAGATTCACTAGTAGGAGTGAGAAAAACATCACGGGGTGGTGCGCATTGTATGTGTGTGTGTCTCATTAGATTCCCTAGTAGAGGTGAGAAAAACATCACGGGGTGGTGCGCATTGTATGGGTGTGTTTCACATTATATTCACTAGTAGCAGTGAGAAAAACATCACGGGGTGGTGCGCATTTTATGTGTGTGTGTCACATTAGATTCACTAGTAGCAGTGAGAAAAACATCACGGGGTGGTGCCCATTGTATGGGTGTGTGTCACATTAGATTCACTAGTAGCAGTGAGAAAAACATCACGGGGTGGTGCGCATTGTATGGGTGTGTGTTACATTACATTCACTAGTAGCAGTGAGAAAAACATCATGGGGTGGTGCGCATTGTATGGGTGTGTGTTACATTACATTCACTAGTAGCAGTGAGAAAAATATCATGGGGTGGTGCGCATTGTATGGGTGTGTGTTACATTAGATTCACTAGAAGCAGTGAGAAAAACATCACGGGGTGGTGCGCATTGTATGGGTGTGTGTTACATTAGATTCACTAGTAGCAGTGAGAAAAACATCACGGGGTGGTGCGCATTGTATGGGTGTGTGTTACATTAGATTCACAAGTAGCAGTGAGAAAAACATCACGGGGTGGTGCGCATTGTATGGGTGTGTGTTACATTAGACTCACTAGTAGCAGTGAGAAAAACATCACGGGGAGTTGCGCATTGTATGGGTGTGTGTTACATTAGATTCACTAGTAGGAGTGAGAAAAACATCACGGGGTGGTGCGCATTGTATGGGTGTGTGTCACATTAGATTCAGTAGTAGGAGTGAGAAAAACATCACGGGGTGGTGCGCATTGTATGGGTGTGTGTTACATTAGATTCACTAGTAGGAGGGAGAAAAACATCACGGGGTGGTGCGCATTGTATGGGTGTGTGTTACATTAGATTCACTAGTAGCAGTGAGAAAAACATCACGGGGTGGTGCGCATTGTATGGGTGTGTGTTACATTAGATTCACTAGTAGCAGTGAGAAAAACATCACGGAGTGGTGCGCATTGTATGGGTGTGTGTTACATTACATTCACTAGTAGCAGTGAGAAAAGCATCACGGGGTGGTGCGCATTGTATGGGTGTGTGTTACATTAGATTCACTAGTAGCAGTGAGAAAAACATCACGGGGTGGTGCGCATTGTATGGGTGTGTGTTACATTACATTCACTAGTAGGAGTGAGAAAAACATCACGGGGTGGTGCGCCTTGTATGGGTGTGTGTTACATTACATTCACTAGTAGGAGTGAGAAAAACATCACGGGGTGGTGCGCCTTGTATTGGTGTGTGTTACATTAGATTCACCAGTAGGAGTGAGAAAAACATCACGGGGTGGTGCGCCTTGTATGGGTGTGTGTTACATTAGATTCACTAGTAGGAGGGAGAAAAACATCACGGGGTGGTGCGCATTGTATGGGTGTGTGTTACATTAGATTCACTAGTAGCAGTGAGAAAAACATCACGGGGTGGTGCGCATGGTATGGGTGTGTGTTACATTAGATTCACTAGTAGCAGTGAGAAAAACATCACGGGGTGGTGCGCATTGTATGGGTGTGTGTCACATTAGATTCACTAGTAGGAGTGACAAAAACATCACGGGGTGGTGCGCATTGTATGGGTGTGTGTCACATTAGATTCACTAGTAGCAGTGAGAAAAACATCACGGGGTGGTGCGCATTGTATGGGTGTGTGTCACATTACATTCACTAGTAGCAGTGAGAAAAACATCACGGGGTGGTGCGCATTGTATGGGTGTGTGTTACATTACATTCACTAGTAGCAGTGAGAAAAACATCACGGGGTGGTGCGCATTGTATGGGTGTGTGTTACATTACATTCACTAGTAGGAGTGAGAAAAACATCACGGGGTGGTGCGCCTTGTATGGGTGTGTGTTACATTACATTCACTAGTAGGAGTGAGAAAAACATCACTGGGTGGTGCGCCTTGTATGCGTGTGTGTTACATTAGATTCACTAGTAGGAGTGAGAAAAACATCACTGGGTGGTGCGCCTTGTATGGGTGTGTGTTACATTAGGTTCACTAGTAGGAGTGAGAAAAACATCACGGGGTGGTGCGCATTGTATGGGTGTGTGTTACATTAGATTCAGTAGTAGCAGTGAGAAAAACATCACGGGGTGGTGCGCATTGTTTGGGTGTGTGTTACATTAGATTCACTAGTAGCAGTGAGAAAAACATCACGGGGTGGAGCGCATTGTATGGGTGTGTGTTACATTACATTCACTAGTAGGAGTGAGAAAAACATCACGGGGTGGTGCGCATTGTATGGGTGTGTGTTACATTACATTCACTAGTAGGAGTGAGAAAAACATCACGGGGTGGTGCGCATTATATGGGTGTGTGTTACATTAGATTCACTAGTAGGAGTGAGAAAAACATCACGGGGTGGTGCGGATTGTATGGGTGTGTGTTACATTACATTCACTAGTAGGAGTGAGAAAACATCACGGGGTGGTGCGCATTGTATGGGTGTGTGTTACATTAGATTCACTAGTAGGAGTGAGAAAAACATCACGGGGTGGTGCGCATTGTATGGGTGTGTGTTACATTAGATTCACTAGTAGCAGTGAGAAAAACATCACGGGGTGGTGCGCATTGTATGGGTGTGTGTTACATTAGATTCACTAGTAGCAGTGAGAAAAACATCACGGGGTGGTGCGCATTGTATGGGTGTGTGTTACATTAGATTCACTAGTAGCAGTGAGAAAAACATCACGGGGTGGTGCGCATTGTATGGGTGTGTGTTACATTACATTCACTAGTAGCAGTGAGAAAAACATCACGGGGTGGTGCGAATTGTATGGGTGTGTGTTACATTACATTCACTAGTAGCAGTGAGAAAAACATCACGGGGTGGTGCGCATTGTATGGGTGTGTGTTACATTAGATTCACTAGTAGCAGTGAGAAAAACATCACGGGGTGGTGCGCATTGTATGGGTGTGTGTCACATTAGATTCACTAGTAGGAGTGAGAAAAACATCACGGGGTGGTGCGCATTGTATGGGTGTGTGTCACATTAGATTCACTAGTAGGAGTGAGAAAAACATCACGGGGTGGTGCGCATTGTATGGGTGTGTGTCACATTAGATTCACTAGTAGGAGTGAGAAAAACATCACGGGGTGGTGCGCATTGTATGGGTGTGTGTCACATTAGATTCACTAGTAGGAGTGAGAAAAACATCACGGGGTGGTGCGCATTGTATGTGTGTGTGTCTCATTAGATTCCCTAGTAGGAGTGAGAAAAACATCACGGGGTGGTGCGCATTGTATGGGTGTGTGTTACATTACATTCACTAGTAGGAGTGAGAAAAACATCACGGGGTGGTGCGCATTGTATGGGTGTGTGTTACATTAGATTCACTAGTAGGAGTGAGAAAAACATCACGGGGTGGTGCGCCTTGTATGGGTGTGTGTTACATTAGATTCACTAGTAGGAGTGAGAAAAACATCACGGGGTGCTGCGCACTGTATGGGTGTGTGTTACATTAGATTCACTAGTAGGAGTGAGAAAAACATCACGGGGTGGTGCGCACTGTATGGGTGTGTGTTACATTAGATTCACTAGTAGCAGTGAGAAAAACATCACGGGGTGGTGCGAATTGTATGGGTGTGTGTTACATTAGATTCACTAGTAGCAGTGAGAAAAACATCACGGGGTGGTGCGCATTGTATGGGGGTGTGTTACATTAGATTCACTAGTAGCAGTGAGAAAAACATCACGGGGTGGTGCGCATTGTATGGGTGTGTGTTACATTAGTTTCACTAGTAGCAGTGAGAAAAACATCACGGAGTGGTGCGCATTGTATGGGTGTGTGTTACATTACATTCACTAGTAGCAGTGAGAAAAACATCACGGGGTGGTGCGCATTGTATGGTTGTGTGTTACATTACATTCACTAGTAGCAGTGAGAAAAACATCACGGGGTGGTGCGCATTGTATGGGTGTGTGTTACATTAGATTCACTAGTAGCAGTGAGAAAAACATCACGGGGTGGTGCGCATTGTATGGGTGTGTGTTACATTACATTCACTAGTAGCAGTGAGAAAAACATCACGGGGTGGTGCGCATTGTATGGTTGTGTGTTACATTAGATTCACTAGTAGCAGTGAGAAAAACATCACGGGGTGGTGCGCATTGTATGGGTGTGTGCTACATTAGATTCACTAGTAGGAGTGAGAAAAACATCACGGGGAGTTGCGCATTGTATGGGTGTGTGTCTCATTAGATTCCCTAGTAGGAGTGAGAAAAACATCACGGGGTGGTGCGCATTGTATGTGTGTGTGTCTCATTAGATTCCCTAGTAGAGGTGAGAAAAACATCACGGGGTGGTGCGCATTGTATGGGTGTGTTTCACATTATATTCACTAGTAGCAGTGAGAAAAACATCACGGGGTGGTGCGCATTTTATGTGTGTGTGTCACATTAGATTCACTAGTAGCAGTGAGAAAAACATCACGGGGTGGTGCCCATTGTATGGGTGTGTGTCACATTAGATTCACTAGTAGCAGTGAGAAAAACATCACGGGGTGGTGGGCATTGTATGGGTGTGTGTTACATTACATTCACTAGTAGCAGTGAGAAAAACATCACGGGGTGGTGCGCATTGTATGGGTGTGTGTTACATTACATTCACTAGTAGCAGTGAGAAAAATATCATGGGGTGGTGCGCATTGTATGGGTGTGTGTTACATTAGATTCACTAGTAGCAGTGAGAAAAACATCACGGGGTGGTGCGCATTGTATGGGTGTGTGTTACATTAGATTCACTAGTAGCAGTGAGAAAAACATCACGGGGTGGTGCGCATTGTATGGGTGTGTGTTACATTAGATTCACAAGTAGCAGTGAGAAAAACATCACGGGGTGGTGCGCATTGTATGGGTGTGTGTTACATTAGACTCACTAGTAGCAGTGAGAAAAACATCACGGGGAGTTGCGCATTGTATGGGTGTGTGTTACATTAGATTCACTAGTAGGAGTGAGAAAAACATCACGGGGTGGGGCGCATTGTATGGGTGTGTGTCACATTAGATTCACTAGTAGGAGTGAGAAAAACATCACGGGGTGGTGCGCATTGTATGGGTGTGTGTTACATTAGATTCACTAGTAGGAGGGAGAAAAACATCACGGGGTGGTGCACATTGTATGGGTGTGTGTTACATTAGATTCACTAGTAGCAGTGAGAAAAACATCACGGGGTGGTGCGCATTGTATGGGTGTGTGTTACATTAGATTCACTAGTAGCAGTGAGAAAAACATCACGGGGTGGTGCGCATTGTATGGGTGTGTGTTACATTACATTCACTAGTAGCAGTGAGAAAAACATCACGGGGTGGTGCGCATTGTATGGGTGTGTGTTACATTAGATTCACTAGTAGCAGTGAGAAAAACATCACGGGGTGGTGCGCATTGTATGGGTGTGTGTTACATTACATTCACTAGTAGGAGTGAGAAAAACATCACGGGGTGGTGCGCCTTGTATGGGTGTGTGTTACATTACATTCACTAGTAGGAGTGAGAAAAACATCACGGGGTGGTGCGCCTTGTATTGGTGTGTGTTACATTAGATTCACCAGTAGGAGTGAGAAAAACATCACGGGGTGGTGCGCCTTGTATGGGTGTGTGTTACATTAGATTCACTAGTAGGAGGGAGAAAAACATCACGGGGTGGTGCGCATTGTATGGGTGTGTGTTACATTAGATTCACTAGTAGCAGTGAGAAAAACATCACGGGGTGGTGCGCATGGTATGGGTGTGTGTTACATTAGATTCACTAGTAGCAGTGAGAAAAACATCACGGGGTGGTGCGCATTGTATGGGTGTGTGTCACATTAGATTCACTAGTAGGAGTGAGAAAAACATCACGGGGTGGTGCGCATTGTATGGGTGTGTGTCACATTAGATTCACTAGTAGGAGTGAGAAAAACATCACGGGGTGGTGCGCATTGTATGGGTGTGTGTCACATTAGATTCACTAGTAGGAGTGAGAAAAACATCACGGGGTGGTGCGCATTGTATGTGTGTGTGTCTCATTAGATTCCCTAGTAGGAGTGAGAAAAACATCACGGGGTGGTGCGCATTGTATGGGTGTGTGTTACATTACATTCACTAGTAGCAGTGAGAAAAACATCACGGGGTGGTGCGCATTGTATGGGTGTGTGTTACATTACAATCACTAGTAGCAGTGAGAAAAACATCACGGGGTGGTGCGCATTGTATGGGTGTGTGTTACATTACATTCACTAGTAGCAGTGAGAAAAACATCACGGGGTGGTGCGCATTGTATGGGTGTGTGTTACATTACATTCACTAGTAGGAGTGAGCAAAACATCACGGGGTGGTGCGCCTTGTATGGGTGTGTGTTACATTTCATTCACTAGTAGGAGTGAGAAAAACATCACGTGGTGGTGCGCCTTGTATGCGTGTGTGTTACATTAGATTCACTAGTAGGAGTGAGAAAAACATCACTGGGTGGTGCGCCTTGTATGGGTGTGTGTTACATTAGGTTCACTAGTAGGAGTGAGAAAAACATCACGGGGTGGTGCGCATTGTATGGGTGTGTGTTACATTAGATTCAGTAGTAGCAGTGAGAAAAACATCACGGGGTGGTGCGCATTGTTTGGGTGTGTGTTACATTAGATTCACTAGTAGCAGTGAGAAAAACATCACGGGGTGGAGCGCATTGTATGGGTGTGTGTTACATTACATTCACTAGTAGGAGTGAGAAAAACATCACGGGGTGGTGCGCATTGTATGGGTGTGTGTTACATTACATTCACTAGTAGGAGTGAGAAAAACATCACGGGGTGGTGCGCATTATATGGGTGTGTGTTACATTAGATTCACTAGTAGGAGTGAGAAAAACATCACGGGGTGGTGCGGATTGTATGGGTGTGTGTTACATTAGATTCACTAGTAGCAGTGAGAAAAACATCACGGGGTGGTGCGCATTGTATGGGTGTGTGTTACATTAGATTCACTAGTAGCAGTGAGAAAAACATCACGGGGTGGTGCGCATTGTATGGGTGTGTGTTACATTAGATTCACTAGTAGCAGTGAGAAAAACATCACGGGGTGGTGCGCCTTGTATGGGTGTGTGTTACATTAGATTCACTAGTAGGAGTGAGAAAAACATCACGGGGTGCTGCGCACTGTATGGGTGTGTGTTACATTAGATTCACTAGTAGGAGTGAGAAAAACATCACGGGGTGGTGCGCACTGTATGGGTGTGTGTTACATTAGATTCACTAGTAGCAGTGAGAAAAACATCACGGTGTGGTGCGAATTGTATGGGTGTGTGTTACATTAGATTCACTAGTAGCAGTGAGAAAAACATCACGGGGTGGTGCGCATTGTATGGGGGTGTGTTACATTAGATTCACTAGTAGCAGTGAGAAAAACATCACGGGGTGGTGCGCATTGTATGGGTGTGTGTTACATTAGATTCACTAGTAGCAGTGAGAAAAACATCACGGGGTGGTGCGCATTGTATGGGTGTGTGTTACATTACATTCACTAGTAGCAGTGAGAAAAACATCACGGGGTGGTGCGCATTGTATGGTTGTGGGTTACATTACATTCACTAGTAGCAGTGAGAAAAACATCACGGGGTGGTGCGCATTGTATGGGTGTGTGTTACATTAGATTCACTAGTAGCAGTGAGAAAAACATCACGGGGTGGTGCGCATTGTATGGGTGTGTGTTACATTACATTCACTAGTAGCAGTGAGAAAAACATCACGGGGTGGTGCGCATTGTATGGGTGTGTGTTACATTAGATTCACTAGTAGCAGTGAGAAAAACATCACGGGGTGGTGCGCATTGTATGGGTGTGTGCTACATTAGATTCACTAGTAGGAGTGAGAAAAACATCACGGGGAGTTGCGCATTGTATGGGTGTGTGTCACATTAGATTCACTAGTAGGAGTGAGAAAAACATCACGGGGTGGTGCGCATTGTATGGGTGTGTGTCACATTAGATTCACTAGTAGGAGTGAGAAAAACATCACGGGGTGGTGCGCATTGTATGTGTGTGTGTCTCATTAGATTCCCTAGTAGAGGTGAGAAAAACATCACGGGGTGGTGCGCATTGTATGGGTGTGTTTCACATTATATTCACTAGTAGCAGTGAGAAAAACATCACGGGGTGGTGCGCATTTTATGTGTGTGTGTCACATTAGATTCACTAGTAGCAGTGAGAAAAACATCACGGGGTGGTGCCCATTGTATGGGTGTGTGTCACATTAGATTCACTAGTAGCAGTGAGAAAAACATCACGGGGTGGTGCGCATTGTATGGGTGTGTGTTACATTACATTCACTAGTAGCAGTGAGAAAAACATCACGGGGTGGTGCGCATTGTATGGGTGTGTGTTACATTACATTCACTAGTAGCAGTGAGAAAAATATCATGGGGTGGTGCGCATTGTATGGGTGTGTGTTACATTAGATTCACTAGTAGCAGTGAGAAAAACATCACGGGGTGGTGCGCATTGTATGGGTGTGTGTTACATTAGATTCACTAGTAGCAGTGAGAAAAACATCACGGGGTGGTGCGCATTGTATGGGTGTGTGTTACATTAGATTCACAAGTAGCAGTGAGAAAAACATCACGGGGTGGTGCGCATTGTATGGGTGTGTGTTACATTAGACTCACAAGTAGCAGTGAGAAAAACATCACGGGGAGTTGCGCATTGTATGGGTGTGTGTTAAATTAGATTCACTAGTAGGAGTGAGAAAAACATCACGGGGTGGTGCGCATTGTATGGGTGTGTGTTACATTAGATTCACTAGTAGGAGGGAGAAAAACATCACGGGGTGGGGCGCATTGTATGGGTGTGTGTCACATTAGATTCACTAGTAGGAGTGAGAAAAACATCACGGGGTGGTGCGCATTGGATGGGTGTGTGTTACATTAGATTCACTAGTAGGAGGGAGAAAAACATCACGGGGTGGTGCGCATTGTATGGGTGTGTGTTACATTAGATTCACTAGTAGCAGTGAGAAAAACATCACGGGGTGGTGCGCATTGTATGGGTGTGTGTTACATTAGATTCACTAGTAGCAGTGAGAAAAACATCACGGGGTGGTGCGCATTGTATGGGTGTGTGTTACATTACATTCACTAGTAGCAGTGAGAAAAACATCACGGGGTGGTGCGCATTGTATGGGTGTGTGTTACATTAGATTCACTAGTAGCAGTGAGAAAAACATCACGGGGTGGTGCGCATTGTATGGGTGTGTGTTACATTACATTCACTAGTAGGAGTGAGAAAAACATCACGGGGTGGTGCGCCTTGTATGGGTGTGTGTTACATTACATTCACTAGTAGGAGTGAGAAAAACATCACGGGGTGGTGCGCCTTGTATTGGTGTGTGTTACATTAGATTCACCAGTAGGAGTGAGAAAAACATCACGGGGTGGTGCGCCTTGTATGGGTGTGTGTTACATTAGATTCACTAGTAGGAGGGAGAAAAACATCACGGGGTGGTGCGCATTGTATGGGTGTGTGTTACATTAGATTCACTAGTAGCAGTGAGAAAAACGTCACGGGGTGGTGCGCATTGTATGGGTGTGTGTTACATTAAATTCACTAGTAGCAGTGAGAAAAACATAACGGGGTGGTGCGCATTGTATGGGTGTGTGTCACATTAGATTCACTAGTAGGAGTGAGAAAAACATCACGGGGTGGTGCGCATTGTATGGGTGTGTGTCACATTAGATTCACTAGTAGGAGTGAGAAAAACATCACGGGGTGGTGCGCATTGTATGGGTGTGTGTCACATTAGATTCACTAGTAGGAGTGAGAAAAACATCACGGGGTGGTGCGCATTGTATGGGTGTGTGTTACATTACATTCACTAGTAGGAGTGAGAAAAACATCACGGGGTGGTGCGCCTTGTATGGGTGTGTGTTACATTACATTCACTAGTAGCAGTGAGAAAAACATCACGGGGTGGTGCGCATTGTATGGGTGTGTGTTACATTACAATCACTAGTAGCAGTGAGAAAAACATCACGGGGTGGTGCGCATTGTATGGGTGTGTGTTACATTACATTCACTAGTAGCAGTGAGAAAAACATCACGGGGTGGTGCGCATTGTATGGGTGTGTGTTACATTACATTCACTAGTAGGAGTGAGAAAAACATCACGGGGTGGTGCGCCTTGTACGGGTGTGTGTTACATTACATTCACTAGTAGGAGTGAGAAAAACATCACGGGGTGGTGCGCCTTGTATGCGTGTGTGTTACATTAGATTCACTAGTAGGAGTGAGAAAAACATCACGGGGTGGTGCGCCTTGTATGGGTGTGTGTTACATTAGGTTCACTAGTAGGAGTGAGAAAAACATCACGGGGTGGTGCGCATTGTATGGGTGTGTGTTACATTAGATTCACTAGTAGCAGTGAGAAAAACATCACGGGGTGGTGCGCATTGTATGGGTGTGTGTTACATTAGATTCAGTAGTAGCAGTGAGAAAAACATCACGGGGTGGTGCGCATTGTTTGGGTGTGTGTTACATTAGATTCACTAGTAGCAGTGAGAAAAACATCACGGGGTGGAGCGCATTGTATGGGTGTGTGTTACATTACATTCACTAGTAGGAGTGAGAAAAACATCACGGGGTGGTGCGCATTGTATGGGTGTGTGTTACATTACATTCACTAGTAGAAGTGAGAAAAACATCACGGGGTGGTGCGCATTATATGGGTGTGTGTTACATTAGATTCACTAGTAGGAGTGAGAAAAACATCACGGGGTGGTGCGGATTGTATGGGTGTGTGTTACATTACATTCACTAGTAGGAGTGAGAAAACATCACGGGGTGGTGCGCATTGTATGGGTGTGTGTTACATTAGATTCACTAGTAGGAGTGAGAAAAACATCACGGGGTGGTGCGCATTGTATGGGTGTGTGTTACATTAGATTCACTAGTAGCAGTGAGAAAAACATCACGGGGTGGTGCGCATTGTATGGGTGTGTGTTACATTAGATTCACTAGTAGCAGTGAGAAAAACATCACGGGGTGGTGCGCATTGTATGGGTGTGTGTTACATTAGATTCACTAGTAGCAGTGAGAAAAACATCACGGGGTGGTGCGCATTGTGTGGGTGTGTGTTACATTACATTCACTAGTAGCAGTGAGAAAAACATCACGGGGTGGTGCGCATTGTATGGGTGTGTGTTACATTAGATTCACTAGTAGCAGTGAGAAAAACATCACGGGGTGGTGCGCATTGTATGGGTGTGTGTTACATTAGATTCACTAGTAGCAGTGAGAAAAACATCACGGGGTGGTGCGCATTGTATGGGTGTGTGTCACATTAGATTCACTAGTAGGAGTGAGAAAAACATCACGGGGTGGTGCGCATTGTATGGGTGTGTGTTACATTACATTCACTAGTAGCAGTGAGAAAAACATCACGGGGTGGTGCGCATTGTATGGGTGTGTGTTACATTACATTCACTAGTAGCAGTGAGAAAAATATCATGGGGTGGTGCGCATTGTATGGGTGTGTGTTACATTAGATTCACTAGTAGCAGTGAGAAAAACATCACGTGGTGGTGCGCTTTGTATGGGTGTGTGTTACATTAGATTCACTAGTAGCAGTGAGAAAAACATCACGGGGTGCTGCGCATTGTATGGGTGTGTGTTACATTAGATTCACAAGTAGCAGTGAGAAAAACATCACGGGGTGGTGCGCATTGTATGGGTGTGTGTTACATTAGACTCACTAGTAGCAGTGAGAAAAACATCACGGGGAGTTGCGCATTGTATGGGTGTGTGTTACATTAGATTCACTAGTAGGAGTGAGAAAAACATCACGGGGTGGGGCGCATTGTATGGGTGTGTGTCACATTAGATTCACTAGTAGGAGTGAGAAAAACATCACGGGGTGGTGCGCATTGTATGGGTGTGTGTTACATTAGATTCACTAGTAGGAGGGAGAAAAACATCACGGGGTGGTGCGCATTGTATGGGTGTGTGTTACATTAGATTCACTAGTAGCAGTGAGAAAAACATCACGGGGTGGTGCGCATTGTATGGGTGTGTGTTACATTAGATTCACTAGTAGCAGTGAGAAAAACATCACGGGGTGGTGCGCATTGTATGGGTGTGTGTTACATTACATTCACTAGTAGCAGTGAGAAAAACATCACGGGGTGGTGCGCATTGTATGGGTGTGTGTTACATTAGATTCACTAGTAGCAGTGAGAAAAACATCACGGGGTGGTGCGCATTGTATGGGTGTGTGTTACATTACATTCACTAGTAGGAGTGAGAAAAACATCACGGGGTGGTGCGCCTTGTATGGGTGTGTGTTACATTACATTCACTAGTAGGAGTGAGAAAAACATCACGGGGTGGTGCGCCTTGTATTGGTGTGTGTTACATTAGATTCACCAGTAGGAGTGAGAAAAACATCACGGGGTGGTGCGCATTGTATGGGTGTGTGTTACATTAGATTCACTAGTAGGAGGGAGAAAAACATCACGGGGTGGTGCGCATTGTATGGGTGTGTGTTACATTAGATTCACTAGTAGCAGTGAGAAAAACGTCACGGGGTGGTGCGCATTTTATGGGTGTGTGTTACATTAAATTCACTAGTAGCAGTGAGAAAAACATCACGGGGTGGTGCGCATTGTATGGGTGTGTGTCACATTAGATTCACTAGTAGGAGTGAGAAAAACATCACGGGGTGGTGCGCATTGTATGGGTGTGTGTCACATTAGATTCACTAGTAGGAGTGAGAAAAACATCACGGGGTGGTGCGCATTGTATGGGTGTGTGTCACATTAGATTCACTAGTAGGAGAAAAACATCACGGGGTGGTGCGCATTGTATGGGTGTGTGTTACATTACATTCACTAGTAGCAGTGAGAAAAACATCACGGGGTGGTGCGCATTGTATGGGTGTGTGTTACATTAGATTCACTAGTAGCAGTGAGAAAAACATCACGGGGTGGTGCGCATTGTATGGGTGTGTGTTACATTACATTCACTAGTAGGAGTGAGAAAAACATCACGGGGTGGTGCGCCTTGTATGGGTGTGTGTTACATTACATTCACTAGTAGGAGTGAGAAAAACATCACGGGGTGGTGCGCCTTGTATTGGTGTGTGTTACATTAGATTCACCAGTAGGAGTGAGAAAAACATCACGGGGTGGTGCGCCTTGTATGGGTGTGTGTTACATTAGATTCACTAGTAGGAGGGAGAAAAACATCACGGGGTGGTGCGCATTGTATGGGTGTGTGTTACATTAGATTCACTAGTAGCAGTGAGAAAAACGTCACGGGGTGGTGCGCATTGTATGGGTGTGTGTTACATTAAATTCACTAGTAGCAGTGAGAAAAACATAACGGGGTGGTGCGCATTGTATGGGTGTGTGTCACATTAGATTCACTAGTAGGAGTGAGAAAAACATCACGGGGTGGTGCGCATTGTATGGGTGTGTGTCACATTAGATTCACTAGTAGGAGTGAGAAAAACATCACGGGGTGGTGCGCATTGTATGGGTGTGTGTCACGTTAGATTCACTAGTAGGAGTGAGAAAAACATCACGGGGTGGTGCGCATTGTATGGGTGTGTGTTACATTACATTCACTAGTAGGAGTGAGAAAAACATCACGGGGTGGTGCGCCTTGTATGGGTGTGTGTTACATTACATTCACTAGTAGCAGTGAGAAAAACATCACGGGGTGGTGCGCATTGTATGGGTGTGTGTTACATTACAATCACTAGTAGCAGTGAGAAAAACATCACGGGGTGGTGCGCATTGTATGGGTGTGTGTTACATTACATTCACTAGTAGCAGTGAGAAAAACATCACGGGGTGGTGCGCATTGTATGGGTGTGTGTTACATTACATTCACTAGTAGGAGTGAGAAAAACATCACGGGGTGGTGCGCCTTGTACGGGTGTGTGTTACATTACATTCACTAGTAGGAGTGAGAAAAACATCACGGGGTGGTGCGCCTTGTATGCGTGTGTGTTACATTAGATTCACTAGTAGGAGTGAGAAAAACATCACGGGGTGGTGCGCCTTGTATGGGTGTGTGTTACATTAGGTTCACTAGTAGGAGTGAGAAAAACATCACGGGGTGGTGCGCATTGTATGGGTGTGTGTTACATTAGATTCAGTAGTAGCAGTGAGAAAAACATCACGGGGTGGTGCGCATTGTTTGGGTGTGTGTTACATTAGATTCACTAGTAGCAGTGAGAAAAACATCACGGGGTGGAGCGCATTGTATGGGTGTGTGTTACATTACATTCACTAGTAGGAGTGAGAAAAACATCACGGGGTGGTGCGCATTGTATGGGTGTGTGTTACATTACATTCACTAGTAGAAGTGAGAAAAACATCACGGGGTGGTGCGCATTATATGGGTGTGTGTTACATTAGATTCACTAGTAGGAGTGAGAAAAACATCACGGGGTGGTGCGGATTGTATGGGTGTGTGTTACATTACATTCACTAGTAGGAGTGAGAAAACATCACGGGGTGGTGCGCATTGTATGGGTGTGTGTTACATTAGATTCACTAGTAGGAGTGAGAAAAACATCACGGGGTGGTGCGCATTGTATGGGTGTGTGTTACATTAGATTCACTAGTAGCAGTGAGAAAAACATCACGGGGTGGTGCGCATTGTATGGGTGTGTGTTACATTAGATTCACTAGTAGCAGTGAGAAAAACATCACGGGGTGGTGCGCATTGTATGGGTGTGTGTTACATTAGATTCACTAGTAGCAGTGAGAAAAACATCACGGGGTGGTGCGCATTGTGTGGGTGTGTGTTACATTACATTCACTAGTAGCAGTGAGAAAAACATCACGGGGTGGTGCGCATTGTATGGGTGTGTGTTACATTAGATTCACTAGTAGCAGTGAGAAAAACATCACGGGGTGGTGCGCATTGTATGGGTGTGTGTTACATTAGATTCACTAGTAGCAGTGAGAAAAACATCACGGGGTGGTGCGCATTGTATGGGTGTGTGTCACATTAGATTCACTAGTAGGAGTGAGAAAAACATCACGGGGTGGTGCGCATTGTATGGGTGTGTGTTACATTACATTCACTAGTAGCAGTGAGAAAAACATCACGGGGTGGTGCGCATTGTATGGGTGTGTGTTACATTACATTCACTAGTAGCAGTGAGAAAAATATCATGGGGTGGTGCGCATTGTATGGGTGTGTGTTACATTAGATTCACTAGTAGCAGTGAGAAAAACATCACGGGGTGGTGCGCATTCTATGGGTGTGTGTTACATTAGATTCACTAGTAGCAGTGAGAAAAACATCACGGGGTGCTGCGCATTGTATGGGTGTGTGTTACATTAGATTCACAAGTAGCAGTGAGAAAAACATCACGGGGTGGTGCGCATTGTATGGGTGTGTGTTACATTAGACTCACTAGTAGCAGTGAGAAAAACATCACGGGGAGTTGCGCATTGTATGGGTGTGTGTTACATTAGATTCACTAGTAGGAGTGAGAAAAACATCACGGGGTGGGGCGCATTGTATGGGTGTGTGTCACATTAGATTCACTAGTAGGAGTGAGAAAAACATCACGGGGTGGTGCGCATTGTATGGGTGTGTGTTACATTAGATTCACTAGTAGGAGGGAGAAAAACATCACGGGGTGGTGCGCATTGTATGGGTGTGTGTTACATTAGATTCACTAGTAGCAGTGAGAAAAACATCACGGGGTGGTGCGCATTGTATGGGTGTGTGTTACATTAGATTCACTAGTAGCAGTGAGAAAAACATCACGGGGTGGTGCGCATTGTATGGGTGTGTGTTACATTACATTCACTAGTAGCAGTGAGAAAAACATCACGGGGTGGTGCGCATTGTATGGGTGTGTGTTACATTAGATTCACTAGTAGCAGTGAGAAAAACATCACGGGGTGGTGCGCATTGTATGGGTGTGTGTTACATTACATTCACTAGTAGGAGTGAGAAAAACATCACGGGGTGGTGCGCCTTGTATGGGTGTGTGTTACATTACATTCACTAGTAGGAGTGAGAAAAACATCACGGGGTGGTGCGCCTTGTATTGGTGTGTGTTACATTAGATTCACCAGTAGGAGTGAGAAAAACATCACGGGGTGGTGCGCATTGTATGGGTGTTTGTTACATTAGATTCACTAGTAGGAGGGAGAAAAACATCACGGGGTGGTGCGCATTGTATGGGTGTGTGTTACATTAGATTCACTAGTAGCAGTGAGAAAAACGTCACGGGGTGGTGCGCATTTTATGGGTGTGTGTTACATTAAATTCACTAGTAGCAGTGAGAAAAACATCACGGGGTGGTGCGCATTGTATGGGTGTGTGTCACATTAGATTCACTAGTAGGAGTGAGAAAAACATCACGGGGTGGTGCGCATTGTATGGGTGTGTGTCACATTAGATTCACTAGTAGGAGTGAGAAAAACATCACGGGGTGGTGCGCATTGTATGGGTGTGTGTCACATTAGATTCACTAGTAGGAGAAAAACATCACGGGGTGGTGCGCATTGTATGGGTGTGTGTTACATTACATTCACTAGTAGGAGTGAGAAAAACATCACGGGGTGGTGCGCCTTGTATGGGTGTGTGTTACATTACATTCACTAGTAGCAGTGAGAAAAACATCACGGGGTGGTGCGCATTGTATGGGTGTGTGTTACATTACAATCACTAGTAGCAGTGAGAAAAACATCACGGGGTGGTGCGCATTGTATGGGTGTGTGTTACATTACATTCACTAGTAGCAGTGAGAAAAACATCACGGGGTGGTGCGCATTGTATGGGTGTGTGTTACATTACATTCACTAGTAGGAGTGAGAAAAACATCACGGGGTGGTGCGCCTTGTACGGGTGTGTGTTACATTACATTCACTAGTAGGAGTGAGAAAAACATCACGGGGTGGTGCGCCTTGTATGCGTGTGTGTTACATTAGATTCACTAGTAGGAGTGAGAAAAACATCACGGGGTGGTGCGCCTTGTATGGGTGTGTGTTACATTAGGTTCACTAGTAGGAGTGAGAAAAACATCACGGGGTGGTGCGCATTGTATGGGTGTGTGTTACATTAGATTCAGTAGTAGCAGTGAGAAAAACATCACGGGGTGGTGCGCATTGTTTGGGTGTGTGTTACATTAGATTCACTAGTAGCAGTGAGAAAAACATCACGGGGTGGAGCGCATTGTATGGGTGTGTGTTACATTACATTCACTAGTAGAAGTGAGAAAAACATCACGGGGTGGTGCACATTATATGGGTGTGTGTTACATTAGATTCACTAGTAGGAGTGAGAAAAACATCACGGGGTGGTGCGGATTGTATGGGTGTGTGTTACATTACATTCACTAGTAGGAGTGAGAAAACATCACGGGGTGGTGCGCATTGCATGGGTGTGTGTTACATTAGATTCACTAGTAGGAGTCAGAAAAACATCACGGGGTGGTGCGCATTGTATGGGTGTGTGTTACATTAGATTCACTAGTAGCAGTGAGAAAAACATCACGGGGTGGTGCGCATTGTATGGGTGTGTGTTACATTAGATTCACTAGTAGCAGTGAGAAAAACATCACGGGGTGGTGCGCATTGTATGGGTGTGTGTTACATTAGATTCACTAGTAGCAGTGAGAAAAACATCACGGGGTGGTGCGCATTGTGTGGGTGTGTGTTACATTACATTCACTAGTAGCAGTGAGAAAAACATCACGGGGTGGTGCGCATTGTATGGGTGTGTGTTACATTAGATTCACTAGTAGCAGTGAGAAAAACATCACGGGGTGGTGCGCATTGTATGGGTGTGTGTTACATTAGATTCACTAGTAGCAGTGAGAAAAACATCACGGGGTGGTGCGCATTGTATGGGTGTGTGTCACATTAGATTCACTATTAGGAGTGAGAAAAACATCACGGGGTGGTGCCCATTGTATGGGTGTGTGTTACATTACATTCACTAGTAGCAGTGAGAAAAACATCACGGGGTGGTGCGCATTGTATGGGTGTGTGTTACATTACATTCACTAGTAGCAGTGAGAAAAATATCATGGGGTGGTGCGCATTGTATGGGTGTGTGTTACATTAGATTCACTAGTAGCAGTGAGAAAAACATCACGGGGTGGTGCGCATTGTATGGGTGTGTGTTACATTAGATTCACTAGTAGCAGTGAGAAAAACATCACGGGGTGGTGCGCATTGTGTGGGTGTGTGTTACATTACATTCACTAGTAGCAGTGAGAAAAACATCACGGGGTGGTGCGCATTGTATGGGTGTGTGTTACATTACATTCACTAGTAGCAGTGAGAAAAACATCACGGGGTGGTGCGCATTGTATGGGTGTGTGTTACATTAGATTCACTAGTAGCAGTGAGAAAAACATCACGGGGTGGTGCGCATTGTATGGGTGTGTGTTACATTACATTCACTAGTAGGAGTGAGAAAAACATCACGGGGTGGTGCGCCTTGTATGGGTGTGTGTTACATTACATTCACTAGTAGGAGTGAGAAAAACATCACGGGGTGGTGCGCCTTGTATTGGTGTGTGTTACATTAGATTCACCAGTAGGAGTGAGAAAAACATCACGGGGTGGTGCGCATTGTATGGGTGTGTGTTACATTAGATTCACTAGTAGGAGGGAGAAAAACATCACGGGGTGGTGCGCATTGTATGGGTGTGTGTTACATTACATTCACTAGTAGCAGTGAGAAAAACATCACGGGGTGGTGCGCCTTGTATGGGTGTGTGTTACATTACATTCACTAGTAGGAGTGAGAAAAACATCACGGGGTGGTGCGCCTTGTATTGGTGTGTGTTACATTAGATTCACCAGTAGGAGTGAGAAAAACATCACGGGGTGGTGCGCCTTGTATGGGTGTGTGTTACATTAGATTCACTAGTAGGAGGGAGAAAAACATCACGGGGTGGTGCGCATTGTATGGGTGTGTGTTACATTAGATTCACTAGTAGCAGTGAGAAAAACGTCACGGGGTGGTGCGCATTGTATGGGTGTGTGTTACATTACATTCACTAGTAGCAGTGAGAAAAACATCACGGGGTGGTGCGCATTGTATGGGTGTGTGTCACATTAGATTCACTAGTAGGAGTGAGAAAAACATCACGGGGTGGTGCGCATTGTATGGGTGTGTGTCACATTAGATTCACTAGTAGGAGTGAGAAAAACATCACGGGGTGGTGCGCATTGTATGGGTGTGTGTCACATTAGATTCACTAGTAGGAGAAAAACATCACGGGGTGGTGCGCATTGTATGGGTGTGTGTTACATTACATTCACTAGTAGGAGTGAGAAAAACATCACGGGGTGGTGCGCCTTGTATGGGTGTGTGTTACATTACATTCACTAGTAGCAGTGAGAAAAACATCACGGGGTGGTGCGCATTGTATGGGTGTGTGTTCCATTACAATCACTAGTAGCAGTGAGAAAAACATCACGGGGTGGTGCGCATTGTATGGGTGTGTGTTACATTACATTCACTAGTAGCAGTGAGAAAAACATCACGGGGTGGTGCGCATTGTATGGGTGTGTGTTACATTACATTCACTAGTAGGAGTGAGAAAAACATCACGGGGTGGTGCGCATTGTATGGGTGTGTGTCACATTAGATTCACTAGTAGGAGTGAGAAAAACATCACGGGGTGGTGCGCATTGTATGGGTGTGTGTCACATTAGATTCACTAGTAGGAGAAAAACATCACGGGGTGGTGCGCATTGTATGGGTGTGTGTTACATTACGTTCACTAGTAGGAGTGAGAAAAACATCACGGGGTGGTGCGCCTTGTATGGGTGTGTGTTACATTACATTCACTAGTAGCAGTGAGAAAAACATCACGGGGTGGTGCGCATTGTATGGGTGTGTGTTCCATTACAATCACTAGTAGCAGTGAGAAAAACATCACGGGGTGGTGCGCCTTGTATGGGTGTGTGTTACATTACATTCACTAGTAGCAGTGAGAAAAACATCACGGGGTGGTGCGCATTGTATGGGTGTGTGTTACATTACATTCACTAGTAGGAGTGAGAAAAACATCACGGGGTGGTGCGCCTTGTATGGGTGTGTGTTACATTACATTCACTAGTAGCAGTGAGAAAAACATCACGGGGTGGTGCGCATTGTATGGGTGTGTGTTCCATTACAATCACTAGTAGCAGTGAGAAAAACATCACGGGGTGGTGCGCATTGTATGGGTGTGTGTTACATTACATTCACTAGTAGCAGTGAGAAAAACATCACGGGGTGGTGCGCATTGTATGGGTGTGTGTTACATTACATTCACTAGTAGGAGTGAGAAAAACATCACGGGGTGGTGCGCCTTGTATGGGTGTGTGTTACATTAGATTCACTAGTAGGAGGGAGAAAAACATCACGGGGTGGTGCGCATTGTATGGGTGTGTGTTACATTAGATTCACTAGTAGCAGTGAGAAAAACGTCACGGGGTGGTGCGCATTGTATGGGTGTGTGTTACATTAAATTCACTAGTAGCAGTGAGAAAAACATCACGGGGTGGTGCGCATTGTATGGGTGTGTGTTCCATTACAATCACTAGTAGCAGTGAGAAAAACATCACGGGGTGGTGCGCATTGTATGGGTGTGTGTTACATTACATTCACTAGTAGCAGTGAGAAAAACATCACGGGGTGGTGCGCATTGTATGGGTGTGTGTTACATTACATTCACTAGTAGGAGTGAGAAAAACATCACGGGGTGGTGCGCCTTGTATGGGTGTGTGTTACATTAGATTCACTAGTAGGAGGGAGAAAAACATCACGGGGTGGTGCGCATTGTATGGGTGTGTGTTACATTAGATTCACTAGTAGCAGTGAGAAAAACGTCACGGGGTGGTGCGCATTGTATGGGTGTGTGTTACATTAAATTCACTAGTAGCAGTGAGAAAAACATCACGGGGTGGTGCGCATTGTATGGGTGTGTGTCACATTAGATTCACTAGTAGGAGTGAGAAAAACATCACGGGGTGGTGCGCATTGTATGGGTGTGTGTCACATTAGATTCACTAGTAGGAGTGAGAAAAACATCACGGGGTGGTGCGCATTGTATGGGTGTGTGTCACATTAGATTCACTAGTAGGAGAAAAACATCACGGGGTGGTGCGCATTGTATGGGTGTGTGTTACATTACATTCACTAGTAGGAGTGAGAAAAACATCACGGGGTGGTGCGCCTTGTATGGGTGTGTGTTACATTACATTCACTAGTAGCAGTGAGAAAAACATCACGGGGTGGTGCGCATTGTATGGGTGTGTGTTCCATTACAATCACTAGTAGCAGTGAGAAAAACATCACGGGGTGGTGCGCATTGTATGGGTGTGTGTTACATTACATTCACTAGTAGCAGTGAGAAAAACATCACGGGGTGGTGCGCATTGTATGGGTGTGTGTTACATTACATTCACTAGTAGGAGTGAGAAAAACATCACGGGGTGGTGCGCCTTGTATGGGTGTATGTTACATTACATTCACTAGTAGGAGTGAGAAAAACATCACGGGGTGGTGCGCCTTGTATGCGTGTGTGTTACATTAGATTCACTAGTAGGAGTGAGAAAAACATCACGGGGTGGTGCGCCTTGTATGGGTGTGTGTTACATTAGGTTCACTAGTAGGAGTGAGAAAAACATCACGGGGTGGTGCGCATTGTATGGGTGTGTGTTACATTAGATTCAGTAGTAGCAGTGAGAAAAACATCACGGGGTGGTGCGCATTGTTTGGGTGTGTGTTACATTAGATTCACTAGTAGCAGTGAGAAAAACATCACGGTGTGGAGTGCATTGTATGGGTGTGTGTTACATTACATTCACTAGTAGGAGTGAGAAAAACATCACGGGGTGGTGCGCATTGTATGGGTGTGTGTTACATTACATTCACTAGTAGAAGTGAGAAAAACATCACGGGGTGGTGCGGATTGTATGGGTGTGTGTTACATTACATTCACTAGTAGCAGTGAGAAAAACATCACGGGGTGGTGCGCATTGTATGGGTGTGTGTTACATTACATTCACTAGTAGGAGTGAGAAAAACATCACGGGGTGGTGCGCCTTGTATGGGTGTGTGTTACATTACATTCACTAGTAGCAGTGAGAAAAACATCACGGGGTGGTGCGCATTGTATGGCTGTGTGTTCCATTACAATCACTAGTAGCAGTGAGAAAAACATCACGGGGTGGTGCGCATTGTATGGGTGTGTGTTACATTACATTCACTAGTAGCAGTGAGAAAAACATCACGGGGTGGTGCGCATTGTATGGGTGTGTGTTACATTACATTCACTAGTAGGAGTGAGAAAAACATCACGGGGTGGTGCGCCTTGTATGGGTGTATGTTACATTACATTCACTAGTAGGAGTGAGAAAAACATCACGGGGTGGTGCGCCTTGTATGCGTGTGTGTTACATTAGATTCACTAGTAGGAGTGAGAAAAACATCACGGGGTGGTGCGCCTTGTATGGGTGTGTGTTACATTAGGTTCACTAGTAGGAGTGAGAAAAACATCACGGGGTGGTGCGCATTGTATGGGTGTGTGTTACATTAGATTCAGTAGTAGCAGTGAGAAAAACATCACGGGGTGGTGCGCATTGTTTGGGTGTGTGTTACATTAGATTCACTAGTAGCAGTGAGAAAAACATCACGGTGTGGAGTGCATTGTATGGGTGTGTGTTACATTACATTCACTAGTAGGAGTGAGAAAAACATCACGGGGTGGTGCGCATTGTATGGGTGTGTGTTACATTACATTCACTAGTAGAAGTGAGAAAAACATCACGGGGTGGTGCGCATTATATGGGTGTGTGTTACATTAGATTCACTAGTAGGAGTGAGAAAAACATCACGGGGTGGTGCGGATTGTATGGGTGTGTGTTACATTACATTCACTAGTAGGAGTGAGAAAACATCACGGGGTGGTGCGCATTGTATGGGTGTGTGTTACATTACATTCACTAGTAGCAGTGAGAAAAACATCACGGGGTGGTGCGCATTGTATGGGAGTGTGTTACATTACATTCACTAGTAGGAGTGAGAAAAACATCACGGGGTGGTGCGCCTTGTATGGGTGTGTGTTACATTAGATTCACTAGTAGGAGGGAGAAAAACATCACGGGGTGGTGCGCATTGTATGGGTGTGTGTTACATTACATTCACTAGTAGGAGTGAGAAAACATCACGGGGTGGTGCGCATTGTATGGGTGTGTGTTACATTAGATTCACTAGTAGCAGTGAGAAAAACGTCACGGGGTGGTGCGCATTGTATGGGTGTGTGTTACATTAAATTCACTAGTAGCAGTGAGAAAAACATCACGGGGTGGTGCGCATTTTATGGGTGTGTGTAACATTAGATTCACTAGTAGGAGTGAGAAAAACATCACGGGGTGGTGCGCATTGTATGGGTGTGTGTCACATTAGATTCACTAGTAGGAGTGAGAAAAACATCACGGGGTGGTGCGCATTGTATGGGTGTGTGTTCCATTACAATCACTAGTAGCAGTGAGAAAAACATCACGGGGTGGTGCGCCTTGTATGGGTGTGTGTTACATTACATTCACTAGTAGCAGTGAGAAAAACATCACGGGGTGGTGCGCATTGTATGGGTGTGTGTTACATTACATTCACTAGTAGGAGTGAGAAAAACATCACGGGGTGGTGCGCCTTGTATGGGTGTGTGTTACATTACATTCACTAGTAGCAGTGAGAAAAACATCACGGGGTGGTGCGCATTGTATGGGTGTGTGTTCCATTACAATCACTAGTAGCAGTGAGAAAAACATCACGGAGTGGTGCGCATTGTATGGGTGTGTGTTACATTACATTCACTAGTAGCAGTGAGAAAAACATCACGGGGTGGTGCGCATTGTATGGGTGTGTGTTACATTACATTCACTAGTAGGAGTGAGAAAAACATCACGGGGTGGTGCGCCTTGTATGGGTGTGTGTTACATTAGATTCACTAGTAGGAGGGAGAAAAACATCACGGGGTGGTGCGCATTGTATGGGTGTGTGTTACATTAGATTCACTAGTAGCAGTGAGAAAAACGTCACGGGGTGGTGCGCATTGTATGGGTGTGTGTTACATTAAATTCACTAGTAGCAGTGAGAAAAACATCACGGGGTGGTGCGCATTGTATGGGTGTGTGTTCCATTACAATCACTAGTAGCAGTGAGAAAAACATCACGGGGTGGTGCGCATTGTATGGGTGTGTGTTACATTACATTCACTAGTAGCAGTGAGAAAAACATCACGGGGTGGTGCGCATTGTATGGGTGTGTGTTACATTACATTCACTAGTAGGAGTGAGAAAAACATCACGGGGTGGTGCGCCTTGTATGGGTGTGTGTTACATTAGATTCACTAGTAGGAGGGAGAAAAACATCACGGGGTGGTGCGCATTGTATGGGTGTGTGTTACATTAGATTCACTAGTAGCAGTGAGAAAAACGTCACGGGGTGGTGCGCATTGTATGGGTGTGTGTTACATTAAATTCACTAGTAGCAGTGAGAAAAACATCACGGGGTGGTGCGCATTGTATGGGTGTGTGTCACATTAGATTCACTAGTAGGAGTGAGAAAAACATCACGGGGTGGTGCGCATTGTATGGGTGTGTGTCACATTAGATTCACTAGTAGGAGTGAGAAAAACATCACGGGGTGGTGCGCATTGTATGGGTGTGTGTCACATTAGATTCACTAGTAGGAGAAAAACATCACGGGGTGGTGCGCATTGTATGGGTGTGTGTTACATTACATTCACTAGTAGGAGTGAGAAAAACATCACGGGGTGGTGCGCCTTGTATGGGTGTGTGTTACATTACATTCACTAGTAGCAGTGAGAAAAACATCACGGGGTGGTGCGCATTGTATGGGTGTGTGTTCCATTACAATCACTAGTAGCAGTGAGAAAAACATCACGGGGTGGTGCGCATTGTATGGGTGTGTGTTACATTACATTCACTAGTAGCAGTGAGAAAAACATCACGGGGTGGTGCGCATTGTATGGGTGTGTGTTACATTACATTCACTAGTAGGAGTGAGAAAAACATCACGGGGTGGTGCGCCTTGTATGGGTGTATGTTACATTACATTCACTAGTAGGAGTGAGAAAAACATCACGGGGTGGTGCGCCTTGTATGCGTGTGTGTTACATTAGATTCACTAGTAGGAGTGAGAAAAACATCACGGGGTGGTGCGCCTTGTATGGGTGTGTGTTACATTAGGTTCACTAGTAGGAGTGAGAAAAACATCACGGGGTGGTGCGCATTGTATGGGTGTGTGTTACATTAGATTCAGTAGTAGCAGTGAGAAAAACATCACGGGGTGGTGCGCATTGTTTGGGTGTGTGTTACATTAGATTCACTAGTAGCAGTGAGAAAAACATCACGGTGTGGAGTGCATTGTATGGGTGTGTGTTACATTACATTCACTAGTAGGAGTGAGAAAAACATCACGGGGTGGTGCGCATTGTATGGGTGTGTGTTACATTACATTCACTAGTAGAAGTGAGAAAAACATCACGGGGTGGTGCGGATTGTATGGGTGTGTGTTACATTACATTCACTAGTAGCAGTGAGAAAAACATCACGGGGTGGTGCGCATTGTATGGGTGTGTGTTACATTACATTCACTAGTAGGAGTGAGAAAAACATCACGGGGTGGTGCGCCTTGTATGGGTGTGTGTTACATTACATTCACTAGTAGCAGTGAGAAAAACATCACGGGGTGGTGCGCATTGTATGGCTGTGTGTTCCATTACAATCACTAGTAGCAGTGAGAAAAACATCACGGGGTGGTGCGCATTGTATGGGTGTGTGTTACATTACATTCACTAGTAGCAGTGAGAAAAACATCACGGGGTGGTGCGCATTGTATGGGTGTGTGTTACATTACATTCACTAGTAGGAGTGAGAAAAACATCACGGGGTGGTGCGCCTTGTATGGGTGTATGTTACATTACATTCACTAGTAGGAGTGAGAAAAACATCACGGGGTGGTGCGCCTTGTATGCGTGTGTGTTACATTAGATTCACTAGTAGGAGTGAGAAAAACATCACGGGGTGGTGCGCCTTGTATGGGTGTGTGTTACATTAGGTTCACTAGTAGGAGTGAGAAAAACATCACGGGGTGGTGCGCATTGTATGGGTGTGTGTTACATTAGATTCAGTAGTAGCAGTGAGAAAAACATCACGGGGTGGTGCGCATTGTTTGGGTGTGTGTTACATTAGATTCACTAGTAGCAGTGAGAAAAACATCACGGTGTGGAGTGCATTGTATGGGTGTGTGTTACATTACATTCACTAGTAGGAGTGAGAAAAACATCACGGGGTGGTGCGCATTGTATGGGTGTGTGTTACATTACATTCACTAGTAGAAGTGAGAAAAACATCACGGGGTGGTGCGCATTATATGGGTGTGTGTTACATTAGATTCACTAGTAGGAGTGAGAAAAACATCACGGGGTGGTGCGGATTGTATGGGTGTGTGTTACATTACATTCACTAGTAGGAGTGAGAAAACATCACGGGGTGGTGCGCATTGTATGGGTGTGTGTTACATTACATTCACTAGTAGCAGTGAGAAAAACATCACGGGGTGGTGCGCATTGTATGGGAGTGTGTTACATTACATTCACTAGTAGGAGTGAGAAAAACATCACGGGGTGGTGCGCCTTGTATGGGTGTGTGTTACATTAGATTCACTAGTAGGAGGGAGAAAAACATCACGGGGTGGTGCGCATTGTATGGGTGTGTGTTACATTACATTCACTAGTAGGAGTGAGAAAACATCACGGGGTGGTGCGCATT
Source organism: Cavia porcellus (assembly GCF_034190915.1). Taxonomy (NCBI): domain Eukaryota; kingdom Metazoa; phylum Chordata; class Mammalia; order Rodentia; family Caviidae; genus Cavia; species Cavia porcellus. The sequence goes on from NW_026947537.1 coordinate 2,754,867, forward strand.
GTATGGGTGTGTGTTACATTAGATTCACTAGTAGCAGTGAGAAAAACGTCACGGGGTGGTGCGCATTGTATGGGTGTGTGTTACATTAAATTCACTAGTAGCAGTGAGAAAAACATCACGGGGTGGTGCGCATTGTATGGGTGTGTGTAACATTAGATTCACTAGTAGGAGTGAGAAAAACATCACGGGGTGGTGCGCATTGTATGGGTGTGTGTCACATTAGATTCACTAGTAGGAGTGAGAAAAACATCACGGGGTGGTGCGCATTGTATGGGTGTGTGTCACATTAGATTCACTAGTAGGAGAAAAACATCACGGGGTGGTGCGCATTGTATGGGTGTGTGTTACATTACATTCACTAGTAGGAGTGAGAAAAACATCACGGGGTGGTGCGCCTTGTATGGGTGTGTGTTACATTACATTCACTAGTAGCAGTGAGAAAAACATCACGGGGTGGTGCGCATTGTATGGGTGTGTGTTCCATTACAATCACTAGTAGCAGTGAGAAAAACATCACGGGGTGGTGCGCATTGTATGGGTGTGTGTTACATTACATTCACTAGTAGCAGTGAGAAAAACATCACGGGGTGGTGCGCATTGTATGGGTGTGTGTTACATTACATTCACTAGTAGGAGTGAGAAAAACATCACGGGGTGGTGCGCCTTGTATGGGTGTATGTTACATTACATTCACTAGTAGGAGTGAGAAAAACATCACGGGGTGGTGCGCCTTGTATGCGTGTGTGTTACATTAGATTCACTAGTAGGAGTGAGAAAAACATCACGGGGTGGTGCGCCTTGTATGGGTGTGTGTTACATTAGGTTCACTAGTAGGAGTGAGAAAAACATCACGGGGTGGTGCGCATTGTATGGGTGTGTGTTACATTAGATTCAGTAGTAGCAGTGAGAAAAACATCACGGGGTGGTGCGCATTGTTTGGGTGTGTGTTACATTAGATTCACTAGTAGCAGTGAGAAAAACATCACGGGGTGGAGCGCATTGTATGGGTGTGTGTTACATTACATTCACTAGTAGGAGTGAGAAAAACATCACGGGGTGGTGCGCATTGTATGGGTGTGTGTTACATTACATTCACTAGTAGAAGTGAGAAAAACATCACGGGGTGGTGCGCATTGTGTGGGTGTGTGTTACATTAGATTCACTAGTAGCAGTGAGAAAAACATCACGGGGTGGTGCGCATTGTATGGGTGTGTGTTACATTAGATTCACTAGTAGCAGTGAGAAAAACATCACGGGGTGGTGCGCATTGTGTGGGTGTGTGTTACATTACATTCACTAGTAGCAGTGAGAAAAACATCACGGGGTGGTGCGCATTGTATGGGTGTGTGTTACATTAGATTCACTAGTAGCAGTGAGAAAAACATCACGGGGTGGTGCGCATTGTATGGGTGTGTGTTACATTAGATTCACTAGTAGCAGTGAGAAAAACATCACGGGGTGGTGCGCATTGTATGGGTGTGTGTCACATTAGATTCACTAGTAGGAGTGAGAAAAACATCACGGGGTGGTGCGCATTGTATGGGTGTGTGTCACATTAGATTCACTAGTAGGAGTGAGAAAAACATCACGGGGTGGTGCGCATTGTATGGGTGTGTGTCACATTAGATTCACTAGTAGGAGTGAGAAAAACATCACGGGGTGGTGCGCATTGTATGGGTGTGTGTCACATTAGATTCACTAGTAGGAGTGAGAAAAACATCACGGGGTGGTGCGCATTGTATGGGTGTGTGTCACATTAGATTCACTAGTAGGAGTGAGAAAAACATCACGGGGTGGTGCGCATTGTATGTGTGTGTGTCTCATTAGATTCCCTAGTAGGAATGAGAAAAACATCACGTGGTGGTGCGCATTGTATGGGTGTGTGTTACATTACATTCACTAGTAGCAGTGAGAAAAACATCACGGGGTGGTGCGCATTGTATGGGTGTGTGTTACATTACAATCACTAGTAGCAGTGAGAAAAACATCACGGGGTGGTGCGCATTGTATGGGTGTGTGTTACATTACATTCACTAGTAGCAGTGAGAAAAACATCACGGGGTGGTGCGCATTGTATGGGTGTGTGTTACATTACATTCACTAGTAGGAGTGAGAAAAACATCACGGGGTGGTGCGCCTTGTATGGGTGTGTGTTACATTACATTCACTAGTAGGAGTGAGAAAAACATCACGGGGTGGTGTGCCTTGTATGGGTGTGTGTTACATTAGATTCACTAGTAGGAGTGAGAAAAACATCACGGGGTGGTGCGCCTTGTATGGGTGTGTGTTACATTAGGTTCACTAGTAGGAGTGAGAAAAACATCACGGGGTGGTGCGCATTGTATGGGTGTGTGTTACATTAGATTCAGTATTAGCAGTGAGAAAAACATCACGGGGTGGTGCGCATTGTATGGGTGTGTGTTACATTACATTCACTAGTAGGTGTGAGAAAAACATCACGGGGTGGTGCGCATTGTATGGGTGTGGGTTACATTAGATTCACTAGTAGGAGTGAGAAAAACATCACGGGGTGGTGCGGATTGTATGGGTGTGTGTTACATTACATTCACTAGTAGGACTGAGAAAATATCACGGGGTGGTGCGCATTGTATGGGTGTGTGTTACATTAGATTCACTAGTAGGAGTGAGAAAAACATCACGGGGTGGTGCGCATTGTATGGGTGTGTGTTACATTACAATCACTAGTAGCAGTGAGAAAAACATCACGGGGTGGTGCGCATTGTATGGGTGTGTGTTACATTAGATTCACTAGTAGCAGTGAGAGAAACATCACGGGGTGGTGCGCATTGTATGGGTGTGTGTTACATTAGATTCACTAGTAGCAGTGAGAAAAACATCACGGGGTGGTGCGCATTGTATGGGTGTGTGTTACATTACATTCACTAGTAGCAGTGAGAAAAACATCACGGGGTGGTGCGCATTGTATGGGTGTGTGTTACATTAGATTCACTAGTAGCAGTGAGAAAAACATCACGGGGTGGTGCGCATTGTATGGGTGTGTGTTACATTACATTCACTAGTAGGAGTGAGAAAAACATCACGGGGTGGTGCGCCTTGTATGGGTGTGTGTTACATTACATTCACTAGTAGGAGTGAGAAAAACATCAGGGGGTGGTGCGCCTTGTATTGGTGTGTGTTACATTAGATTCACCAGTAGGAGTGAGAAAAACATCACGGGGTGGTGCGCCTTGTATGGGTGTGTGTTACATTAGATTCACTAGTAGGAGGGAGAAAAACATCACGGGGTGGTGCGCATTGTATGGGTGTGTGTTACATTAGATTCACTAGTAGCAGTGAGAAAAACGTCACGGGGTGGTGCGCATTGTATGGGTGTGTGTTACATTAAATTCACTAGTAGCAGTGAGAAAAACATCACGGGGTGGTGCGCATTGTATGGGTGTGTGTCACATTAGATTCACTAGTAGGAGTGAGAAAAACATCACGGGGTGGTGCGCATTGTATGGGTGTGTGTCACATTAGATTCACTAGTAGGAGTGAGAAAAACATCACGGGGTGGTGCGCATTGTATGGGTGTGTGTCACATTAGATTCACTAGTAGGAGTGAGAAAAACATCACGGGGTGGTGCGCATTGTATGGGTGTGTGTTACATTACATTCACTAGTAGGAGTGAGAAAAACATCACGGGGTGGTGCGCCTTGTATGGGTGTGTGTTACATTACATTCACTAGTAGCAGTGAGAAAAACATCACGGGGTGGTGCGCATTGTATGGGTGTGTGTTCCATTACAATCACTAGTAGCAGTGAGAAAAACATCACGGGGTGGTGCGCATTGTATGGGTGTGTGTTACATTACATTCACTAGTAGCAGTGAGAAAAACATCACGGGGTGGTGCGCATTGTATGGGTGTGTGTTACATTACATTCACTAGTAGGAGTGAGAAAAACATCACGGGGTGGTGCGCCTTGTATGGGTGTATGTTACATTACATTCACTAGTAGGAGTGAGAAAAACATCACGGGGTGGTGCGCCTTGTATGCGTGTGTGTTACATTAGATTCACTAGTAGGAGTGAGAAAAACATCACGGGGTGGTGCGCCTTGTATGGGTGTGTGTTACATTAGGTTCACTAGTAGGAGTGAGAAAACCATCACGGGGTGGTGCGCATTGTATGGGTGTGTGTTACATTAGATTCAGTAGTAGCAGTGAGAAAAACATCACGGGGTGGTGCGCATTGTTTGGGTGTGTGTTACATTAGATTCACTAGTAGCAGTGAGAAAAACATCACGGGGTGGTGCGGATTGTATGGGTGTGTGTTACATTACATTCACTAGTAGGAGTGAGAAAACATCACGGGGTGGTGCGCATTGTATGGGTGTGTGTTACATTAGATTCACTAGTAGGAGTGAGAAAAACATCACGGGGTGGTGCGCATTGTATGGGTGTGTGTTACATTAGATTCACTAGTAGCAGTGAGAAAAACATCACGGGGTGGTGCGCATTGTATGGGTGTGTGTTACATTAGATTCAGTAGTAGCAGTGAGAAAAACATCACGGGGTGGTGCGCATTGTATGGGTGTGTGTTACATTAGATTCACTAGTAGCAGTGAGAAAAACATCACGGGGTGGTGCGCATTGTGTGGGTGTGTGTTACATTACATTCACTAGTAGCAGTGAGAAAAACATCACGGGGTGGTGCGCATTGTATGGGTGTGTGTTACATTAGATTCACTAGTAGCAGTGAGAAAAACATCACGGGGTGGTGCGCATTGTATGGGTGTGTGTTACATTAGATTCACTAGTAGCAGTGAGAAAAACATCACGGGGTGGTGCGCATTGTATGGGTGTGTGTCACATTAGATTCACTAGTAGGAGTGAGAAAAACATCACGGGGTGGTGCGCATTGTATGGGTGTGTGTTACATTACATTCACTAGTAGCAGTGAGAAAAACATCACGGGGTGGTGCGCATTGTATGGGTGTGTGTTACATTAGATTCACTAGTAGCAGTGAGAAAAACATCACGGGGTGGTGCGCATTGTGTGGGTGTGTGTTACATTACATTCACTAGTAGCAGTGAGAAAAACATCACGGGGTGGTGCGCATTGTATGGGTGTGTGTTACATTAGATTCACTAGTAGCAGTGAGAAAAACATCACGGGGTGGTGCGCATTGTATGGGTGTGTGTTACATTAGATTCACTAGTAGCAGTGAGAAAAACATCACGGGGTGGTGCGCATTGTATGGGTGTGTGTCACATTAGATTCACTAGTAGGAGTGAGAAAAACATCACGGGGTGGTGCGCATTGTATGGGTGTGTGTTACATTACATTCACTAGTAGCAGTGAGAAAAACATCACGGGGTGGTGCGCATTGTATGGGTGTGTGTTACATTACATTCACTAGTAGCAGTGAGAAAAATATCATGGGGTGGTGCGCATTGTATGGGTGTGTGTTACATTAGATTCACTAGTAGCAGTGAGAAAAACATCACGGGGTGGTGCGCATTGTATGGGTGTGTGTTACATTAGATTCACTAGTAGCAGTGAGAAAAACATCACGGGGTGCTGCGCATTGTATGGGTGTGTGTTACATTAGATTCACAAGTAGCAGTGAGAAAAACATCACGGGGTGGTGCGCATTGTATGGGTGTGTGTTACATTAGACTCACTAGTAGCAGTGAGAAAAACATCACGGGGAGTTGCGCATTGTATGGGTGTGTGTTACATTAGATTCACTAGTAGGAGTGAGAAAAACATCACGGGGTGGGGCGCATTGTATGGGTGTGTGTCACATTAGATTCACTAGTAGGAGTGAGAAAAACATCACGGGGTGGTGCGCATTGTATGGGTGTGTGTTACATTAGATTCACTAGTAGGAGGGAGAAAAACATCACGGGGTGGTGCGCATTGTATGGGTGTGTGTTACATTAGATTCACTAGTAGCAGTGAGAAAAACATCACGGGGTGGTGCGCATTGTATGGGTGTGTGTTACATTAGATTCACTAGTAGCAGTGAGAAAAACATCACGGGGTGGTGCGCATTGTATGGGTGTGTGTTACATTACATTCACTAGTAGCAGTGAGAAAAACATCACGGGGTGGTGCGCATTGTATGGGTGTGTGTTACATTAGATTCACTAGTAGCAGTGAGAAAAACATCACGGGGTGGTGCGCATTGTATGGGTGTGTGTTACATTACATTCACTAGTAGGAGTGAGAAAAACATCACGGGGTGGTGCGCCTTGTATGGGTGTGTGTTACATTACATTCACTAGTAGGAGTGAGAAAAACATCACGGGGTGGTGCGCCTTGTATTGGTGTGTGTTACATTAGATTCACCAGTAGGAGTGAGAAAAACATCACGGGGTGGTGCGCCTTGTATGGGTGTGTGTTACATTAGATTCACTAGTAGGAGGGAGAAAAACATAACGGGGTGGTGCGCATTGTATGGGTGTGTGTTACATTAGATTCACTAGTAGCAGTGAGAAAAACGTCACGGGGTGGTGCGCATTGTATGGGTGTGTGTTACATTAAATTCACTAGTAGCAGTGAGAAAAACATCACGGGGTGGTGCGCATTGTATGGGTGTGTGTCACATTAGATTCACTAGTAGGAGTGAGAAAAACATCACGGGGTGGTGCGCATTGTATGGGTGTGTGTTACATTACATTCACTAGTAGGAGTGAGAAAACATCACGGGGTGGTGCGCATTGTATGGGTGTGTGTTACATTAGATTCACTAGTAGCAGTGAGAAAAACGTCACGGGGTGGTGCGCATTGTATGGGTGTGTGTTACATTAAATTCACTAGTAGCAGTGAGAAAAACATCACGGGGTGGTGCGCATTGTATGGGTGTGTGTAACATTAGATTCACTAGTAGGAGTGAGAAAAACATCACGGGGTGGTGCGCATTGTATGGGTGTGTGTCACATTAGATTCACTAGTAGGAGTGAGAAAAACATCACGGGGTGGTGCGCATTGTATGGGTGTGTGTCACATTAGATTCACTAGTAGGAGAAAAACATCACGGGGTGGTGCGCATTGTATGGGTGTGTGTTACATTACATTCACTAGTAGGAGTGAGAAAAACATCACGGGGTGGTGCGCCTTGTATGGGTGTGTGTTACATTACATTCACTAGTAGCAGTGAGAAAAACATCACGGGGTGGTGCGCATTGTATGGGTGTGTGTTCCATTACAATCACTAGTAGCAGTGAGAAAAACATCACGGGGTGGTGCGCATTGTATGGGTGTGTGTTACATTACATTCACTAGTAGCAGTGAGAAAAACATCACGGGGTGGTGCGCATTGTATGGGTGTGTGTTACATTACATTCACTAGTAGGAGTGAGAAAAACATCACGGGGTGGTGCGCCTTGTATGGGTGTATGTTACATTACATTCACTAGTAGGAGTGAGAAAAACATCACGGGGTGGTGCGCCTTGTATGCGTGTGTGTTACATTAGATTCACTAGTAGGAGTGAGAAAAACATCACGGGGTGGTGCGCCTTGTATGGGTGTGTGTTACATTAGGTTCACTAGTAGGAGTGAGAAAAACATCACGGGGTGGTGCGCATTGTATGGGTGTGTGTTACATTAGATTCAGTAGTAGCAGTGAGAAAAACATCACGGGGTGGTGCGCATTGTTTGGGTGTGTGTTACATTAGATTCACTAGTAGCAGTGAGAAAAACATCACGGGGTGGAGCGCATTGTATGGGTGTGTGTTACATTACATTCACTAGTAGGAGTGAGAAAAACATCACGGGGTGGTGCGCATTGTATGGGTGTGTGTTACATTACATTCACTAGTAGAAGTGAGAAAAACATCACGGGGTGGTGCGCATTGTGTGGGTGTGTGTTACATTAGATTCACTAGTAGCAGTGAGAAAAACATCACGGGGTGGTGCGCATTGTATGGGTGTGTGTTACATTAGATTCACTAGTAGCAGTGAGAAAAACATCACGGGGTGGTGCGCATTGTGTGGGTGTGTGTTACATTACATTCACTAGTAGCAGTGAGAAAAACATCACGGGGTGGTGCGCATTGTATGGGTGTGTGTTACATTAGATTCACTAGTAGCAGTGAGAAAAACATCACGGGGTGGTGCGCATTGTATGGGTGTGTGTTACATTAGATTCACTAGTAGCAGTGAGAAAAACATCACGGGGTGGTGCGCATTGTATGGGTGTGTGTCACATTAGATTCACTAGTAGGAGTGAGAAAAACATCACGGGGTGGTGCGCATTGTATGGGTGTGTGTCACATTAGATTCACTAGTAGGAGTGAGAAAAACATCACGGGGTGGTGCGCATTGTATGGGTGTGTGTCACATTAGATTCACTAGTAGGAGTGAGAAAAACATCACGGGGTGGTGCGCATTGTATGGGTGTGTGTCACATTAGATTCACTAGTAGGAGTGAGAAAAACATCACGGGGTGGTGCGCATTGTATGGGTGTGTGTCACATTAGATTCACTAGTAGGAGTGAGAAAAACATCACGGGGTGGTGCGCATTGTATGTGTGTGTGTCTCATTAGATTCCCTAGTAGGAATGAGAAAAACATCACGTGGTGGTGCGCATTGTATGGGTGTGTGTTACATTACATTCACTAGTAGCAGTGAGAAAAACATCACGGGGTGGTGCGCATTGTATGGGTGTGTGTTACATTACAATCACTAGTAGCAGTGAGAAAAACATCACGGGGTGGTGCGCATTGTATGGGTGTGTGTTACATTACATTCACTAGTAGCAGTGAGAAAAACATCACGGGGTGGTGCGCATTGTATGGGTGTGTGTTACATTACATTCACTAGTAGGAGTGAGAAAAACATCACGGGGTGGTGCGCCTTGTATGGGTGTGTGTTACATTACATTCACTAGTAGGAGTGAGAAAAACATCACGGGGTGGTGTGCCTTGTATGGGTGTGTGTTACATTAGATTCACTAGTAGGAGTGAGAAAAACATCACGGGGTGGTGCGCCTTGTATGGGTGTGTGTTACATTAGGTTCACTAGTAGGAGTGAGAAAAACATCACGGGGTGGTGCGCATTGTATGGGTGTGTGTTACATTAGATTCAGTATTAGCAGTGAGAAAAACATCACGGGGTGGTGCGCATTGTATGGGTGTGTGTTACATTACATTCACTAGTAGGTGTGAGAAAAACATCACGGGGTGGTGCGCATTGTATGGGTGTGGGTTACATTAGATTCACTAGTAGGAGTGAGAAAAACATCACGGGGTGGTGCGGATTGTATGGGTGTGTGTTACATTACATTCACTAGTAGGACTGAGAAAATATCACGGGGTGGTGCGCATTGTATGGGTGTGTGTTACATTAGATTCACTAGTAGGAGTGAGAAAAACATCACGGGGTGGTGCGCATTGTATGGGTGTGTGTTACATTACAATCACTAGTAGCAGTGAGAAAAACATCACGGGGTGGTGCGCATTGTATGGGTGTGTGTTACATTAGATTCACTAGTAGCAGTGAGAGAAACATCACGGGGTGGTGCGCATTGTATGGGTGTGTGTTACATTAGATTCACTAGTAGCAGTGAGAAAAACATCACGGGGTGGTGCGCATTGTATGGGTGTGTGTTACATTACATTCACTAGTAGCAGTGAGAAAAACATCACGGGGTGGTGCGCATTGTATGGGTGTGTGTTACATTAGATTCACTAGTAGCAGTGAGAAAAACATCACGGGGTGGTGCGCATTGTATGGGTGTGTGTTACATTACATTCACTAGTAGGAGTGAGAAAAACATCACGGGGTGGTGCGCCTTGTATGGGTGTGTGTTACATTACATTCACTAGTAGGAGTGAGAAAAACATCAGGGGGTGGTGCGCCTTGTATTGGTGTGTGTTACATTAGATTCACCAGTAGGAGTGAGAAAAACATCACGGGGTGGTGCGCCTTGTATGGGTGTGTGTTACATTAGATTCACTAGTAGGAGGGAGAAAAACATCACGGGGTGGTGCGCATTGTATGGGTGTGTGTTACATTAGATTCACTAGTAGCAGTGAGAAAAACGTCACGGGGTGGTGCGCATTGTATGGGTGTGTGTTACATTAAATTCACTAGTAGCAGTGAGAAAAACATCACGGGGTGGTGCGCATTGTATGGGTGTGTGTCACATTAGATTCACTAGTAGGAGTGAGAAAAACATCACGGGGTGGTGCGCATTGTATGGGTGTGTGTCACATTAGATTCACTAGTAGGAGTGAGAAAAACATCACGGGGTGGTGCGCATTGTATGGGTGTGTGTCACATTAGATTCACTAGTAGGAGTGAGAAAAACATCACGGGGTGGTGCGCATTGTATGGGTGTGTGTTACATTACATTCACTAGTAGGAGTGAGAAAAACATCACGGGGTGGTGCGCCTTGTATGGGTGTGTGTTACATTACATTCACTAGTAGCAGTGAGAAAAACATCACGGGGTGGTGCGCATTGTATGGGTGTGTGTTCCATTACAATCACTAGTAGCAGTGAGAAAAACATCACGGGGTGGTGCGCATTGTATGGGTGTGTGTTACATTACATTCACTAGTAGCAGTGAGAAAAACATCACGGGGTGGTGCGCATTGTATGGGTGTGTGTTACATTACATTCACTAGTAGGAGTGAGAAAAACATCACGGGGTGGTGCGCCTTGTATGGGTGTATGTTACATTACATTCACTAGTAGGAGTGAGAAAAACATCACGGGGTGGTGCGCCTTGTATGCGTGTGTGTTACATTAGATTCACTAGTAGGAGTGAGAAAAACATCACGGGGTGGTGCGCCTTGTATGGGTGTGTGTTACATTAGGTTCACTAGTAGGAGTGAGAAAACCATCACGGGGTGGTGCGCATTGTATGGGTGTGTGTTACATTAGATTCAGTAGTAGCAGTGAGAAAAACATCACGGGGTGGTGCGCATTGTTTGGGTGTGTGTTACATTAGATTCACTAGTAGCAGTGAGAAAAACATCACGGGGTGGTGCGGATTGTATGGGTGTGTGTTACATTACATTCACTAGTAGGAGTGAGAAAACATCACGGGGTGGTGCGCATTGTATGGGTGTGTGTTACATTAGATTCACTAGTAGGAGTGAGAAAAACATCACGGGGTGGTGCGCATTGTATGGGTGTGTGTTACATTAGATTCACTAGTAGCAGTGAGAAAAACATCACGGGGTGGTGCGCATTGTATGGGTGTGTGTTACATTAGATTCAGTAGTAGCAGTGAGAAAAACATCACGGGGTGGTGCGCATTGTATGGGTGTGTGTTACATTAGATTCACTAGTAGCAGTGAGAAAAACATCACGGGGTGGTGCGCATTGTGTGGGTGTGTGTTACATTACATTCACTAGTAGCAGTGAGAAAAACATCACGGGGTGGTGCGCATTGTATGGGTGTGTGTTACATTAGATTCACTAGTAGCAGTGAGAAAAACATCACGGGGTGGTGCGCATTGTATGGGTGTGTGTTACATTAGATTCACTAGTAGCAGTGAGAAAAACATCACGGGGTGGTGCGCATTGTATGGGTGTGTGTCACATTAGATTCACTAGTAGGAGTGAGAAAAACATCACGGGGTGGTGCGCATTGTATGGGTGTGTGTTACATTACATTCACTAGTAGCAGTGAGAAAAACATCACGGGGTGGTGCGCATTGTATGGGTGTGTGTTACATTAGATTCACTAGTAGCAGTGAGAAAAACATCACGGGGTGGTGCGCATTGTGTGGGTGTGTGTTACATTACATTCACTAGTAGCAGTGAGAAAAACATCACGGGGTGGTGCGCATTGTATGGGTGTGTGTTACATTAGATTCACTAGTAGCAGTGAGAAAAACATCACGGGGTGGTGCGCATTGTATGGGTGTGTGTTACATTAGATTCACTAGTAGCAGTGAGAAAAACATCACGGGGTGGTGCGCATTGTATGGGTGTGTGTCACATTAGATTCACTAGTAGGAGTGAGAAAAACATCACGGGGTGGTGCGCATTGTATGGGTGTGTGTTACATTACATTCACTAGTAGCAGTGAGAAAAACATCACGGGGTGGTGCGCATTGTATGGGTGTGTGTTACATTACATTCACTAGTAGCAGTGAGAAAAATATCATGGGGTGGTGCGCATTGTATGGGTGTGTGTTACATTAGATTCACTAGTAGCAGTGAGAAAAACATCACGGGGTGGTGCGCATTGTATGGGTGTGTGTTACATTAGATTCACTAGTAGCAGTGAGAAAAACATCACGGGGTGCTGCGCATTGTATGGGTGTGTGTTACATTAGATTCACAAGTAGCAGTGAGAAAAACATCACGGGGTGGTGCGCATTGTATGGGTGTGTGTTACATTAGACTCACTAGTAGCAGTGAGAAAAACATCACGGGGAGTTGCGCATTGTATGGGTGTGTGTTACATTAGATTCACTAGTAGGAGTGAGAAAAACATCACGGGGTGGGGCGCATTGTATGGGTGTGTGTCACATTAGATTCACTAGTAGGAGTGAGAAAAACATCACGGGGTGGTGCGCATTGTATGGGTGTGTGTTACATTAGATTCACTAGTAGGAGGGAGAAAAACATCACGGGGTGGTGCGCATTGTATGGGTGTGTGTTACATTAGATTCACTAGTAGCAGTGAGAAAAACATCACGGGGTGGTGCGCATTGTATGGGTGTGTGTTACATTAGATTCACTAGTAGCAGTGAGAAAAACATCACGGGGTGGTGCGCATTGTATGGGTGTGTGTTACATTACATTCACTAGTAGCAGTGAGAAAAACATCACGGGGTGGTGCGCATTGTATGGGTGTGTGTTACATTAGATTCACTAGTAGCAGTGAGAAAAACATCACGGGGTGGTGCGCATTGTATGGGTGTGTGTTACATTACATTCACTAGTAGGAGTGAGAAAAACATCACGGGGTGGTGCGCCTTGTATGGGTGTGTGTTACATTACATTCACTAGTAGGAGTGAGAAAAACATCACGGGGTGGTGCGCCTTGTATTGGTGTGTGTTACATTAGATTCACCAGTAGGAGTGAGAAAAACATCACGGGGTGGTGCGCCTTGTATGGGTGTGTGTTACATTAGATTCACTAGTAGGAGGGAGAAAAACATAACGGGGTGGTGCGCATTGTATGGGTGTGTGTTACATTAGATTCACTAGTAGCAGTGAGAAAAACGTCACGGGGTGGTGCGCATTGTATGGGTGTGTGTTACATTAAATTCACTAGTAGCAGTGAGAAAAACATCACGGGGTGGTGCGCATTGTATGGGTGTGTGTCACATTAGATTCACTAGTAGGAGTGAGAAAAACATCACGGGGTGGTGCGCATTGTATGGGTGTGTGTCACATTAGATTCACTAGTAGGAGTGAGAAAAACATCACGGGGTGGTGCGCATTGTATGGGTGTGTGTCACATTAGATTCACTAGTAGGAGAAAAACATCACGGGGTGGTGCGCATTGTATGGGTGTGTGTTACATTACATTCACTAGTAGGAGTGAGAAAAACATCACGGGGTGGTGCGCCTTGTATAGGTGTGTGTTACATTACATTCACTAGTAGCAGTGAGAAAAACATCACGGGGTGGTGCGCATTGTATGGGTGTGTGTTCCATTACAATCACTAGTAGCAGTGAGAAAAACATCACGGGGTGGTGCGCATTGTATGGGTGTGTGTTACATTACATTCACTAGTAGCAGTGAGAAAAACATCACGGGGTGGTGCGCATTGTATGGGTGTGTGTTACATTATATTCACTAGTAGGAGTGAGAAAAACATCACGGGGTGGTGCGCATTGTATGGGTGTGTGTCACATTAGATTCACTAGTAGGAGTGAGAAAAACATCACGGGGTGGTGCGCATTGTATGGGTGTGTGTCACATTAGATTCACTAGTAGGAGAAAAACATCACGGGGTGGTGCGCATTGTATGGGTGTGTGTTACATTACATTCACTAGTAGGAGTGAGAAAAACATCACGGGGTGGTGCGCCTTGTATGGGTGTGTGTTACATTACATTCACTAGTAGCAGTGAGAAAAACATCACGGGGTGGTGCGCATTGTATGGGTGTGTGTTCCATTACAATCACTAGTAGCAGTGAGAAAAACATCACGGGGTGGTGCGCCTTGTATGGGTGTGTGTTACATTACATTCACTAGTAGCAGTGAGAAAAACATCACGGGGTGGTGCGCATTGTATGCGTGTGTGTTACATTACATTCACTAGTAGGAGTGAGAAAAACATCACGGGGTGGTGCGCCTTGTATGGGTGTGTGTTACATTACATTCACTAGTAGCAGTGAGAAAAACATCACGGGGTGGTGCGCATTGTATGGGTGTGTGTTACATTACATTCACTAGTAGGAGTGAGAAAAACATCACGGGGTGGTGCGCCTTGTATGGGTGTGTGTTACATTAGATTCACTAGTAGGAGGGAGAAAAACATCACGGGGTGGTGCGCATTGTATGGGTGTGTGTTACATTAGATTCACTAGTAGCAGTGAGAAAAACGTCACGGGGTGGTGCGCATTGTATGGGTGTGTGTTACATTAGATTCAGTAGTAGCAGTGAGAAAAACATCACGGGGTGGTGCGCATTGTTTGGGTGTGTGTTACATTAGATTCACTAGTAGCAGTGAGAAAAACATCACGGGGTGGAGCGCATTGTATGGGTGTGTGTTACATTACATTCACTAGTAGGAGTGAGAAAAACATCACGGGGTGGTGCGCATTGTATGGGTGTGTGTTACATTACATTCACTAGTAGAAGTGAGAAAAACATCACGGGGTGGTGCGCATTATATGGGTGTGTGTTACATTAGATTCACTAGTAGGAGTGAGAAAAACATCACGGGGTGGTGCGGATTGTATGGGTGTGTGTTACATTACATTCACTAGTAGGAGTGAGAAAACATCACGGGGTGGTGCGCATTGTATGGGTGTGTGTTACATTACATTCACTAGTAGGAGTGAGAAAAACATCACGGGGTGGTGCGCCTTGTATGGGTGTGTGTTACATTAGATTCACTAGTAGGAGGGAGAAAAACATCACGGGGTGGTGCGCATTGTATGGGTGTGTGTTACATTAGATTCACTAGTAGCAGTGAGAAAAACATCACGGGGTGGTGCGCATTGTATGGGTGTGTGTTACATTAAATTCACTAGTAGCAGTGAGAAAAACATCACGGGGTGGTGCGCATTGTATGGGTGTGTGTCACATTAGATTCACTAGTAGGAGTGAGAAAAACATCACGGGGTGGTGCGCATTGTATGGGTGTGTGTCACATTAGATTCACTAGTAGGAGTGAGAAAAACATCACGGGGTGGTGCGCATTGTATGGGTGTGTGTCACATTAGATTCACTAGTAGGAGAAAAACATCACGGGGTGGTGCGCATTGTATGGGTGTGTGTTACATTACATTCACTAGTAGGAGTGAGAAAAACATCACGGGGTGGTGCGCATTGTATGGGTGTGTGTTACATTACATTCACTAGTAGCAGTGAGAAAAACATCACGGGGTGGTGCGCATTGTATGGGTGTGTGTTCCATTACAATCACTAGTAGCAGTGAGAAAAACATCACGGGGTGGTGCGCATTGTATGGGTGTGTGTTACATTACATTCACTAGTAGCAGTGAGAAAAACATCACGGGGTGGTGCGCATTGTATGGGTGTGTGTTACATTACATTCACTAGTAGGAGTGAGAAAAACATCACGGGGTGGTGCGCCTTGTATGGGTGTATGTTACATTACATTCACTAGTAGGAGTGAGAAAAACATCACGGGGTGGTGCGCCTTGTATGCGTGTGTGTTACATTAGATTCACTAGTAGGAGTGAGAAAAACATCACGGGGTGGTGCGCCTTGTATGGGTGTGTGTTACATTAGGTTCACTAGTAGGAGTGAGAAAAACATCACGGGGTGGTGCGCATTGTATGGGTGTGTGTTACATTAGATTCAGTAGTAGCAGTGAGAAAAACATCACGGGGTGGTGCGCATTGTTTGGGTGTGTGTTACATTAGATTCACTAGTAGCAGTGAGAAAAACATCACGGGGTGGAGCGCATTGTATGGGTGTGTGTTACATTACATTCACTAGTAGGAGTGAGAAAAACATCACGGGGTGGTGCGCATTGTATGGGTGTGTGTTACATTACATTCACTAGTAGAAGTGAGAAAAACATCACGGGGTGGTGCGCATTGTGTGGGTGTGTGTTACATTAGATTCACTAGTAGCAGTGAGAAAAACATCACGGGGTGGTGCGCATTGTATGGGTGTGTGTTACATTAGATTCACTAGTAGCAGTGAGAAAAACATCACGGGGTGGTGCGCATTGTGTGGGTGTGTGTTACATTACATTCACTAGTAGCAGTGAGAAAAACATCACGGGGTGGTGCGCATTGTATGGGTGTGTGTTACATTAGATTCACTAGTAGCAGTGAGAAAAACATCACGGGGTGGTGCGCATTGTATGGGTGTGTGTTACATTAGATTCACTAGTAGCAGTGAGAAAAACATCACGGGGTGGTGCGCATTGTATGGGTGTGTGTCACATTAGATTCACTAGTAGGAGTGAGAAAAACATCACGGGGTGGTGCGCATTGTATGGGTGTGTGTCACATTAGATTCACTAGTAGGAGTGAGAAAAACATCACGGGGTGGTGCGCATTGTATGGGTGTGTGTCACATTAGATTCACTAGTAGGAGTGAGAAAAACATCACGGGGTGGTGCGCATTGTATGGGTGTGTGTCACATTAGATTCACTAGTAGGAGTGAGAAAAACATCACGGGGTGGTGCGCATTGTATGGGTGTGTGTCACATTAGATTCACTAGTAGCAGTGAGAAAAACATCACGGGGTGGTGCGCATTGTATGTGTGTGTGTCTCATTAGATTCCCTAGTAGGAATGAGAAAAACATCACGTGGTGGTGCGCATTGTATGGGTGTGTGTTACATTACATTCACTAGTAGCAGTGAGAAAAACATCACGGGGTGGTGCGCATTGTATGGGTGTGTGTTACATTACAATCACTAGTAGCAGTGAGAAAAACATCACGGGGTGGTGCGCATTGTATGGGTGTGTGTTACATTACATTCACTAGTAGCAGTGAGAAAAACATCACGGGGTGGTGCGCATTGTATGGGTGTGTGTTACATTACATTCACTAGTAGGAGTGAGAAAAACATCACGGGGTGGTGCGCCTTGTATGGGTGTGTGTTACATTACATTCACTAGTAGGAGTGAGAAAAACATCACGGGGTGGTGTGCCTTGTATGGGTGTGTGTTACATTAGATTCACTAGTAGGAGTGAGAAAAACATCACGGGGTGGTGCGCCTTGTATGGGTGTGTGTTACATTAGGTTCACTAGTAGGAGTGAGAAAAACATCACGGGGTGGTGCGCATTGTATGGGTGTGTGTTACATTAGATTCAGTAGTAGCAGTGAGAAAAACATCACGGGGTGGTGCGCATTGTATGGGTGTGTGTTACATTACATTCACTAGTAGGTGTGAGAAAAACATCACGGGGTGGTGCGCATTGTATGGGTGTGGGTTACATTAGATTCACTAGTAGGAGTGAGAAAAACATCACGGGGTGGTGCGGATTGTATGGGTGTGTGTTACATTACATTCACTAGTAGGAGTGAGAAAATATCACGGGGTGGTGCGCATTGTATGGGTGTGTGTTACATTAGATTCACTAGTAGGAGTGAGAAAAACATCACGGGGTGGTGCGCATTGTATGGGTGTGTGTTACATTACAATCACTAGTAGCAGTGAGAAAAACATCACGGGGTGGTGCGCATTGTATGGGTGTGTGTTACATTAGATTCACTAGTAGCAGTGAGAAAAACATCACGGGGTGGTGCGCATTGTATGGGTGTGTGTTACATTAGATTCACTAGTAGCAGTGAGAAAAACATCACGGGGTGGTGCGCATTGTATGGGTGTGTGTTACATTACATTCACTAGTAGCAGTGAGAAAAACATCACGGGGTGGTGCGCATTGTATGGGTGTGTGTTACATTAGATTCACTAGTAGCAGTGAGAAAAACATCACGGGGTGGTGCGCATTGTATGGGTGTGTGTTACATTACATTCACTAGTAGGAGTGAGAAAAACATCACGGGGTGGTGCGCCTTGTATGGGTGTGTGTTACATTACATTCACTAGTAGGAGTGAGAAAAACATCAGGGGGTGGTGCGCCTTGTATTGGTGTGTGTTACATTAGATTCACCAGTAGGAGTGAGAAAAACATCACGGGGTGGTGCGCCTTGTATGGGTGTGTGTTACATTAGATTCACTAGTAGGAGGGAGAAAAACATCACGGGGTGGTGCGCATTGTATGGGTGTGTGTTACATTAGATTCACTAGTAGCAGTGAGAAAAACGTCACGGGGTGGTGCGCATTGTATGGGTGTGTGTTACATTAAATTCACTAGTAGCAGTGAGAAAAACATCACGGGGTGGTGCGCATTGTATGGGTGTGTGTCACATTAGATTCACTAGTAGGAGTGAGAAAAACATCACGGGGTGGTGCGCATTGTATGGGTGTGTGTCACATTAGATTCACTAGTAGGAGTGAGAAAAACATCACGGGGTGGTGCGCATTGTATGGGTGTGTGTCACATTAGATTCACTAGTAGGAGTGAGAAAAACATCACGGGGTGGTGCGCATTGTATGGGTGTGTGTTACATTACATTCACTAGTAGGAGTGAGAAAAACATCACGGGGTGGTGCGCCTTGTATGGGTGTGTGTTACATTACATTCACTAGTAGCAGTGAGAAAAACATCACGGGGTGGTGCGCATTGTATGGGTGTGTGTTCCATTACAATCACTAGTAGCAGTGAGAAAAACATCACGGGGTGGTGCGCATTGTATGGGTGTGTGTTACATTACATTCACTAGTAGCAGTGAGAAAAACATCACGGGGTGGTGCGCATTGTATGGGTGTGTGTTACATTACATTCACTAGTAGGAGTGAGAAAAACATCACGGGGTGGTGCGCCTTGTATGGGTGTATGTTACATTACATTCACTAGTAGGAGTGAGAAAAACATCACGGGGTGGTGCGCCTTGTATGCGTGTGTGTTACATTAGATTCACTAGTAGGAGTGAGAAAAACATCACGGGGTGGTGCGCCTTGTATGGGTGTGTGTTACATTAGGTTCACTAGTAGGAGTGAGAAAAACATCACGGGGTGGTGCGCATTGTATGGGTGTGTGTTACATTAGATTCAGTAGTAGCAGTGAGAAAAACATCACGGGGTGGTGCGCATTGTTTGGGTGTGTGTTACATTAGATTCACTAGTAGCAGTGAGAAAAACATCACGGGGTGGTGCGGATTGTATGGGTGTGTGTTACATTACATTCACTAGTAGGAGTGAGAAAACATCACGGGGTGGTGCGCATTGTATGGGTGTGTGTTACATTAGATTCACTAGTAGGAGTGAGAAAAACATCACGGGGTGGTGCGCATTGTATGGGTGTGTGTTACATTAGATTCACTAGTAGCAGTGAGAAAAACATCACGGGGTGGTGTGCATTGTATGGGTGTGTGTTACATTAGATTCACTAGTAGCAGTGAGAAAAACATCACGGGGTGGTGCGCATTGTATGGGTGTGTGTTACATTAGATTCACTAGTAGCAGTGAGAAAAACATCACGGGGTGGTGCGCATTGTGTGGGTGTGTGTTACATTACATTCACTAGTAGCAGTGAGAAAAACATCACGGGGTGGTGCGCATTGTATGGGTGTGTGTTACATTAGATTCACTAGTAGCAGTGAGAAAAACATCACGGGGTGGTGCGCATTGTATGGGTGTGTGTTACATTAGATTCACTAGTAGCAGTGAGAAAAACATCACGGGGTGGTGCGCATTGTATGGGTGTGTGTCACATTAGATTCACTAGTAGGAGTGAGAAAAACATCACGGGTGGTGCGCATTGTATGGGTGTGTGTTACATTACATTCACTAGTAGCAGTGAGAAAAACATCACGGGGTGGTGCGCATTGTATGGGTGTGTGTTACATTAGATTCACTAGTAGCAGTGAGAAAAACATCACGGGGTGGTGCGCATTGTGTGGGTGTGTGTTACATTACATTCACTAGTAGCAGTGAGAAAAACATCACGGGGTGGTGCGCATTGTATGGGTGTGTGTTACATTAGATTCACTAGTAGCAGTGAGAAAAACATCACGGGGTGGTGCGCATTGTATGGGTGTGTGTTACATTAGATTCACTAGTAGCAGTGAGAAAAACATCACGGGGTGGTGCGCATTGTATGGGTGTGTGTCACATTAGATTCACTAGTAGGAGTGAGAAAAACATCACGGGGTGGTGCGCATTGTATGGGTGTGTGTTACATTACATTCACTAGTAGCAGTGAGAAAAACATCACGGGGTGGTGCGCATTGTATGGGTGTGTGTTACATTACATTCACTAGTAGCAGTGAGAAAAATATCATGGGGTGGTGCGCATTGTATGGGTGTGTGTTACATTAGATTCACTAGTAGCAGTGAGAAAAACATCACGGGGTGGTGCGCATTGTATGGGTGTGTGTTACATTAGATTCACTAGTAGCAGTGAGAAAAACATCACGGGGTGCTGCGCATTGTATGGGTGTGTGTTACATTAGATTCACAAGTAGCAGTGAGAAAAACATCACGGGGTGGTGCGCATTGTATGGGTGTGTGTTACATTAGACTCACTAGTAGCAGTGAGAAAAACATCACGGGGAGTTGCGCATTGTATGGGTGTGTGTTACATTAGATTCACTAGTAGGAGTGAGAAAAACATCACGGGGTGGGGCGCATTGTATGGGTGTGTGTCACATTAGATTCACTAGTAGGAGTGAGAAAAACATCACGGGGTGGTGCGCATTGTATGGGTGTGTGTTACATTAGATTCACTAGTAGGAGGGAGAAAAACATCACGGGGTGGTGCGCATTGTATGGGTGTGTGTTACATTAGATTCACTAGTAGCAGTGAGAAAAACATCACGGGGTGGTGCGCATTGTATGGGTGTGTGTTACATTAGATTCACTAGTAGCAGTGAGAAAAACATCACGGGGTGGTGCGCATTGTATGGGTGTGTGTTACATTACATTCACTAGTAGCAGTGAGAAAAACATCACGGGGTGGTGCGCATTGTATGGGTGTGTGTTACATTAGATTCACTAGTAGCAGTGAGAAAAACATCACGGGGTGGTGCGCATTGTATGGGTGTGTGTTACATTACATTCACTAGTAGGAGTGAGAAAAACATCACGGGGTGGTGCGCCTTGTATGGGTGTGTGTTACATTACATTCACTAGTAGGAGTGAGAAAAACATCACGGGGTGGTGCGCCTTGTATTGGTGTGTGTTACATTAGATTCACCAGTAGGAGTGAGAAAAACATCACGGGGTGGTGCGCCTTGTATGGGTGTGTGTTACATTAGATTCACTAGTAGGAGGGAGAAAAACATAACGGGGTGGTGCGCATTGTATGGGTGTGTGTTACATTAGATTCACTAGTAGCAGTGAGAAAAACGTCACGGGGTGGTGCGCATTGTATGGGTGTGTGTTACATTAAATTCACTAGTAGCAGTGAGAAAAACATCACGGGGTGGTGCGCATTGTATGGGTGTGTGTCACATTAGATTCACTAGTAGGAGTGAGAAAAACATCACGGGGTGGTGCGCATTGTATGGGTGTGTGTCACATTAGATTCACTAGTAGGAGTGAGAAAAACATCACGGGGTGGTGCGCATTGTATGGGTGTGTGTCACATTAGATTCACTAGTAGGAGAAAAACATCACGGGGTGGTGCGCATTGTATGGGTGTGTGTTACATTACATTCACTAGTAGGAGTGAGAAAAACATCACGGGGTGGTGCGCCTTGTATGGGTGTGTGTTACATTACATTCACTAGTAGCAGTGAGAAAAACATCACGGGGTGGTGCGCATTGTATGGGTGTGTGTTCCATTACAATCACTAGTAGCAGTGAGAAAAACATCACGGGGTGGTGCGCATTGTATGGGTGTGTGTTACATTACATTCACTAGTAGCAGTGAGAAAAACATCACGGGGTGGTGCGCATTGTATGGGTGTGTGTTACATTACATTCACTAGTAGGAGTGAGAAAAACATCACGGGGTGGTGCGCATTGTATGGGTGTGTGTCACATTAGATTCACTAGTAGGAGTGAGAAAAACATCACGGGGTGGTGCGCATTGTATGGGTGTGTGTCACATTAGATTCACTAGTAGGAGAAAAACATCACGGGGTGGTGCGCATTGTATGGGTGTGTGTTACATTACATTCACTAGTAGGAGTGAGAAAAACATCACGGGGTGGTGCGCCTTGTATGGGTGTGTGTTACATTACATTCACTAGTAGCAGTGAGAAAAACATCACGGGGTGGTGCGCATTGTATGGGTGTGTGTTCCATTACAATCACTAGTAGCAGTGAGAAAAACATCACGGGGTGGTGCGCCTTGTATGGGTGTGTGTTACATTACATTCAATAGTAGCAGTGAGAAAAACATCACGGGGTGGTGCGCATTGTATGGGTGTGTGTTACATTACATTCACTAGTAGGAGTGAGAAAAACATCACGGGGTGGTGCGCCTTGTATGGGTGTGTGTTACATTACATTCACTAGTAGCAGTGAGAAAAACATCACGGGGTGGTGCGCATTGTATGGGTGTGTGTTCCATTACAATCACTAGTAGCAGTGAGAAAAACATCACGGGGTGGTGCGCATTGTATGGGTGTGTGTTACATTACATTCACTAGTAGCAGTGAGAAAAACATCACGGGGTGGTGCGCATTGTATGGGTGTGTGTTACATTACATTCACTAGTAGGAGTGAGAAAAACATCACGGGGTGGTGCGCCTTGTATGGGTGTGTGTTACATTAGATTCACTAGTAGGAGGGAGAAAAACATCACGGGGTGGTGCGCATTGTATGGGTGTGTGTTACATTAGATTCACTAGTAGCAGTGAGAAAAACGTCACGGGGTGGTGCGCATTGTATGGGTGTGTGTTACATTAAATTCACTAGTAGCAGTGAGAAAAACATCACGGGGTGGTGCGCATTGTATGGGTGTGTGTTCCATTACAATCACTAGTAGCAGTGAGAAAAACATCACGGGGTGGTGCGCATTGTATGGGTGTGTGTTACATTACATTCACTAGTAGCAGTGAGAAAAACATCACGGGGTGGTGCGCATTGTATGGGTGTGTGTTACATTACATTCACTAGTAGGAGTGAGAAAAACATCACGGGGTGGTGCGCCTTGTATGGGTGTGTGTTACATTAGATTCACTAGTAGGAGGGAGAAAAACATCACGGGGTGGTGCGCATTGTATGGGTGTGTGTTACATTAGATTCACTAGTAGCAGTGAGAAAAACGTCACGGGGTGGTGCGCATTGTATGGGTGTGTGTTACATTAAATTCACTAGTAGCAGTGAGAAAAACATCACGGGGTGGTGCGCATTGTATGGGTGTGTGTCACATTAGATTCACTAGTAGGAGTGAGAAAAACATCACGGGGTGGTGCGCATTGTATGGGTGTGTGTCACATTAGATTCACTAGTAGGAGTGAGAAAAACATCACGGGGTGGTGCGCATTGTATGGGTGTGTGTCACATTAGATTCACTAGTAGGAGAAAAACATCACGGGGTGGTGCGCATTGTATGGGTGTGTGTTACATTACATTCACTAGTAGGAGTGAGAAAAACATCACGGGGTGGTGCGCCTTGTATGGGTGTGTGTTACATTACATTCACTAGTAGCAGTGAGAAAAACATCACGGGGTGGTGCGCATTGTATGGGTGTGTGTTCCATTACAATCACTAGTAGCAGTGAGAAAAACATCACGGGGTGGTGCGCATTGTATGGGTGTGTGTTACATTACATTCACTAGTAGCAGTGAGAAAAACATCACGGGGTGGTGCGCATTGTATGGGTGTGTGTTACATTACATTCACTAGTAGGAGTGAGAAAAACATCACGGGGTGGTGCGCCTTGTATGGGTGTATGTTACATTACATTCACTAGTAGGAGTGAGAAAAACATCACGGGGTGGTGCGCCTTGTATGCGTGTGTGTTACATTAGATTCACTAGTAGGAGTGAGAAAAACATCACGGGGTGGTGCGCCTTGTATGGGTGTCTGTTACATTAGGTTCACTAGTAGGAGTGAGAAAAACATCACGGGGTGGTGCGCATTGTATGGGTGTGTGTTACATTAGATTCAGTAGTAGCAGTGAGAAAAACATCACGGGGTGGTGCGCATTGTTTGGGTGTGTGTTACATTAGATTCACTAGTAGCAGTGAGAAAAACATCACGGGGTGGAGCGCATTGTATGGGTGTGTGTTACATTACATTCACTAGTAGGAGTGAGAAAAACATCACGGGGTGGTGCGCATTGTATGGGTGTGTGTTACATTACATTCACTAGTAGAAGTGAGAAAAACATCACGGGGTGGTGCGCATTATATGGGTGTGTGTTACATTAGATTCACTAGTAGGAGTGAGAAAAACATCACGGGGTGGTGCGGATTGTATGGGTGTGTGTTACATTACATTCACTAGTAGGAGTGAGAAAACATCACGGGGTGGTGCGCATTGTATGGGTGTGTGTTACATTACATTCACTAGTAGCAGTGAGAAAAACATCACGGGGTGGTGCGCATTGTATGGGTGTGTGTTACATTACATTCACTAGTAGGAGTGAGAAAAACATCACGGGGTGGTGCGCCTTGTATGGGTGTGTGTTACATTAGATTCACTAGTAGGAGGGAGAAAAACATCACGGGGAGGTGCGCATTGTATGGGTGTGTGTTACATTAGATTCACTAGTAGCAGTGAGAAAAACGTCACGGGGTGGTGCGCATTGTATGGGTGTGTGTTACATTAAATTCACTAGTAGCAGTGAGAAAAACATCACGGGGTGGTGCGCATTGTATGGGTGTGTGTCACATTAGATTCACTAGTAGGAGTGAGAAAAACATCACGGGGTGGTGCGCATTGTATGGGTGTGTGTCACATTAGATTCACTAGTAGGAGTGAGAAAAACATCACGGGGTGGTGCGCATTGTATGGGTGTGTGTCACATTAGATTCACTAGTAGGAGAAAAACATCACGGGGTGGTGCGCATTGTATGGGTGTGTGTTACATTACATTCACTAGTAGGAGTGAGAAAAACATCACGGGGTGGTGCGCCTTGTATGGGTGTGTGTTACATTACATTCACTAGTAGCAGTGAGAAAAACATCACGGGGTGGTGCGCATTGTATGGGTGTGTGTTCCATTACAATCACTAGTAGTAGTGAGAAAAACATCACGGGGTGGTGCGCATTGTATGGGTGTGTGTTACATTACATTCACTAGTAGCAGTGAGAAAAACATCACGGGGTGGTGCGCATTGTATGGGTGTGTGTTACATTACATTCACTAGTAGGAGTGAGAAAAACATCACGGGGTGGTGCGCCTTGTATGGGTGTATGTTACATTACATTCACTAGTAGGAGTGAGAAAAACATCACGGGGTGGTGCGCCTTGTATGCGTGTGTGTTACATTAGATTCACTAGTAGGAGTGAGAAAAACATCACGGGGTGGTGCGCCTTGTATGGGTGTGTGTTACATTAGGTTCACTAGTAGGAGTGAGAAAAACATCACGGGGTGGTGCGCATTGTATGGGTGTGTGTTACATTAGATTCAGTAGTAGCAGTGAGAAAAACATCACGGGGTGGTGCGCATTGTTTGGGTGTGTGTTACATTAGATTCACTAGTAGCAGTGAGAAAAACATCACGGGGTGGAGCGCATTGTATGGGTGTGTGTTACATTACATTCACTAGTAGGAGTGAGAAAAACATCACGGGGTGGTGCGCATTGTATGGGTGTGTGTTACATTACATTCACTAGTAGAAGTGAGAAAAACATCACGGGGTGGTGCGCATTGTGTGGGTGTGTGTTACATTAGATTCACTAGTAGCAGTGAGAAAAACATCACGGGGTGGTGCGCATTGTATGGGTGTGTGTTACATTAGATTCACTAGTAGCAGTGAGAAAAACATCACGGGGTGGTGCGCATTGTGTGGGTGTGTGTTACATTACATTCACTAGTAGCAGTGAGAAAAACATCACGGGGTGGTGCGCATTGTATGGGTGTGTGTTACATTAGATTCACTAGTAGCAGTGAGAAAAACATCACGGGGTGGTGCGCATTGTTTGGGTGTGTGTTACATTAGATTCACTAGTAGCAGTGAGAAAAACATCACGGGGTGGAGCGCATTGTATGGGTGTGTGTTACATTACATTCACTAGTAGGAGTGAGAAAAACATCACGGGGTGGTGCGCATTGTATGGGTGTGTGTTACATTACATTCACTAGTAGAAGTGAGAAAAACATCACGGGGTGGTGCGCATTATATGGGTGTGTGTTACATTAGATTCACTAGTAGGAGTGAGAAAAACATCACGGGGTGGTGCGGATTGTATGGGTGTGTGTTACATTACATTCACTAGTAGGAGTGAGAAAACATCACGGGGTGGTGCGCATTGTATGGGTGTGTGTTACATTACATTCACTAGTAGCAGTGAGAAAAACATCACGGGGTGGTGCGCATTGTATGGGTGTGTGTTACATTACATTCACTAGTAGGAGTGAGAAAAACATCACGGGGTGGTGCGCCTTGTATGGGTGTGTGTTACATTAGATTCACTAGTAGGAGGGAGAAAAACATCACGGGGAGGTGCGCATTGTATGGGTGTGTGTTACATTAGATTCACTAGTAGCAGTGAGAAAAACGTCACGGGGTGGTGCGCATTGTATGGGTGTGTGTTACATTAAATTCACTAGTAGCAGTGAGAAAAACATCACGGGGTGGTGCGCATTGTATGGGTGTGTGTCACATTAGATTCACTAGTAGGAGTGAGAAAAACATCACGGGGTGGTGCGCATTGTATGGGTGTGTGTCACATTAGATTCACTAGTAGGAGTGAGAAAAACATCACGGGGTGGTGCGCATTGTATGGGTGTGTGTCACATTAGATTCACTAGTAGGAGAAAAACATCACGGGGTGGTGCGCATTGTATGGGTGTGTGTTACATTACATTCACTAGTAAGAGTGAGAAAAACATCACGGGGTGGTGCGCCTTGTATGGGTGTGTTACATTACATTCACTAGTAGCAGTGAGAAAAACATCACGGGGTGGTGCGCATTGTATGGGTGTGTGTTCCATTACAATCACTAGTAGCAGTGAGAAAAACATCACGGGGTGGTGCGCATTGTATGGGTGTGTGTTACATTACATTCACTAGTAGCAGTGAGAAAAACATCACGGGGTGGTGCGCATTGTATGGGTGTGTGTTACATTACATTCACTAGTAGGAGTGAGAAAAACATCACGGGGTGGTGCGCCTTGTATGGGTGTATGTTACATTACATTCACTAGTAGGAGTGAGAAAAACATCACGGGGTGGTGCGCCTTGTATGCGTGTGTGTTACATTAGATTCACTAGTAGGAGTGAGAAAAACATCACGGGGTGGTGCGCCTTGTATGGGTGTGTGTTACATTAGGTTCACTAGTAGGAGTGAGAAAAACATCACGGGGTGGTGCGCATTGTATGGGTGTGTGTTACATTAGATTCAGTAGTAGCAGTGAGAAAAACATCACGGGGTGGTGCGCATTGTTTGGGTGTGTGTTACATTAGATTCACTAGTAGCAGTGAGAAAAACATCACGGGGTGGAGCGCATTGTATGGGTGTGTGTTACATTACATTCACTAGGAGGAGTGAGAAAAACATCACGGGGTGGTGCGCATTGTATGGGTGTGTGTTACATTACATTCACTAGTAGAAGTGAGAAAAACATCACGGGGTGGTGCGCATTGTGTGGGTGTGTGTTACATTAGATTCACTAGTAGCAGTGAGAAAAACATCACGGGGTGGTGCGCATTGTATGGGTGTGTGTTACATTAGATTCACTAGTAGCAGTGAGAAAAACATCACGGGGTGGTGCGCATTGTGTGGGTGTGTGCTACATTACATTCACTAGTAGCAGTGAGAAAAACATCACGGGGTGGTGCGCATTGTATGGGTGTGTGTTACATTAGATTCACTAGTAGCAGTGAGAAAAACATCACGGGGTGGTGCGCATTGTATGGGTGTGTGTTACATTAGATTCACTAGTAGCAGTGAGAAAAACATCACGGGGTGGTGCGCATTGTATGGGTGTGTGTCACATTAGATTCACTAGTAGGAGTGAGAAAAACATCACGGGGTGGTGCGCATTGTATGGGTGTGTGTCACATTAGATTCACTAGTAGGAGTGAGAAAAACATCACGGGGTGGTGCGCATTGTATGGGTGTGTGTCACATTAGATTCACTAGTAGGAGTGAGAAAAACATCACGGGGTGGTGCGCATTGTATGGGTGTGTGTCACATTAGATTCACTAGTAGGAGTGAGAAAAACATCACGGGGTGGTGCGCATTGTATGGGTGTGTGTCACATTAGATTCACTAGTAGGAGTGAGAAAAACATCACGGGGTTGTGCGCATTGTATGTGTGTGTGTCTCATTAGATTCCCTAGTAGGAATGAGAAAAACATCACGTGGTGGTGCGCATTGTATGGGTGTGTGTTACATTACATTCAGTAGTAGCAGTGAGAAAAACATCACGGGGTGGTGCGCATTGTATGGGTGTGTGTTACATTACAATCACTAGTAGCAGTGAGAAAAACATCACGGGGTGGTGCGCATTGTATGGGTGTGTGTTACATTACATTCACTAGTAGCAGTGAGAAAAACATCACGGGGTGGTGCGCATTGTATGGGTGTGTGTTACATTACATTCACTAGTAGGAGTGAGAAAAACATCACGGGGTGGTGCGCCTTGTATGGGTGTGTGTTACATTACATTCACTAGTAGGAGTGAGAAAAACATCACGGGGTGGTGTGCCTTGTATGCGTGTGTGTTACATTAGATTCACTAGTAGGAGTGAGAAAAACATCACGGGGTGGTGCGCCTTGTATGGGTGTGTGTTACATTAGGTTCACTAGTAGGAGTGAGAAAAACATCACGGGGTGGTGCGCATTGTATGGGTGTGTGTTACATTAGATTCAGTAGTAGCAGTGAGAAAAACATCACGGGGTGGTGCGCATTGTATGGGTGTGTGTTACATTACATTCACTAGTAGGTGTGAGAAAAACATCACGGGGTGGTGCGCATTGTATGGGTGTGGGTTACATTAGATTCACTAGTAGCAGTGAGAAAAACATCACGGGGTGGTGCGGATTGTATGGGTGTGTGTTACATTACATTCACTAGTAGGAGTGAGAAAATATCACGGGGTGGTGCGCATTGTATGGGTGTGTGTTACATTAGATTCACTAGTAGGAGTGAGAAAAACATCACGGGGTGGTGCGCATTGTATGGGTGTGTGTTACATTACATTCACTAGTAGCAGTGAGAAAAACATCACGGGGTGGTGCGCATTGTATGGGTGTGTGTTACATTAGATTCACTAGTAGCAGTGAGAAAAACATCACGGGGTGGTGCGCATTGTATGGGTGTGTGTTACATTACATTCACTAGTAGGAGTGAGAAAAACATCACGGGGTGGTGCGCCTTGTATGGGTGTGTGTTACATTACATTCACTAGTAGGAGTGAGAAAAACATCAGGGGGTGGTGCGCCTTGTATTGGTGTGTGTTACATTAGATTCACCAGTAGGAGTGAGAAAAACATCACGGGGTGGTGCGCCTTGTATGGGTGTGTGTTACATTAGATTCACTAGTAGGAGGGAGAAAAACATCACGGGGTGGTGCGCATTGTATGGGTGTGTGTTACGTTAGATTCACTAGTAGCAGTGAGAAAAACGTCACGGGGTGGTGCGCATTGTATGGGTGTGTGTTACATTAAATTCACTAGTAGCAGTGAGAAAAACATCACGGGGTGGTGCGCATTGTATGGGTGTGTGTCACATTAGATTCACTAGTAGGAGTGAGAAAAACATCACGGGGTGGTGCGCATTGTATGGGTGTGTGTCACATTAGATTCACTAGTAGGAGTGAGAAAAACATCACGGGGTGGTGCGCATTGTATGGGTGTGTGTTACATTAGATTCACTAGTAGCAGTGAGAAAAACATCACGGGGTGGTGCGCATTGTATGGGTGTGTGTTACATTAAATTCACTAGTAGCAGTGAGAAAAACATCACGGGGTGGTGCGCATTGTATGGGTGTGTGTCACATTAGATTCACTAGTAGGAGTGAGAAAAACATCACGGGGTGGTGCGCATTGTATGGGTGTGTGTCACATTAGATTCACTAGTAGGAGTGAGAAAAACATCACGGGGTGGTGCGCATTGTATGGGTGTGTGTCACATTAAATTCACTAGTAGGAGAAAAACATCACGGGGTGGTGCGCATTGTATGGGTGTGTGTTACATTACATTCACTAGTAGGAGTGAGAAAAACATCACGGGGTGGTGCGCCTTGTATGGGTGTGTGTTACATTACATTCACTAGTAGCAGTGAGAAAAACATCACGGGGTGGTGCGCATTGTATGGGTGTGTGTTCCATTACAATCACTAGTAGCAGTGAGAAAAACATCACGGGGTGGTGCGCATTGTATGGGTGTGTGTTACATTACATTCACTAGTAGCAGTGAGAAAAACATCACGGGGTGGTGCGCATTGTATGGGTGTGTGTTACATTACATTCACTAGTAGGAGTGAGAAAAACATCACGGGGTGGTGCGCCTTGTATGGGTGTATGTTACATTACATTCACTAGTAGGAGTGAGAAAAACATCACGGGGTGGTGCGCCTTGTATGCGTGTGTGTTACATTAGATTCACTAGTAGGAGTGAGAAAAACATCACGGGGTGGTGCGCCTTGTATGGGTGTGTGTTACATTAGGTTCACTAGTAGGAGTGAGAAAAACATCACGGGGTGGTGCGCATTGTATGGGTGTGTGTTACATTAGATTCAGTAGTAGCAGTGAGAAAAACATCACGGGGTGGTGCGCATTGTTTGGGTGTGTGTTACATTAGATTCGCTAGTAGCAGTGAGAAAAACATCACGGGGTGGAGCGCATTGTATGGGTGTGTGTTACATTACATTCACTAGTAGGAGTGAGAAAAACATCACGGGGTGGTGCGCATTGTATGGGTGTGTGTTACATTACATTCACTAGTAGAAGTGAGAAAAACATCACGGGGTGGTGCGCATTGTGTGGGTGTGTGTTACATTAGATTCACTAGTAGCAGTGAGAAAAACATCACGGGGTGGTGCGCATTGTATGGGTGTGTGTTACATTAGATTCACTAGTAGCAGTGAGAAAAACATCACGGGGTGGTGCGCATTGTGTGGGTGTGTGTTACATTACATTCACTAGTAGCAGTGAGAAAAACATCACGGGGTGGTGCGCATTGTATGGGTGTGTGTTACATTAGATTCACTAGTAGCAGTGAGAAAAACATCACGGGGTGGTGCGCATTGTATGGGTGTGTGTTACATTAGATTCACTAGTAGCAGTGAGAAAAACATCACGGGGTGGTGCGCATTGTATGGGTGTGTGTCACATTAGATTCACTAGTAGGAGTGAGAAAAACATCACGGGGTGGTGCGCATTGTATGGGTGTGTGTCACATTAGATTCACTAGTAGGAGTGAGAAAAACATCACGGGGTGGTGCGCATTGTATGGGTGTGTGTCACATTAGATTCACTAGTAGGAGTGAGAAAAACATCACGGGGTGGTGCGCATTGTATGGGTGTGTGTCACATTAGATTCACTAGTAGGAGTGAGAAAAACATCACGGGGTGGTGCGCATTGTATGGGTGTGTGTCACATTAGATTCACTAGTAGGAGTGGGAAAAACATCACGGGGTGGTGCGCATTGTATGTGTGTGTGTCTCATTAGATTCCCTAGTAGGAATGAGAAAAACATCACGTGGTGGTGCGCATTGTATGGGTGTGTGTTACATTACATTCAGTAGTAGCAGTGAGAAAAACATCACGGGGTGGTGCGCATTGTATGGGTGTGTGTTACATTACAATCACTAGTAGCAGTGAGAAAAACATCACGGGGTGGTGCGCATTGTATGGGTGTGTGTTACATTAGATTCACTAGTAGCAGTGAGAAAAACATCACGGGGTGGTGCGCATTGTATGGGTGTGTGTTACATTACATTCACTAGTAGGAGTGAGAAAAACATCACGGGGTGGTGCGCCTTGTATGGGTGTGTGTTACATTACATTCACTAGTAGGAGTGAGAAAAACATCACGGGGTGGTGTGCCTTGTATGCGTGTGTGTTACATTAGATTCACTAGTAGGAGTGAGAAAAACATCACGGGGTGGTGCGCCTTGTATGGGTGTGTGTTACATTAGGTTCACTAGTAGGAGTGAGAAAAACATCACGGGGTGGTGCGCATTGTATGGGTGTGTGTTACATTAGATTCAGTAGTAGCAGTGAGAAAAACATCACGGGGTGGTGCGCATTGTATGGGTGTGTGTTACATTACATTCACTAGTAGGTGTGAGAAAAACATCACGGGGTGGTGCGCATTGTATGGGTGTGGGTTACATTAGATTCACTAGTAGGAGTGAGAAAAACATCACGGGGTGGTGCGGATTGTATGGGTGTGTGTTACATTACATTCACTAGTAGGAGTGAGAAAATATCACGGGGTGGTGCGCATTGTATGGGTGTGTGTTACATTAGATTCACTAGTAGGAGTGAGAAAAACATCACGGGGTGGTGCGCATTGTATGGGTGTGTGTTACATTACAATCACTAGTAGCAGTGAGAAAAACATCACGGGGTGGTGCGCATTGTATGGGTGTGTGTTACATTAGATTCACTAGTAGCAGTGAGAAAAACATCACGGGGTAGTGCGCATTGTATGGGTGTGTGTTACATTAGATTCACTAGTAGCAGTGAGAAAAACATCACGGGGTGGTGCGCATTGTATGGGTGTGTGTTACATTACATTCACTAGTAGCAGTGAGAAAAACATCACGGGGTGGTGCGCATTGTATGGGTGTGTGTTACATTAGATTCACTAGTAGCAGTGAGAAAAACATCACGGGGTGGTGCGCATTGTATGGGTGTGTGTTACATTACATTCACTAGTAGGAGTGAGAAAAACATCACGGGGTGGTGCGCCTTGTATGGGTGTGTGTTACATTACATTCACTAGTAGGAGTGAGAAAAACATCAGGGGGTGGTGCGCCTTGTATTGGTGTGTGTTACATTAGATTCACCAGTAGGAGTGAGAAAAACATCACGGGGTGGTGCGCCTTGTATGGGTGTGTGTTACATTAGATTCACTAGTAGGAGGGAGAAAAACATCACGGGGTGGTGCGCATTGTATGGGTGTGTGTTACATTAGATTCACTAGTAGCAGTGAGAAAAACGTCACGGGGTGGTGCGCATTGTATGGGTGTGTGTTACATTAAATTCACTAGTAGCAGTGAGAAAAACATCACGGGGTGGTGCGCATTGTATGGGTGTGTGTCACATTAGATTCACTAGTAGGAGTGAGAAAAACATCACGGGGTGGTGCGCATTGTATGGGTGTGTGTCACATTAGATTCACTAGTAGGAGTGAGAAAAACATCACGGGGTGGTGCGCATTGTATGGGTGTGTGTCACATTAGATTCACTAGTAGGAGTGAGAAAAACATCACGGGGTGGTGCGCATTGTATGGGTGTGTGTCACATTAGATTCACTAGTAGGAGTGAGAAAAACATCACGGGGTGGTGCGCATTGTATGTGTGTGTGTCTCATTAGATTCCCTAGTAGGAATGAGAAAAACATCACGTGGTGGTGCGCATTGTATGGGTGTGTGTTACATTACATTCAGTAGTAGCAGTGAGAAAAACATCACGGGGTGGTGCGCATTGTATGGGTGTGTGTTATATTACAATCACTAGTAGCAGTGAGAAAAACATCACGGGGTGGTGCGCATTGTATGGGTGTGTGTTACATTACATTCACTAGTAGCAGTGAGAAAAACATCACGGGGTGGTGCGCATTGTATGGGTGTGTGTTACATTACATTCACTAGTAGGAGTGAGAAAAACATCACGGGGTGGTGCGCCTTGTATGGGTGTGTGTTACATTACATTCACTAGTAGGAGTGAGAAAAACATCACGGGGTGGTGTGCCTTGTATGCGTGTGTGTTACATTAGATTCACTAGTAGCAGTGAGAAAAACATCACGGGGTGGTGCGCCTTGTATGGGTGTGTGTTACATTAGGTTCACTAGTAGGAGTGAGAAAAACATCACGGGGTGGTGCGCATTGTATGGGTGTGTGTTACATTAGATTCAGTAGTAGCAGTGAGAAAAACATCACGGGGTGGTGCGCATTGTATGGGTGTGTGTTACATTACATTCACTAGTAGGTGTGAGAAAAACATCACGGGGTGGTGCGCATTGTATGGGTGTGGGTTACATTAGATTCACTAGTAGGAGTGAGAAAAACATCACGGGGTGGTGCGGATTGTATGGGTGTGTGTTACATTACATTCACTAGTAGGAGTGAGAAAATATCACGGGGTGGTGCGCATTGTATGGGTGTGTGTTACATTAGATTCAGTAGTAGCAGTGAGAAAAACATCACGGGGTGGTGCGCATTGTTTGGGTGTGTGTTACATTAGATTCACTAGTAGCAGTGAGAAAAACATCACGGGGTGGAGCGCATTGTATGGGTGTGTGTTACATTACATTCACTAGTAGGAGTGAGAAAAACATCACGGGGTGGTGCGCATTGTATGGGTGTGTGTTACATTACATTCACTAGTAGAAGTGAGAAAAACATCACGGGGTGGTGCGCATTGTGTGGGTGTGTGTTACATTAGATTCACTAGTAGCAGTGAGAAAAACATCACGGGGTGTTGCGCATTGTATGGGTGTGTGTTACATTAGATTCACTAGTAGCAGTGAGAAAAACATCACGGGGTGGTGCGCATTGTGTGGGTGTGTGTTACATTACATTCACTAGTAGCAGTGAGAAAAACATCACGGGGTGGTGCGCATTGTATGGGTGTGTGTTACATTAGATTCACTAGTAGCAGTGAGAAAAACATCACGGGGTGGTGCGCATTGTATGGGTGTGTGTTACATTAGATTCACTAGTAGCAGTGAGAAAAACATCACGGGGTGGTGCGCATTGTATGGGTGTGTGTCACATTAGATTCACTAGTAGGAGTGAGAAAAACATCACGGGGTGGTGCGCATTGTATGGGTGTGTGTCACATTAGATTCACTAGTAGGAGTGAGAAAAACATCACGGGGTGGTGCGCATTG
Organism: Cavia porcellus; assembly: GCF_034190915.1. NCBI lineage: Eukaryota > Metazoa > Chordata > Mammalia > Rodentia > Caviidae > Cavia > Cavia porcellus. The sequence goes on from NW_026947537.1 coordinate 2,790,184, forward strand.
TATGGGTGTGTGTCACATTAGATTCACTAGTAGGAGTGAGAAAAACATCACGGGGTGGTGCGCATTGTATGGGTGTGTGTCACATTAGATTCACTAGTAGGAGTGAGAAAAACATCACGGGGTGGTGCGCATTGTATGGGTGTGTGTCACATTAGATTCACTAGTAGGAGTGAGAAAAACATCACGGGGTGGTGCGCATTGTATGTGTGTGTGTCTCATTAGATTCCCTAGTAGGAATGAGAAAAACATCACGTGGTGGTGCGCATTGTATGGGTGTGTGTTACATTACATTCAGTAGTAGCAGTGAGAAAAACATCACGGGGTGGTGCGCATTGTATGGGTGTGTGTTACATTACAATCACTAGTAGCAGTGAGAAAAACATCACGGGGTGGTGCGCATTGTATGGGTGTGTGTTACATTACATTCACTAGTAGCAGTGAGAAAAACATCACGGGGTGGTGCGCATTGTATGGATGTGTGTTACATTACATTCACTAGTAGGAGTGAGAAAAACATCACGGGGTGGTGCGCCTTGTATGGGTGTGTGTTACATTACATTCACTAGTAGGAGTGAGAAAAACATCACGGGGTGGTGTGCCTTGTATGCGTGTGTGTTACATTAGATTCACTAGTAGGAGTGAGAAAAACATCACGGGGTGGTGCGCCTTGTATGGGTGTGTGTTACATTAGGTTCACTAGTAGGAGTGAGAAAAACATCACGGGGTGGTGCACATTGTATGGGTGTGTGTTACATTAGATTCAGTAGTAGCAGTGAGAAAAACATCACGGGGTGGTGCGCATTGTATGGGTGTGTGTTACATTACATTCACTAGTAGGTGTGAGAAAAACATCACGGGGTGGTGCGCATTGTATGGGTGTGGGTTACATTAGATTCACTAGTAGGAGTGAGAAAAACATCACGGGGTGGTGCGGATTGTATGGGTGTGTGTTACATTACATTCACTAGTAGGAGTGAGAAAATATCACGGGGTGGTGCGCATTGTATGGGTGTGTGTTACATTAGATTCACTAGTAGGAGTGAGAAAAACATCACGGGGTGGTGCACATTGTATGGGTGTGTGTTACATTACAATCACTAGTAGCAGTGAGAAAAACATCACGGGGTGGTGCGCATTGTATGGGTGTGTGTTACATTAGATTCACTAGTAGCAGTGAGAAAAACATCACGGGGTGGTGCGCATTGTATGGGTGTGTGTTACATTAGATTCACTAGTAGCAGTGAGAAAAACATCACGGGGTGGTGCGCATTGTATGGGTGTGTGTTACATTACATTCACTAGTAGCAGTGAGAAAAACATCACGGGGTGGTGCGCATTGTATGGGTGTGTGTTACATTAGATTCACTAGTAGCAGTGAGAAAAACATCACGGGGTGGTGCGCATTGTATGGGTGTGTGTTACATTACATTCACTAGTAGGAGTGAGAAAAACATCACGGGGTGGTGCGCCTTGTATGGGTGTGTGTTACATTACATTCACTAGTAGGAGTGAGAAAAACATCAGGGGGTGGTGCGCCTTGTATTGGTGTGTGTTACATTAGATTCACCAGTAGGAGTGAGAAAAACATCACGGGGTGGTGCGCCTTGTATGGGTGTGTGTTACATTAGATTCACTAGTAGGAGGGAGAAAAACATCACGGGGTGGTGCGCATTGTATGGGTGTGTGTTACATTAGATTCACTAGTAGCAGTGAGAAAAACGTCACGGGGTGGTGCGCATTGTATGGGTGTGTGTTACATTAAATTCACTAGTAGCAGTGAGAAAAACATCACGGGGTGGTGCGCATTGTATGGGTGTGTGTCACATTAGATTCACTAGTAGGAGTGAGAAAAACATCACGGGGTGGTGTGCATTGTATGGGTGTGTGTCACATTAGATTCACTAGTAGGAGTGAGAAAAACATCACGGGGTGGTGCGCATTGTATGGGTGTGTGTTACATTAGATTCACTAGTAGCAGTGAGAAAAACGTCACGGGGTGGTGCGCATTGTATGGGTGTGTGTTACATTAAATTCACTAGTAGCAGTGAGAAAAACATCACGGGGTGGTGCGCATTGTATGGGTGTGTGTCACATTAGATTCACTAGTAGGAGTGAGAAAAACATCACGGGGTGGTGCGCATTGTATGGGTGTGTGTCACATTAGATTCACTAGTAGGAGTGAGAAAAACATCACGGGGTGGTGCGCATTGTATGGGTGTGTGTCACATTAGATTCACTAGTAGGAGAAAAACATCACGGGGTGGTGCGCATTGTATGGGTGTGTGTTACATTACATTCACTAGTAGGAGTGAGAAAAACATCACGGGGTGGTGCGCCTTGTATGGGTGTGTGTTACATTACATTCACTAGTAGCAGTGAGAAAAACATCACGGGGTGGTGCGCATTGTATGGGTGTGTGTTCCATTACAATCACTAGTAGCAGTGAGAAAAACATCACGGGGTGGTGCGCATTGTATGGGTGTGTGTTACATTACATTCACTAGTAGCAGTGAGAAAAACATCACGGGGTGGTGCGCATTGTATGGGTGTGTGTTACATTACATTCACTAGTAGGAGTGAGAAAAACATCACGGGGTGGTGCGCCTTGTATGGGTGTATGTTACATTACATTCACTAGTAGGAGTGAGAAAAACATCACGGGGTGGTGCGCCTTGTATGCGTGTGTGTTACATTAGATTCACTAGTAGGAGTGAGAAAAACATCACGGGGTGGTGCGCCTTGTATGGGTGTGTGTTACATTAGGTTCACTAGTAGGAGTGAGATAAACATCACGGGGTGGTGCGCATTGTATGGGTGTGTGTTACATTAGATTCAGTAGTAGCAGTGAGAAAAACATCACGGGGTGGTGCGCATTGTTTGGGTGTGTGTTACATTAGATTCACTAGTAGCAGTGAGAAAAACATCACGGGGTGGAGCGCATTGTATGGGTGTGTGTTACATTACATTCACTAGTAGGAGTGAGAAAAACATCACGGGGTGGTGCGCATTGTATGGCTGTGTGTTACATTACATTCACTAGTAGAAGTGAGAAAAACATCACGGGGTGGTGCGCATTGTGTGGGTGTGTGTTACATTAGATTCACTAGTAGCAGTGAGAAAAACATCACGGGGTGGTGCGCATTGTATGGGTGTGTGTTACATTAGATTCACTAGTAGCAGTGAGAAAAACATCACGGGGTGGTGCGCGTTGTGTGGGTGTGTGTTACATTACATTCACCAGTAGCAGTGAGAAAAACATCACGGGGTGGTGCGCATTGTATGGGTGTGTGTTACATTAGATTCACTAGTAGCAGTGAGAAAAACATCACGGGGTGGTGCGCATTGTATGGGTGTGTGTTACATTAGATTCACTAGTAGCAGTGAGAAAAACATCACGGGGTGGTGCGCATTGTATGGGTGTGTGTCACATTAGATTCACTAGTAGGAGTGAGAAAAACAGCACGGGGTGGTGCGCATTGTATGGGTGTGTGTCACATTAGATTCACTAGTAGGAGTGAGAAAAACATCACGGGGTGGTGCGCATTGTATGGGTGTGTGTCACATTAGATTCACTAGTAGGAGTGAGAAAAACATCACGGGGTGGTGCGCATTGTATGGGTGTGTGTCACATTAGATTCACTAGTAGGAGTGAGAAAAACATCACGGGGTGGTGCGCATTGTATGGGTGTGTGTCACATTAGATTCACAAGTAGGAGTGAGAAAAACATCACGGGGTGGTGCGCATTGTATGTGTGTGTGTCTCATTAGATTCCCTAGTAGGAATGAGAAAAACATCACGTGGTGGTGCGCATTGTATGGGTGTGTGTTACATTACATTCAGTAGTAGCAGTGAGAAAAACATCACGGGGTGGTGCGCATTGTATGGGTGTGTGTTACATTACAATCACTAGTAGCAGTGAGAAAAACATCACGGGGTGGTGCGCATTGTATGGGTGTGTGTTACATTACATTCACTAGTAGCAGTGAGAAAAACATCACGGGGTGGTGCGCATTGTATGGGTGTGTGTTACATTACATTCACTAGTAGGAGTGAGAAAAACATCACGGGGTGGTGCGCCTTGTATGGGTGTGTGTTACATTACATTCACTAGTAGGAGTGAGAAAAACATCACGGGGTGGTGTGCCTTGTATGCGTGTGTGTTACATTAGATTCACTAGTAGGAGTGAGAAAAACATCACGGGGTGGTGCGCCTTGTATGGGTGTGTGTTACATTAGGTTCACTAGTAGGAGTGAGAAAAACATCACGGGGTGGTGCGCATTGTATGGGTGTGTGTTACATTAGATTCAGTAGTAGCAGTGAGAAAAACATCACGGGGTGGTGCGCATTGTATGGGTGTGTGTTACATTACATTCACTAGTAGGTGTGAGAAAAACATCACGGGGTGGTGCGCATTGTATGGGTGTGGGTTACATTAGATTCACTAGTAGGAGTGAGAAAAACATCACGGGGTGGTGCGGATTGTATGGGTGTGTGTTACATTACATTCACTAGTAGGAGTGAGAAAATATCACGGGGTGGTGCGCATTGTATGGGTGTGTGTTACATTAGATTCACTAGTAGGAGTGAGAAAAACATCACGGGGTGGTGCGCATTGTATGGGTGTGTGTTACATTACAATCACTAATAGCAGTGAGAAAAACATCACGGGGTGGTGCGCATTGTATGGGTGTGTGTTACATTAGATTCACTAGTAGCAGTGAGAAAAACATCACGGGGTGGTGCGCATTGTATGGGTGTGTGTTACATTAGATTCACTAGTAGCAGTGAGAAAAACATCACGGGGTGGTGCGCATTGTATGGGTGTGTGTTACATTAGATTCACTAGTAGCAGTGAGAAAAACATCACGGGGTGGTGCGCATTGTATGGGTGTGTGTTACATTACATTCACTAGTAGGAGTGAGAAAAACATCACGGGGTGGTGCGCCTTGTATGGGTGTGTGTTACATTACATTCACTAGTAGGAGTGAGAAAAACATCAGGGGGTGGTGCGCCTTGTATTGGTGTGTGTTACATTAGATTCACCAGTAGGAGTGAGAAAAACATCACGGGGTGGTGCGCCTTGTATGGGTGTGTGTTACATTAGATTCACTAGTAGGAGGGAGAAAAACATCACGGGGTGGTGCGCATTGTATGGGTGTGTGTTACATTAGATTCACTAGTAGCAGTGAGAAAAACGTCACGGGGTGGTGCGCATTGTATGGGTGTGTGTTACATTAAATTCACTAGTAGCAGTGAGAAAAACATCACGGGGTGGTGCGCATTGTATGGGTGTGTGTCACATTAGATTCACTAGTAGGAGTGAGAAAAACATCACGGGGTGGTGCGCATTGTATGGGTGTGTGTCACATTAGATTCACTAGTAGGAGTGAGAAAAACATCACGGGGTGGTGCGCATTGTATGGGTGTGTGTCACATTAGATTCACTAGTAGGAGTGAGAAAAACATCACGGGGTGGTGCGCATTGTATGGGTGTGTGTCACATTAGATTCACTAGTAGGAGTGAGAAAAACATCACGGGGTGGTGCGCATTGTATGTGTGTGTGTCTCATTAGATTCCCTAGTAGGAATGAGAAAAACATCACGTGGTGGTGCGCATTGTATGGGTGTGTGTTACATTACATTCAGTAGTAGCAGTGAGAAAAACATCACGGGGTGGTGCGCATTGTATGGGTGTGTGTTACATTACAATCACTAGTAGCAGTGAGAAAAACATCACGGGGTGGTGCGCATTGTATGGGTGTGTGTTACATTACATTCACTAGTAGCAGTGAGAAAAACATCACGGGGTGGTGCGCATTGTATGGGTGTGTGTTACATTACATTCACTAGTAGGAGTGAGAAAAACATCACGGGGTGGTGCGCCTTGTATGGGTGTGTGTTACATTACATTCACTAGTAGGAGTGAGAAAAACATCACGGGGTGGTGTGCCTTGTATGCGTGTGTGTTACATTAGATTCACTAGTAGGAGTGAGAAAAACATCACGGGGTGGTGCGCCTTGTATGGGTGTGTGTTACATTAGGTTCACTAGTAGGAGTGAGAAAAACATCACGGGGTGGTGCGCATTGTATGGGTGTGTGTTACATTAGATTCAGTAGTAGCAGTGAGAAAAACATCACGGGGTGGTGCGCATTGTATGGGTGTGTGTTACATTACATTCACTAGTAGGTGTGAGAAAAACATCACGGGGTGGTGCGCATTGTATGGGTGTGGGTTACATTAGATTCACTAGTAGGAGTGAGAAAAACATCACGGGGTGGTCCGGATTGTATGGGTGTGTGTTACATTACATTCACTAGTAGGAGTGAGAAAATATCACGGGGTGGTGCGCATTGTATGGGTGTGTGTTACATTAGATTCACTAGTAGGAGTGAGAAAAACATCACGGGGTGGTGCGCATTGTATGGGTGTGTGTTACATTACAATCACTAGTAGCAGTGAGAAAAACATCACGGGGTGGTGCGCATTGTATGGGTGTGTGTTACATTAGATTCACTAGTAGCAGTGAGAAAAACATCACGGGGTGGTGCGCATTGTATGGGTGTGTGTTACATTAGATTCACTAGTAGCAGTGAGAAAAACATCACGGGGTGGTGCGCATTGTATGGGTGTGTGTTACATTACATTCACTAGTAGCAGTGAGAAAAACATCACGGGGTGGTGCGCATTGTATGGGTGTGTGTTACATTAGATTCACTAGTAGCAGTGAGAAAAACATCACGGGGTGGTGCGCATTGTATGGGTGTGTGTTACATTACATTCACTAGTAGGAGTGAGAAAAACATCACGGGGTGGTGCGCCTTGTATGGGTGTGTGTTACATTACATTCACTAGTAGGAGTGAGAAAAACATCAGGGGGTGGTGCGCCTTGTATTGGTGTGTGTTACATTAGATTCACCAGTAGGAGTGAGAAAAACATCACGGGGTGGTGCGCCTTGTATGGGTGTGTGTTACATTAGATTCACTAGTAGGAGGGAGAAAAACATCACGGGGTGGTGCGCATTGTATGGGTGTGTGTTACATTAGATTCACTAGTAGCAGTGAGAAAAACGTCACGGGGTGGTGCGCATTGTATGGGTGTGTGTTACATTAAATTCACTAGTAGCAGTGAGAAAAACATCACGGGGTGGTGCGCATTGTATGGGTGTGTGTCACATTAGATTCACTAGTAGGAGTGAGAAAAACATCACGGGGTGGTGCGCATTGTATGGGTGTGTGTCACATTAGATTCACTAGTAGGAGTGAGAAAAACATCACGGGGTGGTGCGCATTGTATGGGTGTGTGTTACATTAGATTCACTAGTAGCAGTGAGAAAAACGTCACGGGGTGGTGCGCATTGTATGGGTGTGTGTTACATTAAATTCACTAGTAGCAGTGAGAAAAACATCACGGGGTGGTGCGCATTGTATGGGTGTGTGTCACATTAGATTCACTAGTAGGAGTGAGAAAAACATCACGGGGTGGTGCGCATTGTATGGGTGTGTGTCACATTAGATTCACTAGTAGGAGTGAGAAAAACATCACGGGGTGGTGCGCATTGTATGGGTGTGTGTCACATTAGATTCACTAGTAGGAGAAAAACATCACGGGGTGGTGCGCATTGTATGGGTGTGTGTTACATTACATTCACTAGTAGGAGTGAGAAAAACATCACGGGGTGGTGCGCCTTGTATGGGTGTGTGTTACATTACATTCACTAGTAGCAGTGAGAAAAACATCACGGGGTGGTGCGCATTGTATGGGTGTGTGTTCCATTACAATCACTAGTAGCAGTGAGAAAAACATCACGGGGTGGTGCGCATTGTATGGGTGTGTGTTACATTACATTCACTAGTAGCAGTGAGAAAAACATCACGGGGTGGTGCGCATTGTATGGGTGTGTGTTACATTACATTCACTAGTAGGAGTGAGAAAAACATCACGGGGTGGTGCGCCTTGTATGGGTGTATGTTACATTACATTCACTAGTAGGAGTGAGAAAAACATCACGGGGTGGTGCGCCTTGTATGCGTGTGTGTTACATTAGATTCACTAGTAGGAGTGAGAAAAACATCACGGGGTGGTGCGCCTTGTATGGGTGTGTGTTACATTAGGTTCACTAGTAGGAGTGAGAAAAACATCACGGGGTGGTGCGCATTGTATGGGTGTGTGTTACATTAGATTCAGTAGTAGCAGTGAGAAAAACATCACGGGGTGGTGCGCATTGTTTGGGTGTGTGTTACATTAGATTCACTAGTAGCAGTGAGAAAAACATCACGGGGTGGAGCGCATTGTATGGGTGTGTGTTACATTACATTCACTAGTAGGAGTGAGAAAAACATCACGGGGTGGTGCGCATTGTATGGGTGTGTGTTACATTACATTCACTAGTAGAAGTGAGAAAAACATCACGGGGTGGTGCGCATTGTGTGGGTGTGTGTTACATTAGATTCACTAGTAGCAGTGAGAAAAACATCACGGGGTGGTGCGCATTGTGTGGGTGTGTGTTACATTACATTCACTAGTAGCAGTGAGAAAAACATCACGGGGTGGTGCGCATTGTATGGGTGTGTGTTACATTAGATTCACTAGTAGCAGTGAGAAAAACATCACGGGGTGGTGCGCATTGTATGGGTGTGTGTTACATTAGATTCACTAGTAGCAGTGAGAAAAACATCACGGGGTGGTGCGCATTGTATGGGTGTGTGTCACATTAGATTCACTAGTAGGAGTGAGAAAAACATCACGGGGTGGTGCGCATTGTATGGGTGTGTGTCACATTAGATTCACTAGTAGGAGTGAGAAAAACATCACGGGGTGGTGCGCATTGTATGGGTGTGTGTCACATTAGATTCACTAGTAGGAGTGAGAAAAACATCACGGGGTGGTGCGCATTGTATGGGTGTGTGTCACATTAGATTCACTAGTAGGAGTGAGAAAAACATCACGGGGTGGTGCGCATTGTATGGGTGTGTGTCACATTAGATTCACTAGTAGGAGTGAGAAAAACATCACGGGGTGGTGCGCATTGTATGTGTGTGTGTCTCATTAGATTCCCTAGTAGGAATGAGAAAAACATCACGTGGTGGTGCGCATTGTATGGGTGTGTGTTACATTACATTCAGTAGTAGCAGTGAGAAAAACATCACGGGGTGGTGCGCATTGTATGGGTGTGTGTTACATTACAATCACTAGTAGCAGTGAGAAAAACATCACGGGGTGGTGCGCATTGTATGGGTGTGTGTTACATTACATTCACTAGTAGCAGTGAGAAAAACATCACGGGGTGGTGCGCATTGTATGGGTGTGTGTTACATTACATTCTCTAGTAGGAGTGAGAAAAACATCACGGGGTGGTGCGCCTTGTATGGGTGTGTGTTACATTACATTCACTAGTAGGAGTGAGAAAAACATCACGGGGTGGTGTGCCTTGTATGCGTGTGTGTTACATTAGATTCACTAGTAGGAGTGAGAAAAACATCACGGGGTGGTGCGCCTTGTATGGGTGTGTGTTACATTAGGTTCACTAGTAGGAGTGAGAAAAACATCACGGGGTGGTGCGCATTGTATGGGTGTGTGTTACATTAGATTCAGTAGTAGCAGTGAGAAAAACATCACGGGGTGGTGCGCATTGTATGGGTGTGTGTTACATTACATTCACTAGTAGGTGTGAGAAAAACATCACGGGGTGGTGCGCATTGTATGGGTGTGGGTTACATTAGATTCACTAGTAGGAGTGAGAAAAACATCACGGGGTGGTGCGGATTGTATGGGTGTGTGTTACATTACATTCACTAGTAGGAGTGAGAAAATATCACGGGGTGGTGCGCATTGTATGGGTGTGTGTTACATTAGATTCACTAGTAGGAGTGAGAAAAACATCACGGGGTGGTGCGCATTGTATGGGTGTGTGTTACATTACAATCACTAGTAGCAGTGAGAAAAACATCACGGGGTGGTGCGCATTGTATGGGTGTGTGTTACATTAGATTCACTAGTAGCAGTGAGAAAAACATCACGGGGTGGTGCGCATTGTATGGGTGTGTGTTACATTAGATTCACTAGTAGCAGTGAGAAAAACATCACGGGGTGGTGCGCATTGTATGGGTGTGTGTTACATTACATTCACTAGTAGCAGTGAGAAAAACATCACGGGGTGGTGCGCATTGTATGGGTGTGTGTTACATTAGATTCACTAGTAGCAGTGAGAAAAACATCACGGGGTGGTGCGCATTGTATGGGTGTGTGTTACATTACATTCACTAGTAGGAGTGAGAAAAACATCACGGGGTGGTGCGCCTTGTATGGGTGTGTGTTACATTACATTCACTAGTAGGAGTGAGAAAAACATCAGGGGGTGGTGCGCCTTGTATTGGTGTGTGTTACATTAGATTCACCAGTAGGAGTGAGAAAAACATCACGGGGTGGTGCGCCTTGTATGGGTGTGTGTTACATTAGATTCACTAGTAGGAGGGAGAAAAACATCACGGGGTGGTGCGCCTTGTATGGGTGTGTGTTACATTAGATTCACTAGTAGCAGTGAGAAAAACGTCACGGGGTGGTGCGCATTGTATGGGTGTGTGTTACATTAGATTCACTAGTAGCAGTGAGAAAAACGTCACGGGGTGGTGCGCATTGTATGGGTGTGTGTCACATTAAATTCACTAGTAGCAGTGAGAAAAACATCACGGGGTGGTGCGCATTGTATGGGTGTGTGTCACATTAGATTCACTAGTAGGAGTGAGAAAAACATCACGGGGTGGTGCGCATTGTATGGGTGTGTGTCACATTAGATTCACTAGTAGGAGTGAGAAAAACATCACGGGGTGGTGCGCATTGTATGGGTGTGTGTCACATTAGATTCACTAGTAGGAGTGAGAAAAACATCACGGGGTGGTGCGCATTGTATGGGTGTGTGTTACATTACATTCACTAGTAGGAGTGAGAAAAACATCACGGGGTGGTGCGCCTTGTATGGGTGTGTGTTACATTACATTCACTAGTAGCAGTGAGAAAAACATCACGGGGTGGTGCGCATTGTATGGGTGTGTGTTCCATTACAATCACTAGTAGCAGTGAGAAAAACATCACGGGGTGGTGCGCATTGTATGGGTGTGTGTTACATTACATTCACTAGTAGCAGTGAGAAAAACATCACGGGATGGTGCGCATTGTATGGGTGTGTGTTACATTACATTCACTAGTAGGAGTGAGAAAAACATCACGGGGTGGTGCGCCTTGTATGGGTGTATGTTACATTACATTCACTAGTAGGAGTGAGAAAAACATCACGGGGTGGTGCGCCTTGTATGCGTGTGTGTTACATTAGATTCACTAGTAGGAGTGAGAAAAACATCACGGGGTGGTGCGCCTTGTATGGGTGTGTGTTACATTAGGTTCACTAGTAGGAGTGAGAAAAACATCACGGGGTGGTGCGCATTGTATGGGTGTGTGTTACATTAGATTCAGTAGTAGCAGTGAGAAAAACATCACGGGGTGGTGCGCATTGTTTGGGTGTGTGTTACATTAGATTCACTAGTAGCAGTGAGAAAAACATCACGGGGTGGAGCACATTGTATGGGTGTGTGTTACATTACATTCACTAGTAGGAGTGAGAAAAACATCACGGGGTGGTGCGCATTGTATGGGTGTGTGTTACATTACATTCACTAGTAGAAGTGAGAAAAACATCACGGGGTGGTGCGCATTATATGGGTGTGTGTTACATTAGATTCACTAGTAGGAGTGAGAAAAACATCACGGGGTGGTGCGGATTGTATGGGTGTGTGTTACATTACATTCACTAGTAGGAGTGAGAAAACATCACGGGGTGGTGCGCATTGTATGGGTGTGTGTTACATTAGATTCACTAGTAGGAGTGAGAAAACATCACGGGGTGGTGCGCATTGTATGGGTGTGTGTTACATTAGATTCACTAGTAGGAGTGAGAAAAACATCACGGGGTGGTGCGCATTGTATGGGTGTGTGTTACATTAGATTCACTAATAGCAGTGAGAAAAACATCACGGGGTGGTGCGCATTGTATGGGTGTGTGTTACATTAGATTCACTAGTAGCAGTGAGAAAAACATCACGGGGTGGTGCGCATTGTATGGGTGTGTGTTACATTACATTCACTAGTAGCAGTGAGAAAAACATCACGGGGTGGTGCGCATTGTGTGGGTGTGTGTTACATTACATTCACTAGTAGCAGTGAGAAAAACATCACGGGGTGGTGCGCATTGTATGGGTGTGTGTTACATTAGATTCACTAGTAGCAGTGAGAAAAACATCACGGGGTGGTGCGCATTGTATGGGTGTGTGTTACATTAGATTCACTAGTAGCAGTGAGAAAAACATCACGGGGTGGTGCGCATTGTATGGGTGTGTGTCACATTAGATTCACTAGTAGGAGTGAGAAAAACATCACGGGGTGGTGAGCATTGTATGGGTGTGTGTCACATTAGATTCACTAGTAGGAGTGAGAAAAACATCACGGGGTGGTGCGCATTGTATGGGTGTGTGTCACATTAGATTCACTAGTAGGAGTGAGAAAAACATCACGGGGTGGTGCGCATTGTATGGGTGTGTGTCACATTAGATTCACTAGTAGGAGTGAGAAAAACATCACGGGGTGGTGCGCATTGTATGGGTGTGTGTCACATTAGATTCACTAGTAGGAGTGAGAAAAACATCACGGGGTGGTGCGCATTGTATGTGTGTGTGTCTCATTAGATTCCCTAGTAGGAATGAGAAAAACATCACGGGGTGGTGCGCATTGTATGGGTGTGTGTTACATTACATTCACTAGTAGCAGTGAGAAAAACATCACGGGGTGGTGCGCATTGTATGGGTGTGTGTTACATTACAATCACTAATAGCAGTGAGAAAAACATCACGGGGTGGTGCGCATTGTATGGGTGTGTGTTACATTACATTCACTAGTAGCAGTGAGAAAAACATCACGGGGTGGTGCGCATTGTATGGGTGTGTGTTACATTACATTCACTAGTAGGAGTGAGAAAAACATCACGGGGTGGTGCGCCTTGTATGGGTGTGTGTTACATTACATTCACTAGTAGGAGTGAGAAAAACATCACGGGGTGGTGTGCCTTGTATGCGTGTGTGTTACATTAGATTCACTAGTAGGAGTGAGAAAACCATCACGGGGTGGTGCGCCTTGTATGGGTGTGTGTTACATTAGGTTCACTAGTAGGAGTGAGAAAAACATCACGGGGTGGTGCGCATTGTATGGGTGTGTGTTACATTAGATTCAGTAGTAGCAGTGAGAAAAACATCACGGGGTGGTGCGCATTGTATGGGTGTGTGTTACATTACATTCACTAGTAGGTGTGAGAAAAACATCACGGGGTGGTGCGCATTGTATGGGTGTGGGTTACATTAGATTCACTAGTAGGAGTGAGAAAAACATCACGGGGTGGTGCGGATTGTATGGGTGTGTGTTACATTACATTCACTAGTAGGAGTGAGAAAATATCACGGGGTGGTGCGCATTGTATGGGTGTGTGTTACATTAGATTCACTAGTAGGAGTGAGAAAAACATCACGGGGTGGTGCGCATTGTATGGGTGTGTGTTACATTACAATCACTAGTAGCAGTGAGAAAAACATCACGGGGTGGTGCGCATTGTATGGGTGTGTGTTACATTACATTCACTAGTAGCAGTGAGAAAAACATCACGGGGTGGTGCGCATTGTATGGGTGTGTGTTACATTACATTCACTAGTAGGAGTGAGAAAAACATCACGGGGTGGTGCGCCTTGTATGGGTGTGTGTTACATTACATTCACTAGTAGGAGTGAGAAAAACATCACGGGGTGGTGTGCCTTGTATGCGTGTGTGTTACATTAGATTCACTAGTAGGAGTGAGAAAAACATCACGGGGTGGTGCGCCTTGTATGGGTGTGTGTTACATTAGGTTCACTAGTAGGAGTGAGAAAAACATCACGGGGTGGTGCGCATTGTATGGGTGTGTGTTACATTAGATTCAGTAGTAGCAGTGAGAAAAACATCACGGGGTGGTGCGCATTGTATGGGTGTGTGTTACATTACATTCACTAGTAGGTGTGAGAAAAACATCACGGGGTGGTGCGCATTGTATGGGTGTGGGTTACATTAGATTCACTAGTAGGAGTGAGAAAAACATCACGGGGTGGTGCGGATTGTATGGGTGTGTGTTACATTACATTCACTAGTAGGAGTGAGAAAATATCACGGGGTGGTGCGCATTGTATGGGTGTGTGTTACATTACATTCACTACTAGGAGTGAGAAAAACATCACGGGGTGGTGCGCCTTGTATGGGCGTGTGTTACATTAGTTTCACTAGTAGGAGTGAGAAAAACATCACGGGGTGGTGCGCCTTGTATGGGCGTGTGTTACATTAGGTTCACTAGTAGGAGTGAGAAAAACATCACGGGGTGGTGCGCATTGTATGGGTGTGTGTTACATTAGATTCACTAGTAGGAGTGAGAAAAACATCACGGGGTGGTGCGCATTGTATGGGTGTGTGTTACATTAGATTCACTAGTAGGAGTGAGCAAAACATCACTGGGTGGTGCGCATTGTATGGGTGTGTGTTATATTAGATTCACTAGTAGCAGTGAGAAAAACATCACGGGGTGGTGCGCATTGTATGGGTGTGTGTTACATTAGATTCACTAGTAGCAGTGAGAAAAACATCACGGGGTGGTGCGCATTGTTTGGGTGTGTGTTACATTAGATTCACTAGTAGCAGTGAGAAAAACATCACGGGGTGGTGCGCATTGTATGGGTGTGTGTTACATTAGATTCACTAGTAGCAATGAGAAAAACATCACGGGGTGGTGCACATTGTATGGGTGTGTGTTACATTAGATTCACTAGTAGCAGTGAGAAAAACATCACGCGGTGGTGCGCATTGTATGGGTGTGTGTTACATTAGATTCACTAGTAGGAGTGAGAAAAACATCACGGGGTGGTGCGCATTGTATGGGTGTGTGTTACATTAGATTCACTAGTAGCAGTGAGAAAAACATCACGGGGTGGTGCGCATTGTATGGGTGTGTGTTACATTACATTCACTAGTAGCAGTGAGAAAAACATCACGGGGTGGTGCGCATTGTATGGGTGTGTGTTACATTACATTCACTAGTAGCAGTGAGAAAAACATCACGGGGTGGTGCGCATTGTATGGGTGTGTGTTACATTAGATTCACTAGTAGCAGTGAGAAAAAACATCACGGGGTGGTGCGCATTGTATGGGTGTGTGTTACATTTGATTCACTAGTAGCAGTGAGAAAAACATCACGGGGTGGTGCGCATTGTATGGGTGTGTGTTACATTAGATTCACTAGTAGCAGTGAGAAAAACATCACGGGGTGGTGCGCATTGTATGGGTGTGTGTTACATTAGATTCACTAGTAGCAGTGAGAAAAACATCACGGGGTGGTGCGCATTGTACGGGTGTGTGTTACATTACATTCACTAGTAGCAGTGAGAAAAACATCACAGTGTGGTGCGCATTGTACGGGTGTGTGTTACATTACATTCACTAGTAGCAGTGAGAAAAACATCACGGGGTGGTGCGCATTGTATGGGTGTGTGTTACATTACATTCACTAGTAGCAGTGAGAAAAACATCACGGGGTGGTGCGCATTGTATGGGTGTGTGTTACATTAGATTCACTAGTAGCAGTGAGAAAAACATCACGGGGTGGTGCGCATTGTATGGGTGTGTGTTACATTAGATTCACTAGTAGCAGTGAGAAAAACATCACGGGGTGGTGCGCATTGTATGGCTGTGTGTTACATTTGATTCACTAGTAGGAGTGAGAAAAACATCACGGGGTGGTGCGCATTGTATGGGTGTGTGTTACATTAGATTCACTAGTAGGAGTGAGAAAAACATCACGGGGTGGTGCACATTGTATGGGTGTGTGTCACATTACATTCACTAGTAGCAGTGAGAAAAACATCACGGGGTGGTGCGCATTGTATGGGTGTGTGTTACATTACATTCACTAGTAGGAGTGAGAAAAACATCACGGGGTGGTGCGCCTTGTATGGGTGTGTGTTACATTAGATTCACTAGTAGGAGTGAGAAAAACATCACGGGGTGGTGCGCATTGTATGGGTGTGTGTTACATTAGATTCACTAGTAGCAGTGAGAAAAACATCACGGGGTGGTGCGCATTGTATGGGTGTGTGTTACATTACATTCACTAGTAGGAGTGAGAAAAACATCACGGGGTGGTGCGCCTTGTATGGGTGTGTGTTACATTACATTCACTAGTAGGAGTGAGAAAAACATCAGGGGGTGGTGCGCCTTGTATTGGTGTGTGTTACATTAGATTCACCAGTAGGAGTGAGAAAAACATCACGGGGTGGTGCGCCTTGTATGGGTGTGTGTTACATTAGATTCACTAGTAGGAGGGAGAAAAACATCACGGGGTGGTGCGCCTTGTATGGGTGTGTGTTACATTAGATTCACTAGTAGCAGTGAGAAAAACGTCACGGGGTGGTGCGCATTGTATGGGTGTGTGTTACATTAGATTCACTAGTAGCAGTGAGAAAAACGTCACGGGGTGGTGCGCATTGTATGGGTGTGTGTCACATTAAATTCACTAGTAGCAGTGAGAAAAACATCACGGGGTGGTGCGCATTGTATGGGTGTGTGTCACATTAGATTCACTAGTAGGAGTGAGAAAAACATCACGGGGTGGTGCGCATTGTATGGGTGTGTGTCACATTAGATTCACTAGTAGGAGTGAGAAAAACATCACGGGGTGGTGCGCATTGTATGGGTGTGTGTCACATTAGATTCACTAGTAGGAGTGAGAAAAACATCACGGGGTGGTGCGCATTGTATGGGTGTGTGTTACATTACATTCACTAGTAGGAGTGAGAAAAACATCACGGGGTGGTGCGCCTTGTATGGGTGTGTGTTACATTACATTCACTAGTAGCAGTGAGAAAAACATCACGGGGTGGTGCGCATTGTATGGGTGTGTGTTCCATTACAATCACTAGTAGCAGTGAGAAAAACATCACGGGGTGGTGCGCATTGTATGGGTGTGTGTTACATTACATTCACTAGTAGCAGTGAGAAAAACATCACGGGATGGTGCGCATTGTATGGGTGTGTGTTACATTACATTCACTAGTAGGAGTGAGAAAAACATCACGGGGTGGTGCGCCTTGTATGGGTGTATGTTACATTACATTCACTAGTAGGAGTGAGAAAAACATCACGGGGTGGTGCGCCTTGTATGCGTGTGTGTTACATTAGATTCACTAGTAGGAGTGAGAAAAACATCACGGGGTGGTGCGCCTTGTATGGGTGTGTGTTACATTAGGTTCACTAGTAGGAGTGAGAAAAACATCACGGGGTGGTGCGCATTGTATGGGTGTGTGTTACATTAGATTCAGTAGTAGCAGTGAGAAAAACATCACGGGGTGGTGCGCATTGTTTGGGTGTGTGTTACATTAGATTCACTAGTAGCAGTGAGAAAAACATCACGGGGTGGAGCACATTGTATGGGTGTGTGTTACATTACATTCACTAGTAGGAGTGAGAAAAACATCACGGGGTGGTGCGCATTGTATGGGTGTGTGTTACATTACATTCACTAGTAGAAGTGAGAAAAACATCACGGGGTGGTGCGCATTATATGGGTGTGTGTTACATTAGATTCACTAGTAGGAGTGAGAAAAACATCACGGGGTGGTGCGGATTGTATGGGTGTGTGTTACATTACATTCACTAGTAGGAGTGAGAAAACATCACGGGGTGGTGCGCATTGTATGGGTGTGTGTTACATTAGATTCACTAGTAGGAGTGAGAAAACATCACGGGGTGGTGCGCATTGTATGGGTGTGTGTTACATTAGATTCACTAGTAGGAGTGAGAAAAACATCACGGGGTGGTGCGCATTGTATGGGTGTGTGTTACATTAGATTCACTAATAGCAGTGAGAAAAACATCACGGGGTGGTGCGCATTGTATGGGTGTGTGTTACATTAGATTCACTAGTAGCAGTGAGAAAAACATCACGGGGTGGTGCGCATTGTATGGGTGTGTGTTACATTACATTCACTAGTAGCAGTGAGAAAAACATCACGGGGTGGTGCGCATTGTGTGGGTGTGTGTTACATTACATTCACTAGTAGCAGTGAGAAAAACATCACGGGGTGGTGCGCATTGTATGGGTGTGTGTTACATTAGATTCACTAGTAGCAGTGAGAAAAACATCACGGGGTGGTGCGCATTGTATGGGTGTGTGTTACATTAGATTCACTAGTAGCAGTGAGAAAAACATCACGGGGTGGTGCGCATTGTATGGGTGTGTGTCACATTAGATTCACTAGTAGGAGTGAGAAAAACATCACGGGGTGGTGAGCATTGTATGGGTGTGTGTCACATTAGATTCACTAGTAGGAGTGAGAAAAACATCACGGGGTGGTGCGCATTGTATGGGTGTGTGTCACATTAGATTCACTAGTAGGAGTGAGAAAAACATCACGGGGTGGTGCGCATTGTATGGGTGTGTGTCACATTAGATTCACTAGTAGGAGTGAGAAAAACATCACGGGGTGGTGCGCATTGTATGGGTGTGTGTCACATTAGATTCACTAGTAGGAGTGAGAAAAACATCACGGGGTGGTGCGCATTGTATGTGTGTGTGTCTCATTAGATTCCCTAGTAGGAATGAGAAAAACATCACGGGGTGGTGCGCATTGTATGGGTGTGTGTTACATTACATTCACTAGTAGCAGTGAGAAAAACATCACGGGGTGGTGCGCATTGTATGGGTGTGTGTTACATTACAATCACTAATAGCAGTGAGAAAAACATCACGGGGTGGTGCGCATTGTATGGGTGTGTGTTACATTACATTCACTAGTAGCAGTGAGAAAAACATCACGGGGTGGTGCGCATTGTATGGGTGTGTGTTACATTACATTCACTAGTAGGAGTGAGAAAAACATCACGGGGTGGTGCGCCTTGTATGGGTGTGTGTTACATTACATTCACTAGTAGGAGTGAGAAAAACATCACGGGGTGGTGTGCCTTGTATGCGTGTGTGTTACATTAGATTCACTAGTAGGAGTGAGAAAACCATCACGGGGTGGTGCGCCTTGTATGGGTGTGTGTTACATTAGGTTCACTAGTAGGAGTGAGAAAAACATCACGGGGTGGTGCGCATTGTATGGGTGTGTGTTACATTAGATTCAGTAGTAGCAGTGAGAAAAACATCACGGGGTGGTGCGCATTGTATGGGTGTGTGTTACATTACATTCACTAGTAGGTGTGAGAAAAACATCACGGGGTGGTGCGCATTGTATGGGTGTGGGTTACATTAGATTCACTAGTAGGAGTGAGAAAAACATCACGGGGTGGTGCGGATTGTATGGGTGTGTGTTACATTACATTCACTAGTAGGAGTGAGAAAATATCACGGGGTGGTGCGCATTGTATGGGTGTGTGTTACATTAGATTCACTAGTAGGAGTGAGAAAAACATCACGGGGTGGTGCGCATTGTATGGGTGTGTGTTACATTACAATCACTAGTAGCAGTGAGAAAAACATCACGGGGTGGTGCGCATTGTATGGGTGTGTGTTACATTACATTCACTAGTAGCAGTGAGAAAAACATCACGGGGTGGTGCGCATTGTATGGGTGTGTGTTACATTACATTCACTAGTAGGAGTGAGAAAAACATCACGGGGTGGTGCGCCTTGTATGGGTGTGTGTTACATTACATTCACTAGTAGGAGTGAGAAAAACATCACGGGGTGGTGTGCCTTGTATGCGTGTGTGTTACATTAGATTCACTAGTAGGAGTGAGAAAAACATCACGGGGTGGTGCGCCTTGTATGGGTGTGTGTTACATTAGGTTCACTAGTAGGAGTGAGAAAAACATCACGGGGTGGTGCGCATTGTATGGGTGTGTGTTACATTAGATTCAGTAGTAGCAGTGAGAAAAACATCACGGGGTGGTGCGCATTGTATGGGTGTGTGTTACATTACATTCACTAGTAGGTGTGAGAAAAACATCACGGGGTGGTGCGCATTGTATGGGTGTGGGTTACATTAGATTCACTAGTAGGAGTGAGAAAAACATCACGGGGTGGTGCGGATTGTATGGGTGTGTGTTACATTACATTCACTAGTAGGAGTGAGAAAATATCACGGGGTGGTGCGCATTGTATGGGTGTGTGTTACATTACATTCACTACTAGGAGTGAGAAAAACATCACGGGGTGGTGCGCCTTGTATGGGCGTGTGTTACATTAGTTTCACTAGTAGGAGTGAGAAAAACATCACGGGGTGGTGCGCCTTGTATGGGCGTGTGTTACATTAGGTTCACTAGTAGGAGTGAGAAAAACATCACGGGGTGGTGCGCATTGTATGGGTGTGTGTTACATTAGATTCACTAGTAGGAGTGAGAAAAACATCACGGGGTGGTGCGCATTGTATGGGTGTGTGTTACATTAGATTCACTAGTAGGAGTGAGCAAAACATCACTGGGTGGTGCGCATTGTATGGGTGTGTGTTATATTAGATTCACTAGTAGCAGTGAGAAAAACATCACGGGGTGGTGCGCATTGTATGGGTGTGTGTTACATTAGATTCACTAGTAGCAGTGAGAAAAACATCACGGGGTGGTGCGCATTGTTTGGGTGTGTGTTACATTAGATTCACTAGTAGCAGTGAGAAAAACATCACGGGGTGGTGCGCATTGTATGGGTGTGTGTTACATTAGATTCACTAGTAGCAATGAGAAAAACATCACGGGGTGGTGCACATTGTATGGGTGTGTGTTACATTAGATTCACTAGTAGCAGTGAGAAAAACATCACGCGGTGGTGCGCATTGTATGGGTGTGTGTTACATTAGATTCACTAGTAGGAGTGAGAAAAACATCACGGGGTGGTGCGCATTGTATGGGTGTGTGTTACATTAGATTCACTAGTAGCAGTGAGAAAAACATCACGGGGTGGTGCGCATTGTATGGGTGTGTGTTACATTACATTCACTAGTAGCAGTGAGAAAAACATCACGGGGTGGTGCGCATTGTATGGGTGTGTGTTACATTACATTCACTAGTAGCAGTGAGAAAAACATCACGGGGTGGTGCGCATTGTATGGGTGTGTGTTACATTAGATTCACTAGTAGCAGTGAGAAAAAACATCACGGGGTGGTGCGCATTGTATGGGTGTGTGTTACATTTGATTCACTAGTAGCAGTGAGAAAAACATCACGGGGTGG
The DNA here is from genome assembly GCF_034190915.1 of Cavia porcellus. NCBI lineage: Eukaryota > Metazoa > Chordata > Mammalia > Rodentia > Caviidae > Cavia > Cavia porcellus. The sequence goes on from NW_026947537.1 coordinate 2,811,463, forward strand.
TGCGCATTGTATGGGTGTGTGTTACATTAGATTCACTAGTAGCAGTGAGAAAAACATCACGGGGTGGTGCGCATTGTATGGGTGTGTGTTACATTAGATTCACTAGTAGCAGTGAGAAAAACATCACGGGGTGGTGCGCATTGTACGGGTGTGTGTTACATTACATTCACTAGTAGCAGTGAGAAAAACATCACAGTGTGGTGCGCATTGTACGGGTGTGTGTTACATTACATTCACTAGTAGCAGTGAGAAAAACATCACGGGGTGGTGCGCATTGTATGGGTGTGTGTTACATTACATTCACTAGTAGCAGTGAGAAAAACATCACGGGGTGGTGCGCATTGTATGGGTGTGTGTTACATTAGATTCACTAGTAGCAGTGAGAAAAACATCACGGGGTGGTGCGCATTGTATGGGTGTGTGTTACATTAGATTCACTAGTAGCAGTGAGAAAAACATCACGGGGTGGTGCGCATTGTATGGCTGTGTGTTACATTTGATTCACTAGTAGGAGTGAGAAAAACATCACGGGGTGGTGCGCATTGTATGGGTGTGTGTTACATTAGATTCACTAGTAGGAGTGAGAAAAACATCACGGGGTGGTGCACATTGTATGGGTGTGTGTCACATTACATTCACTAGTAGCAGTGAGAAAAACATCACGGGGTGGTGCGCATTGTATGGGTGTGTGTTACATTACATTCACTAGTAGGAGTGAGAAAAACATCACGGGGTGGTGCGCCTTGTATGGGTGTGTGTTACATTAGATTCACTAGTAGGAGTGAGAAAAACATCACGGGGTGGTGCGCCTTGTATGGGTGTGTGTTACATTAGATTCACTAGTAGGAGTGAGAAAAACATCACGGGGTGCTTTGCACTGTATCGGTGTGTGTTACATTAGATTCACTAGTAGGAGTGAGAAAAACATCACGGGGTGATGCGCCTTGTATGGGCGTGTGTTACATTAGGTTCACTAGTAGCAGTGAGAAAAACATCACGGGGTGGTGCGCATTGTATGGGTGTGTGTTACATTAGATTCACTAGTAGCAGTGAGAAAAACATCACGGGGTGGTGCGCATTGTATGGGTGTGTGTTACATTAGATTCACTAGTAGCAGTGAGAAAAACATCACGGGGTGGTGCGCATTGTATGGGTGTGTGTCACATTAGATTCACTAGTAGGAGTGAGAAAAACATCACGGGGTGGTGAGCATTGTATGGGTGTGTGTCACATTAGATTCACTAGTAGGAGTGAGAAAAACATCACGGGGTGGTGCGCATTGTATGGGTGTGTGTCACATTAGATTCACTAGTAGGAGTGAGAAAAACATCACGGGGTGGTGCGCATTGTATGGGTGTGTGTCACATTAGATTCACTAGTAGGAGTGAGAAAAACATCACGGGGAGGTGCGCATTGTATGGGTGTGTGTCACATTAGATTCACTAGTAGGAGTGAGAAAAACATCACGGTGTGGTGCGCATTGTATGTGTGTGTGTCTCATTAGATTCCCTAGTAGGAATGAGAAAAACATCACGGGGTGGTGCGCATTGTATGGGTGTGTGTTACATTACATTCACTAGTAGCAGTGAGAAAAACATCACGGGGTGGTGCGCATTGTATGGGTGTGTGTTACATTACAATCACTAGTAGCAGTGAGAAAAACATCACGGGGTGGTGCGCATTGTATGGGTGTGTGTTACATTACATTCACTAGTAGCAGTGAGAAAAACATCACGGGGTGGTGCGCATTGTATGGGTGTGTGTTACATTACATTCACTAGTAGGAGTGAGAAAAACATCACGGGGTGGTGCGCCTTGTATGGGTGTGTGTTACATTACATTCACTAGTAGGAGTGAGAAAAACATCACGGGGTGGTGTGCCTTGTATGCGTGTGTGTTACATTAGATTCACTAGTAGGAGTGAGAAAACCATCACGGGGTGGTGCGCCTTGTATGGGTGTGTGTTACATTAGGTTCACTAGTAGGAGTGAGAAAAACATCACGGGGTGGTGCGCATTGTATGGGTGTGTGTTACATTAGATTCAGTAGTAGCAGTGAGAAAAACATCACGGGGTGGTGCGCATTGTATGGGTGTGTGTTACATTACATTCACTAGTAGGTGTGAGAAAAACATCACGGGGTGGTGCGCATTGTATGGGTGTGGGTTACATTAGATTCACTAGTAGGAGTGAGAAAAACATCACGGGGTGGTGCGGATTGTATGGGTGTGTGTTACATTACATTCACTAGTAGGAGTGAGAAAATATCACGGGGTGGTGCGCATTGTATGGGTGTGTGTTACATTAGATTCACTAGTAGGAGTGAGAAAAACATCACGGGGTGGTGCGCATTGTATGGGTGTGTGTTACATTACAATCACTAGTAGCAGTGAGAAAAACATCACGGGGTGGTGCGCATTGTATGGGTGTGTGTTACATTACATTCACTAGTAGCAGTGAGAAAAACATCACGGGGTGGTGCGCATTGTATGGGTGTGTGTTACATTACATTCACTAGTAGGAGTGAGAAAAACATCACGGGGTGGTGCGCCTTGTATGGGTGTGTGTTACATTACATTCACTAGTAGGAGTGAGAAAAACATCACGGGGTGGTGTGCCTTGTATGCGTGTGTGTTACATTAGATTCACTAGTAGGAGTGAGAAAAACATCACGGGGTGGTGCGCCTTGTATGGGTGTGTGTTACATTAGGTTCACTAGTAGGAGTGAGAAAAACATCACGGGGTGGTGCGCATTGTATGGGTGTGTGTTACATTAGATTCAGTAGTAGCAGTGAGAAAAACATCACGGGGTGGTGCGCATTGTATGGGTGTGTGTTACATTACATTCACTAGTAGGTGTGAGAAAAACATCACGGGGTGGTGCGCATTGTATGGGTGTGGGTTACATTAGATTCACTAGTAGGAGTGAGAAAAACATCACGGGGTGGTGCGGATTGTATGGGTGTGTGTTACATTACATTCACTAGTAGGAGTGAGAAAATATCACGGGGTGGTGCGCATTGTATGGGTGTGTGTTACATTACATTCACTACTAGGAGTGAGAAAAACATCACGGGGTGGTGCGCCTTGTATGGGCGTGTGTTACATTAGTTTCACTAGTAGGAGTGAGAAAAACATCACGGGGTGGTGCGCCTTGTATGGGCGTGTGTTACATTAGGTTCACTAGTAGGAGTGAGAAAAACATCACGGGGTGGTGCGCATTGTATGGGTGTGTGTTACATTAGATTCATTAGTAGGAGTGAGAAAAACATCACGGGGTGGTGCGCATTGTATGGGTGTGTGTTACATTAGATTCACTAGTAGGAGTGAGCAAAACATCACTGGGTGGTGCGCATTGTATGGGTGTGTGTTATATTAGATTCACTAGTAGCAGTGAGAAAAACATCACGGGGTGGTGCGCATTGTATGGGTGTGTGTTACATTAGATTCACTAGTAGCAGTGAGAAAAACATCACGGGGTGGTGCGCATTGTTTGGGTGTGTGTTACATTAGATTCACTAGTAGCAGTGAGAAAAACATCACGGGGTGGTGCGCATTGTATGGGTGTGTGTTACATTAGATTCACTAGTAGCAATGAGAAAAACATCACGGGGTGGTGCACATTGTATGGGTGTGTGTTACATTAGATTCACTAGTAGCAGTGAGAAAAACATCACGGGGTGGTGCGCATTGTATGGGTGTGTGTTACATTAGATTCACTAGTAGGAGTGAGAAAAACATCACGGGGTGGTGCGCATTGTATGGGTGTGTGTTACATTAGATTCACTAGTAGCAGTGAGAAAAACATCACGGGGTGGTGCGCATTGTATGGGTGTGTGTTACATTACATTCACTAGTAGCAGTGAGAAAAACATCACGGGGTGGTGCGCATTGTATGGGTGTGTGTTACATTACATTCACTAGTAGCAGTGAGAAAAACATCACGGGGTGGTGCGCATTGTATGGGTGTGTGTTACATTAGATTCACTAGTAGCAGTGAGAAAAAACATCACGGGGTGGTGCGCATTGTATGGGTGTGTGTTACATTTGATTCACTAGTAGCAGTGAGAAAAACATCACGGGGTGGTGCGCATTGTATGGGTGTGTGTTACATTAGATTCACTAGTAGCAGTGAGAAAAACATCACGGGGTGGTGCGCATTGTATGGGTGTGTGTTACATTAGATTCACTAGTAGCAGTGAGAAAAACATCACGGGGTGGTGCGCATTGTACGGGTGTGTGTTACATTACATTCACTAGTAGCAGTGAGAAAAACATCACAGTGTGGTGCGCATTGTACGGGTGTGTGTTACATTACATTCACTAGTAGCAGTGAGAAAAACATCACGGGGTGGTGCGCATTGTATGGGTGTGTGTTACATTACATTCACTAGTAGCAGTGAGAAAACATCACGGGGTGGTGCGCATTGTATGGGTGTGTGTTACATTAGATTCACTAGTAGCAGTGAGAAAAACATCACGGGGTGGTGCGCATTGTATGGGTGTGTGTTACATTAGATTCACTAGTAGCAGTGAGAAAAACATCACGGGGTGGTGCACATTGTATGGCTGTGTGTTACATTTGATTCACTAGTAGGAGTGAGAAAAACATCACGGGGTGGTGCGCATTGTATGGGTGTGTGTTACATTAGATTCACTAGTAGGAGTGAGAAAAACATCACGGGGTGGTGCACATTGTATGGGTGTGTGTCACATTACATTCACTAGTAGCAGTGAGAAAAACATCACGGTGTGGTGCGCATTGTATGGGTGTGTGTTACATTACATTCACTAGTAGGAGTGAGAAAAACATCACGGGGTGGTGCGCCTTGTATGGGTGTGTGTTACATTAGATTCACTAGTAGGAGTGAGAAAAACATCACGGGGTGGTGCGCCTTGTATGGGTGTGTGTTACATTAGATTCACTAGTAGGAGTGAGAAAAACATCACGGGGTGCTTTGCACTGTATGGGTGTGTGTTACATTAGATTCACTAGTAGGAGTGAGAAAAACATCACGGGGTGATGCGCCTTGTATGGGCGTGTGTTACATTAGGTTCACTAGTAGGAGTGAGAAAAACATCACGGGGTGGTGCGCATTGTATGGGTGTGTGTTACATTAGATTCACTAGTAGGAGTGAGAAAAACATCACGGGGTGGTGCGCATTGTATGGGTGTGTGTTATATTAGATTCACTAGTAGCAGTGAGAAAAACATCACGGGGTGGTGCGCATTGTATGGGTGTGTGTTACATTAGATTCACTAGTAGCAGTGAGAAACACATCACGGGGTGGTGCGCATTGTTTGGGTGTGTGTTACATTACATTCACTTGTAGCAGTGAGAAAAACATCACGGGGGGGTGCGCATTGTATGGGTGTGTGTTACATTAGATTCACTAGTAGCAGTGAGAAAAACATCACGGGGTGGTGCGCATTGTATGGGTGTGTGTTACATTACATTCACTTGTAGCAGTGAGAAAAACATCACGGTGTGGTGCGCATTGTATGGGTGTGTGTTACATTAGATTCACTAGTAGCAGTGAGAAAAACATCACGGTTTGGTGCGCATTGTATGGGTGTGTGTCACATTAGATTCACTAGTAGGAGTGAGAAAAACATCACGGGGTGATGCGCATTGTATGGGTGTGTGTCACATTAGATTCACTAGTAGGAGTGAGAAAAACATCACGGGGTGGTGCGCATTGTATGGGTGTGTGTCACATTAGATTCACTAGTAGGAGTGAGAAAAACATCACTTGGTGGTGCGCATTGTATGTGTGTGTGTTTCATTAGATTCCTTAGTAGGAGTGAGAAAAACATCACGGGGTGGTGCGCATTGTATGGGTGTGTGCTACATTACATTCACTAGTAGCAGTGAGAAAAACATCACGGGGTGGTGCGCATTGTATGGGTGTGTGTTATATTACAATCACTAGTAGCAGTGAGAAAAACATCACGGGGTGGTGCGCATTGTATGGGTGTGTGTTACATTACATTCACTAGTAGCAGTGAGAAAAACATCACGGGGTGGTGCGCATTGTATGGGTGTGTGTTACATTACATTCACTAGTAGCAGTGAGAAAAACATCACGGGGTGGTGCGCATTGTATGGGTGTGTGTTACATTACATTCACTAGTAGGAGTGAGAAAAACATCACGGGGTGGTGCGCCTTGTATGGGTGTGTGTTACATTACATTCACTAGTAGGAGTGAGAAAAACATCACGGGGTGGTGCGCCTTGTATGGGCGTGTGTTACATTAGATTCACTAGTAGGAGTGAGAAAAACATCACGGGGTGGTGCGCCTTGTATGGGCGTGTGTTACATTAGTTTCACTAGTAGGAGTGAGAAAAACATCACGGGGTGGTGCGCATTGTATGGGTGTGTGTTACATTAGGTTCACTAGTAGGAGTGAGAAAAACATCACGGGGTGGTGCGCATTGTATGGGTGTGTGTTACATTAGATTCACTAGTAGGAGTGAGAAAAATATCACGGGGTGGTGCGCCTTGTATGGGCGTGTGTTACATTAGATTCACTAGTAGCATTGAGAAAAACATCACGGTGTGGTGCGCATTGTATGGGTGTGTGTTACATTAGATTCACTAGTAGCAGTGAGAAAAACATCACGGGGTGGTGCGCATTGTATGGGTGTGTGTTACATTAGATTCACTAGTAGGAGTGAGAAAAACATCACGGGGTGATGCGCCTTGTATGGGTGTGTGTTACATTAGGTTCACTAGTAGGAGTGAGAAAAACATCACGGGGTGGTGCGCATTGTATGGGTGTGTGTCACATTAGATTCACTAGTAGCAGTGAGAAAAACATCACGGGGTGGTGCGCATTGTATGGGTGTGTGTCACATTACATTCACTAGTAGCAGTGAGAAAAACATCACGGGGTGGTGCGCATTGTATGGGTGTGTGTTACATTACATTCACTAGTAGCAGTGAGAAAAACATCACGGGGTGGTGCACATTGTATGGGTGTGTGTTACATTACATTCACTAGTAGCAGTGAGAAAAACATCACGGGGTGGTGCGCATTGTATGGGTGTGTGTTACATTAGATTCACTAGTAGCAGTGAGAAAAACATCACGGGGTGGTGCGCCTTGTATGGGTGTGTGTTACATTAGATTCACTAGTAGCAGTGAGAAAAACATCACGGGGTGGTGCGCATTGTATGGGTGTGTGTTACATTAGATTCACTAGTAGCAGTGAGAAAAACATCACGGGGTGGTGCGCATTGTTTGGGTGTGTGTTACATTAGATTCACTAGTAGCAGTGAGAAAAACATCACGGGGTGGTGCGCATTGTATGGGTGTGTGTTACATTAGATTCACTAGTAGCATTGAGAAAAACATCACGGGGTGGTGCGCATTGTATGGGTGTGTGTCACATTACATTCACTAGTAGCAGTGAGAAAAACATCACGGGGTGGTGCGCATTGTATGGGTGTGTGTCACATTAGATTCACTAGTAGCAGTGAGAAAAACATCACGGGGTGGTGCGCATTGTATGGGTGTGTGTCACATTACATTCACTAGTAGCAGTGAGAAAAACATCACGGGGTGGTGCGCATTGTATGGGTGTGTGTTACATTACATTCACTAGTAGCAGTGAGAAAAACATCACGGGGTGGTGCGCATTGTATGGGTGTGTGTTACATTACATTCACTAGTAGCAGTGAGAAAAACATCACGGGGTGGTGCGCATTGTATGGGTGTGTGTTACATTACATTCACTAGTAGCAGTGAGAAAAACATCACGGGGTGGTGCGCCTTGTATGGGTGTGTGTTACATTAGATTCACTAGTAGCAGTGAGAAAAACATCACGGGGTGGTGCGCATTGTATGGGTGTGTGTTACATTAGATTCACTAGTAGCAGTGAGAAAAACATCACGGGGTGGTGCGCATTGTTTGGGTGTGTGTTACATTAGATTCACTAGTAGCAGTGAGAAAAACATCACGGGGTGGTGCGCATTGTATGGGTGTGTGTTACATTAGATTCACTAGTAGCATTGAGAAAAACATCACGGTGTGGTGCGCATTGTATGGGTGTGTGTTACATTAGATTCACTAGTAGCAGTGAGAAAAACATCACGGGGTGGTGCGCATTGTATGGGTGTGTGTTACATTAGATTCACTAGTAGGAGTGAGAAAAACATCACGGGGTGGTGCGCATTGTATGGGTGTGTGTTACATTAGATTCACTAGTAGCAGTGAGAAAAACATCACGGGGTGGTGCGCATTGTATGGGTGTGTGTTACATTAGATTCACTAGTAGCAGTGAGAAAAACATCACGGGGTGGTGCGCATTGTATGGGTGTGTGTTACATTACATTCACTAGTAGCAGTGAGAAAAACATCACGGGGTGGTGGCATTGTATTGGTGTGTGTTACATTACATTCACTAGTAGCAGTGAGAAAAACATCATGCGGTGGTGCGCATTGTATGGGTGTGTGTTACATTAGATTCACTAGTAGCAGTGAGAAAAACATCACGGGGTGGTGCGCATTGTATGGGTGTGTGTTACATTAGATTCACTAGTAGCAGTGAGAAAAACATCACGGGGTGGTGCGCCTTGTATGGGTGTGTGTTACATTAGGTTCACTAGTAGGAGTGAGAAAAACATCACGGGGTGGTGCGCATTGTATGGGTGTGTGTTACATTAGATTCACTAGTAGCAGTGAGAAAAACATCACGGGGTGGTGCGCATTGTATGGGTGTGTGTTACATTAGATTCACTAGTAGCAGTGAGAAAAACATCACGGGGTGGTGCGCATTGTATGGGTGTGTGTCTCATTAGATTCCCTAGTAGGAGTGAGAAAAACATCACGGGGTGGTGCGCATTGTATGGGTGTGTGTTACATTACATTCACTAGTAGCAGTGAGAAAAACATCACGGGGTGGTGCGCATTGTATGGGTGTGTGTTACATTAGATTCACTAGTAGGAGTGAGAAAAACATCACGGGGTGGTGCGCATTGTATGGGTGTGTGTCACATTAGATTCACTAGTAGCAGTGAGAAAAACATCACGGGGTGGTGCGCATTGTATGGGTGTGTGTCACATTACATTCACTAGTAGCAGTGAGAAAAACATCACGGGGTGGTGCGCATTGTATGGGTGTGTGTTACATTACATTCACTAGTAGCAGTGAGAAAAACATCACGGGGTGGTGCGCATTGTATGGGTGTGTGTTACATTACATTCACTAGTAGCAGTGAGAAAAACATCACGGGGTGGTGCGCATTGTATGGGTGTGTGTTACATTACATTCACTAGTAGCAGTGAGAAAAACATCACGGGGTGGTGCGCCTTGTATGGGTGTGTGTTACATTAGATTCACTAGTAGCAGTGAGAAAAACATCACGGGGTGGTGCGCATTGTATGGGTGTGTGTTACATTAGATTCACTAGTAGCAGTGAGAAAAACATCACGGGGTGGTGCGCATTGTTTGGGTGTGTGTTACATTAGATTCACTAGTAGCAGTGAGAAAAACATCACGGGGTGGTGCGCATTGTATGGGTGTGTGTCACATTAGATTCACTAGTAGCATTGAGAAAAACATCACGGGGTGGTGCGCATTGTATGGGTGTGTGTCACATTACATTCACTAGTAGCAGTGAGAAAAACATCACGGGGTGGTGCGCATTGTATGGGTGTGTGTCACATTAGATTCACTAGTAGCAGTGAGAAAAACATCACGGGGTGGTGCGCATTGTATGGGTGTGTGTCACATTACATTCACTAGTAGCAGTGAGAAAAACATCACGGGGTGGTGCGCATTGTATGGGTGTGTGTTACATTACATTCACTAGTAGCAGTGAGAAAAACATCACGGGGTGGTGCGCATTGTATGGGTGTGTGTTACATTACATTCACTAGTAGCAGTGAGAAAAACATCACGGGGTGGTGCGCATTGTATGGGTGTGTGTTACATTAGATTCACTAGTAGCAGTGAGAAAAACATCACGGGGTGGTGCGCCTTGTATGGGTGTGTGTTACATTAGATTCACTAGTAGCAGTGAGAAAAACATCACGGGGTGGTGCGCATTGTATGGGTGTGTGTTACATTAGATTCACTAGTAGCAGTGAGAAAAACATCACGGGGTGGTGCGCATTGTTTGGGTGTGTGTTACATTAGATTCACTAGTAGCAGTGAGAAAAACATCACAGGGTGGTGCGCATTGTATGGGTGTGTGTTACATTAGATTCACTAGTAGCATTGAGAAAAACATCACGGTGTGGTGCGCATTGTATGGGTGTGTGTTACATTAGATTCACTAGTAGCAGTGAGAAAAACATCACGGGGTGGTGCGCATTGTATGGGTGTGTGTTACATTAGATTCACTAGTAGGAGTGAGAAAAACATCACGGGGTGGTGCGCATTGTATGGGTGTGTGTTACATTAGATTCACTAGTAGCAGTGAGAAAAACATCACGGGGTGGTGCGCATTGTATGGGTGTGTGTTACATTAGATTCACTAGTAGCAGTGAGAAAAACATCACGGGGTGGTGGCATTGTATGGGTGTGTGTTACATTACATTCACTAGTAGCAGTGAGAAAAACATCATGGGGTGGTGCGCATTGTATGGGTGTGTGTTACATTAGATTCACTAGTAGCAGTGAGAAAAACATCACGGGGTGGTGCGCATTGTATGGGTGTGTGTTACATTACATTCACTAGTAGCAGTGAGAAAAACATCATGGGGTGGTGCGCATTGTATGGGTGTGTGTTACATTAGATTCACTAGTAGCAGTGAGAAAAACATCACGGGGTGGTGCGCATTGTATGGGTGTGTGTTACATTAGATTCACTAGTAGCAGTGAGAAAAACATCACGGGGTGGTGCGCATTGTATGGGTGTGTGTTACATTAGATTCACTAGTAGCAGTGAGAAAAACATCACGGGGTGGTGCGCATTGTATGGGTGTGTGTTACATTAGATTCACTAGTAGGAGTGAGAAAAACATCACGGGGTGGTGCGCATTGTATGGGTGTGTGTCTCATTAGATTCCCTAGTAGGAGTGAGAAAAACATCACGGGGTGGTGCGCATTGTATGGGTGTGTGTTACATTACATTCACTAGTAGCAGTGAGAAAAACATCACGGGGTGGTGCGCATTGTATGGGTGTGTGTTACATTAGATTCACTAGTAGGAGTGAGAAAAACATCACGGGGTGGTGCGCATTGTATGGGTGTGTGTTACATTACATTCACTAGTAGGAGTGAGAAAAACATCACGGGGTGGTGCGCCTTGTATGGGTGTGTGTTACATTACATTCACTAGTAGGAGTGAGAAAAACATCACGGGGTGGTGCGCCTTGTATGGGCGTGTGTTACATTAGATTCACTAGTAGGAGTGAGAAAAACATCACGGGGTGATGCGCCTTGTATGGGCGTGTGTTACATTAGGTTCACTAGTAGGAGTGAGAAAAACATCACGGGGTGGTGCGCATTGTATGGGTGTGTGTTACATTAGATTTACTAGTAGGAGTGAGAAAAACATCACGGGGTGGTGCGCATTGTATGGGTGTGTGTTACATTAGATTCACTAGTAGGAGTGAGAAAAACATCACGGGGTGGTGCGCATTGTATGGGTGTGTGTTATATTAGATTCACTAGTAGCAGTGAGAAAAACATCACGGGGTGGTGCGCATTGTATGGGTGTGTGTTACATTAGATTCACTAGTAGCAGTGAGAAAAACATCACGGGGTGGTGCGCATTGTTTGGGTGTGTGTTACATTACATTCACTTGTAGCAGTGAGAAAAACATCACGGGGGGGTGCGCATTGTATGGGTGTGTGTTACATTAGATTCACTAGTAGCAGTGAGAAAAACATCACGGGGTGGTGCGCATTGTATGGGTGTGTGTTACATTACATTCACTTGTAGCAGTGAGAAAAACATCACGGGGTGGTGCGCATTGTATGGGTGTGTGTTACATTAGATTCACTAGTAGCAGTGAGAAAAACATCACGGTTTGGTGCGCATTGTATGGGTGTGTGTCACATTAGATTCACTAGTAGGAGTGAGAAAAACATCACGGGGTGATGCGCATTGTATGGGTGTGTGTCACATTAGATTCACTAGTAGGAGTGAGAAAAACATCACGGGGTGGTGCGCATTGTATGGGTGTGTGTCACATTAGATTCACTAGTAGGAGTGAGAAAAACATCACTTGGTGGTGCGCATTGTATGTGTGTGTGTTTCATTAGATTCCCTAGTAGGAGTGAGAAAAACATCACGGGGTGGTGCGCATTGTATGGGTGTGTGCTACATTACATTCACTAGTAGCAGTGAGAAAAACATCACGGGGTGGTGCGCATTGTATGGGTGTGTGTTACATTACATTCACTAGTAGCAGTGAGAAAAACATCACGGTGTGGTGCGCATTGTATGGGTGTGTGTTACATTACATTCACTAGTAGCAGTGAGAAAAACATCACGGGGTGGTGCGCATTGTATGGGTGTGTGTTACATTACATTCACTAGTAGGAGTGAGAAAAACATCACGGGGTGGTGCGCCTTGTATGGGTGTGTGTTACATTACATTCACTAGTAGGAGTGAGAAAAACATCACGGGGTGGTGCGCCTTGTATGGGCGTGTGTTACATTAGATTCACTAGTAGCAGTGAGAAAAACATCACGGGGTGGTGCGCATTGTATGGGTGTGTGTTACATTAGATTCACTAGTAGCAGTGAGAAAAACATCACGGGGTGGTGCGCATTGTATGGGTGTGTGTTACATTAGATTCACTAGTAGCAGTGAGAAAAACATCACGGGGTGGTGCGCATTGTATGGGTGTGTGTTACATTAGATTCACTAGTAGCAGTGAGAAAAACATCACGGGGTGGTGCGCATTGTATGGGTGTGTGTTACATTAGATTCACTAGTAGCAGTGAGAAAAACATCACGGGGTGGTGCGCATTGTACGGGTGTGTGTTACATTACATTCACTAGTAGCAGTGAGAAAAACATCACAGTGTGGTGCGCATTGTACGGGTGTGTGTTACATTACATTCACTAGTAGCAGTGAGAAAAACATCACGGGGTGGTGCGCATTGTATGGGTGTGTGTTACATTGCATTCACTAGTAGCAGTGAGAAAAACATCACGGGGTGGTGCGCATTGTATGGGTGTGTGTTACATTACATTCACTAGTAGCAGTGAGAAAAACATCACGGGGTGGTGCGCATTGTATGGGTGTGTGTTACATTAGATTCACTAGTAGCAGTGAGAAAAACATCACGGGGTGGTGCGCATTGTATGGGTGTGTGTTACATTACATTCACTAGTAGCAGTGAGAAAAACATCACGGGGTGGTGTGCATTGTATGGGTGTGTGTTACATTACATTCACTAGTAGCAGTGAGAAAAACATCACAGTGTGGTGCGCATTGTATGGGTGTGTGTTACATTACATTCACTAGTAGCAGTGAGAAAAACATCACGGGGTGGTGCGCATTGTATGGGTGTGTGTTACATTAGATTCACTAGTAGCAGTGAGAAAAACATCACGGGGTGGTGCGCATTGTATGGGTGTGTGTTACATTAGATTCACTAGTAGCAGTGAGAAAAACATCACGGGGTGGTGCGCATTGTAAGGCTGTGTGTTACATTTGATTCACTAGTAGGAGTGAGAAAAACATCACGGGGTGGTGCGCCTTGTATGGGTGTGTGTTACATTAGATTCACTAGTAGGAGTGAGAAAAACATCACGGGGTGGTGCGCCTTATATGGGTGTGTGTTACATTAGATTCACTAGTAGGAGTGAGAAAAACATCACGGGGTGCTTTGCACTGTATGGGTGTGTGTTACATTAGATTCACTAGTAGGAGTGAGAAAAACATCACGGGGTGATGCGCCTTGTATGGGCGTGTGTTACATTAGGTTCACTAGTAGGAGTGAGAAAAACATCACGGGGTGGTGCGCATTGTATGGGTGTGTGTTACATTACATTTACTAGTAGGAGTGAGAAAAACATCACAGGGTGGTGCGCATTGTATGGGTGTGTGTTACATTAGATTCACTAGTAGGAGTGAGAAAAACATCACGGGGTGGTGCGCATTGTATGGGTGTGTGTTATATTAGATTCACTAGTAGCAGTGAGAAAAACATCACGGGGTGGTGCGCATTGTATGGGTGTGTGTTACATTAGATTCACTAGTAGCAGTGAGAAAAACATCACGGGGTGGTGCGCATTGTTTGGGTGTGTGTTACATTACATTCACTTGTAGCAGTGAGAAAAACATCACGGGGGGGTGCGCATTGTATGGGTGTGTGTTACATTAGATTCACTAGTAGCAGTGAGAAAAACATCACGGGGTGGTGCGCATTGTATGGGTGTGTGTTACATTACATTCACTTGTAGCAGTGAGAAAAACATCACGGGGTGGTGCGCATTGTATGGGTGTGTGTTACATTAGATTCACTAGTAGCAGTGAGAAAAACATCACGGTTTGGTGCGCATTGTATGGGTGTGTGTCACATTAGATTCACTAGTAGGAGTGAGAAAAACATCACGGGGTGATGCGCATTGTATGGGTGTGTGTCACATTAGATTCACTAGTAGGAGTGAGAAAAACATCACGGGGTGGTGCGCATTGTATGGGTGTGTGTCACATTAGATTCACTAGTAGGAGTGAGAAAAACATCACTTGGTGGTGCGCATTGTATGTGTGTGTGTTTCATTAGATTCCCTAGTAGCAGTGAGAAAAACATCACGGGGTGGTGCGCATTGTATGGGTGTGTGCTACATTACATTCACTAGTAGCAGTGAGAAAAACATCACGGGGTGGTGCGCCTTGTATGGGTGTGTGTTACATTACATTCACTAGTAGGAGTGAGAAAAACATCACGGGGTGGTGCGCCTTGTATGGGAGTGTGTTACATTAGATTCACTAGTAGGAGTGAGAAAAACATCACGGGGTGGTGCGCCTTGTATGGGCGTGTGTTACATTAGGTTCACTAGTAGGAGTGAGAAAAACATCACGGGGTGGTGCGCATTGTATGGGTGTGTGTTACATTAGGTTCACTAGTAGGAGTGAGAAAAACATCACGGGGTGGTGCGCATTGTATGGGTGTGTGTTACATTAGATTCACTAGTAGGAGTGAGAAAAATATCACGGGGTGGTGCGCCTTGTATGGGCGTGTGTTACATTAGATTCACTAGTAGCATTGAGAAAAACATCACGGTGTGGTGCGCATTGTATGGGTGTGTGTTACATTAGATTCACTAGTAGCAGTGAGAAAAACATCACGGGGTGGTGCGCATTGTATGGGTGTGTGTTACATTAGATTCACTAGTAGGAGTGAGAAAAACATCACGGGGTGATGCGCCTTGTATGGGCGTGTGTTACATTAGGTTCACTAGTAGGAGTGAGAAAAACATCACGGGGTGGTGCACATTGTATGGGTGTGTGTCACATTACATTCACTAGTAGCAGTGAGAAAAACATCACGGGGTGGTGCGCATTGTATGGGTGTGTGTCACATTACATTCACTAGTAGCAGTGAGAAAAACATCACGGGGTGGTGCGCATTGTATGGGTGTGTGTCACATTAGATTCACTAGCAGCAGTGAGAAAAACATCACGGGGTGGTGCGCATTGTATGGGTGTGTGTCACATTACATTCACTAGTAGCAGTGAGAAAAACATCACGGGGTGGTGCGCATTGTATGGGTGTGTGTCACATTACGTTCACTAGTAGCAGTGAGAAAAACATCACGGGGTGGTGCGCATTGTATGGGTGTGTGTCACATTACATTCACTAGTAGCAGTGAGAAAAACATCACGGGGTGGTGCGCATTGTATGGGTGTGTGTCACATTAGATTCACTAGTAGCAGTGAGAAAAACATCACGGGGTGGTGCGCATTGTATGGGTGTGTGTCACATTACATTCACTAGTAGCAGTGAGAAAAACATCACGGGGTGGTGCGCATTGTATGGGTGTGTGTTACATTACATTCACTAGTAGCAGTGAGAAAAACATCACGGGGTGGTGCGCATTGTATGGGTGTGTGTTACATTACATTCACTAGTAGCAGTGAGAAAAACATCACGGGGTGGTGCGCATTGTATGGGTGTGTGTTACATTAGATTCACTAGTAGCAGTGAGAAAAACATCACGGGGTGGTGCGCCTTGTATGGGTGTGTGTTACATTAGATTCACTAGTAGCAGTGAGAAAAACATCACGGGGTGGTGCGCATTGTATGGGTGTGTGTTACATTAGATTCACTAGTAGCAGTGAGAAAAACATCACGGGGTGGTGCGCATTGTTTGGGTGTGTGTTACATTAGATTCACTAGTAGCAGTGAGAAAAACATCACGGGGTGGTGCGCATTGTATGGGTGTGTGTTACATTAGATTCACTAGTAGCATTGAGAAAAACATCACGGGGTGGTGCGCATTGTATGGGTGTGTGTCACATTACATTCACTAGTAGCAGTGAGAAAAACATCACGGGGTGGTGCGCATTGTATGGGTGTGTGTCACATTAGATTCACTAGTAGCAGTGAGAAAAACATCACGGGGTGGTGCGCATTGTATGGGTGTGTGTCACATTACATTCACTAGTAGCAGTGAGAAAAACATCACGGGGTGGTGCGCATTGTATGGGTGTGTGTTACATTACATTCACTAGTAGCAGTGAGAAAAACATCACGGGTTGGTGCGCATTGTATGGGTGTGTGTTACATTACATTCACTAGTAGCAGTGAGAAAAACATCACGGGGTGGTGCGCATTGTATGGGTGTGTGTTACATTAGATTCACTAGTAGCAGTGAGAAAAACATCACGGGGTGGTGCGCCTTGTATGGGTGTGTGTTACATTAGATTCACTAGTAGCAGTGAGAAAAACATCACGGGGTGGTGCGCATTGTATGGGTGTGTGTTACATTACATTCACTAGTAGCAGTGAGAAAAACATCACGGGGTGGTGGCATTGTATTGGTGTGTGTTACATTACATTCACTAGTAGCAGTGAGAAAAACATCACGGGGTGGTGCGCATTGTATGGGTGTGTGTTACATTAGATTCACTAGTAGCAGTGAGAAAAACATCACGGGGTGGTGCGCATTGTATGGGTGTGTGTTACATTAGATTCACTAGTAGCAGTGAGAAAAACCACGGGGTGGTGCGCATTGTATGGGTGTGTGTTACATTAGATTCACTAGTAGCAGTGAGAAAAACATCACGGGGTGGTGTGCATTGTATGGGTGTGTGTTACATTAGATTCACTAGTAGGAGTGAGAAAAACATCACGGGGTGCTTTGCACTGTATGGGTGTGTGTTACATTAGATTCACTAGTAGGAGTGAGAAAAACATCACGGGGTGATGCGCCTTGTATGGGCGTGTGTTACATTAGGTTCACTAGTAGGAGTGAGAAAAACATCACGGGGTGGTGCGCATTGTATGGGTGTGTGTTACATTACATTTACTAGTAGGAGTGAGAAAAACATCACGGGGTGGTGCGCATTGTATGGGTGTGTGTTACATTAGATTCACTAGTAGGAGTGAGAAAAACATCACGGGGTGGTGCGCATTGTATGGGTGTGTGTTATATTAGATTCACTAGTAGCAGTGAGAAAAACATCACGGGGTGGTGCGCATTGTATGGGTGTGTGTTACATTACATTCACTAGTAGCAGTGAGAAAAACATCACGGGGTGGTGCGCATTGTTTGGGTGTGTGTTACATTACATTCACTTGTAGCAGTGAGAAAAACATCACGGGGGGGTGCGCATTGTATGGGTGTGTGTTACATTAGATTCACTAGTAGCAGTGAGAAAAACATCACGGGGTGGTGCGCATTGTATGGGTGTGTGTTACATTACATTCACTTGTAGCAGTGAGAAAAACATCACGGGGTGGTGCGCATTGTATGGGTGTGTGTTACATTAGATTCACTAGTAGCAGTGAGAAAAACATCACGGTTTGGTGCGCATTGTATGGGTGTGTGTCACATTAGATTCACTAGTAGGAGTGAGAAAAACATCACGGGGTGATGCGCATTGTATGGGTGTGTGTCACATTAGATTCACTAGTAGGAGTGAGAAAAACATCACGGGGTGGTGCGCATTGTATGGGTGTGTGTCACATTAGATTCACTAGTAGGAGTGAGAAAAACATCACTTGGTGGTGCGCATTGTATGTGTGTGTGTTTCATTAGATTCCCTAGTAGGAGTGAGAAAAACATCACGGGGTGGTGCGCATTGTATGGGTGTGTGTCACATTACATTCACTAGTAGCAGTGAGAAAAACATCACGGGGTGGTGCGCATTGTATGGGTGTGTGTCACATTAGATTCACTAGTAGCAGTGAGAAAAACATCACGGGGTGGTGCGCATTGTATGGGTGTGTGTCACATTACATTCACTAGTAGCAGTGAGAAAAACATCACGGGGTGGTGCGCATTGTATGCGTGTGTGTTACATTACATTCACTAGTAGCAGTGAGAAAAACATCACGGGGTGGTGCGCATTGTATGGGTGTGTGTTACATTACATTCACTAGTAGCAGTGAGAAAAACATCACGGGGTGGTGCGCATTGTATGGGTGTGTGTTACATTAGATTCACTAGTAGCAGTGAGAAAAACATCACGGGGTGGTGCGCATTGTATGGGTGTGTGTTACATTAGATTCACTAGTAGCAGTGAGAAAAACATCACGGGGTGGTGCGCATTGTATGGGTGTGTGTTACATTAGATTCACTAGTAGCAGTGAGAAAAACATCACGGGGTGGTGCGCATTGTATGGGTGTGTGTTACATTAGATTCACTAGTAGGAGTGAGAAAAACATCACGGGGTGGTGCGCATTGTATGGGTGTGTGTTACATTAGATTCACTAGTAGCAGTGAGAAAAACATCACGGGGTGGTGCGCATTGTATGGGTGTGTGTTACATTAGATTCACTAGTAGCAGTGAGAAAAACATCACGGGGTGGTGCGCATTGTATGGGTGTGTGTTACATTACATTCACTAGTAGCAGTGAGAAAAACATCACGGGGTGGTGGCATTGTATTGGTGTGTGTTACATTACATTCACTAGTAGCAGTGAGAAAAACATCACGGGGTGGTGCGCATTGTATGGGTGTGTGTTACATTAGATTCACTAGTAGCAGTGAGAAAAACATCACGGGGTGGTGCGCATTGTATGGGTGTGTGTTACATTAGATTCACTAGTAGCAGTGAGAAAAACATCACGGGGTGGTGCGCATTGTATGGGTGTGTGTTACATTAGATTCACTAGTAGCAGTGAGAAAAACATCACGGGGTGGTGTGCATTGTATGGGTGTGTGTTACATTAGATTCACTAGTAGGAGTGAGAAAAACATCACGGGGTGCTTTGCACTGTATGGGTGTGTGTTACATTAGATTCACTAGTAGGAGTGAGAAAAACATCACGGGGTGATGCGCCTTGTATGGGCGTGTGTTACATTAGGTTCACTAGTAGGAGTGAGAAAAACATCACGGGGTGGTGCGCATTGTATGGGTGTGTGTTACATTACATTTACTAGTAGGAGTGAGAAAAACATCACGGGGTGGTGCGCATTGTATGGGTGTGTGTTACATTAGATTCACTAGTAGGAGTGAGAAAAACATCACGGGGTGGTGCGCATTGTATGGGTGTGTGTTATATTAGATTCACTAGTAGCAGTGAGAAAAACATCACGGGGTGGTGCGCATTGTATGGGTGTGTGTTACATTACATTCACTAGTAGCAGTGAGAAAAACATCACGGGGTGGTGCGCATTGTTTGGGTGTGTGTTACATTACATTCACTTGTAGCAGTGAGAAAAACATCACGGGGGGGTGCGCATTGTATGGGTGTGTGTTACATTAGATTCACTAGTAGCAGTGAGAAAAACATCACGGGGTGGTGCGCATTGTATGGGTGTGTGTTACATTACATTCACTTGTAGCAGTGAGAAAAACATCACGGGGTGGTGCGCATTGTATGGGTGTGTGTTACATTAGATTCACTAGTAGCAGTGAGAAAAACATCACGGTTTGGTGCGCATTGTATGGGTGTGTGTCACATTAGATTCACTAGTAGGAGTGAGAAAAACATCACGGGGTGATGCGCATTGTATGGGTGTGTGTCACATTAGATTCACTAGTAGGAGTGAGAAAAACATCACGGGGTGGTGCGCATTGTATGGGTGTGTGTCACATTAGATTCACTAGTAGGAGTGAGAAAAACATCACTTGGTGGTGCGCATTGTATGTGTGTGTGTTTCATTAGATTCCCTAGTAGGAGTGAGAAAAACATCACGGGGTGGTGCGCATTGTATGGGTGTGTGCTACATTACATTCACTAGTAGCAGTGAGAAAAACATCACGGGGTGGTGCGCCTTGTATGGGTGTGTGTTACATTACATTCACTAGTAGGAGTGAGAAAAACATCACGGGGTGGTGCGCCTTGTATGGGCGTGTGTTACATTAGATTCACTAGTAGGAGTGAGAAAAACATCACGGGGTGGTGCGCCTTGTATGGGCGTGTGTTACATTAGGTTCACTAGTAGGAGTGAGAAAAACATCACGGGGTGGTGCGCATTGTATGGGTGTGTGTTACATTAGATTCACTAGTAGCAGTGAGAAAAACATCACGGGGTGGTGCGCATTGTATGGGTGTGTGTTACATTAGATTCACTAGTAGGAGTGAGAAAAACATCACGGGGTGATGCGCCTTGTATGGGCGTGTGTTACATTAGGTTCACTAGTAGGAGTGAGAAAAACATCACGGGGTGGTGCACATTGTATGGGTGTGTGTCACATTACATTCACTAGTAGCAGTGAGAAAAACATCACGGGGTGGTGCGCATTGTATGGGTGTGTGTCACATTACATTCACTAGTAGCAGTGAGAAAAACATCACGGGGTGGTGCGCATTGTATGGGTGTGTGTCACATTAGATTCACTAGCAGCAGTGAGAAAAACATCACGGGGTGGTGCGCATTGTATGGGTGTGTGTCACATTACATTCACTAGTAGCAGTGAGAAAAACATCACGGGGTGGTGCGCATTGTATGGGTGTGTGTTACATTACATTCACTAGTAGCAGTGAGAAAAACATCACGGGGTGGTGCGCATTGTATGGGTGTGTGTTACATTACATTCACTAGTAGCAGTGAGAAAAACATCACGGGGTGGTGCGCATTGTATGGGTGTGTGTTACATTAGATTCACTAGTAGCAGTGAGAAAAACATCACGGGGTGGTGCGCCTTGTATGGGTGTGTGTTACATTAGATTCACTAGTAGCAGTGAGAAAAACATCACGGGGTGGTGCGCATTGTATGGGTGTGTGTTACATTAGATTCACTAGTAGCAGTGAGAAAAACATCACGGGGTGGTGCGCATTGTTTGGGTGTGTGTTACATTAGATTCACTAGTAGCAGTGAGAAAAACATCACGGGGTGGTGCGCATTGTATGGGTGTGTGTTACATTAGATTCACTAGTAGGAGTGAGAAAAACATCACGGGGTGGTGCGCATTGTATGGGTGTGTGTCACATTACATTCACTAGTAGCAGTGAGAAAAACATCACGGGGTGGTGCGCATTGTATGGGTGTGTGTCACATTAGATTCACTAGTAGCAGTGAGAAAAACATCACGGGGTGGTGCGCATTGTATGGGTGTGTGTCACATTACATTCACTAGTAGCAGTGAGAAAAACATCACGGGGTGGTGCGCATTGTATGCGTGTGTGTTACATTACATTCACTAGTAGCAGTGAGAAAAACATCACGGGGTGGTGCGCATTGTATGGGTGTGTGTTACATTACATTCACTAGTAGCAGTGAGAAAAACATCACGGGGTGGTGCGCATTGTATGGGTGTGTGTTACATTAGATTCACTAGTAGCAGTGAGAAAAACATCACGGGGTGGTGCGCCTTGTATGGGTGTGTGTTACATTAGATTCACTAGTAGCAGTGAGAAAAACATCAGGGGGTGGTGCGCATTGTATGGGTGTGTGTTACATTAGATACACTAGTAGCAGTGAGAAAAACATCACGGGGTGGTGCGCATTGTTTGGGTGTGTGTTACATTAGATTCACTAGTAGCAGTGAGAAAAACATCACGGGGTGGTGCGCATTGTATGGGTGTGTGTTACATTAGATTCACTAGTAGCAGTGAGAAAAACATCACGGGGTGGTGCGCATTGTATGGGTGTGTGTTACATTAGATTCACTAGTAGCAGTGAGAAAAACATCACGGGGTGGTGCGCATTGTATGGGTGTGTGTTACATTAGATTCACTAGTAGGAGTGAGAAAAACATCACGGGGTGGTGCGCATTGTATGGGTGTGTGTTACATTAGATTCACTAGTAGGAGTGAGAAAAACATCACGGGGTGGTGCGCATTGTATGGGTGTGTGTTACATTAGATTCACTAGTAGCAGTGAGAAAAACATCACGGGGTGGTGCGCATTGTATGGGTGTGTGTTACATTACATTCACTAGTAGCAGTGAGAAAAACATCACGGGGTGGTGGCATTGTATTGGTGTGTGTTACATTACATTCACTAGTAGCAGTGAGAAAAACATCATGGGGTGGTGCGCATTGTATGGGTGTGTGTTACATTAGATTCACTAGTAGCAGTGAGAAAAACATCACGGGGTGGTGCGCATTGTATGGGTGTGTGTTACATTAGATTCACTAGTAGCAGTGAGAAAAACATCACGGGGTGGTGCGCATTGTATGGGTGTGTGTTACATTAGATTCACTAGTAGCAGTGAGAAAAACATCACGGGGTGGTGCGCATTGTATGGGTGTGTGTTACATTAGATTCACTAGTAGGAGTGAGAAAAACATCACGGGGTGGTGCGCATTGTATGGGTGTGTGTCTCATTAGATTCCCTAGTAGGAGTGAGAAAAACATCACGGTGTGGTGCGCATTGTATGGGTGTGTGTTACATTACATTCACTAGTAGCAGTGAGAAAAACATCACGGGGTGGTGCGCATTGTATGGGTGTGTGTTACATTAGATTCACTAGTAGGAGTGAGAAAAACATAACGGGGTGGTGCGCATTGTATGGGTGTGTGTTACATTACATTCACTAGTAGGAGTGAGAAAAACATCACGGGGTGTTGCGCCTTGTATGGCTGTGTGTTACATTACATTCACTAGTAGGAGTGAGAAAAACATCACGGGGTGGTGCGCCTTGTATGGGCGTGTGTTACATTAGATTCACTAGTAGGAGTGAGAAAAACATCACGGGGTGATGCGCCTTGTATGGGCGTGTGTTACATTAGGTTCACTAGTAGGAGTGAGAAAAACATCACGGGGTGGTGCGCATTGTATGGGTGTGTGTTACATTAGATTTACTAGTAGGAGTGAGAAAAACATCACGGGGTGGTGCGCATTGTATGGGTGTGTGTTACATTAGATTCACTAGTAGGAGTGAGAAAAACATCACGGGATGGTGCGCATTGTATGGGTGTGTGTTATATTAGATTCACTAGTAGCAGTGAGAAAAACATCATGGGGTGGTGCGCATTGTATGGGTGTGTGTTACATTAGATTCACTAGTAGCAGTGAGAAAAACATCACGGGGTGGTGCGCATTGTTTGGGTGTGTGTTACATTACATTCACTTGTAGCAGTGAGAAAAACATCACGGGGGGGTGCGCATTGTATGGGTGTGTGTTACATTAGATTCACTAGTAGCAGTGAGAAAAACATCACGGGGTGGTGCGCATTGTATGGGTGTGTGTTACATTACATTCACTTGTAGCAGTGAGAAAAACATCACGGGGTGGTGCGCATTGTATGGGTGTGTGTTACATTAGATTCACTAGTAGCAGTGAGAAAAACATCACGGTTTGGTGCGCATTGTATGGGTGTGTGTCACATTAGATTCACTAGTAGGAGTGAGAAAAACATCACGGGGTGATGCGCATTGTATGGGTGTGTGTCACATTAGATTCACTAGTAGGAGTGAGAAAAACATCACGGGGTGGTGCGCATTGTATGGGTGTGTGTCACATTAGATTCACTAGTAGGAGTGAGAAAAACATCACTTGGTGGTGCGCATTGTATGTGTGTGTGTTTCATTAGATTCCCTAGTAGGAGTGAGAAAAACATCACGGGGTGGTGCGCATTGTATGGGTGTGTGCTACATTACATTCACTAGTAGCAGTGAGAAAAACATCACGGGGTGGTGCGCATTGTATGGGTGTGTGTTATATTACAATCACTAGTAGCAGTGAGAAAAACATCACGGGGTGGTGCGCATTGTATGGGTGTGTGTTACATTACATTCACTAGTAGCAGTGAGAAAAACATCACGGGGTGGTGCGCATTGTATGGGTGTGTGTTACATTACATTCACTAGTAGCAGTGAGAAAAACATCATGGGGTGGTGCGCATTGTATGGGTGTGTGTTACATTACATTCACTAGTAGGAGTGAGAAAAACATCACGGGGTGGTGCGCCTTGTATGGGTGTGTGTTACATTACATTCACTAGTAGGAGTGAGAAAAACATCACGGGGTGGTGCGCCTTGTATGGGCGTGTGTTACATTACATTCACTAGTAGGAGTGAGAAAAACATCACGGGGTGGTGCGCCTTGTATGGGCGTGTGTTACATTAGGTTCACTAGTAGGAGTGAGAAAAACATCACGGGGTGGTGCGCATTGTATGGGTGTGTGTTACATTAGATTCACTAGTAGGAGTGAGAAAAATATCACGGGGTGGTGCGCATTGTATGGGTGTGTGTTACATTAGATTCACTAGTAGGAGTGAGAAAAACATCACTGGGTGGTGCGCATTGTATGGGTGTGTGTTATATTAGATTCACTAGTAGCAGTGAGAAAAACATCACGGGGTGGTGCGCATTGTATGGGTGTGTGTTACATTAGATTCACTAGTAGCAGTGAGAAAAACATCACGGGGTGGTGCGCATTGTTTGGGTGTGTGTTACATTAGATTCACTAGTAGCAGTGAGAAAAACATCACGGGGTGGTGCGCATTGTATGGGTGTGTGTTACATTAGATTCACTAGTAGCAGTGAGAAAAACATCACGGGGTGGTGCGCATTGTATGGGTGTGTGTTACATTAGATTCACTAGTAGCAGTGAGAAAAACATCACGGGGTGGTGCGCATTGTATGGGTGTGTGTTACATTAGATTCACTAGTAGGAGTGAGAAAAACATCACGGGGTGGTGCGCATTGTATGGGTGTGTGTTACATTACATTCACTAGTAGCAGTGAGAAAAACATCACGGGGTGGTGCGCATTGTATGGGTGTGTGTTACATTACATTCACTAGTAGCAGTGAGAAAAACATCACGGGGTGGTGCGCATTGTATGGGTGTGTGTTACATTACATTCACTAGTAGCAGTGAGAAAAACATCACGGGGTGGTGCGCATTGTATGGGTGTGTGTTACATTAGATTCACTAGTAGCAGTGAGAAAAACATCACGGGGTGGTGCGCATTGTATGGGTGTGTGTTACATTAGATTCACTAGTAGCAGTGAGAAAAACATCACGGGGTGGTGCGCATTGTATGGGTGTGTGTTACATTAGATTCACTAGTAGCAGTGAGAAAAACATCACGGGGTGGTGCGCATTGTATGGGTGTGTGTTACATTAGATTCACTAGTAGCAGTGAGAAAAACATCACGGGGTGGTGCGCATTGTATGGGTGTGTGTTACATTAGATTCACTAGTAGCAGTGAGAAAAACATCACGGGGTGGTGCGCATTGTACGGGTGTGTGTTACATTACATTCACTAGTAGCAGTGAGAAAAACATCACAGTGTGGTGCGCATTGTACGGGTGTGTGTTACATTACATTCACTAGTAGCAGTGAGAAAAACATCACGGGGTGGTGCGCATTGTATGGGTGTGTGTTACATTACATTCACTAGTAGCAGTGAGAAAAACATCACGGGGTGGTGCGCATTGTATGGGTGTGTGTTACATTACATTCACTAGTAGCAGTGAGAAAAACATCACGGGGTGGTGCGCATTGTATGGGTGTGTGTTACATTAGATTCACTAGTAGCAGTGAGAAAAACATCACGGGGTGGTGCGCATTGTATGGGTGTGTGTTACATTACATTCACTAGTAGCAGTGAGAAAAACATCACGGGGTGGTGCGCATTGTATGGGTGTGTGTTACATTACATTCACTAGTAGCAGTGAGAAAAACATCACAGTGTGGTGCGCATTGTATGGGTGTGTGTTACATTACATTCACTAGTAGCAGTGAGAAAAACATCACGGGGTGGTGCGCATTGTATGGGTGTGTGTTACATTAGATTCACTAGTAGCAGTGAGAAAAACATCACGGGGTGGTGCGCATTGTATGGGTGTGTGTTACATTAGATTCACTAGTAGCAGTGAGAAAAACATCACGGGGTGGTGCGCATTGTAAGGCTGTGTGTTACATTTGATTCACTAGTAGGAGTGAGAAAAACATCACGGGGTGGTGCGCATTGTATGGGTGTGTGTCACATTAGATTCACTAGTAGGAGTGAGAAAAACATCACGGGGTGGTGCACATTGTATGTGTGTGTGTCTCATTAGATTCCCTAGTAGGAGTGAGAAAAACATCACGGGGTGGTGCACATTGTATGGGTGTGTGTCACATTACATTCACTAGTAGCAGTGAGAAAAACATCACGGCGTGGTGTGCATTGTATGGGTGTGTGTCACATTACATTCACTAGTAGCAGTGAGAAAAACATCACGGGGTGGTGCGCATTGTATGGGTGTGTGTCACATTAGATTCACTAATAGCAGTGAGAAAAACATCACGGGGTGGTGCGCATTGTATGGGTGTGTGTTACATTACATTCACTAGTAGCAGTGAGAAAAACATCACGGGGTGGTGCGCATTGTATGGGTGTGTGTTACATTCACTAGTAGCAGTGAGAAAAACATCACGGGGTGGTGCGCATTGTATGGGTGTGTGTTACATTACATTCACTAGTAGCAGTGAGAAAAACATCACGGGGTGGTGCGCATTGTATGGGTGTGTGTTACATTAGATTCACTAGTAGGAGTGAGAAAAACATCACGGGCTGGTGCGCCTTGTATGGGTGTGTGTTACATTACATTCACTAGTAGGACAGAGAAAAACATCACGGGGTGGTGCGCCTTGTATGGGTGTGTGTTACATTACATTCACCAGTAGGAGTGAGAAAAACATCACAGGGTGGTGAGCCTTGTATGGGTGTGTGTTACATTACATTCACCAGTAGGAGTGAGAAAAACATCACGGGGTGGTGCGCATTGTTTGGGTGTGTGTTACATTAGATTCACTAGTAGCAGTGAGAAAAACATCACGGGGTGGTGCGCATTGTATGGGTGTGTGTTACATTAGATTCACTAGTAGCAGTGAGAAAAACATCACGGGGTGGTGCGCATTGTATGGGTGTGTGTTACATTAGATTCACTAGTAGCAGTGAGAAAAACATCACGGGGTGGTGCGCATTGTATGGGTGTGTGTTACATTTGATTCACTAGTAGGAGTGAGAAAAACATCACGGGGTGGTGCGCATTGTATGGGTGTGTGTTACATTAGATTCACTAGTAGCAGTGAGAAAAACATCACGGGGTGGTGCGCATTGTATGGGTGTGTGTTACATTAGATTCACTAGTAGCAGTGAGAAAAACATCACGGGGTGGTGCGCATTGTATGGGTGTGTGTTACATTACATTCACTAGTAGCAGTGAGAAAAACATCACGGGGTGGTGCGCATTGTATGGGTGTGTGTTACATTAGATTCACTAGTAGCAGTGAGAAAAACATCACGGGGTGGTGCGCATTGTATGGGTGTGTGTTACATTACATTCACTATTAGCAGTGAGAAAAACATCACTGGGTGGTGCGCATTGTATGGGTGTGTGTTATATTAGATTCACTAGTAGCAGTGAGAAAAACATCACGGGGTGGTGCGCATTGTATGGGTGTGTGTTACATTAGATTCACTAGTAGCAGTGAGAAAAACATCACGGGGTGGTGCGCATTGTTTGGGTGTGTGTTACATTAGATTCACTAGTAGCAGTGAGAAAAACATCACGGGGTGGTGCGCATTGTATGGGTGTGTGTTACATTAGATTCACTAGTAGCAGTGAGAAAAACATCACGGGGTGGTGCACATTGTATGGGTGTGTGTTACATTAGATTCACTAGTAGCAGTGAGAAAAACATCACGGGGTGGTGCGAATTGTATGGGTGTGTGTTACATTAGATTCACTAGTAGGAGTGAGAAAAACATTACGGGGTGGTGCGCATTGTATGGGTGTGTGTTACATTAGATTCACTAGTAGCAGTGAGAAAAACATCACGGGGTGGTGCGCATTGTATGGGTGTGTGTTACATTACATTCACTAGTAGCAGTGAGAAAAACATCACGGGGTGGTGCGCATTGTATGGGTGTGTGTTACATTACATTCACTAGTAGGAGTGAGAAAAACATCACGGGGTGGTGCGCATTGTATGGGTGTGTGTTACATTAGATTCACTAGTAGGAGTGAGAAAAACATCACGGGGTGGTGCGCATTGTATGGGTGTGTGTTACATTACATTCACTAGTAGGAGTGAGAAAATCATCACGGGGTGGTGCGCATTGTATGGGTGTGTGTTACATTACATTCACTAGTAGGAGTGAGAAAAACATCACGGGGTGGTGCGCATTGTATGGGTGTGTGTTACATTAGATTCACTAGTAGGAGTGAGAAAAACATCACGGGGTGGTGCGCATTGTATGGGTGTGTGTTACATTACTTTCACTAGTAGGAGTGAGAAAATCATCACGGGGTGGTGCGCATTGTATGGGTGTGTGTTACATTACATTCACTAGTAGGGGTGAGAAAAACATCACGGGGTGGTGCGCATTGTATGGTTGTGTGTTACATTACATTCACTAGAAGGAGTGAGAAAAACATCACGGGGTGGTGCGCATTGTATGGGTGTGTGTTACATTACATTCACTAGTAGGAGAGAGAAAAACATCACGGGGTGGTGCGCATTGTATGGGTGTGTGTTACATTACATTCACTAGTAGGAGTGAGAAAAACATCACGGGGTGGTGCGCCTTGTATGGGTGTGTGTTACATTACATTCACTAGTAGGAGTGAGAAAAACATCACGGGGTGGTGCGCCTTGTATGGGCGTGTGTTACATTAGATTCACTAGTAGGAGTGAGAAAAACATCACGGGGTGGTGCGCCTTGTATGGGCGTGTGTTACATTAGGTTCACTAGTAGGAGTGAGAAAAACATCACGGGGTGGTGCGCATTGTATGGGCGTGTGTTACATTAGATTCACTAGTAGGAGTGAGAAAAATATCACGGGGTGGTGCGCATTGTATGGGTGTGTGTTACATTAGATTCACTAGTAGCAGTGAGAAAAACATCACTGGGTGGTGCGCATTGTATGGGTGTGTGTTATATTAGATTCACTAGTAGCAGTGAGAAAAACATTACGGGGTGGTGCGCATTGTATGGGTGTGTGTTACATTAGATTCACTAGTAGCAGTGAGAAAAACATCACGGGGTGGTGCGCATTGTTTGGGTGTGTGTTACATTAGATTCACTAGTAGCAGTGAGAAAAACATCACGGGGTGGTGCGCATTGTATGGGTGTGTGTTACATTAGATTCACTAGTAAGCAGTGAGAAAAACATCACGGGGTGGTGCACATTGTATGGGTGTGTGTTACATTAGATTCACTAGTAGCAGTGAGAAAAACATCACGGGGTGGTGCGCATTGTATGGGTGTGTGTTACATTAGATTCACTAGTAGGAGTGAGAAAAACATCACGGGGTGGTGCGCATTGTATGGGTGTGTGTTACATTACATTCACTAGTAGCAGTGAGAAAAACATCACGGGGTGGTGCGCATTGTATGGGTGTGTGTTACATTACATTCATTAGTAGCAGTGAGAAAAACATCACGGGGTGGTGCGCATTGTATGGGTGTGTGTTACATTACATTCACTAGTAGCAGTGAGAAAAACATCACGGGGTGGTGCGCATTGTATGGGTGTGTGTTACATTAGATTCACTAGTAGCAGTGAGAAAAACATCACGGGGTGGTGCGCATTGTATGGGTGTGTGTTACATTAGATTCACTAGTAGCAGTGAGAAAAACATCACGGGGTGGTGCGCATTGTATGGGTGTGTGTTACATTAGATTCACTAGTAGCAGTGAGAAAAACATCACGGGGTGGTGCGCATTGTATGGGTATGTGTTACATTAGATTCACTAGTAGGAGTGAGAAAAACATCACGGGGTGGTGCGCATTGTATGGGTGTGTGTTACATTAGATTCAGTAGTAGGAGTGAGAAAAACATCACAGTGTGGTGCTCATTGTATGGGTGTGTGTTACATTAGATTCACTAGTAGGAGTGAGAAAAACATCACGGGGTGGTGCGCATTGTATGGGTGTGTGTTACATTACATTCACTAGTAGGAGTGAGAAAATCATCACGGGGTGGTGCGCATTGTATGGGTGTGTGTTACATTACATTCACTAGTAGGAGTGAGAAAAACATCACGGGGTGGTGCGCATTGTATGGGTGTGTGTTACATTAGATTCACTAGTAGGAGTGAGAAAAACATCACGGGGTGGTGCGCATTGTATGGGTGTGTGTTACATTACTTTCACTAGTAGGAGTGAGAAAATCATCACGGGGTGGTGCGCATTGTATGGGTGTGTGTTACATTACATTCACTAGTAGGGGTGAGAAAAACATCACGGGGTGGTGCGCATTGTATGGTTGTGTGTTACATTACATTCACTAGAAGGAGTGAGAAAAACATCACGGGGTGGTGCGCATTGTATGGGTGTGTGTTACATTACATTCACTAGTAGGAGAGAGAAAAACATCACGGGGTGGTGCGCATTGTATGGGTGTGTGTTACATTACATTCACTAGTAGGAGTGAGAAAAACATCACGGGGTGGTGCGCCTTGTATGGGTGTGTGTTACATTACATTCACTAGTAGGAGTGAGAAAAACATCACGGGGTGGTGCGCCTTGTATGGGCGTGTGTTACATTAGATTCACTAGTAGGAGTGAGAAAAACATCACGGGGTGGTGCGCCTTGTATGGGCGTGTGTTACATTAGGTTCACTAGTAGGAGTGAGAAAAACATCACGGGGTGGTGCGCATTGTATGCGCGTGTGTTACATTAGATTCACTAGTAGGAGTGAGAAAAATATCACGGGGTGGTGCGCATTGTATGGGTGTGTGTTACATTAGATTCACTAGTAGGAGTGAGAAAAACATCACTGGGTGGTGCGCATTGTATGGGTGTGTGTTATATTAGATTCACTAGTAGCAGTGAGAAAAACATCACGGGGTGGTGCGCATTGTATGGGTGTGTGTTACATTAGATTCACTAGTAGCAGTGAGAAAAACATCACGGGGTGGTGCGCATTGTTTGGGTGTGTGTTACATTAGATTCACTAGTAGCAGTGAGAAAAACATCACGGGGTGGTGCGCATTGTATGGGTGTGTGTTACATTAGATTCACTAGTAAGCAGTGAGAAAAACATCACGGGGTGGTGCACATTGTATGGGTGTGTGTTACATTAGATTCACTAGTAGCAGTGAGAAAAACATCACGGGGTGGTGCGCATTGTATGGGTGTGTGTTACATTAGATTCACTAGTAGGAGTGAGAAAAACATCACGGGGTGGTGCGCATTGTATGGGTGTGTGTTACATTACATTCACTAGTAGCAGTGAGAAAAACATCACGGGGTGGTGCGCATTGTATGGGTGTGTGTTACATTACATTCACTAGTAGCAGTGAGAAAAACATCACGGGGTGGTGCGCATTGTATGGGTGTGTGTTACATTACATTCACTAGTAGCAGTGAGAAAAACATCACGGGGTGGTGCGCATTGTATGGGTGTGTGTTACATTAGATTCACTAGTAGCAGTGAGAAAAACATCACGGGGTGGTGCGCATTGTATGGGTGTGTGTTACATTAGATTCACTAGTAGCAGTGAGAAAAACATCACGGGGTGGTGCGCATTGTATGGGTGTGTGTTACATTAGATTCACTAGTAGCAGTGAGAAAAACATCATGGGGTGGTGCGCATTGTATGGGTGTGTGTTACATTAGCTTCACTAGTAGCAGTGAGAAAAACATCACGGGGTGGTGCGCATTGTATGGGTGTGTGTTACATTAGATTCACTAGTAGCAGTGAGAAAAACATCACGGGGTGGTGCGCATTGTATGGGTGTGTGTTACAATAGATTCACTAGTAGCAGTGAGAAAAACATCACGGGGTGGTGCGCATTGTACGGGTGTGTGTTACATTACATTCACTAGTAGCAGTGAGAAAAACATCACAGTGTGGTGCGCATTGTACGGGTGTGTGTTACATTACATTCACTAGTAGAAGTGAGAAAAACATCACGGGGTGGTGCGCATTGTATGGGTGTGTGTTACATTACATTCACTAGTAGCAGTGAGAAAAACATCACGGGGTGGTGCGCATTGTATGGGTGTGTGTTACATTACATTCACTAGTAGCAGTGAGAAAAACATCACGGGGTGGTGCGCATTGTATGGGTGTTTGTTACATTAGATTCACTAGTAGGAGTGAGAAAAACATCACGGGGTGGTGCGCATTGTATGGGTGTGTGTCACATTAGATTCACTAGTAGGAGTGAGAAAAACATCACGGGGTGGTGCGCATTGTATGGGTGTGTGTCACATTAGATTCACTAGTAGGAGTGAGAAAAACATCACGGGGTGGTGCGCATTGTATGGGTGTGTGTCACATTAGATTCACTAGTAGGAGTGAGAAAAACATCACGGGGTGGTGCACATTGTATGTGTGTGTGTCTCATTAGATTCCCTAGTAGGAGTGAGAAAAACATCACGGGGTGGTGCACATTGTATGGGTGTGTGTCACATTACATTCACTAGTAGCAGTGAGAAAAACATCACGGGGTGGTGTGCATTGTATGGGTGTGTGTCACATTACATTCACTAGTAGCAGT
This sequence comes from Cavia porcellus, assembly GCF_034190915.1. Classification (NCBI taxonomy): domain Eukaryota; kingdom Metazoa; phylum Chordata; class Mammalia; order Rodentia; family Caviidae; genus Cavia; species Cavia porcellus. Next base: position 2,844,461 of record NW_026947537.1, read on the forward strand.
GAGAAAAACATCACGGGGTGGTGCGCATTGTATGGGTGTGTGTCACATTAGATTCACTAGTAGCAGTGAGAAAAACATCACGGGGTGGTGCGCATTGTATGGGTGTGTGTTACATTACATTCACTAGTAGCAGTGAGAAAAACATCACGGGGTGGTGCGCATTGTATGGGTGTGTGTTACATTCACTAGTAGCAGTGAGAAAAACATCACGGGGTGGTGCGCATTGTATGGGTGTGTGTTACATTACATTCACTAGTAGCAGTGAGAAAAACATCACGGGGTGGTGCGCATTGTATGGGTGTGTGTTACATTAGATTCACTAGTAGGAGTGAGAAAAACATCACGGGGTGGTGCGCCTTGTATGGGTGTGTGTTACATTACATTCACTAGTAGGAGTGAGAAAAACATCACGGGCTGGTGCGCCTTGTATGGGTGTGTGTTACATTACATTCACTAGTAGGACAGAGAAAAACATCACGGGGTGGTGCGCATTGTATGGGTGTGTGTTACATTACATTCACTAGTAGCAGTGAGAAAAACATCACGGGGTGGTGCGCATTGTATGGGTGTGTGTTACATTACATTCACTAGTAGCAGTGAGAAAAACATCACGGGGTGGTGCGCATTGTATGGGTGTGTGTTACATTACATTCACTAGTAGCAGTGAGAAAAACATCACGGGGTGGTGCGCATTGTATGGGTGTGTGTTACATTAGATTCACTAGTAGCAGTGAGAAAAACATCACGGGGTGGTGCGCATTGTATGGGTGTGTGTTACATTAGATTCACTAGTAGCAGTGAGAAAAACATCACGGGGTGGTGCGCATTGTATGGGTGTGTGTTACATTAGATTCACTAGTAGCAGTGAGAAAAACATCACGGGGTGGTGCGCATTGTATGGGTGTGTGTTACATTAGCTTCACTAGTAGCAGTGAGAAAAACATCACGGGGTGGTGCGCATTGTATGGGTGTGTGTTACATTAGATTCACTAGTAGCAGTGAGAAAAACATCACGGGGTGGTGCGCATTGTATGGGTGTGTGTTACAATAGATTCACTAGTAGCAGTGAGAAAAACATCACGGGGTGGTGCGCATTGTACGGGTGTGTGTTACATTACATTCACTAGTAGCAGTGAGAAAAACATCACAGTGTGGTGCGCATTGTACGGGTGTGTGTTACATTACATTCACTAGTAGAAGTGAGAAAAACATCACGGGGTGGTGCGCATTGTATGGGTGTGTGTTACATTACATTCACTAGTAGCAGTGAGAAAAACATCACGGGGTGGTGCGCATTGTATGGGTGTGTGTTACATTACATTCACTAGTAGCAGTGAGAAAAACATCACGGGGTGGTGCGCATTGTATGGGTGTGTGTTACATTAGATTCACTAGTAGCAGTGAGAAAAACATCACGGGGTGGTGCGCATTGTATGGGTGTGTGTTACATTACATTCACTAGTAGCAGTGAGAAAAACATCACGGGGTGGTGCGCATTGTATGGGTGTGTGTTACATTACATTCACTAGTAGCAGTGAGAAAAACATCACAGTGTGGTGCGCATTGTATGGGTGTGTGTTACATTACATTCACTAGTAGCAGTGAGAAAAACATCACGGGGTGGTGCGCATTGTATGGGTGTGTGTTACATTAGATTCACTAGTAGCAGTGAGAAAAACATCACGGGGTGGTGCGCATTGTATGGGTGTGTGTTACATTAGATTCACTAGTAGCAGTGAGAAAAACATCACGGGGTGGTGCGCATTGTATGGCTGTGTGTTACATTTGATTCACTAGTAGGAGTGAGAAAAACATCACGGGGTGGTGCGCATTGTATGGGTGTGTGTCACATTAGATTCACTAGTAGGAGTGAGAAAAACATCACGGGGTGGTGCGCATTGTATGGGTGTGTGTCACATTAGATTCACTAGTAGGAGTGAGAAAAACATCACGGGGTGGTGCACATTGTATGTGTGTGTGTCTCATTAGATTCCCTAGTAGGAGTGAGAAAAACATCACGGGGTGGTGCACATTGTATGGGTGTGTGTCACATTACATTCACTAGTAGCAGTGAGAAAAACATCACGGGGTGGTGTGCATTGTATGGGTGTGTGTCACATTACATTCACTAGTAGCAGTGAGAAAAACATCACGGGGTGGTGCGCATTGTATGGGTGTGTGTCACATTAGATTCACTAGTAGCAGTGAGAAAAACATCACGGGGTGGTGCGCATTGTATGGGTGTGTGTTACATTACATTCACTAGTAGCAGTGAGAAAAACATCACGGGGTGGTGCGCATTGTATGGGTGTGTGTTACATTAGATTCACTAGTAGCAGTGAGAAAAACATCACGGGGTGGTGCGCATTGTATGGGTGTGTGTTACATTAGCTTCACTAGTAGCAGTGAGAAAAACATCACGGGGTGGTGCGCATTGTATGGGTGTGTGTTACATTAGATTCACTAGTAGCAGTGAGAAAAACATCACGGGGTGGTGCGCATTGTATGGGTGTGTGTTACAATAGATTCACTAGTAGCAGTGAGAAAAACATCACGGGGTGGTGCGCATTGTACGGGTGTGTGTTACATTACATTCACTAGTAGCAGTGAGAAAAACATCACAGTGTGGTGCGCATTGTACGGGTGTGTGTTACATTACATTCACTAGTAGAAGTGAGAAAAACATCACGGGGTGGTGCGCATTGTATGGGTGTGTGTTACATTACATTCACTAGTAGCAGTGAGAAAAACATCACGGGGTGGTGCGCATTGTATGGGTGTGTGTTACATTACATTCACTAGTAGCAGTGAGAAAAACATCACGGGGTGGTGCGCATTGTATGGGTGTGTGTTACATTAGATTCACTAGTAGCAGTGAGAAAAACATCACGGGGTGGTGCGCATTGTATGGGTGTGTGTTACATTACATTCACTAGTAGCAGTGAGAAAAACATCACGGGGTGGTGCGCATTGTATGGGTGTGTGTTACATTACATTCACTAGTAGCAGTGAGAAAAACATCACAGTGTGGTGCGCATTGTATGGGTGTGTGTTACATTACATTCACTAGTAGCAGTGAGAAAAACATCACGGGGTGGTGCGCATTGTATGGGTGTGTGTTACATTAGATTCACTAGTAGCAGTGAGAAAAACATCACGGGGTGGTGCGCATTGTATGGGTGTGTGTTACATTAGATTCACTAGTAGCAGTGAGAAAAACATCACGGGGTGGTGCGCATTGTATGGCTGTGTGTTACATTTGATTCACTAGTAGGAGTGAGAAAAACATCACGGGGTGGTGCGCATTGTATGGGTGTGTGTCACATTAGATTCGCTAGTAGGAGTGAGAAAAACATCACGGGGTGGTGCGCATTGTATGGGTGTGTGTCACATTAGATTCACTAGTAGGAGTGAGAAAAACATCACGGGGTGGTGCACATTGTATGTGTGTGTGTCTCATTAGATTCCCTAGTAGGAGTGAGAAAAACATCACGGGGTGGTGCACATTGTATGGGTGTGTGTCACATTACATTCACTAGTAGCAGTGAGAAAAACATCACGGGGTGGTGTGCATTGTATGGGTGTGTGTCACATTACATTCACTAGTAGCAGTGAGAAAAACATCACGGGGTGGTGCGCATTGTATGGGTGTGTGTCACATTAGATTCACTAGTAGCAGTGAGAAAAACATCACGGGGTGGTGCGCATTGTATGGGTGTGTGTTACATTACATTCACTAGTAGCAGTGAGAAAAACATCACGGGGTGGTGCGCATTGTATGGGTGTGTGTTACATTCACTACTAGCAGTGAGAAAAACATCACGGGGTGGTGCGCATTGTATGGGTGTGTGTTACATTACATTCACTAGTAGCAGTGAGAAAAACATCACGGGGTGGTGCGCATTGTATGGGTGTGTGTTACATTAGATTCACTAGTAGGAGTGAGAAAAACATCACGGGGTGGTGCGCCTTGTATGGGTGTGTGTTACATTACATTCACTAGTAGGAGTGAGAAAAACATCACGGGCTGGTGCGCCTTGTATGGGTGTGTGTTACATTACATTCACTAGTAGGACAGAGAAAAACATCACGGGGTGGTGCGCCTTGTATGGGTGTGTGTTACATTACATTCACCAGTAGGAGTGAGAAAAACATCACAGGGTTGTGAGCCTTGTATGGGTGTGTGTTACATTACATTCACCAGTAGGAGTGAGAAAAACATCACGGGGTGGTGCGCATTGTTTGGGTGTGTGTTACATTAGATTCACTAGTAGCAGTGAGAAAAACATCACGGGGTGGTGCGCATTGTATGGGTGTGTGTTACATTAGATTCACTAGTAGCAGTGAGAAAAACATCACGGGGTGGTGCGCATTGTATGGGTGTGTGTTACATTAGATTCACTAGTAGCAGTGAGAAAAACATCACGGGGTGGTGCGCATTGTATGGGTGTGTGTTACATTTGATTCACTAGTAGGAGTGAGAAAAACATCACGGGGTGGTGCGCATTGTATGGGTGTGTGTTACATTAGATTCACTAGTAGCAGTGAGAAAAACATCACGGGGTGGTGCGCATTGTATGGGTGTGTGTTACATTAGATTCACTAGTAGCAGTGAGAAAAACATCACGGGGTGGTGCGCATTGTATGGGTGTGTGTTACATTACATTCACTCGTAGCAGTGAGAAAAACATCACGGGGTGGTGCGCATTGTATGGGTGTGTGTTACATTAGATTCACTAGTAGCAGTGAGAAAAACATCACGGGGTGGTGCGCATTGTATGGGTGTGTGTTACATTAGATTCACTAGTAGGAGTGAGAAAAACATCACTGGGTGGTGCGCATTGTATGGGTGTGTGTTATATTAGATTCACTAGTAGCAGTGAGAAAAACATCACGGGGTGGTGCGCATTGTATGGGTGTGTGTTACATTAGATTCACTAGTAGCAGTGAGAAAAACATCACGGGGTGCTGCGCATTGTTTGGGTGTGTGTTACATTAGATTCACTAGTAGCAGTGAGAAAAACATCACGGGGTGGTGCGCATTGTATGGGTGTGTGTTACATTAGATTCACTAGTAGCAGTGAGAAAAACATCACGGGGTGGTGCGCATTGTATGGGTGTGTGTTACATTAGATTCACTAGTAGCAGTGAGAAAAACATCACGGGGTGGTGCGCATTGTATGGGTGTGTGTTACATTAGATTCACTAGTAGGAGTGAGAAAAACATTACGGGGTGGTGCGCATTGTATGGGTGTGTGTTACATTAGATTCACTAGTAGCAGTGAGAAAAACATCACGGGGTGGTGCGCATTGTATGGGTGTGTGTTACATTACATTCACTAGTAGCAGTGAGAAAAACATCACGGGGTGGTGCGCATTGTATGGGTGTGTGTTACATTACATTCACTAGTAGCAGTGAGAAAAACATCACGGGGTGGTGCGCATTGTATGGGTGTGTGTTACGTTAGATTCACTAGTAGCAGTGAGAAAAACATCACGGGGTGGTGCGCATTGTATGGGTGTGTGTTACGTTAGATTCACTAGTAGCAGTGAGAAAAACATCACGGGGTGGTGCGCATTGTATGGGTGTGTGTTACATTACATTCACTAGTAGCAGTGAGAAAAACATCACGGGGTGGTGCGCATTGTACGGGTGTGTGTTACATTAGATTCACTAGTAGCAGTGAGAAAAACATCACGGGGTGGTGCGCATTGTATGGGTGTGTGTTACATTAGATTCACTAGTAGCAGTGAGAAAAACATCACGGGGTGGTGCGCATTGTATGGGTGTGTGTTACATTAGATTCACTAGTAGCAGTGAGAAAAACATCACGGGGTGGTGCGCATTGTATGGGTGTGTGTTACATTTGATTCACTAGTAGGAGTGAGAAAAACATCACGGGGTGGTGGGCATTGTATGGCTGTGTGTTACATTTGATTCACTAGTAGGAGTGAGAAAAACATCACGGGGTGGTGCGCATTGTATGGGTGTGTGTTACATTAGATTCACTAGTAGGAGTGAGAAAAACATCACGGGGTGGTGCGCATTGTATGGGTGTGTGTCACATTAGATTCACTAGTAGGAGTGAGAAAAACATCACGGGGTGGTGCACATTGTATGTGTGTGTGTCTCATTAGATTCCCTAGTAGGAATGAGAAAAACATCACGGGGTGGTGCGCATTGTATGGGTGTGTGTCACATTACATTCACTAGTAGCAGTGAGAAAAACATCACGGGGTGGTGTGCATTGTATGGGTGTGTGTCACATTACATTCACTAGTAGCAGTGAGAAAAACATCACGGGGTGGTGCGCATTGTATGGGTGTGTGTCACATTAGATTCACTAGTAGCAGTGAGAAAAACATCACGGGGTGGTGCCCATTGTATGGGTGTGTGTTACATTACATTCACTAGTAGTAGTGAGAAAAACATCACGGGGTGGTGCGCATTGTATGGGTGTGTGTTACATTACATTCACTAGTAGCAGTGAGAAAAACATCACGGGGTGGTGCGCATTGTATGGGTGTGTGTTACATTACATTCACTAGTAGCAGTGAGAAAAACATCACGGGGTGGTGCGCATTGTATGGGTGTGTGTTACATTAGATTCACTAGTAGGAGTGAGAAAAACATCACGGAGTGGTGCGCCTTGTATGGGTGTGTGTTACATTACATTCACTAGTAGGAGTGAGAAAAACATCACGGGCTGGTGCGCCTTGTATGGGTGTGTGTTACATTACATTCACTAGTAGGACAGAGAAAAACATCACGGGGTGGTGCGCCTTGTATGGGTGTGTGTTACATTACATTCACTAGTAGCAGTGAGAAAAACATCACAGTGTGGTGCGCATTGTATGGGTGTGTGTTACATTACATTCACTAGTAGCAGTGAGAAAAACATCACGGGGTGGTGCGCATTGTATGGGTGTGTGTTACATTAGATTCACTAGTAGCAGTGAGAAAAACATCACGGGGTGGTGCGCATTGTATGGGTGTGTGTTACATTAGATTCACTAGTAGCAGTGAGAAAAACATCACGGGGTGGTGCGCATTGTATGGCTGTGTGTTACATTTGATTCACTAGTAGGAGTGAGAAAAACATCACGGGGTGGTGCGCATTGTATGGGTGTGTGTCACATTAGATTCACTAGTAGGAGTGAGAAAAACATCACGGGGTGGTGCGCATTGTATGGGTGTGTGTCACATTAGATTCACTAGTAGGAGTGAGAAAAACATCACGGGGTGGTGCACATTGTATGTGTGTGTGTCTCATTAGATTCCCTAGTAGGAGTGAGAAAAACATCACGGGGTGGTGCACATTGTATGGGTGTGTGTCACATTACATTCACTAGTAGCAGTGAGAAAAACATCACGGGGTGGTGTGCATTGTATGGGTGTGTGTCACATTACATTCACTAGTAGCAGTGAGAAAAACATCACGGGGTGGTGCGCATTGTATGGGTGTGTGTCACATTAGATTCACTAGTAGCAGTGAGAAAAACATCACGGGGTGGTGCGCATTGTATGGGTGTGTGTTACATTACATTCACTAGTAGCAGTGAGAAAAACATCACGGGGTGGTGCGCATTGTATGGGTGTGTGTTACATTAGATTCACTAGTAGCAGTGAGAAAAACATCACGGGGTGGTGCGCATTGTATGGGTGTGTGTTACATTAGCTTCACTAGTAGCAGTGAGAAAAACATCACGGGGTGGTGCGCATTGTATGGGTGTGTGTTACATTAGATTCACTAGTAGCAGTGAGAAAAACATCACGGGGTGGTGCGCATTGTATGGGTGTGTGTTACAATAGATTCACTAGTAGCAGTGAGAAAAACATCACGGGGTGGTGCGCATTGTACGGGTGTGTGTTACATTACATTCACTAGTAGCAGTGAGAAAAACATCACAGTGTGGTGCGCATTGTACGGGTGTGTGTTACATTACATTCACTAGTAGAAGTGAGAAAAACATCACGGGGTGGTGCGCATTGTATGGGTGTGTGTTACATTACATTCACTAGTAGCAGTGAGAAAAACATCACGGGGTGGTGCGCATTGTATGGGTGTGTGTTACATTACATTCACTAGTAGCAGTGAGAAAAACATCACGGGGTGGTGCGCATTGTATGGGTGTGTGTTACATTAGATTCACTAGTAGCAGTGAGAAAAACATCACGGGGTGGTGCGCATTGTATGGGTGTGTGTTACATTACATTCACTAGTAGCAGTGAGAAAAACATCACGGGGTGGTGCGCATTGTATGGGTGTGTGTTACATTACATTCACTAGTAGCAGTGAGAAAAACATCACAGTGTGGTGCGCATTGTATGGGTGTGTGTTACATTACATTCACTAGTAGCAGTGAGAAAAACATCACGGGGTGGTGCGCATTGTATGGGTGTGTGTTACATTAGATTCACTAGTAGCAGTGAGAAAAACATCACGGGGTGGTGCGCATTGTATGGGTGTGTGTTACATTAGATTCACTAGTAGCAGTGAGAAAAACATCACGGGGTGGTGCGCATTGTATGGCTGTGTGTTACATTTGATTCACTAGTAGGAGTGAGAAAAACATCACGGGGTGGTGCGCATTGTATGGGTGTGTGTCACATTAGATTCACTAGTAGGAGTGAGAAAAACATCACGGGGTGGTGCGCATTGTATGGGTGTGTGTCACATTAGATTCACTAGTAGGAGTGAGAAAAACATCACGGGGTGGTGCACATTGTATGTGTGTGTGTCTGATTAGATTCCCTAGTAGGAGTGAGAAAAACATCACGGGGTGGTGCACATTGTATGGGTGTGTGTCACATTACATTCACTAGTAGCAGTGAGAAAAACATCACGGGGTGGTGTGCATTGTATGGGTGTGTGTCACATTACATTCACTAGTAGCAGTGAGAAAAACATCACGGGGTGGTGCGCATTGTATGGGTGTGTGTCACATTAGATTCACTAGTAGCAGTGAGAAAAACATCACGGGGTGGTGCGCATTGTATGGGTGTGTGTTACATTACATTCACTAGTAGCAGTGAGAAAAACATCACGGGGTGGTGCGCATTGTATGGGTGTGTGTTACATTCACTACTAGCAGTGAGAAAAACATCACGGGGTGGTGCGCATTGTATGGGTGTGTGTTACATTACATTCACTAGTAGCAGTGAGAAAAACATCACGGGGTGGTGCGCATTGTATGGGTGTGTGTTACATTAGATTCACTAGTAGGAGTGAGAAAAACATCACGGGGTGGTGCGCCTTGTATGGGTGTGTGTTACATTACATTCACTAGTAGGAGTGAGAAAAACATCACGGGCTGGTGCGCCTTGTATGGGTGTGTGTTACATTACATTCACTAGTAGGACAGAGAAAAACATCACGGGGTGGTGCGCCTTGTATGGGTGTGTGTTACATTACATTCACCAGTAGGAGTGAGAAAAACATCACAGGGTTGTGAGCCTTGTATGGGTGTGTGTTACATTACATTCACCAGTAGGAGTGAGAAAAACATCACGGGGTGGTGCGCATTGTTTGGGTGTGTGTTACATTAGATTCACTAGTAGCAGTGAGAAAAACATCACGGGGTGGTGCGCATTGTATGGGTGTGTGTTACATTAGATTCACTAGTAGCAGTGAGAAAAACATCACGGGGTGGTGCGCATTGTATGGGTGTGTGTTACATTAGATTCACTAGTAGCAGTGAGAAAAACATCACGGGGTGGTGCGCATTGTATGGGTGTGTGTTACATTTGATTCACTAGTAGGAGTGAGAAAAACATCACGGGGTGGTGCGCATTGTATGGGTGTGTGTTACATTAGATTCACTAGTAGCAGTGAGAAAAACATCACGGGGTGGTGCGCATTGTATGGGTGTGTGTTACATTAGATTCACTAGTAGCAGTGAGAAAAACATCACGGGGTGGTGCGCATTGTATGGGTGTGTGTTACATTACATTCACTCGTAGCAGTGAGAAAAACATCACGGGGTGGTGCGCATTGTATGGGTGTGTGTTACATTAGATTCACTAGTAGCAGTGAGAAAAACATCACGGGGTGGTGCGCATTGTATGGGTGTGTGTTACATTAGATTCACTAGTAGGAGTGAGAAAAACATCACTGGGTGGTGCGCATTGTATGGGTGTGTGTTATATTAGATTCACTAGTAGCAGTGAGAAAAACATCACGGGGTGGTGCGCATTGTATGGGTGTGTGTTACATTAGATTCACTAGTAGCAGTGAGAAAAACATCACGGGGTGCTGCGCATTGTTTGGGTGTGTGTTACATTAGATTCACTAGTAGCAGTGAGAAAAACATCACGGGGTGGTGCGCATTGTATGGGTGTGTGTTACATTAGATTCACTAGTAGCAGTGAGAAAAACATCACGGGGTGGTGCGCATTGTATGGGTGTGTGTTACATTAGATTCACTAGTAGCAGTGAGAAAAACATCACGGGGTGGTGCGCATTGTATGGGTGTGTGTTACATTAGATTCACTAGTAGGAGTGAGAAAAACATTACGGGGTGGTGCGCATTGTATGGGTGTGTGTTACATTAGATTCACTAGTAGCAGTGAGAAAAACATCACGGGGTGGTGCGCATTGTATGGGTGTGTGTTACATTACATTCACTAGTAGCAGTGAGAAAAACATCACGGGGTGGTGCGCATTGTATGGGTGTGTGTTACATTACATTCACTAGTAGCAGTGAGAAAAACATCACGGGGTGGTGCGCATTGTATGGGTGTGTGTTACGTTAGATTCACTAGTAGCAGTGAGAAAAACATCACGGGGTGGTGCGCATTGTATGGGTGTGTGTTACGTTAGATTCACTAGTAGCAGTGAGAAAAACATCACGGGGTGGTGCGCATTGTATGGGTGTGTGTTACATTACATTCACTATTAGCAGTGAGAAAAACATCACGGGGTGGTGCGCATTGTACGGGTGTGTGTTACATTAGATTCACTAGTAGCAGTGAGAAAAACATCACGGGGTGGTGCGCATTGTATGGGTGTGTGTTACATTAGATTCACTAGTAGCAGTGAGAAAAACATCACGGGGTGGTGCGCATTGTATGGGTGTGTGTTACATTAGATTCACTAGTAGCAGTGAGAAAAACATCACGGGGTGGTGCGCATTGTATGGGTGTGTGTTACATTTGATTCACTAGTAGGAGTGAGAAAAACATCACGGGGTGGTGGGCATTGTATGGCTGTGTGTTACATTTGATTCACTAGTAGGAGTGAGAAAAACATCACGGGGTGGTGCGCATTGTATGGGTGTGTGTTACATTAGATTCACTAGTAGGAGTGAGAAAAACATCACGGGGTGGTGCGCATTGTATGGGTGTGTGTCACATTAGATTCACTAGTAGGAGTGAGAAAAACATCACGGGGTGGTGCACATTGTATGTGTGTGTGTCTCATTAGATTCCCTAGTAGGAATGAGAAAAACATCACGGGGTGGTGCGCATTGTATGGGTGTGTGTCACATTACATTCACTAGTAGCAGTGAGAAAAACATCACGGGGTGGTGTGCATTGTATGGGTGTGTGTCACATTACATTCACTAGTAGCAGTGAGAAAAACATCACGGGGTGGTGCGCATTGTATGGGTGTGTGTCACATTAGATTCACTAGTAGCAGTGAGAAAAACATCACGGGGTGGTGCCCATTGTATGGGTGTGTGTTACATTACATTCACTAGTAGTAGTGAGAAAAACATCACGGGGTGGTGCGCATTGTATGGGTGTGTGTTACATTACATTCACTAGTAGCAGTGAGAAAAACATCACGGGGTGGTGCGCATTGTATGGGTGTGTGTTACATTACATTCACTAGTAGCAGTGAGAAAAACATCACGGGGTGGTGCGCATTGTATGGGTGTGTGTTACATTAGATTCACTAGTAGGAGTGAGAAAAACATCACGGAGTGGTGCGCCTTGTATGGGTGTGTGTTACATTACATTCACTAGTAGGAGTGAGAAAAACATCACGGGCTGGTGCGCCTTGTATGGGTGTGTGTTACATTACATTCACTAGTAGGACAGAGAAAAACATCACGGGGTGGTGCGCCTTGTATGGGTGTGTGTTACATTACATTCACCAGTAGGAGTGAGAAAAACATCACGGGGTGGTGAGCCTTGTATGGGTGTGTGTTACATTACATTCACCAGTAGGAGTGAGAAAAACATCACGGGGTGGTGCGCATTGTTTGGGTGTGTGTTACATTAGATTCACTAGTAGCAGTGAGAAAAACATCACGGGGTGGTGCGCATTGTATGGGTGTGTGTTACATTAGATTCACTAGTAGCAGTGAGAAAAACATCACGGGGTGGTGCGCATTGTATGGGTGTGTGTTACATTAGATTCACTAGTAGCAGTGAGAAAAACATCACGGGGTGGTGCGCATTGTATGGGTGTGTGTTACATTAGATTCACTAGTAGGAGTGAGAAAAACATCACGGGGTGGTGCGCATTGTATGGGTGTGTGTTACATTAGATTCACTAGTAGCAGTGAGAAAAACATCACGGGGTGGTGCGCATTGTATGGGTGTGTGTTACATTAGATTCACTAGTAGCAGTGAGAAAAACATCACGGGGTGGTGCGCATTGTATGGGTGTGTGTTACATTACATTCACTAGTAGCAGTGAGAAAAACATCACGGGGTGGTGCGCATTGTATGGGTGTGTGTTACATTAGATTCACTAGTAGCAGTGAGAAAAACATCACGGGGTGGTGCGCATTGTATGGGTGTGTGTTACATTAGATTCACTAGTAGCAGTGAGAAAAACATCACGGGGTGGTGCGCACTGTATGGGTGTGTGTTACATTAGATTCACTAGTAGCAGTGAGAAAAACATCACGGGGTGGTGCGCACTGTATGGGTGTGTGTTACATTAGATTCACTAGTAGCAGTGAGAAAAACATCACGGGGTGGTGCGCAATGTATGGGTGTGTGTCACATTAGATTCACTAGTAGGAGTGAGAAAAACATCACGGGGTGGTGCGCATTGTATGGGTGTGTGTCAAATTAGATTCACTAGTAGGAGTGAGAAAAACATCACGGGGTGGTGCGCATTGTATGTGTGTGTGTTTCATTAGATTCCCTAGTAGGAGTGAGAAAAACATCACGGGGTGGTGCGCATTGTATGGGTGTGTGCTACATTACATTCACTAGTAGCAGTGAGAAAAACATCACGGGGTGGTGCGCATTGTATGGGTGTGTGTTACATTACAATCACTAGTAGCAGTGAGAAAAACATCACGGGGTGGTGCGCATTGTATGGGTGTGTGTTACATTACATTCACTAGTAGCAGTGAGAAAAACATCACGGGGTGGTGCGCATTGTATGGGTGTGTGTTACATTACATTCACTAGTAGGAGTGAGAAAAACATCACGGGGTGGTGCGCCTTGTATGGGTGTGTGTTACATTACATTCACTAGTAGGAGTGAGAAAAACATCACGGGGTGGTGCGCATTGTATGGGTGTGTGTTACATTAGATTCACTAGTAGCAGTGAGAAAAACATCACGGGGTGGTGCGCATTGTATGGGTGTGTGTTACATTAGATTCACTAGTAGCAGTGAGAAAAACATCACGGGGTGGTGCGCATTGTTTGGGTGTGTGTTACATTAGATTCACTAGTAGCAGTGAGAAAAACATCACGGGGTGGTGCGCATTGTATGGGTGTGTGTTACATTAGATTCACTAGTAGCAGTGAGAAAAACATCACGGGGTGGTGCGCATTGTATGGGTGTGTGTTACATTAGATTCACTAGTAGCAGTGAGAAAAACATCACGGGGTGGTACGCATTGTATGGGTGTGTGTTACATTAGATTCACTAGTAGCAGTGAGAAAAACATCACGGGGTGGTGCGCATTGTATGGGTGTGTGTTACATTAGATTCACTAGTAGCAGTGAGAAAAACGTCACGGGGTGGTGCGCATTGTATGGGTGTGTGTTACATTACATTCACTAGTAGCAGTGAGAAAAACATCACGGGGTGGTGCGCATTGTATGGGTGTGTGTTACATTACATTCACTAGTAGGAGTGAGAAAAACATCACGGGGTGGTGCGCATTGTATGGGTGTGTGTTACATTAGATTCACTAGTAGCAGTGAGAAAAACATCACGGGGTGGTGCGCATTGTATGGGTGTGTGTTACATTAGATTCACTAGTAGCAGTGAGAAAAACATCACGGGGTGGTGCGCATTGTATGGGTGTGTGTTACATTAGATTCACTAGTAGCAGTGAGAAAAACATCACGGGGTGGTGCGCATTGTATGGGTGTGTGTTACATTAGATTCACTAGTAGCAGTGAGAAAAACATCACGGGGTGGTGCGCATTGTACGGGTGTGTGTTACATTACATTCACTAGTAGCAGTGAGAAAAACATCACAGTGTGGTGCGCATTGTACGGGTGTGTGTTACATTACATTCACTAGTAGCAGTGAGAAAAACATCACGGGGTGGTGCGCATTGTACGGGTGTGTGTTACATTACATTCACTAGTAGCAGTGAGAAAAACATCACGGGGTGGTGCGCATTGTACGGGTGTGTGTTACATTAGATTCACTAGTAGCAGTGAGAAAAACATCACTGGGTGGTGCGCATTGTATGGGTGTGTGTTACATTAGATTCACTAGTAGCAGTGAGAAAAACATCACGGGGTGGTGCGCATTGTATGGGTGTGTGTCTCATTAGATTCCCTAGTAGGAGTGAGAAAAACATCACGGGGTGGTGCGCATTGTATGGGTGTGTGTCAAATTAGATTCACTAGTAGGAGTGAGAAAAACATCACGGGGTGGTGCGCATTGTATGTGTGTGTGTTTCATTAGATTCCCTAGTAGGAGTGAGAAAAACATCACGGGGTGGTGCGCATTGTATGGGTGTGTGCTACATTACATTCACTAGTAGCAGTGAGAAAAACATCACGGGGTGGTGCGCATTGTATGGGTGTGTGTTACATTACAATCACTAGTAGCAGTGAGAAAAACATCACGGGGTGGTGCGCATTGTATGGGTGTGTGTTACATTACATTCACTAGTAGCAGTGAGAAAAACATCACGGGGTGGTGCGCATTGTATGGGTGTGTGTTACATTACATTCACTAGTAGGAGTGAGAAAAACATCACGGGGTGGTGCGCCTTGTATGGGTGTGTGTTACATTACATTCACTAGTAGCAGTGAGAAAAACATCACGGGGTGGTGCGCATTGTATGGGTGTGTGTTACATTAGATTCACTAGTAGCAGTGAGAAAAACATCACGGGGTGGTGCGCATTGTATGGGTGTGTGTTACATTAGATTCACTAGTAGCAGTGAGAAAAACATCACGGGGTGGTGCGCATTGTTTGGGGGTGTGTTACATTAGATTCACTAGTAGCAGTGAGAAAAACATCACGGGGTGGTGCGCATTGTATGGGTGTGTGTTACATTAGATTCACTAGTAGCAGTGAGAAAAACATCACGGGGTGGTGCGCATTTTATGGGTGTGTGTTACATTAGATTCACTAGTAGCAGTGAGAAAAACATCACGGGGTGGTACGCATTGTATGGGTGTGTGTTACATTAGATTCACTAGTAGCAGTGAGAAAAACATCACGGGGTGGTGCGCATTGTATGGGTGTGTGTTACATTAGATTCACTAGTAGCAGTGAGAAAAACATCACGGGGTGGTGCGCATTGTATGGGTGTGTGTTACATTACATTCACTAGTAGCAGTGAGAAAAACATCACGGGGTGGTGCGCATTGTATGGGTGTGTGTTACATTAGATTCACTAGTAGCAGTGAGAAAAACATCACGGGGTGGTGCGCATTGTATGGGTGTGTGTTACATTACATTCACTAGTAGCAGTGAGAAAAACATCACGGGGTGGTGCGCATTGTATGGGTGTGTGTTACATTACATTCACTAGTAGCAGTGAGAAAAACATCACGGGGTGGTGCGCATTGTATGGGTGTGTGTTACGTTAGATTCACTAGTAGCAGTGAGAAAAACATCACGGGGTGGTGCGCATTGTATGGGTGTGTGTTACGTTAGATTCACTAGTAGCAGTGAGAAAAACATCACGGGGTGGTGCGCATTGTATGGGTGTGTGTTACGTTAGATTCACTAGTAGCAGTGAGAAAAACATCACGGGGTGGTGCGCATTGTATGGGTGTGTGTTACATTACATTCACTAGTAGCAGTGAGAAAAACATCACGGGGTGGTGCGCATTGTACCGTTGTGTGTTACATTAGATTCACTAGTAGCAGTGAGAAAAACATCACGGGGTGGTGCGCATTGTATGGGTGTGTGTTACATTAGATTCACTAGTAGCAGTGAGAAAAACATCACGGGGTGGTGCGCATTGTATGGGTGTGTGTTACATTAGATTCACTAGTAGCAGTGAGAAAAACATCACGGGGTGGTGCGCATTGTATGGGTGTGTGTTACATTTGATTCACTAGTAGGAGTGAGAAAAACATCACGGGGTGGTGCGCATTGTATGGCTGTGTGTTACATTTGATTCACTAGTAGGAGTGAGAAAAACATCACGGGGTGGTGCGCATTGTATGGGTGTGTGTTACATTAGATTCACTAGTAGGAGTGAGAAAAACATCACGGGGTGGTGCGCATTGTATGGGTGTGTGTCACATTAGATTCACTAGTAGGAGTGAGAAAAACATCACGGGGTGGTGCACATTGTATGTGTGTGTGTCTCATTAGATTCCCTAGTAGGAGTGAGAAAAACATCACGGGGTGGTGCGCATTGTATGGGTGTGTGTCACATTACATTCACTAGTAACAGTGAGAAAAACATCACGGGGTGGTGTGCATTGTATGGGTGTGTGTCACATTACATTCACTAGTAGCAGTGAGAAAAACATCACGGGGTGGTGCGCATTGTATGGGTGTGTGTCACATTAGATTCACTAGTAGCAGTGAGAAAAACATCACGGGGTGGTGCCCATTGTATGGGTGTGTGTTACATTACATTCACTAGTAGTAGTGAGAAAAACATCACGGGGTGGTGCGCATTGTATGGGTGTGTGTTACATTACATTCACTAGTAGCAGTGAGAAAAACATCACGGGGTGGTGCGCATTGTATGGGTGTGTGTTACATTACATTCACTAGTAGCAGTGAGAAAAACATCACGGGGTGGTGCGCATTGTATGGGTGTGTGTTACATTAGATTCACTAGTAGGAGTGAGAAAAACATCACGGGGTGGTGCGCCTTGTATGGGTGTGTGTTACATTACATTCACTAGTAGGAGTGAGAAAAACATCACGGGCTGGTGCGCCTTGTATGGGTGTGTGTTACATTACATTCACTAGTAGGACAGAGAAAAACATCACGGGGTGGTGCGCCTTGTATGGGTGTGTGTTACATTACATTCACCAGTAGGAGTGAGAAAAACATCACGGGGTGGTGAGCCTTGTATGGGTGTGTGTTACATTACATTCACCAGTAGGAGTGAGAAAAACATCACGGGGTGGTGCGCATTGTTTGGGTGTGTGTTACATTAGATTCACTAGTAGCAGTGAGAAAAACATCACGGGGTGGTGCGCATTGTATGGGTGTGTGTTACATTAGATTCACTAGTAGCAGTGAGAAAAACATCACGGGGTGGTGCGCATTGTATGGGTGTGTGTTACATTAGATTCACTAGTAGCAGTGAGAAAAACATCACGGGGTGGTGCGCATTGTATGGGTGTGTGTTACATTAGATTCACTAGTAGGAGTGAGAAAAACATCACGGGGTGGTGCGCATTGTATGGGTGTGTGTTACATTAGATTCACTAGTAGCAGTGAGAAAAACATCACGGGGTGGTGCGCATTGTATGGGTGTGTGTTACATTAGATTCACTAGTAGCAGTGAGAAAAACATCACGGGGTGGTGCGCATTGTATGGGTGTGTGTTACATTACATTCACTAGTAGCAGTGAGAAAAACATCACGGGGTGGTGCGCATTGTATGGGTGTGTGTTACATTAGATTCACTAGTAGCAGTGAGAAAAACATCACGGGGTGGTGCGCATTGTATGGGTGTGTGTTACATTAGATTCACTAGTAGCAGTGAGAAAAACATCACGGGGTGGTGCGCACTGTATGGGTGTGTGTTACATTAGATTCACTAGTAGCAGTGAGAAAAACATCACGGGGTGGTGCGCACTGTATGGGTGTGTGTCACATTAGATTCACTAGTAGCAGTGAGAAAAACATCACGGGGTGGTGCGCATTGTATGGGTGTGTGTCACATTAGATTCACTAGTAGGAGTGAGAAAAACATCACGGGGTGGTGCACATTGTATGGGTGTGTGTCAAATTAGATTCACTAGTAGGAGTGAGAAAAACATCACGGGGTGGTGCGCATTGTATGTGTGTGTGTTTCATTAGATTCCCTAGTAGGAGTGAGAAAAACATCACGGGGTGGTGCGCATTGTATGGGTGTGTGCTACATTACATTCACTAGTAGCAGTGAGAAAAACATCACGGGGTGGTGCGCATTGTATGGGTGTGTGTTACATTACAATCACTAGTAGCAGTGAGAAAAACATCACGGGGTGGTGCGCATTGTATGGGTGTGTGTTACATTACATTCACTAGTAGCAGTGAGAAAAACATCACGGGGTGGTGCGCATTGTATGGGTGTGTGTTACATTACATTCACTAGTAGGAGTGAGAAAAACATCACGGGGTGGTGCGCCTTGTATGGGTGTGTGTTACATTACATTCACTAGTAGGAGTGAGAAAAACATCACGGGGTGGTGCGCATTGTATGGGTGTGTGTTACATTAGATTCACTAGTAGCAGTGAGAAAAACATCACGGGGTGGTGCGCATTGTATGGGTGTGTGTTACATTAGATGCACTAGTAGCAGTGAGAAAAAAAATCACGGGGTGGTGCGCATTGTTTGGGTGTGTGTTACATTAGATTCACTAGTAGCAGTGAGAAAAACATCACGGGGTGGTGCGCATTGTATGGGTGTGTGTTACATTAGATTCACTAGTAGCAGTGAGAAAAACATCACGGGGTGGTGCGCATTGTATGGGTGTGTGTTACATTAGATTCACTAGTAGCAGTGAGAAAAACATCACGGGGTGGTACGCATTGTATGGGTGTGTGTTACATTAGATTCACTAGTAGCAGTGAGAAAAACATCACGGGGTGGTGCGCATTGTATGGGTGTGTGTTACATTAGATTCACTAGTAGCAGTGAGAAAAACATCACGGGGTGGTGCGCATTGTATGGGTGTGTGTTACATTACATTCACTAGTAGCAGTGAGAAAAACATCACGGGGTGGTGCGCATTGTATGGGTGTGTGTTACATTACATTCACTAGTAGGAGTGAGAAAAACATCACGGGGTGGTGCGCATTGTATGGGTGTGTGTTACATTAGATTCACTAGTAGCAGTGAGAAAAACATCACGGGGTGGTGCGCATTGTATGGGTGTGTGTTACATTAGATTCACTAGTAGCAGTGAGAAAAACATCACGGGGTGGTGCGCATTGTATGGGTGTGTGTTACATTAGATTCACTAGTAGCAGTGAGAAAAACATCACGGGGTGGTGCGCATTGTATGGGTGTGTGTTACATTAGATTCACTAGTAGCAGTGAGAAAAACATCACGGGGTGGTGCGCATTGTACGGGTGTTTGTTACATTACATTCACTAGTAGCAGTGAGAAAAACATCACAGTGTGGTGCGCATTGTACGGGTGTGTGTTACATTACATTCACTAGTAGCAGTGAGAAAAACATCACGGGGTGGTGCGCATTGTACGGGTGTGTGTTACATTACATTCACTAGTAGCAGTGAGAAAAACATCACGGGGTGGTGCGCATTGTACGGGTGTGTGTTACATTAGATTCACTAGTAGCAGTGAGAAAAACATCACTGGGTGGTGCGCATTGTATGGGTGTGTGTTACATTAGATTCACTAGTAGCAGTGAGAAAAACATCACGGGGTGGTGCGCATTGTATGGGTGTGTGTCTCATTAGATTCCCTAGTAGGAGTGAGAAAAACATCACGGGGTGGTGCGCATTGTATGGGTGTGTGTCAAATTAGATTCACTAGTAGGAGTGAGAAAAACATCACGGGGTGGTGCGCATTGTATGTGTGTGTGTTTCATTAGATTCCCTAGTAGGAGTGAGAAAAACATCACGGGGTGGTGCGCATTGTATGGGTGTGTGCTACATTACATTCACTAGTAGCAGTGAGAAAAACATCACGGGGTGGTGCGCATTGTATGGGTGTGTGTTACATTACAATCACTAGTAGCAGTGAGAAAAACATCACGGGGTGGTGCGCATTGTATGGGTGTGTGTTACATTACATTCACTAGTAGCAGTGAGAAAAACATCACGGGGTGGTGCGCATTGTATGGGTGTGTGTTACATTACATTCACTAGTAGGAGTGAGAAAAACATCACGGGGTGGTGCGCCTTGTATGGGTGTGTGTTACATTACATTCACTAGTAGCAGTGAGAAAAACATCACGGGGTGGTGCGCATTGTATGGGTGTGTGTTACATTAGATTCACTAGTAGCAGTGAGAAAAACATCACGGGGTGGTGCGCATTGTATGGGTGTGTGTTACATTAGATTCACTAGTAGCAGTGAGAAAAACATCACGGGGTGGTGCGCATTGTTTGGGGGTGTGTTACATTAGATTCACTAGTAGCAGTGAGAAAAACATCACGGGGTGGTGCGCATTGTATGGGTGTGTGTTACATTAGATTCACTAGTAGCAGTGAGAAAAACATCACGGGGTGGTGCGCATTGTATGGGTGTGTGTTACATTAGATTCACTAGTAGCAGTGAGAAAAACATCACGGGGTGGTACGCATTGTATGGGTGTGTGTTACATTAGATTCACTAGTAGCAGTGAGAAAAACATCACGGGGTGGTGCGCATTGTATGGGTGTGTGTTACATTAGATTCACTAGTAGCAATGAGAAAAACATCACGGGGTGGTGCGCATTGTATGGGTGTGTGTTACATTACATTCACTAGTAGCAGTGAGAAAAACATCACGGGGTGGTGCGCATTGTATGGGTGTGTGTTACATTACATTCACTAGTAGGAGTGAGAAAAACATCACGGGGTGGTGCGCATTGTATGGGTGTGTGTTACATTAGATTCACTAGTAGCAGTGAGAAAAACATCACGGGGTGGTGCGCATTGTATGGGTGTGTGTTACATTAGATTCACTAGTAGCAGTGAGAAAAACATCACGGGGTGGTGCGCATTGTATGGGTGTGTGTTACATTAGATTCACTAGTAGCAGTGAGAAAAACATCACGGGGTGGTGCGCATTGTATGGGTGTGTGTTACATTAGATTCACTAGTAGCAGTGAGAAAAACATCACGGGGTGGTGCGCATTGTACGGGTGTGTGTTACATTACATTCACTAGTAGCAGTGAGAAAAACATCACAGTGTGGTGCGCATTGTACGGGTGTGTGTTACATTACATTCACTAGTAGCAGTGAGAAAAACATCACGGGGTGGTGCGCATTGTACGGGTGTGTGTTACATTACATTCACTAGTAGCAGTGAGAAAAACATCACGGGGTGGTGCGCATTGTACGGGTGTGTGTTACATTAGATTCACTAGTAGCAGTGAGAAAAACATCACGGGGTGGTGCGCATTGTATGGGTGTGTGTTACATTAGATTCACTAGTAGCAGTGAGAAAAACATCACGGGGTGGTGCGCATTGTATGGCTGTGTGTTACATTTGATTCACTAGTAGGAGTGAGAAAAACATCATGGGGTGGTGCGCATTGTATGGGTGTGTGTTACATTAGATTCACTAGTAGGAGTGAGAAAAACATCACGGGGTGGTGCGCATTGTATGGGTGTGTGTCACATTAGATTCACTAGTAGGAGTGAGAAAAACATCACGGGGTGGTGCACATTGTATGTGTGTGTGTCTCATTAGATTCCCTAGTAGGAGTGAGAAAAACATCACGGGGTGGTGCACATTGTATGGGTGTGTGTCACATTACATTCACTAGTAGCAGTGAGAAAAACATCACGGGGTGGTGCGCATTGTATGGGTGTGTGTCACATTACATTCACTAGTAGCAGTGAGAAAAACATCACGGGGTGGTGCGCATTGTATGGGTGTGTGTCACATTAGATTCATTAGTAGCAGTGAGAAAAACATCACGGGGTGGTGCGCATTGTATGGGTGTGTGTTACATTACATTCACTAGTAGCAGTGAGAAAAACATCACGGGGTGGTGCGCATTGTATGGGTGTGTGTTACATTAGATTCACTAGTAGCAGTGAGAAAAACATCAGGGGTGGTGCACATTGTATGGGTGTGTGTTACATTAGATTCACTAGTAGCAGTGAGAAAAACATCACGGGGTGGTACGCATTGTATGGGTGTGTGTTACATTAGATTCACTAGTAGCAGTGAGAAAAACATCACGGGGTGGTGCGCATTGTATGGGTGTGTGTCACATTAGATTCACTAGTAGGAGTGAGAAAAACATCACGGGGTGGTGCGCATTGTATGGGTGTGTGTTACATTAGATTCACTAGTAGCAGTGAGAAAAACATCACGGGGTGGTACGCATTGTATGGGTGTGTGTTACATTAGATTCACTAGTAGGAGTGAGAAAAACATCACGGGGTGGTGCGCATTGTATGGGTGTGTGTTACATTAGATTCACTAGTAGCAGTGAGAAAAACATCACGGGGTGGTGCGCATTGTATGGGTGTGTGTTACATTACATTCACTAGTAGCAGTGAGAAAAACATCACGGGGTGGTGCGCATTGTATGGGTGTGTGTTACATTACATTCACTAGTAGGAGTGAGAAAAACATCACGGGGTGGTGCGCATTGTATGGGTGTGTGTTACATTAGATTCACTAGTAGCAGTGAGAAAAACATCACGGGGTGGTGCGCATTGTATGGGTGTGTGTTACATTAGATTCACTACTAGCAGTGAGAAAAACATCACGGGGTGGTGTGCATTGTATGGGTGTGTGTTACATTAGATTCACTAGTAGCAGTGAGAAAAACATCACGGGGTGGTGCGCATTGTATGGGTGTGTGTTACATTAGATTCACTAGTAGCAGTGAGAAAAACATCACGGGGTGGTGTGCATTGTACGGGTGTGTGTTACATTACATTCACTACTAGCAGTGAGAAAAACATCACAGTGTGGTGCGCATTGTACGGGTGTGTGTTACATTAGATTCACTAGTAGCAGTGAGAAAAACATCACGGGGTGGTTCGCATTGTACGGGTGTGTGTTACATTACATTCACTAGTAGCAGTGAGAAAAACATCACGGGGTGGTGCGCATTGTATGGGTGTGTGTTACATTAGATTCACTAGTAGCAGTGAGAAAAACATCACGGGGTGGTGCGCATTGTATGGGTGTGTGTTACATTAGATTCACTAGTAGCAGTGAGAAAAACATCACGGGGTGGTGCGCATTGTATGGCTGTGTGTTACATTTGATTCACTAGTAGGAGTGAGAAAAACATCACGGGGTGGTGCGCATTGTATGGGTGTGTGTTACATTAGATTCACTAGTAGGAGTGAGAAAAACATCACGGGGTGGTGCGCATTGTATGGGTGTGTGTCACATTAGATTCACTAGTAGGAGTGAGAAAAACATCACGGGGTGGTGCACATTGTATGTGTGTGTGTCTCATTAGATTCCCTAGTAGGAGTGAGAAAAACATCACGGGGTGGTGCACATTGTATGGGTGTGTGTCACATTACATTCACTAGTAGCAGTGAGAAAAACATCACGGGGTGGTGCGCATTGTATGGGTGTGTGTCACATTACATTCACTAGTAGCAGTGAGAAAAACATCACGGGGTGGTGCGCATTGTATGGGTGTGTGTCACATTAGATTCATTAGTAGCAGTGAGAAAAACATCACGGGGTGGTGCGCATTGTATGGGTGTGTGTTACATTACATTCACTAGTAGCAGTGAGAAAAACATCACGGGGTGGTGCGCATTGTATGGGTGTGTGTTACATTACATTCACTAGTAGCAGTGAGAAAAACATCACGGGGTGGTGCGCATTGTATGGGTGTGTGTTACATTACATTCACTAGTAGCAGTGAGAAAAACATCACGGGGTGGTGCGCATTGTATGGGTGTGTGTTACATTAGATTCACTAGTAGGAGTGAGAAAAACATCACGGGGTGGTGCGCCTTGTATGGGTGTGTGTTACATTACATTCACTAGTAGGAGTGAGAAAAACATCACGGGCTGGTGCGCCTTGTATGGGTGTGTGTTACATTACATTCACTAGTAGGACATAGAAAAACATCACGGGGTGGTGCGCCTTGTATGGGTGTGTGTTACATTACATTCACCAGTAGGAGTGAGAAAAACATCACAGGGTGGTGAGCCTTGTATGGGTGTGTGTTACATTACATTCACCAGTAGGAGTGAGAAAAACATCACGGGGTGGTGCGCATTGTATGGGTGTGTGTTACATTACATTCACTAGTAGGAGTGAGAAAAACATCACGGGGTAGTGCGCATTGTATGGGTGTGTGTTACATTACATTCACTAGTAGGAGTGAGAAAAACATAACGGGGTGGTGCGCATTGTATGGCTGTGTGTTACATTTGATTCACTAGTAGGAGTGAGAAAAACATCACGGGGTGGTGCGCATTGTATGGGTGTGTGTTACATTAGATTCACTAGTAGGAGTGAGAAAAACATCACGGGGTGGTGCGCATTGTATGGGTGTGTGTCACATTAGATTCACTAGTAGGAGTGAGAAAAACATCACAGGGTGGTGCACATTGTATGTGTGTGTGTCTCATTAGATTCCCTAGTAGGAGTGAGAAAAACATCACGGGGTGGTGCACATTGTATGGGTGTGTGTCACATTACATTCACTAGTAGCAGTGAGAAAAACATCACGGGGTGGTGCGCATTGTATGGGTGTGTGTCACATTACATTCACTAGTAGCAGTGAGAAAAACATCACGGGGTGGTGCGCATTGTATGGGTGTGTGTCACATTACATTCATTAGTAGCAGTGAGAAAAACATCACGGGGTGGTGCGCATTGTATGGGTGTGTGTTACATTACATTCACTAGTAGCAGTGAGAAAAACATCACGGGGTGGTGCGCATTGTATGGGTGTGTGTTACATTAGATTCACTAGTAGCAGTGAGAAAAACATCAGGGGTGGTGCACATTGTATGGGTGTGTATTACATTAGATTCACTAGTAGCAGTGAGAAAAACATCACGGGGTGGTACGCATTGTATGGGTGTGTGTTACATTAGATTCACTAGTAGGAGTGAGAAAAATATCACGGGGTGGTGCGCATTGTATGGGTGTGTGTTACATTAGATTCACTAGTAGGAGTGAGCAAAACATCACGGGGTGGTGCGCATTGTATGGGTGTGTGTCACATTAGATTCACTAGTAGGAGTGAGAAAAACATCACGGGGTGGTGCGCATTGTATGTGTGTGTGTTTCATTAGATTCCCTAGTAGGAGTGAGAAAAACATCACGGGGTGGTGTGCATTGTATGGGTGTGTGCTACATTACATTCACTAGTAGCAGTGAGAAAAACATCACGGGGTGGTGCGCATTGTATGGGTGTGTGTTACATTACAATCACTAATAGCAGTGAGAAAAACATCACGGGGTGGTGCGCATTGTATGGGTGTGTGTTACATTACATTCACTAGTAGCAGTGAGAAAAACATCACGGGGTGGTGCGCATTGTATGGGTGTGTGTTACATTACATTCACTAGTAGGAGTGAGAAAAACATCACGGGGTGGTGCGCCTTGTATGGGTGTGTGTTACATTACATTCACTAGTAGGAGTGAGAAAAACATCACGGGGTGGTGCGCATTGTATGGGTGTGTGTTACATTAGATTCACTAGTAGGAGTGAGAAAAACATCACGGGGTGGTGCGCATTGTATGGGTGTGTGTTACATTAGATTCACTAGTAGGAGTGAGAAAAACATCACTGGGTGGTGCGCATTGTATGGGTGTGTGTTATATTAGATTCACTAGTAGCAGTGAGAAAAACATCACGGGGTGGTGCGCATTGTATGGGTGTGTGTTACATTAGATTCACTAGTAGCAGTGAGAAAAACATCACGGGGTGGTGCGCATTGTTTGGGTGTGTGTTACATTAGATTCACTAGTAGCAGTGAGAAAAACATCACGGGGTGGTGCGCATTGTATGGGTGTGTGTTACATTAGATTCACTAGTAGGAGTGAGAAAAACATCACGGGGTGGTGCGCATTGTATGGGTGTGTGTCACATTAGATTCACTAGTAGGAGTGAGAAAAACATCACGGGGTGGTGCACATTGTATGTGTGTGTGTCTCATTAGATTCCCTAGTAGGAGTGAGAAAAACATCACGGGGTGGTGCACATTGTATGGGTGTGTGTCACATTACATTCACTAGTAGCAGTGAGAAAAACATCACGGGGTGGTGCGCATTGTATGGGTGTGTGTCACATTACATTCACTAGTAGCAGTGAGAAAAACATCACGGGGTGGTGCGCATTGTATGGGTGTGTGTCACATTAGATTCATTAGTAGCAGTGAGAAAAACATCACGGGGTGGTGCGCATTGTATGGGTGTGTGTTACATTACATTCACTAGTAGCAGTGAGAAAAACATCACGGGGTGGTGCGCATTGTATGGGTGTGTGTTACATTAGATTCACTAGTAGCAGTGAGAAAAACATCAGGGGTGGTGCACATTGTATGGGTGTGTTTTACATTAGATTTACTAGTAGCAGTGAGAAAAACATCACGGGGTGGTACGCATTGTATGGGTGTGTGTTACATTAGATTCACTAGTAGGAGTGAGAAAAACATCACGGGGTGGTGCGCATTGTATGGGTGTGTGTCACATTAGATTCACTAGTAGGAGTGAGAAAAACATCACGGGGTGGTGCGCATTGTATGGGTGTGTGTTACATTAGATTCACTAGTAGCAGTGAGAAAAACATCACGGGGTGGTACGCATTGTATGGGTGTGTGTTACATTAGATTCACTAGTAGGAGTGAGAAAAACATCACGGGGTGGTGCGCATTGTATGGGTGTGTGTTACATTAGATTCACTAGTAGCAGTGAGAAAAACATCACGGGGTGGTGCGCATTGTATGGGTGTGTGTTACATTACATTCACTAGTAGCAGTGAGAAAAACATCACGGGGTGGTGCGCATTGTATGGGTGTGTGTTACATTACATTCACTAGTAGGAGTGAGAAAAACATCACGGGGTGGTGCGCATTGTATGTGTGTGTGTTACATTAGATTCACTAGTAGCAGTGAGAAAAACATCACGGGGTGGTGCGCATTGTATGGGTGTGTGTTACATTAGATTCACTAGTAGCAGTGAGAAAAACATCACGGGGTGGTGTGCATTGTATGGGTGTGTGTTACATTAGATTCACTAGTAGCAGTGAGAAAAACATCACGGGGTGGTGCGCATTGTATGGGTGTGTGTTACATTAGATTCACTAGTAGCAGTGAGAAAAACATCACGGGGTGGTGTGCATTGTACGGGTGTGTGTTACATTACATTCACTAGTAGCAGTGAGAAAAACATCACAGTGTGGTGCGCATTGTACGGGTGTGTGTTACATTACATTCACTAGTAGCAGTGAGAAAAACATCACGGGGTGGTGCGCATTGTACGGGTGTGTGTTACATTACATTCACTAGTAGCAGTGAGAAAAACATCACGGGGTGGTGCGCATTGTATGGGTGTGTGTTACATTAGATTCACTAGTAGCAGTGAGAAAAACATCACGGGGTGGTGCGCATTGTATGGGTGTGTGTTACATTAGATTCACTAGTAGCAGTGAGAAAAACATCACGGGGTGGTGCGCATTGTATGGCTGTGTGTTACATTTGATTCACTAGTAGGAGTGAGAAAAACATCACGGGGTGGTGCGCATTGTATGGGTGTGTGTTACATTAGATTCACTAGTAGGAGTGAGAAAAACATCACGGGGTGGTGCGCATTGTATGGGTGTGTGTCACATTAGATTCACTAGTAGGAGTGAGAAAAACATCACGGGGTGGTGCACATTGTATGTGTGTGTGTCTCATTAGATTCCCTAGTAGGAGTGAGAAAAACATCACGGGGTGGTGCACATTGTATGGGTGTGTGTCACATTACATTCACTAGTAGCAGTGAGAAAAACATCACGGGGTGGTGCGCATTGTATGGGTGTGTGTTACATTACATTCACTAGTAGCAGTGAGAAAAACATCACGGGGTGGTGCGCATTGTATGGGTGTGTGTTACATTACATTCACTAGTAGGAGTGAGAAAAACATCACGGGGTGGTGCGCCTTGTATGGGTGTGTGTTACATTACATTCACTAGTAGGAGTGAGAAAAACATCACGGGGTGGTGCGCATTGTATGGGTGTGTGTTATATTAGATTCACTAGTAGCAGTGAGAAAAACATCACGGGGTGGTGTGCATTGTATGGGTGTGTGCTACATTACATTCACTAGTAGCAGTGAGAAAAACATCACGGGGTGGTGCGCATTGTATGGGTGTGTGTTACATTACAATCACTAATAGCAGTGAGAAAAACATCACGGGGTGGTGCGCATTGTATGGGTGTGTGTTACATTACATTCACTAGTAGCAGTGAGAAAAACATCACGGGGTGGTGCGCATTGTATGGGTGTGTGTTACATTACATTCACTAGTAGGAGTGAGAAAAACATCACGGGGTGGTGCGCCTTGTATGGGTGTGTGTTACATTACATTCACTAGTAGGAGTGAGAAAAACATCACGGGGTGGTGCGCATTGTATGGGTGTGTGTTACATTAGATTCACTAGTAGGAGTGAGAAAAACATCACGGGGTGGTGCGCATTGTATGGGTGTGTGTTACATTAGATTCACTAGTAGGAGTGAGAAAAACATCACTGGGTGGTGCGCATTGTATGGGTGTGTGTTATATTAGATTCACTAGTAGCAGTGAGAAAAACATCACGGGGTGGTGCGCATTGTATGGGTGTGTGTTACATTAGATTCACTAGTAGCAGTGAGAAAAACATCACGGGGTGGTGCGCATTGTTTGGGTGTGTGTTACATTAGATTCACTAGTAGCAGTGAGAAAAACATCACGGGGTGGTGCGCATTGTATGGGTGTGTGTTACATTAGATTCACTAGTAGGAGTGAGAAAAACATCACGGGGTGGTGCGCATTGTATGGGTGTGTGTCACATTAGATTCACTAGTAGGAGTGAGAAAAACATCACGGGGTGGTGCACATTGTATGTGTGTGTGTCTCATTAGATTCCCTAGTAGGAGTGAGAAAAACATCACGGGGTGGTGCACATTGTATGGGTGTGTGTCACATTACATTCACTAGTAGCAGTGAGAAAAACATCACGGGGTGGTGCGCATTGTATGGGTGTGTGTCACATTACATTCACTAGTAGCAGTGAGAAAAACATCACGGGGTGGTGCGCATTGTATGGGTGTGTGTCACATTAGATTCATTAGTAGCAGTGAGAAAAACATCACGGGGTGGTGCGCATTGTATGGGTGTGTGTTACATTACATTCACTAGTAGCAGTGAGAAAAACATCACGGGGTGGTGCGCATTGTATGGGTGTGTGTTACATTAGATTCACTAGTAGCAGTGAGAAAAACATCAGGGGTGGTGCACATTGTATGGGTGTGTTTTACATTAGATTTACTAGTAGCAGTGAGAAAAACATCACGGGGTGGTACGCATTGTATGGGTGTGTGTTACATTAGATTCACTAGTAGGAGTGAGAAAAACATCACGGGGTGGTGCGCATTGTATGGGTGTGTGTCACATTAGATTCACTAGTAGGAGTGAGAAAAACATCACGGGGTGGTGCGCATTGTATGGGTGTGTGTTACATTAGATTCACTAGTAGCAGTGAGAAAAACATCACGGGGTGGTACGCATTGTATGGGTGTGTGTTACATTAGATTCACTAGTAGGAGTGAGAAAAACATCACGGGGTGGTGCGCATTGTATGGGTGTGTGTTACATTAGATTCACTAGTAGCAGTGAGAAAAACATCACGGGGTGGTGCGCATTGTATGGGTGTGTGTTACATTACATTCACTAGTAGCAGTGAGAAAAACATCACGGGGTGGTGCGCATTGTATGGGTGTGTGTTACATTACATTCACTAGTAGGAGTGAGAAAAACATCACGGGGTGGTGCGCATTGTATGTGTGTGTGTTACATTAGATTCACTAGTAGCAGTGAGAAAAACATCACGGGGTGGTGCGCATTGTATGGGTGTGTGTTACATTAGATTCACTAGTAGCAGTGAGAAAAACATCACGGGGTGGTGTGCATTGTATGGGTGTGTGTTACATTAGATTCACTAGTAGCAGTGAGAAAAACATCACGGGGTGGTGCGCATTGTATGGGTGTGTGTTACATTAGATTCACTAGTAGCAGTGAGAAAAACATCACGGGGTGGTGTGCATTGTACGGGTGTGTGTTACATTACATTCACTAGTAGCAGTGAGAAAAACATCACAGTGTGGTGCGCATTGTACGGGTGTGTGTTACATTACATTCACTAGTAGCAGTGAGAAAAACATCACGGGGTGGTGCGCATTGTACGGGTGTGTGTTACATTACATTCACTAGTAGCAGTGAGAAAAACATCACGGGGTGGTGCGCATTGTATGGGTGTGTGTTACATTAGATTCACTAGTAGCAGTGAGAAAAACATCACGGGGTGGTGCGCATTGTATGGGTGTGTGTTACATTAGATTCACTAGTAGCAGTGAGAAAAACATCACGGGGTGGTGCGCATTGTATGGCTGTGTGTTACATTTGATTCACTAGTAGGAGTGAGAAAAACATCACGGGGTGGTGCGCATTGTATGGGTGTGTGTTACATTAGATTCACTAGTAGGAGTGAGAAAAACATCACGGGGTGGTGCGCATTGTATGGGTGTGTGTCACATTAGATTCACTAGTAGGAGTGAGAAAAACATCACGGGGTGGTGCACATTGTATGTGTGTGTGTCTCATTAGATTCCCTAGTAGGAGTGAGAAAAACATCACGGGGTGGTGCACATTGTATGGGTGTGTGTCACATTACATTCACTAGTAGCAGTGAGAAAAACATCACGGGGTGGTGTGCATTGTATGGGTGTGTGTCACATTACATTCACTAGTAGCAGTGAGAAAAACATCACGGGGTGGTGCGCATTGTATGGGTGTGTGTCACATTAGATTCATTAGTAGCAGTGAGAAAAACATCACGGGGTGGTGCGCATTGTATGGGTGTGTGTTACATTACATTCACTAGTAGCAGTGAGAAAAACATCACGGGGTGGTGCGCATTGTATGGGTGTGTGTTACATTACATTCACTAGTAGCAGTGAGAAAAACATCACGGGGTGGTGCGCATTGTATGGGTGTGTGTTACATTACATTCACTAGTAGCAGTGAGAAAAACATCACGGGGTGGTGCGCATTGTATGGGTGTGTGTTACATTAGATTCACTAGTAGGAGTGAGAAAAACATCACGGGGTGGTGCGCCTTGTATGGGTGTGTGTTACATTACATTCACTAGTAGGAGTGAGAAAAACATCACGGGCTGGTGCGCCTTGTATGGGTGTGTGTTACATTACATTCACTAGTAGGACAGAGAAAAACATCACGGGGTGGTGCGCCTTGTATGGGTGTGTGTTACATTACATTCACCAGTAGGAGTGAGAAAAACATCACGGGCTGGTGCGCCTTGTATGGGTGTGTGTTACATTTGATTCACTAGTAGGAGTGAGAAAAACATCACGGGGTGGTGCGCATTGTATGGGTGTGTGTTACATTAGATTCACTAGTAGGAGTGAGAAAAACATCACGGGGTGGTGCGCATTGTATGGGTGTGTGTCACATTAGATTCACTAGTAGGAGTGAGAAAAACATCACGGGGTGGTGCACATTGTATGTGTGTGTGTCTCATTAGATTCCCTAGTAGGAGTGAGAAAAACATCACGGGGTGGTGCACATTGTATGGGTGTGTGTCACATTACATTCACTAGTAGCAGTGAGAAAAACATCACGGGGTGGTGCGCATTGTATGGGTGTGTGTCACATTACATTCACTAGTAGCAGTGAGAAAAACATCACGGGGTGGTGCGCATTGTATGGGTGTGTGTCACATTACATTCATTAGTAGCAGTGAGAAAAACATCACGGGGTGGTGCGCATTGTATGGGTGTGTGTTACATTACATTCACTAGTAGCAGTGAGAAAAACATCACGGGGTGGTGCGCATTGTATGGGTGTGTGTTACATTAGATTCACTAGTAGCAGTGAGAAAAACATCAGGGGTGGTGCACATTGTATTGGTGTGTATTACATTAGATTCACTAGTAGCAGTGAGAAAAACATCACGGGGTGGTACGCATTGTATGGGTGTGTGTTACATTAGATTCACTAGTAGGAGTGAGAAAAATATCACGGGGTGGTGCGCATTGTATGGGTGTGTGTTACATTAGATTCACTAGTAGGAGTGAGCAAAACATCACGGGGTGGTGCGCATTGTATGGGTGTGTGTCACATTAGATTCACTTGTAGGAGTGAGAAAAACATCACGGGGTGGTGCGCATTGTATGTGTGTGTGTTTCATTAGATTCCCTAGTAGGAGTGAGAAAAACATCACGGGGTGGTGTGCATTGTATGGGTGTGTGCTACATTACATTCACTATTAGCAGTGAGAAAAACATCACGGGGTGGTGCGCATTGTATGGGTGTGTGTTACATTACAATCACTAATAGCAGTGAGAAAAACATCACGGGGTGGTGCGCATTGTATGGGTGTGTGTCACATTACATTCACTAGTAGCAGTGAGAAAAACATCACGGGGTGGTGCGCATTGTATGGGTGTGTGTTACATTACATTCACTAGTAGGAGTGAGAAAAACATCACGGGGTGGTGCGCCTTGTATGGGTGTGTGTTACATTACATTCACTAGTAGGAGTGAGAAAAACATCACGGGGTGGTGCGCATTGTATGGGTGTGTGTTACATTAGATTCACTAGTAGGAGTGAGAAAAACATCACGGGGTGGTGCGCATTGTATGGGTGTGTGTTACATTAGATTCACTAGTAGGAGTGAGAAAAACATCACTGGGTGGTGCGCATTGTATGGGTGTGTGTTATATTAGATTCACTAGTAGCAGTGAGAAAAACATCACGGGGTGGTGCGCATTGTATGGGTGTGTGTTACATTAGATTCACTAGTAGCAGTGAGAAAAACATCACGGGGTGGTGCGCATTGTTTGGGTGTGTGTTACATTAGATTCACTAGTAGCAGTGAGAAAAACATCACGGGGTGGTGCGCATTGTATGGGTGTGTGTTACATTAGATTCACTAGTAGCAGTGAGAAAAACATCACGGGGTGGTGCGCATTGTATGGGTGTGTGTTACATTAGATTCACTAGTAGCAGTGAGAAAAACATCACGGGGTGGTGCGCATTGTATGGGTGTGTGTTACATTAGATTCACTAGTAGGAGTGAGAAAAACATCACGGGGTGGTGCGCATTGTATGGGTGTGTGTTACATTAGATTCACTAGTAGCAGTGAGAAAAACATCACGGGGTGGTGCGCATTGTATGGGTGTGTGTTACATTAGATTCACTAGTAGCAGTGAGAAAAACATCACGGGGTGGTGCGCATTGTATGGGTGTGTGTTACATTAGATTCACTAGTAGCAGTGAGAAAAACATCACGGGGTTGTGCGCATTGTATGGGTGTGTGTTACATTAGATTCACTAGTAGCAGTGAGAAAAACATCACGGGGTGGTGTGCATTGTATGGGTGTGTGTTACATTAGATTCACTAGTAGCAGTGAGAAAAACATCACGGGGTGGTGCGCATTGTATGGGTGTGTGTTACATTAGATTCACTAGTAGCAGTGAGAAAAACATCACGGGGTGGTGTGCATTGTACGGGTGTGTGTTACATTACATTCACTAGTAGCAGTGAGAAAAACATCACAGTGTGGTGCGCATTGTACGGGTGTGTGTTACATTACATTCACTAGTAGCAGTGAGAAAAACATCACGGGGTGGTGCGCATTGTACGGGTGTGTGTGACATTACATTCACTAGTAGCAGTGAGAAAAACATCACGGGGTGGTGCGCATTGTATGGGTGTGTGTTACATTAGATTCACTAGTAGCAGTGAGAAAAACATCACGGGGTGGTGCGCATTGTATGGGTGTGTGTTACATTAGATTCACTAGTAGCAGTGAGAAAAACATCACGGGGTGGTGCGCATTGTATGGCTGTGTGTTACATTTGATTCACTAGTAGGAGTGAGAAAAACATCACGGGGTGGTGCGCATTGTATGGGTGTGTGTTACATTAGATTCACTAGTAGGAGTGAGAAAAACATCACGGGGTGGTGCGCATTGTATGGGTGTGTGTCACATTAGATTCACTAGTAGGAGTGAGAAAAACATCACGGGGTGGTGCACATTGTATGTGTGTGTGTCTCATTAGATTCCCTAGTAGGAGTGAGAAAAACATCACGGGGTGGTGCACATTGTATGGGTGTGTGTCACATTACATTCATTAGTAGCAGTGAGAAAAACATCACGGGGTGGTGCGCATTGTATGGGTGTGTGTCACATTACATTCACTAGTAGCAGTGAGAAAAACATCACGGGGTGGTGCGCATTGTATGGGTGTGTGTCACATTAGATTCATTAGTAGCAGTGAGAAAAACATCACGGGGTGGTGCGCATTGTATGGGTGTGTGTTACATTACATTCACTAGTAGCAGTGAGAAAAACATCACGGGGTGGTGCGCATTGTATGGGTGTGTGTTACATTACATTCACTAGTAGCAGTGAGAAAAACATCACGGGGTGGTGCGCATTGTATGGGTGTGTGTTACATTACATTCACTAGTAGCAGTGAGAAAAACATCACGGGGTGGTGCGCATTGTATGGGTGTGTGTTACATTAGATTCACTAGTAGGAGTGAGAAAAACATCACGGGGTGGTGCGCCTTGTATGGGTGTGTGTTACATTACATTCACTAGTAGGAGTGAGAAAAACATCACGGGCTGGTGCGCCTTGTATGGGTGTGTGTTACATTACATTCACTAGTAGGACATAGAAAAACATCACGGGGTGGTGCGCCTTGTATGGGTGTGTGTTACATTACATTCACCAGTAGGAGTGAGAAAAACATCACAGGGTGGTGAGCCTTGTATGGGTGTGTGTTACATTACATTCACCAGTAGGAGTGAGAAAAACATCACGGGGTGGTGCGCATTGTATGGGTGTGTGTTACATTACATTCACTAGTAGGAGTGAGAAAAACATCACGGGGTAGTGCGCATTGTATGGGTGTGTGTTACATTACATTCACTAGTAGG
This sequence comes from Cavia porcellus, assembly GCF_034190915.1. Lineage (NCBI taxonomy): Eukaryota > Metazoa > Chordata > Mammalia > Rodentia > Caviidae > Cavia > Cavia porcellus. The sequence goes on from NW_026947537.1 coordinate 2,879,882, forward strand.
AGTGAGAAAAACATAACGGGGTGGTGCGCATTGTATGGCTGTGTGTTACATTTGATTCACTAGTAGGAGTGAGAAAAACATCACGGGGTGGTGCGCATTGTATGGGTGTGTGTTACATTAGATTCACTAGTAGGAGTGAGAAAAACATCACGGGGTGGTGCGCATTGTATGGGTGTGTGTCACATTAGATTCACTAGTAGGAGTGAGAAAAACATCACGGGGTGGTGCACATTGTATGTGTGTGTGTCTCATTAGATTCCCTAGTAGGAGTGAGAAAAACATCACGGGGTGGTGCACATTGTATGGGTGTGTGTCACATTACATTCACTAGTAGCAGTGAGAAAAACATCACGGGGTGGTGCGCATTGTATGGGTGTGTGTCACATTACATTCACTAGTAGCAGTGAGAAAAACATCACGGGGTGGTGCGCATTGTATGGGTGTGTGTCACATTACATTCATTAGTAGCAGTGAGAAAAACATCACGGGGTGGTGCGCATTGTATGGGTGTGTTACATTACATTCACTAGTAGCAGTGAGAAAAACATCACGGGGTGGTGCGCATTGTATGGGTGTGTGTTACATTAGATTCACTAGTAGCAGTGAGAAAAACATCAGGGGTGGTGCACATTGTATGGGTGTGTATTACATTAGATTCACTAGTAGCAGTGAGAAAAACATCACGGGGTGGTACGCATTGTATGGGTGTGTGTTACATTAGATTCACTAGTAGGAGTGAGAAAAACATCACGGGGTGGTGCGCATTGTATGGGTGTGTGTTACATTAGATTCACTAGTAGGAGTGAGAAAAACATCACTGGGTGGTGCGCATTGTATGGGTGTGTGTTATATTAGATTCACTAGTAGCAGTGAGAAAAACATCACGGGGTGGTGCGCATTGTATGGGTGTGTGTTACATTAGATTCACTAGTAGCAGTGAGAAAAACATCACGGGGTGGTGCGCATTGTTTGGGTGTGTGTTACATTAGATTCACTAGTAGCAGTGAGAAAAACATCACGGGGTGGTGCGCATTGTATGGGTGTGTGTTACATTAGATTCACTAGTAGCAGTGAGAAAAACATCACGGGGTGGTGCGCATTGTATGGGTGTGTGTTACATTAGATTCACTAGTAGCAGTGAGAAAAACATCACGGGGTGGTGCGCATTGTATGGGTGTGTGTTACATTAGATTCACTAGTAGGAGTGAGAAAAACATCACGGGGTGGTGCGCATTGTATGGGTGTGTGTTACATTAGATTCACTAGTAGCAGTGAGAAAAACATCACGGGGTGGTGCGCATTGTATGGGTGTGTGTTACATTACATTCACTAGTAGCAGTGAGAAAAACATCACGGGGTGGTGCGCATTGTATGGGTGTGTGTTACATTAGATTCACTAGTAGCAGTGAGAAAAACATCACGGGGTGGTGCGCATTGTATGGGTGTGTGTTACATTAGATTCACTAGTAGCAGTGAGAAAAACATCACGGGGTGGTGTGCATTGTATGGGTGTGTGTTACATTAGATTCACTAGTAGCAGTGAGAAAAACATCACGGGGTGGTGCGCATTGTATGGGTGTGTGTTACATTAGATTCACTAGTAGCAGTGAGAAAAACATCACGGGGTGGTGTGCATTGTACGGGTGTGTGTTACATTACATTCACTAGTAGCAGTGAGAAAAACATCACAGTGTGGTGCGCATTGTACGGGTGTGTGTTACATTACATTCACTAGTAGCAGTGAGAAAAACATCACGGGGTGGTGCGCATTGTATGGGTGTGTGTTACATTAGATTCACTAGTAGCAGTGAGAAAAACATCACGGGGTGGTGCGCATTGTATGGGTGTGTGTTACATTAGATTCACTAGTAGCAGTGAGAAAAACATCACGGGGTGGTGCGCATTGTATGGCTGTGTGTTACATTTGATTCACTAGTAGGAGTGAGAAAAACATCACGGGGTGGTGCGCATTGTATGGGTGTGTGTTACATTAGATTCACTAGTAGGAGTGAGAAAAACATCACGGGGTGGTGCGCATTGTATGGGTGTGTGTCACATTAGATTCACTAGTAGGAGTGAGAAAAACATCACGGGGTGGTGCACATTGTATGTGTGTGTGTCTCATTAGATTCCCTAGTAGGAGTGAGAAAAACATCACGGGGTGGTGCACATTGTATGGGTGTGTGTCACATTACATTCATTAGTAGCAGTGAGAAAAACATCACGGGGTGGTGCGCATTGTATGGGTGTGTGTCACATTACATTCACTAGTAGCAGTGAGAAAAACATCACGGGGTGGTGCGCATTGTATGGGTGTGTGTCACATTAGATTCATTAGTAGCAGTGAGAAAAACATCACGGGGTGGTGCGCATTGTATGGGTGTGTGTTACATTACATTCACTAGTAGCAGTGAGAAAAACATCACGGGGTGGTGCGCATTGTATGGGTGTGTGTTACATTACATTCACTAGTAGCAGTGAGAAAAACATCACGGGGTGGTGCGCATTGTATGGGTGTGTGTTACATTACATTCACTAGTAGCAGTGAGAAAAACATCACGGGGTGGTGCGCATTGTATGGGTGTGTGTTACATTAGATTCACTAGTAGGAGTGAGAAAAACAACACGGGGTGGTGCGCCTTGTATGGGTGTGTGTTACATTACATTCACTAGTAGGAGTGAGAAAAACATCACGGGCTGGTGCGCCTTGTATGGGTGTGTGTTACATTACATTCACTAGTAGGACATAGAAAAACATCACGGGGTGGTGCGCCTTGTATGGGTGTGTGTTACATTACATTCACCAGTAGGAGTGAGAAAAACATCACAGGGTGGTGAGCCTTGTATGGGTGTGTGTTACATTACATTCACCAGTAGGAGTGAGAAAAACATCACGGGGTGGTGCGCATTGTATGGGTGTGTGTTACATTACATTCACTAGTAGGAGTGAGAAAAACATCACGGGGTAGTGCGCATTGTATGGGTGTGTGTTACATTACATTCACTAGTAGGAGTGAGAAAAACATAACGGGGTGGTGCGCATTGTATGGCTGTGTGTTACATTTGATTCACTAGTAGGAGTGAGAAAAACATCACGGGGTGGTGCGCATTGTATGGGTGTGTGTTACATTAGATTCACTAGTAGGAGTGAGAAAAACATCACGGGGTGGTGCGCATTGTATGGGTGTGTGTCACATTAGATTCACTAGTAGGAGTGAGAAAAACATCACGGGGTGGTGCACATTGTATGTGTGTGTGTCTCATTAGATTCCCTAGTAGGAGTGAGAAAAACATCACGGGGTGGTGCACATTGTATGGGTGTGTGTCACATTACATTCACTAGTAGCAGTGAGAAAAACATCACGGGGTGGTGCGCATTGTATGGGTGTGTGTCACATTACATTCACTAGTAGCAGTGAGAAAAACATCACGGGGTGGTGCGCATTGTATGGGTGTGTGTCACATTACATTCATTAGTAGCAGTGAGAAAAACATCACGGGGTGGTGCGCATTGTATGGGTGTGTGTTACATTACATTCACTAGTAGCAGTGAGAAAAACATCACGGGGTGGTGCACATTGTATGGGTGTGTATTACATTAGATTCACTAGTAGCAGTGAGAAAAACATCACGGGGTGGTACGCATTGTATGGGTGTGTGTTACATTAGATTCACTAGTAGGAGTGAGAAAAATATCACGGGGTGGTGCGCATTGTATGGGTGTGTGTTACATTAGATTCACTAGTAGGAGTGAGCAAAACATCACGGGGTGGTGCGCATTGTATGGGTGTGTGTCACATTAGATTCACTAGTAGGAGTGAGAAAAACATCACGGGGTGGTGCGCATTGTATGTGTGTGTGTTTCATTAGATTCCCTAGTAGGAGTGAGAAAAACATCACGGGGTGGTGTGCATTGTATGGGTGTGTGCTACATTACATTCACTAGTAGCAGTGAGAAAAACATCACGGGGTGGTGCGCATTGTATGGGTGTGTGTTACATTACAATCACTAATAGCAGTGAGAAAAACATCACGGGGTGGTGCGCATTGTATGGGTGTGTGTCACATTACATTCACTAGTAGCAGTGAGAAAAACATCACGGGGTGGTGCGCATTGTATGGGTGTGTGTTACATTACATTCACTAGTAGGAGTGAGAAAAACATCACGGGGTGGTGCGCCTTGTATGGGTGTGTGTTACATTACATTCACTAGTAGGAGTGAGAAAAACATCACGGGGTGGTGCGCATTGTATGGGTGTGTGTTACATTAGATTCACTAGTAGGAGTGAGAAAAACATCACGGGGTGGTGCGCATTATATGGGTGTGTGTTACATTAGATTCACTAGTAGGAGTGAGAAAAACATCACTGGGTGGTGCGCATTGTATGGGTGTGTGTTATATTAGATTCACTAGTAGCAGTGAGAAAAACATCACGGGGTGGTGCGCATTGTATGGGTGTGTGTTACATTAGATTCACTAGTAGCAGTGAGAAAAACATCACGGGGTGGTGCGCATTGTTTGGGTGTGTGTTACATTAGATTCACTAGTAGCAGTGAGAAAAACATCACGGGGTGGTGCGCATTGTATGGGTGTGTGTTACATTAGATTCACTAGTAGCAGTGAGAAAAACATCACGGGGTGGTGCGCATTGTATGGGTGTGTGTTACATTAGATCCACTAGTAGCAGTGAGAAAAACATCACGGGGTGGTGCGCATTGTATGGGTGTGTGTTACATTAGATTCACTAGTAGGAGTGAGAAAAACATCACGGGGTGGTGCGCATTGTATGGGTGTGTGTTACATTAGATTCACTAGTAGCAGTGAGAAAAACATCACGGGGTGGTGCGCATTGTATGGGTGTGTGTTACATTACATTCACTAGTAGCAGTGAGAAAAACATCACGGGGTGGTGCGCATTGTATGGGTGTGTGTTACATTAGATTCACTAGTAGCAGTGAGAAAAACATCACGGGGTGGTGCGCATTGTATGGGTGTGTGTTACATTAGATTCACTAGTAGCAGTGAGAAAAACATCACGGGGTGGTGCGCATTGTATGGGTGTGTGTTACATTACATTCACTAGTAGCAGTGAGAAAAACATCACGGGGTGGTGCGCATTGTATGGGTGTGTGTTACATTAGATTCACTAGTAGCAGTGAGAAAAACATCACGGGGTGGTGTGCATTGTACGGGTGTGTGTTACATTACATTCACTAGTAGCAGTGAGAAAAACATCACAGTGTGGTGCGCATTGTACGGGTGTGTGTTACATTACATTCACTAGTAGCAGTGAGAAAAACATCACGGGGTGGTGCGCATTGTATGGGTGTGTGTTACATTACATTCACTAGTAGCAGTGAGAAAAACATCACGGGGTGGTGCGCATTGTATGGGTGTGTGTTACATTAGATTCACTAGTAGCAGTGAGAAAAACATCACGGGGTGGTGCGCATTGTATGGGTGTGTGTTACATTAGATTCACTAGTAGCAGTGAGAAAAACATCACGGGGTGGTGCGCATTGTATGGGTGTGTGTTACATTTGATTCACTAGTAGGAGTGAGAAAAACATCACGGAGTGGTGCGCATTGTATGGGTGTGTGTTACATTAGATTCACTAGTAGGAGTGAGAAAAACATCACGGGGTGGTGCGCATTGTATGGGTGTGTGTCACATTAGATTCACTAGTAGGAGTGAGAAAAACATCACGGGGTGGTGCACATTGTATGTGTGTGTGTCTCATTAGATTCCCTAGTAGGAGTGAGAAAAACATCACGGGGTGGTGCACATTGTATGGGTGTGTGTCACATTACATTCACTATTAGCAGTGAGAAAAACATCACGGGGTGGTGCGCATTGTATGGGTGTGTGTCACATTACATTCACTAGTAGCAGTGAGAAAAACATCACGGGGTGGTGCGCATTGTATGGGTGTGTGTCACATTAGATTCATTAGTAGCAGTGAGAAAAACATCACGGGGTGGTGCGCATTGTATGGGTGTGTGTTACATTACATTCACTAGTAGCAGTGAGAAAAACATCACGGGGTGGTGCGCATTGTATGGGTGTGTGTTACATTACATTCACTAGTAGCAGTGAGAAAAACATCACGGGGTGGTGCGCATTGTATGGGTGTGTGTTACATTACATTCACTAGTAGCAGTGAGAAAAACATCACGGGGTGGTGCGCATTGTATGGGTGTGTGTTACATTAGATTCACTAGTAGGAGTGAGAAAAACATCACGGGGTGGTGCGCCTTGTATGGGTGTGTGTTACATTACATTCACTAGTAGGAGTGAGAAAAACATCACGGGCTGGTGCGCCTTGTATGGGTGTGTGTTACATTACATTCACTAGTAGGACAGAGAAAAACATCACGGGGTGGTGCGCCTTGTATGGGTGTGTGTTACATTACATTCACCAGTAGGAGTGAGAAAAACATCACAGGGTGGTGAGCCTTGTATGGGTGTGTGTTACATTACATTCACCAGTAGGAGTGAGAAAAACATCACGGGGTGGTGCGCATTGTATGGGTGTGTGTTACATTACATTCACTAGTAGGAGTGAGAAAAACATCACGGGGTAGTGCGCATTGTATGGGTGTGTGTTACATTACATTCACTAGTAGGAGTGAGAAAAACATAACGGGGTGGTGAGCCTTGTATGGGTGTGTGTTACATTAGATTCACTAGTAGGAGTGAGAAAAACATCACGGGGTGGTGCGCATTGTATGGGTGTGTGTTACATTACATTCACTAGTAGGAGTGAGAAAATCATCACGGGGTGGTGCGCATTGTATGGGTGTGTGTTATATTAGATACACTAGTAGGAGTGAGAAAAACATCACGGGGTGGTGTGCATTGTATGGGTGTGTGTTACATTAGATTCACTAGTAGGAGTGAGAAAAACATCACGGGGTGGTGCGCATTGTATGGGTGTGTGTTACATTACATTCTCTAGTAGGAGTGAGAAAAACATCACGGGGTGGTGCGCATTGTATGGGTGTGTGTTACATTAGATTCACTAGTAGGAGTGAGAAAAACATCACGGGGTGGTGCGCATTGTATGGGTGTGTGTTACATTACATTCACTAGTAGGAGTGAGAAAAACATCACGGGGTGGTGCGCATTGTATGGGTGTGTGTTACATTAGATGCACTAGTAGGAGTGAGAAAAACATCACGGGGTGGTGCGCATTGTATGGGTGTGTGTTACATTACATTCACTAGTAGCAGTGAGAAAAACATCACGGGGTGGTGCGCATTGTATGGGTGTGTGTTACATTACATTCACTAGTAGCAGTGAGAAAAACATCACGGGGTGGTGCGCATTGTATGGGTGTGTGTTACATTAGATTCACTAGTAGGAGTGAGAAAAACATCACTGGGTGGTGCGCATTGTATGGGTGTGTGTTATATTAGATTCACTAGTAGCAGAGAGAAAAACATCACGGGGTGGTGCGCATTGTATGGGTGTGTGTTACATTAGATTCACTAGTAGCAGTGAGAAAAACATCACGGGGTGGTGCGCATTGTTTGGGTGTGTGTTACATTAGATTCACTAGTAGCAGTGAGAAAAACATCACGGGGTGGTGCGCATTGTATGGGTGTGTGTTACATTAGATTCACTAGTAGCAGTGAGAAAAACATCACGGGGTGGTGCACATTGTATGGGTGTGTGTTACATTAGATTCACTAGTAGCAGTGAGAAAAACATCACGGGGTGGTACGCATTGTATGGGTGTGTGTTACATTAGATTCACTAGTAGGAGTGAGAAAAACATCACGGGGTGGTGCGCATTGTATGGGTGTGTGTTACATTAGATTCACTAGTAGCAGTGAGAAAAACATCACGGGGTGGTGCGCATTGTATGGGTGTGTGTTACATTACATTCACTAGTAGCAGTGAGAAAAACATCACGGGTGGTGCGCTTTGTATGGGTGTGTGTTACATTACATTCACTAGTAGGAGTGAGAAAAACATCACGGGGTAGTGAGCATTGTATGGGTGTGTGTTACATTAGATTCACTAGTAGCAGTGAGAAAAACATCACGGGGTGGTGCGCATTGTATGGGTGTGTGTTACATTAGATTCACTAGTAGCAGTGAGAAAAACATCACGGGGTGGTGCGCATTGTATGGGTGTGTGTTACATTAGATTCACTAGTAGCAGTGAGAAAAACATCACGGGGTGGTGCGCATTGTATGGGTGTGTGTTACATTAGATTCACTAGTAGCAGTGAGAAAAACATCACGGGGTGGTGTGCATTGTACGGGTGTGTGTTACATTACATTCACTAGTAGCAGTGAGAAAAACATCACAGTGTGGTGCGCATTGTACGGGTGTGTGTTACATTACATTCACTAGTAGCAGTGAGAAAAACATCACGGGGTGGTGCGCATTGTATGGGTGTGTGTTACATTACATTCACTAGTAGCAGTGAGAAAAACATCACGGGGTGGTGCGCATTCTATGGGTGTGTGTTACATTAGATTCACTAGTAGCAGTGAGAAAAACATCACGGGGTGGTGCGCATTGTATGGGTGTGTGTTACATTAGATTCACTAGTAGCAGTGAGAAAAACATCACGGGGTGGTGCGCATTGTATGGCTGTGTGTTACATTTGATTCACTAGTAGGAGTGAGAAAAACATCACGGGGTGGTGCGCATTGTATGGGTGTGTGTTACATTAGATTCACTAGTAGGAGTGAGAAAAACATCACGGGGTGGTGCGCATTGTATGGGTGTGTGTTACATTAGATTCACTAGTAGGAGTGCGAAAAACATCACGGGGTGGTGCACATTGTATGTGTGTGTGTCTCATTAGATTCCCTAGTAGGAGTGAGAAAAACATCACGGGGTGGTGCACATTGTATGGGTGTGTGTCACATTACATTCACTAGTAGCAGTGAGAAAAACATCACGGGGTGGTGCGCATTGTATGGGTGTGTGTCACATTACATTCACTAGTAGCAGTGAGAAAAACATCACGGGGTGGTGCGCATTGTATGTGTGTGTGTCACATTAGATTCATTAGTAGCAGTGAGAAAAACATCACGGGGTGGTGCGCATTGTATGGTTGTGTGTTACATTACATTCACTAGTAGCAGTGAGAAAAACATCACGGGGTGGTGCGCATTGTATGGGTGTGTGTTACATTACATTCACTAGTAGCAGTGAGAAAAACATCACGGGGTGGTGCGCATTGTATGGGTGTGTGTTACATTACATTCACTAGTAGCAGTGAGAAAAACATCACGGGGTGGTGCGCATTTTATGTGTGTGTGTTACATTAGATTCACTAGTAGGAGTGAGAAAAACATCACGGGGTGGTGCGCCTTGTATGGGTGTGTGTTACATTACATTCACTAGTAGGAGTGAGAAAAACATCACGGGCTGGTGCGCCTTGTATGGGTGTGTGTTACATTACATTCACTAGTAGGACAGAGAAAAACATCACGGGGTGGTGCGCCTTGTATGGGTGTGTGTTACATTACATTCACCAGTAGGAGTGAGAAAAACATCACAGGGTGGTGAGCCTTGTATGGGTGTGTGTTACCTTACATTCACCAGTAGGAGTGAGAAAAACATCACGGGGTGGTGCGCATTGTATGGGTGTGTGTTACATTACATTCACTAGTAGGAGTGAGAAAAACATCACGGGGTAGTGCGCATTGTATGGGTGTGTGTTACATTACATTCACTAGTAGGAGTGAGAAAAACATAACGGGGTGGTGAGCCTTGTATGGGTGTGTGTTACATTAGATTCACTAGTAGGAGTGAGAAAAACATCACGGGGTGGTGCGCATTGTATGGGTGTGTGTTACATTACATTCACTAGTAGGAGTGAGAAAATCATCACGGGGTGGTGCGCATTGTATGGGTGTGTGTTATATTAGATACACTAGTAGGAGTGAGAAAAACATCACGGGGTGGTGTGCATTGTATGGGTGTGTGTTACATTAGATTCACTAGTAGGAGTGAGAAAAACATCACGGGGTGGTGCGCATTGTATGGGTGTGTGTTACATTACATTCACTAGTAGGAGTGAGAAAAACATCACGGGGTGGTGCGCATTGTATGGGTGTGTGTTACATTAGATGCACTAGTAGGAGTGAGAAAAACATCACGGGGTGGTGCGCATTGTATGGGTGTGTGTTACATTACATTCACTAGTAGCAGTGAGAAAAACATCACGGGGTGGTGCGCATTGTATGGGTGTGTGTTACATTACATTCACTAGTAGCAGTGAGAAAAACATCACGGGGTGGTGCGCATTGTATGGGTGTGTGTTACATTACATTCACTAGTAGCAGTGAGAAAAACATCACGGGGTGGTGCGCATTTTATGGGTGTGTGTTACATTACATTCACTAGTAGCAGTGAGAAAAACATCACGGGGTGGTGCGCATTGTATGGGCGTGTGTTACATTACATTCACTAGTAGCAGTGAGAAAAACATCACGGGGTGGTGCGCCTTGTATGGGCGTGTGCTACATTACATTCACTAGTAGCAGTGAGAAAAACATCACGGGGTGGTGCACCTTGTATGGGCGTGTGTTACATTAGATTCAGTAGTAGCAGTGAGAAAAACATCACGGGGTGGTGCGCCTTGTATGGGCGTGTGTTACATTAGATTCACTAGTAGCAGTGACAAAAACATGACGGGGTGGTGCGCCTTGTATGGGCGTGTGTTACATTAGATTCACTAGTAGCAGTGAGAAAAACATCACGGGGTGGTGCGCCTTGTATGGGTGTGTGTTACAATACATTCACTAGTAGGAGTGAGAAAAACATCACGGGGTCGTGCGCCTTGTATGGGTGTGTGTTACATTACATTCACTAGTAGGAGTGGGAAAAACATCACGGGGTGGTGCGCCTTGTATGGGTGTGTGTTACATTACATTCACAAGTAGGAGTGAGAAAAACATCACGGGGTGGTGCGCATTGTATGGGTGTGTGTTACATTACATTCACCAGTAGGAGTGAGAAAAACATCACGGGGTGGTGCGCCTTGTATGGGTGTGTGTTACATTACATTCACCAGTAGGAGTGAGAAAAACATCACGGGGTGGTGCGCCTTGTATGGGTGTGTGTCACATTAGATTCACCAGTAGGAGTGAGAAAAACATCACGGGGTGGTGCGCTTGTATGGGTGTGTGTTACATTAGATTCACTAGTAGGAGTGAGAAAAACATCACGGGGTGGTGCGCATTGTATGGGTGTGTGTTACATTAGATTCACTAGTAGGAGTGAGAAAAACATCACGGGGTGGTGCGCATTGTATGGGTGTGTGTTACATTACATTCACTAGTAGGAGTGAGAAAAACATCACGGGGTGGTGCGCATTGTATGGGTGTGTGTTACATTAGATTCACTAGTAGGAGTGAGAAAAACATCACGGGGTGGTGCGCATTGTATGGGTGTGTGTTACATTAGATTCACTAGTAGCAGTGAGAAAAACATCACGGGGTGGTGCGCATTGTATGGGTGTGTGTTACATTAGATTCACTAGTAGCAGTGAGAAAAACATCACGGGGTGGTGCGCATTGTATGGGTGTGTGTTACATTAGATTCACTAGTAGCAGTGAGAAAAACATCACGGGGTGGTGCGCATTGTATGGGTGTGTGTTACATTAGATTCACTAGTAGGAGGGAGAAAAACATCACGGGGTGGTGCGCATTGTATGGGTGTGTGTTACATTAGATTCACTAGTAGCAGTGAGAAAAACATCACGGGGTGGTGCGCATTGTATGGGTGTGTGTTACATTAGATTCACTAGTAGGAGTGAGAAAAACATCACGGGGTGGTGCGCATTGTATGTGTGTGTGTTACATTAGATTTACTAGTAGGAGTGAGAAAAACATCACGGGGTGGTGCGCATTGTATGGGTGTGTGTTACATTAGATTCACTAGTAGGAGTGAGAAAAACATCACGGGGTGGTGCGCATTGTATGGGTGTGTGTTACATTAGATTCACTAGTAGCAGTGAGGAAAACATCACGGGGTGGTGCGCATTGTATGGGTGTGTGTTACATTAGATTCACTAGTTGCAGTGAGAAAAACATCACGGGGTGGTGCGCATTGTATGGGTGTGTGTTACATTAGATTCACTAGTAGCAGTGAGAAAAACATCACGGGGTGGTGCGCATTGTATGGGTGTGTGTTACATTAGATTCACTAGTAGGAGTGAGAAAAACATCACGGGGTGGTGCGCATTGTATGTGTGTGTGTTACATTAGATTTACTAGTAGGAGTGAGAAAAACATCACGGGGTGGTGCGCATTGTATGGGTGTGTGTTACATTAGATTCACTAGTTGCAGTGAGAAAAACATCACGGGGTGGTGCGCATTGTATTGGTGTGTGTTACATTAGATTCACTAGTAGCAGTGAGAAAAACATCACGGGGTGGTGCGCATTGTATGGGTGTGTGTTACATTACATTCACTAGTAGCAGTGAGAAAAAAATCACGCGGTAGTGCGCATTGTATGGGTGTGTGTTACATTAGATTCACTAGTAGCAGTGAGAAAAACATCACGGGGTGGTGCGCATTGTATGGGTGTGTGTTACATTAGATTCACTAGTAGCAGTGAGAAAAACATCACGGGGTGGTGCGCATTGTATGGGTGTGTGTTACATTAGATTCACTAGTAGCAGTGAGAAAAACATCACGGGGTCGTGCGCATTGTACGGGTGTGTGTTACATTAGATTCACTAGTAGGAGTGAGAAAAACATCACGGGGTGGTGCGCATTGTATGGGTGTGTGTTACATTAGATTCACTAGTAGCAGTGAGAAAAACATCACGGGGTGGTGCGCATTGTATGGGTGTGTGTTACATTACATTCACTAGTAGCAGTGAGAAAAACATCACGGGGTGGTGCGCATTGTATGGGTGTGTGTTACGTTAGATTCACTAGTAGCAGTGAGAAAAACATCACGGGGTGGTGCGCATTGTATGGGTGTGTGTTACATTAGATTCACTAGTAGCAGTGAGAAAAACATCACGGGGTGGTGCGCATTGTATGGGTGTGTGTTACATTACATTCACTAGTAGCAGTGAGAAAAACATCACGGGGTGGTGCGCATTGTATGGGTGTGTGTTACATTACATTCACTAGTAGGAGTGAGAAAAACATCACGGGGTGGTGCGCATTGTATGGGTGTGTGTTTCATTACATTCACTAGTAGGAGTGAGAAAAACATCACGGGGTGGTGCGCATTGTATGGGTGTGTGTTACATTACATTCTCTAGTAGGAGTGAGAAAAACATCACGGGGTGGTGCGCATTGTATGGGTGTGTGTTACATGAGATTCACTAGTAGCAGTGAGAAAAACATCACGGGGTGGTGCGCATTGTATGGGTGTGTGTTACATTAGATTCACTAGTAGGAGTGAGAAAAACATCACGGGGTGGTGCGCATTGTATTGGTGTGTGTTACATTACATTCACTAGTAGCAGTGAGAAAAACATCACGGGGTGGTGCGCATTCTATGGGTGTGTGTTACATTACATTCACTAGTAGCAGTGAGAAAAACATCACGGGGTGGTGCGCATTGTATGGGTGTGTGTTACATTACATTCACTAGTAGGAGTGAGAAAAACATCACGGGGTGGTGCGCATAGTATGGGTGTGTGTTACATTACATTCACAAGTAGGAGTGAGAAAAACATCACGGGGTGGTGCGCATTGTATGGGTGTGTGTTACATTACATTCACTACTAGGAGTGAGAAAAACATCACGGGGCGGTGCGCATTGTATGGGTGTGTGTCACATTAGATTCATTAGTAGCAGTGAGAAAAACATCACGGGGTGGTGCGCATTGTATGGGTGTGTGTTACATTACATTCACTAGTAGCAGTGAGAAAAACATCACGGGGTGGTGCGCATTGTATGGGTGTGTGTTACATTACATTCACTAGTAGCAGTGAGAAAAACATCACGGGGTGGTGCGCATTGTATGGGTGTGTGTTACATTACATTCACTAGTAGCAGTGAGAAAAACATCACGGGGTGGTGCGCATTGTATGGGTGTGTGTTACATTAGATTCACTAGTAGGAGTGAGAAAAACAACACGGGGTGGTGCGCCTTGTATGGGTGTGTGTTACATTACATTCACTAGTAGGAGTGAGAAAAACATCACGGGCTGGTGCGCCTTGTATGGGTGTGTGTTACATTACATTCACTAGTAGGACATAGAAAAACATCACGGGGTGGTGCGCCTTGTATGGGTGTGTGTTACATTACATTCACCAGTAGGAGTGAGAAAAACATCACAGGGTGGTGAGCCTTGTATGGGTGTGTGTTACATTACATTCACCAGTAGGAGTGAGAAAAACATCACGGGGTGGTGCGCATTGTATGGGTGTGTGTTACATTACATTCACTAGTAGGAGTGAGAAAAACATCACGGGGTAGTGCGCATTGTATGGGTGTGTGTTACATTACATTCACTAGTAGGAGTGAGAAAAACATAACGGGGTGGTGCGCATTGTATGGCTGTGTGTTACATTTGATTCACTAGTAGGAGTGAGAAAAACATCACGGGGTGGTGCGCATTGTATGGGTGTGTGTTACATTAGATTCACTAGTAGGAGTGAGAAAAACATCACGGGGTGGTGCGCATTGTATGGGTGTGTGTCACATTAGATTCACTAGTAGGAGTGAGAAAAACATCACGGGGTGGTGCACATTGTATGTGTGTGTGTCTCATTAGATTCCCTAGTAGGAGTGAGAAAAACATCACGGGGTGGTGCACATTGTATGGGTGTGTGTCACATTACATTCACTAGTAGCAGTGAGAAAAACATCACGGGGTGGTGCGCATTGTATGGGTGTGTGTCACATTACATTCACTAGTAGCAGTGAGAAAAACATCACGGGGTGGTGCGCATTGTATGGGTGTGTGTCACATTACATTCATTAGTAGCAGTGAGAAAAACATCACGGGGTGGTGCGCATTGTATGGGTGTGTGTTACATTACATTCACTAGTAGCAGTGAGAAAAACATCACGGGGTGGTGCACATTGTATGGGTGTGTATTACATTAGATTCACTAGTAGCAGTGAGAAAAACATCACGGGGTGGTACGCATTGTATGGGTGTGTGTTACATTAGATTCACTAGTAGGAGTGAGAAAAATATCACGGGGTGGTGCGCATTGTATGGGTGTGTGTTACATTAGATTCACTAGTAGGAGTGAGCAAAACATCACGGGGTGGTGCGCATTGTATGGGTGTGTGTCACATTAGATTCACTAGTAGGAGTGAGAAAAACATCACGGGGTGGTGCGCATTGTATGTGTGTGTGTTTCATTAGATTCCCTAGTAGGAGTGAGAAAAACATCACGGGGTGGTGTGCATTGTATGGGTGTGTGCTACATTACATTCACTAGTAGCAGTGAGAAAAACATCACGGGGTGGTGCGCATTGTATGGGTGTGTGTTACATTACAATCACTAATAGCAGTGAGAAAAACATCACGGGGTGGTGCGCATTGTATGGGTGTGTGTCACATTACATTCACTAGTAGCAGTGAGAAAAACATCACGGGGTGGTGCGCATTGTATGGGTGTGTGTTACATTACATTCACTAGTAGGAGTGAGAAAAACATCACGGGGTGGTGCGCCTTGTATGGGTGTGTGTTACATTACATTCACTAGTAGGAGTGAGAAAAACATCACGGGGTGGTGCGCATTGTATGGGTGTGTGTTACATTAGATTCACTAGTAGGAGTGAGAAAAACATCACGGGGTGGTGCGCATTATATGGGTGTGTGTTACATTAGATTCACTAGTAGGAGTGAGAAAAACATCACTGGGTGGTGCGCATTGTATGGGTGTGTGTTATATTAGATTCACTAGTAGCAGTGAGAAAAACATCACGGGGTGGTGCGCATTGTATGGGTGTGTGTTACATTAGATTCACTAGTAGCAGTGAGAAAAACATCACGGGGTGGTGCGCATTGTTTGGGTGTGTGTTACATTAGATTCACTAGTAGCAGTGAGAAAAACATCACGGGGTGGTGCGCATTGTATGGGTGTGTGTTACATTAGATTCACTAGTAGCAGTGAGAAAAACATCACGGGGTGGTGCGCATTGTATGGGTGTGTGTTACATTAGATCCACTAGTAGCAGTGAGAAAAACATCACGGGGTGGTGCGCATTGTATGGGTGTGTGTTACATTAGATTCACTAGTAGGAGTGAGAAAAACATCACGGGGTGGTGCGCATTGTATGGGTGTGTGTTACATTAGATTCACTAGTAGCAGTGAGAAAAACATCACGGGGTGGTGCGCATTGTATGGGTGTGTGTTACATTACATTCACTAGTAGCAGTGAGAAAAACATCACGGGGTGGTGCGCATTGTATGGGTGTGTGTTACATTAGATTCACTAGTAGCAGTGAGAAAAACATCACGGGGTGGTGCGCATTGTATGGGTGTGTGTTACATTAGATTCACTAGTAGCAGTGAGAAAAACATCACGGGGTGGTGCGCATTGTATGGGTGTGTGTTACATTACATTCACTAGTAGCAGTGAGAAAAACATCACGGGGTGGTGCGCATTGTATGGGTGTGTGTTACATTAGATTCACTAGTAGCAGTGAGAAAAACATCACGGGGTGGTGTGCATTGTACGGGTGTGTGTTACATTACATTCACTAGTAGCAGTGAGAAAAACATCACAGTGTGGTGCGCATTGTACGGGTGTGTGTTACATTACATTCACTAGTAGCAGTGAGAAAAACATCACGGGGTGGTGCGCATTGTATGGGTGTGTGTTACATTACATTCACTAGTAGCAGTGAGAAAAACATCACGGGGTGGTGCGCATTGTATGGGTGTGTGTTACATTAGATTCACTAGTAGCAGTGAGAAAAACATCACGGGGTGGTGCGCATTGTATGGGTGTGTGTTACATTAGATTCACTAGTAGCAGTGAGAAAAACATCACGGGGTGGTGCGCATTGTATGGGTGTGTGTTACATTTGATTCACTAGTAGGAGTGAGAAAAACATCACGGAGTGGTGCGCATTGTATGGGTGTGTGTTACATTAGATTCACTAGTAGGAGTGAGAAAAACATCACGGGGTGGTGCGCATTGTATGGGTGTGTGTCACATTAGATTCACTAGTAGGAGTGAGAAAAACATCACGGGGTGGTGCACATTGTATGTGTGTGTGTCTCATTAGATTCCCTAGTAGGAGTGAGAAAAACATCACGGGGTGGTGCACATTGTATGGGTGTGTGTCACATTACATTCACTATTAGCAGTGAGAAAAACATCACGGGGTGGTGCGCATTGTATGGGTGTGTGTCACATTACATTCACTAGTAGCAGTGAGAAAAACATCACGGGGTGGTGCGCATTGTATGGGTGTGTGTCACATTAGATTCATTAGTAGCAGTGAGAAAAACATCACGGGGTGGTGCGCATTGTATGGGTGTGTGTTACATTACATTCACTAGTAGCAGTGAGAAAAACATCACGGGGTGGTGCGCATTGTATGGGTGTGTGTTACATTACATTCACTAGTAGCAGTGAGAAAAACATCACGGGGTGGTGCGCATTGTATGGGTGTGTGTTACATTACATTCACTAGTAGCAGTGAGAAAAACATCACGGGGTGGTGCGCATTGTATGGGTGTGTGTTACATTAGATTCACTAGTAGGAGTGAGAAAAACATCACGGGGTGGTGCGCCTTGTATGGGTGTGTGTTACATTACATTCACTAGTAGGAGTGAGAAAAACATCACGGGCTGGTGCGCCTTGTATGGGTGTGTGTTACATTACATTCACTAGTAGGACAGAGAAAAACATCACGGGGTGGTGCGCCTTGTATGGGTGTGTGTTACATTACATTCACCAGTAGGAGTGAGAAAAACATCACAGGGTGGTGAGCCTTGTATGGGTGTGTGTTACATTACATTCACCAGTAGGAGTGAGAAAAACATCACGGGGTGGTGCGCATTGTATGGGTGTGTGTTACATTACATTCACTAGTAGGAGTGAGAAAAACATCACGGGGTAGTGCGCATTGTATGGGTGTGTGTGACATTACATTCACTAGTAGGAGTGAGAAAAACATAACGGGGTGGTGAGCCTTGTATGGGTGTGTGTTACATTAGATTCACTAGTAGGAGTGAGAAAAACATCACGGGGTGGTGCGCATTGTATGGGTGTGTGTTACATTACATTCACTAGTAGGAGTGAGAAAATCATCACGGGGTGGTGCGCATTGTATGGGTGTGTGTTATATTAGATACACTAGTAGGAGTGAGAAAAACATCACGGGGTGGTGTGCATTGTATGGGTGTGTGTTACATTAGATTCACTAGTAGGAGTGAGAAAAACATCACGGGGTGGTGCGCATTGTATGGGTGTGTGTTACATTACATTCTCTAGTAGGAGTGAGAAAAACATCACGGGGTGGTGCGCATTGTATGGGTGTGTGTTACATTAGATTCACTAGTAGGAGTGAGAAAAACATCACGGGGTGGTGCGCATTGTATGGGTGTGTGTTACATTACATTCACTAGTAGGAGTGAGAAAAACATCACGGGGTGGTGCGCATTGTATGGGTGTGTGTTACATTAGATGCACTAGTAGGAGTGAGAAAAACATCACGGGGTGGTGCGCATTGTATGGGTGTGTGTTACATTACATTCACTAGTAGCAGTGAGAAAAACATCACGGGGTGGTGCGCATTGTATGGGTGTGTGTTACATTACATTCACTAGTAGCAGTGAGAAAAACATCACGGGGTGGTGCGCATTGTATGGGTGTGTGTTACATTAGATTCACTAGTAGGAGTGAGAAAAACATCACTGGGTGGTGCGCATTGTATGGGTGTGTGTTATATTAGATTCACTAGTAGCAGAGAGAAAAACATCACGGGGTGGTGCGCATTGTATGGGTGTGTGTTACATTAGATTCACTAGTAGCAGTGAGAAAAACATCACGGGGTGGTGCGCATTGTTTGGGTGTGTGTTACATTAGATTCACTAGTAGCAGTGAGAAAAACATCACGGGGTGGTGCGCATTGTATGGGTGTGTGTTACATTAGATTCACTAGTAGCAGTGAGAAAAACATCACGGGGTGGTGCACATTGTATGGGTGTGTGTTACATTAGATTCACTAGTAGCAGTGAGAAAAACATCACGGGGTGGTACGCATTGTATGGGTGTGTGTTACATTAGATTCACTAGTAGGAGTGAGAAAAACATCACGGGGTGGTGCGCATTGTATGGGTGTGTGTTACATTAGATTCACTAGTAGCAGTGAGAAAAACATCACGGGGTGGTGCGCATTGTATGGGTGTGTGTTACATTACATTCACTAGTAGCAGTGAGAAAAACATCACGGGTGGTGCGCTTTGTATGGGTGTGTGTTACATTACATTCACTAGTAGGAGTGAGAAAAACATCACGGGGTAGTGAGCATTGTATGGGTGTGTGTTACATTAGATTCACTAGTAGCAGTGAGAAAAACATCACGGGGTGGTGCGCATTGTATGGGTGTGTGTTACATTAGATTCACTAGTAGCAGTGAGAAAAACATCACGGGGTGGTGCGCATTGTATGGGTGTGTGTTACATTAGATTCACTAGTAGCAGTGAGAAAAACATCACGGGGTGGTGCGCATTGTATGGGTGTGTGTTACATTAGATTCACTAGTAGCAGTGAGAAAAACATCACGGGGTGGTGTGCATTGTACGGGTGTGTGTTACATTACATTCACTAGTAGCAGTGAGAAAAACATCACAGTGTGGTGCGCATTGTACGGGTGTGTGTTACATTACATTCACTAGTAGCAGTGAGAAAAACATCACGGGGTGGTGCGCATTGTATGGGTGTGTGTTACATTACATTCACTAGTAGCAGTGAGAAAAACATCACGGGGTGGTGCGCATTCTATGGGTGTGTGTTACATTAGATTCACTAGTAGCAGTGAGAAAAACATCACGGGGTGGTGCGCATTGTATGGGTGTGTGTTACATTAGATTCACTAGTAGCAGTGAGAAAAACATCACGGGGTGGTGCGCATTGTATGGCTGTGTGTTACATTTGATTCACTAGTAGGAGTGAGAAAAACATCACGGGGTGGTGCGCATTGTATGGGTGTGTGTTACATTAGATTCACTAGTAGGAGTGAGAAAAACATCACGGGGTGGTGCGCATTGTATGGGTGTGTGTTACATTAGATTCACTAGTAGGAGTGCGAAAAACATCACGGGGTGGTGCACATTGTATGTGTGTGTGTCTCATTAGATTCCCTAGTAGGAGTGAGAAAAACATCACGGGGTGGTGCACATTGTATGGGTGTGTGTCACATTACATTCACTAGTAGCAGTGAGAAAAACATCACGGGGTGGTGCGCATTGTATGGGTGTGTGTCACATTACATTCACTAGTAGCAGTGAGAAAAACATCACGGGGTGGTGCGCATTGTATGTGTGTGTGTCACATTAGATTCATTAGTAGCAGTGAGAAAAACATCACGGGGTGGTGCGCATTGTATGGTTGTGTGTTACATTACATTCACTAGTAGCAGTGAGAAAAACATCACGGGGTGGTGCGCATTGTATGGGTGTGTGTTACATTACATTCACTAGTAGCAGTGAGAAAAACATCACGGGGTGGTGCGCATTGTATGGGTGTGTGTTACATTACATTCACTAGTAGCAGTGAGAAAAACATCACGGGGTGGTGCGCATTTTATGTGTGTGTGTTACATTAGATTCACTAGTAGGAGTGAGAAAAACATCACGGGGTGGTGCGCCTTGTATGGGTGTGTGTTACATTACATTCACTAGTAGGAGTGAGAAAAACATCACGGGCTGGTGCGCCTTGTATGGGTGTGTGTTACATTACATTCACTAGTAGGACAGAGAAAAACATCACGGGGTGGTGCGCCTTGTATGGGTGTGTGTTACATTACATTCACCAGTAGGAGTGAGAAAAACATCACAGGGTGGTGAGCCTTGTATGGGTGTGTGTTACCTTACATTCACCAGTAGGAGTGAGAAAAACATCACGGGGTGGTGCGCATTGTATGGGTGTGTGTTACATTACATTCACTAGTAGGAGTGAGAAAAACATCACGGGGTAGTGCGCATTGTATGGGTGTGTGTTACATTACATTCACTAGTAGGAGTGAGAAAAACATAACGGGGTGGTGAGCCTTGTATGGGTGTGTGTTACATTAGATTCACTAGTAGGAGTGAGAAAAACATCACGGGGTGGTGCGCATTGTATGGGTGTGTGTTACATTACATTCACTAGTAGGAGTGAGAAAATCATCACGGGGTGGTGCGCATTGTATGGGTGTGTGTTATATTAGATACACTAGTAGGAGTGAGAAAAACATCACGGGGTGGTGTGCATTGTATGGGTGTGTGTTACATTAGATTCACTAGTAGGAGTGAGAAAAACATCACGGGGTGGTGCGCATTGTATGGGTGTGTGTTACATTACATTCACTAGTAGGAGTGAGAAAAACATCACGGGGTGGTGCGCATTGTATGGGTGTGTGTTACATTAGATGCACTAGTAGGAGTGAGAAAAACATCACGGGGTGGTGCGCATTGTATGGGTGTGTGTTACATTACATTCACTAGTAGCAGTGAGAAAAACATCACGGGGTGGTGCGCATTGTATGGGTGTGTGTTACATTACATTCACTAGTAGCAGTGAGAAAAACATCACGGGGTGGTGCGCATTGTATGGGTGTGTGTTACATTACATTCACTAGTAGCAGTGAGAAAAACATCACGGGGTGGTGCGCATTTTATGGGTGTGTGTTACATTACATTCACTAGTAGCAGTGAGAAAAACATCACGGGGTGGTGCGCATTGTATGGGCGTGTGTTACATTACATTCACTAGTAGCAGTGAGAAAAACATCACGGGGTGGTGCGCCTTGTATGGGCGTGTGCTACATTACATTCACTAGTAGCAGTGAGAAAAACATCACGGGGTGGTGCACCTTGTATGGGCGTGTGTTACATTAGATTCAGTAGTAGCAGTGAGAAAAACATCACGGGGTGGTGCGCCTTGTATGGGCGTGTGTTACATTAGATTCACTAGTAGCAGTGACAAAAACATGACGGGGTGGTGCGCCTTGTATGGGCGTGTGTTACATTAGATTCACTAGTAGCAGTGAGAAAAACATCACGGGGTGGTGCGCCTTGTATGGGTGTGTGTTACAATACATTCACTAGTAGGAGTGAGAAAAACATCACGGGGTCGTGCGCCTTGTATGGGTGTGTGTTACATTACATTCACTAGTAGGAGTGGGAAAAACATCACGGGGTGGTGCGCCTTGTATGGGTGTGTGTTACATTACATTCACAAGTAGGAGTGAGAAAAACATCACGGGGTGGTGCGCATTGTATGGGTGTGTGTTACATTACATTCACCAGTAGGAGTGAGAAAAACATCACGGGGTGGTGCGCCTTGTATGGGTGTGTGTTACATTACATTCACCAGTAGGAGTGAGAAAAACATCACGGGGTGGTGCGCCTTGTATGGGTGTGTGTCACATTAGATTCACCAGTAGGAGTGAGAAAAACATCACGGGGTGGTGCGCTTGTATGGGTGTGTGTTACATTAGATTCACTAGTAGGAGTGAGAAAAACATCACGGGGTGGTGCGCATTGTATGGGTGTGTGTTACATTAGATTCACTAGTAGGAGTGAGAAAAACATCACGGGGTGGTGCGCATTGTATGGGTGTGTGTTACATTACATTCACTAGTAGGAGTGAGAAAAACATCACGGGGTGGTGCGCATTGTATGGGTGTGTGTTACATTAGATTCACTAGTAGGAGTGAGAAAAACATCACGGGGTGGTGCGCATTGTATGGGTGTGTGTTACATTAGATTCACTAGTAGCAGTGAGAAAAACATCACGGGGTGGTGCGCATTGTATGGGTGTGTGTTACATTAGATTCACTAGTAGCAGTGAGAAAAACATCACGGGGTGGTGCGCATTGTATGGGTGTGTGTTACATTAGATTCACTAGTAGCAGTGAGAAAAACATCACGGGGTGGTGCGCATTGTATGGGTGTGTGTTACATTAGATTCACTAGTAGGAGGGAGAAAAACATCACGGGGTGGTGCGCATTGTATGGGTGTGTGTTACATTAGATTCACTAGTAGCAGTGAGAAAAACATCACGGGGTGGTGCGCATTGTATGGGTGTGTGTTACATTAGATTCACTAGTAGGAGTGAGAAAAACATCACGGGGTGGTGCGCATTGTATGTGTGTGTGTTACATTAGATTTACTAGTAGGAGTGAGAAAAACATCACGGGGTGGTGCGCATTGTATGGGTGTGTGTTACATTAGATTCACTAGTAGGAGTGAGAAAAACATCACGGGGTGGTGCGCATTGTATGGGTGTGTGTTACATTAGATTCACTAGTAGCAGTGAGAAAAACATCACGGGGTCGTGCGCATTGTACGGGTGTGTGTTACATTAGATTCACTAGTAGGAGTGAGAAAAACATCACGGGGTGGTGCGCATTGTATGGGTGTGTGTTACATTAGATTCACTAGTAGCAGTGAGAAAAACATCACGGGGTGGTGCGCATTGTATGGGTGTGTGTTACATTACATTCACTAGTAGCAGTGAGAAAAACATCACGGGGTGGTGCGCATTGTATGGGTGTGTGTTACGTTAGATTCACTAGTAGCAGTGAGAAAAACATCACGGGGTGGTGCGCATTGTATGGGTGTGTGTTACATTAGATTCACTAGTAGCAGTGAGAAAAACATCACGGGGTGGTGCGCATTGTATGGGTGTGTGTTACATTACATTCACTAGTAGCAGTGAGAAAAACATCACGGGGTGGTGCGCATTGTATGGGTGTGTGTTACATTACATTCACTAGTAGGAGTGAGAAAAACATCACGGGGTGGTGCGCATTGTATGGGTGTGTGTTTCATTACATTCACTAGTAGGAGTGAGAAAAACATCACGGGGTGGTGCGCATTGTATGGGTGTGTGTTACATTACATTCTCTAGTAGGAGTGAGAAAAACATCACGGGGTGGTGCGCATTGTATGGGTGTGTGTTACATGAGATTCACTAGTAGCAGTGAGAAAAACATCACGGGGTGGTGCGCATTGTATGGGTGTGTGTTACATTAGATTCACTAGTAGGAGTGAGAAAAACATCACGGGGTGGTGCGCATTGTATTGGTGTGTGTTACATTACATTCACTAGTAGCAGTGAGAAAAACATCACGGGGTGGTGCGCATTCTATGGGTGTGTGTTACATTACATTCACTAGTAGCAGTGAGAAAAACATCACGGGGTGGTGCGCATTGTATGGGTGTGTGTTACATTACATTCACTAGTAGGAGTGAGAAAAACATCACGGGGTGGTGCGCATAGTATGGGTGTGTGTTACATTACATTCACAAGTAGGAGTGAGAAAAACATCACGGGGTGGTGCGCATTGTATGGGTGTGTGTTACATTACATTCACTACTAGGAGTGAGAAAAACATCACGGGGCGGTGCGCATTGTATGGGTGTGTGTTACATTAGATTCACTAGTAGCAGTGAGAAAAACATCACGGGGTGGTGCGCATTGTATGGGTGTGTGTTACATTAGATTCACTAGTAGGAGTGAGAAAAACATCACGGGGTGGTGCGCATTGTATGTGTGTGTGTTACATTAGATTTACTAGTAGGAGTGAGAAAAACATCACGGGGTGGTGCGCATTGTATGGGTGTGTGTCACATTAGATTCACTAGTAGAAGTGAGAAAAACATCACGGGGTGGTGCGCATTGTATGTGTGTGTGTCTCATTAGATTCCCTAGTAGGAGTGAGAAAAACATCACGGGGTGGTGCGCATTGTATGGGTGTGTGTTACATTACATTCACTAGTAGCAGTGAGAAAAACATCACGGGGTGGTGCGCATTGTATGGGTGTGTGTTACATTACATTCATTAGTAGCAGTGAGAAAAACATCACGGGGTGGTGCGCATTGTATGGGTGTGTGTTACATTACATTCACTAGTAGCAGTGGGAAAAACATCACGGGGTGGTGGGCATTGTATGGGTGTGTGTTACATTACATTCACTAGTAGGAGTGAGAAAAACTTCACGGGGTGGTGCGCCTTGTATGGGTGTGTGTTACATTACATTCACTAGTAGGAGTGAGAAAAACATCACGGGGTGGTGCGCCTTGTATGGGTGTGTGTTACATTAGATTCACTAGTAGGAGTGAGAAAAACATCACGGTTTGGTGCGCCTTGTATGGGTGTGTGTTACATTAGATTCACTAGTAGGAGTGAGAAAAACATCACGGGGTGGTGCGCCTTGTATGGGTGTGTGTTACATTACATTCACTAGTAGCAGTGAGAAAAACATCATGGGGTGGTGCGCCTTGTATGGGTGTGTGTTACATTAGATTCACTAGTAGGAGTGAGAAAAACATCACGGGGTGGTGCGCATTGTATGGGTGTGTGTTACATTACATTCACTAGTAGCAGTGAGAAAAACATCACGGGGTGGTGCGCATTGTATGGGTGTGTGTTACATTACATTCACTAGTAGCAGTGAGAAAAACATCACGGGGTGGTGCGCATTGTATGGGTGTGTGTTACATTACATTCACTAGTAGCAGTGAGAAAAACATCACGGGGTGGTGCGCATTTTATGGGTGTCTGTTACATTACATTCACTAGTAGCAGTGAGAAAAACATCACGGGGTGGTGCGCATTGTATGGGCGTGTGTTACATTACATTCACTAGTAGCAGTGAGAAAAACATCACGGGGTGGTGCGCCTTGTATGGGCGTGTGTTACATTACATTCACTAGTAGCAGTGAGAAAAACATCACGGGGTGGTGCGCCTTGTATGGGCGTGTGTTACATTAGATTCAGTAGTAGCAGTGAGAAAAACATCACGGGGTGGTGCGCCTTGTATGGGCGTGTGTTACATTAGAGTCACTAGTAGCAGTGAGAAAAACATGACGGGGTGGTGCGCCTTGTATGGGTGTGTGTTACATTACATTCACTAGTAGGAGTGAGAAAAACATCACGGGGTGGTGCACCTTGTATGGGCGTGTGTTACATTAGATTCAGTAGTAGCAGTGAGAAAAACATCACGGGGTGGTGCGCCTTGTATGGGCGTGTGTTACATTACATTCACTAGTAGGAGTGAGAAAAACATCAAGGGGTGGTGCGCCTTGTATGGGTGTGTGTTACATTACATTCACTAGTAGGAGTGGGAAAAACATCACGGGGTGGTGCGCCTTGTATGGGTGTGTGTTACATTACATTCACAAGTAGGAGTGAGAAAAACATCACGGGGTGGTGCGCCTTGTATGGGTGTGTGTTACATTACATTCACCAGTAGGAGTGAGAAAAACATCACGGGGTGGTGCGCCTTGTATGGGTGTGTGTTACATTACATTCACCAGTAGGAGTGAGAAAAACATCACGGGGTGGTGCGCCTTGTATGGGTGTGTGTTACATTAGATTCACCAGTAGGAGTGAGAAAAACATCACGGGGTGGTGCGCTTGTATGGGTGTGTGTTACATTAGATTCACTAGTAGGAGTGAGAAAAACATCACGGGGTGGTGCGCATTGTATGGGTGTGTGTTACATTAGATTCACTAGTAGGAGTGAGAAAAACATCACGGGGTGGTGCGCATTGTATGGGTGTGTGTTACATTAGATTCACTAGTAGGAGTGAGAAAAACATCACGGGGTGGTGCGCATTGTATGGGTGTGTGTTACATTAGATTCACTAGTAGGAGTGAGAAAAACATCACGGGGTGGTGCGCATTGTATGGGTGTGTGTTACATTAGATTCACTAGTAAGAGTGAGAAAAACATCACGGGGTGGTGCGCATTGTATGGGTGTGTGTTACATTAGATTCACTAGTAGCAGTGAGAAAAACATCACGGGGTGGTGCGCATTGTATGGGTGTGTGTTACATTAGATTCACTAGTAGGAGTGAGAAAAACATCACGGGGTGGTGCGCATTGTATTGGTGTGTGTTACATTACATTCACTAGTAGCAGTGAGAAAAACATCACGGGGTGGTGCGCATTCTATGGGTGTGTGTTACATTACATTCACTAGTAGCAGTGAGAAAAACATCACGGGGTGGTGCGCATTGTATGGGTGTGTGTTACATTACATTCACTAGTAGGAGTGAGAAAAACATCACGGGGTGGTGCGCATAGTATGGGTGTGTGTTACATTACATTCACTAGTAGGAGTGAGAAAAACATCACGGGGTGGTGCGCATTGTATGGGTGTGTGTTACATTACATTCACTACTAGGAGTGAGAAAAACATCACGGGGTGGTGCGCATTGTATGGGTGTGTGTTACATTAGATTCACTAGTAGCAGTGAGAAAAACATCACGGGGTGGTGCGCATTGTATGGGTGTGTGTTACATTAGATTCACTAGTAGCAGTGAGAAAAACATCACGGGGTGGTGCGCATTGTATGGGTGTGTGTTACATTAGATTCACTAGTAGCAGTGAGAAAAACATCACGGGGTGGTGCGCATTGTATGGGTGTGTGTTACATTAGATTCACTAGTAGGAGGGAGAAAAACATCACGGGGTGGTGCGCATTGTATGGGTGTGTGTTACATTAGATTCACTAGTAGCAGTGAGAAAAACATCACGGGGTGGTGCGCATTGTATGGGTGTGTGTTACATTAGATTCACTAGTAGGAGTGAGAAAAACATCACGGGGTGGTGCGCATTGTATGTGTGTGTGTTACATTAGATTTACTAGTAGGAGTGAGAAAAACATCACGGGGTGGTGCGCATTGTATGGGTGTGTGTTACATTAGATTCACTAGTAGGAGTGAGAAAAACATCACGGGGTGGTGCGCATTGTATGGGTGTGTGTTACATTAGATTCACTAGTAGCAGTGAGGAAAACATCACGGGGTGGTGCGCATTGTATGGGTGTGTGTTACATTAGATTCACTAGTTGCAGTGAGAAAAACATCACGGGGTGGTGCGCATTGTATGGGTGTGTGTTACATTAGATTCACTAGTAGCAGTGAGAAAAACATCACGGGGTGGTGCGCATTGTATGGGTGTGTGTTACATTAGATTCACTAGTAGGAGTGAGAAAAACATCACGGGGTGGTGCGCATTGTATGTGTGTGTGTTACATTAGATTTACTAGTAGGAGTGAGAAAAACATCACGGGGTGGTGCGCATTGTATGGGTGTGTGTTACATTAGATTCACTAGTTGCAGTGAGAAAAACATCACGGGGTGGTGCGCATTGTATGGGTGTGTGTTACATTAGATTCACTAGTAGCAGTGAGAAAAACATCACGGGGTGGTGCGCATTGTATGGGTGTGTGTTACATTAGATTCACTAGTAGCAGTGAGAAAAACATCACGGGGTGGTGCGCATTGTATGGGTGTGTGTTACATTAGATTCACTAGTAGCAGTGAGAAAAACATCACGGGGTCGTGCGCATTGTACGGGTGTGTGTTACATTAGATTCACTAGTAGGAGTGAGAAAAACATCACGGGGTGGTGCGCATTGTATGGGTGTGTGTTACATTAGATTCACTAGTAGCAGTGAGAAAAACATCACGGGGTGGTGCGCATTGTATGGGTGTGTGTTACATTACATTCACTAGTAGCAGTGAGAAAAACATCACGGGGTGGTGCGCATTGTATGGGTGTGTGTTACGTTAGATTCACTAGTAGCAGTGAGAAAAACATCACGGGGTGGTGCGCATTGTATGGGTGTGTGTTACATTAGATTCACTAGTAGCAGTGAGAAAAACATCACGGGGTGGTGCGCATTGTATGGGTGTGTGTTACATTACATTCAATAGTAGCAGTGAGAAAAACATCACGGGGTGGTGCGCATTGTATGGGTGTGTGTTACATTACATTCACTAGTAGGAGTGAGAAAAACATCACGGGGTGGTGCGCATTGTATGGGTGTGTGTTTCATTACATTCACTAGTAGGAGTGAGAAAAACATCACGGGGTGGTGCGCATTGTATGGGTGTGTGTTACATTACATTCTCTAGTAGGAGTGAGAAAAACATCACGGGGTGGTGCGCATTGTATGGGTGTGTGTTACATGAGATTCACTAGTAGCAGTGAGAAAAACATCACGGGGTGGTGCGCATTGTATGGGTGTGTGTTACATTAGATTCACTAGTAGGAGTGAGAAAAACATCACGGGGTGGTGCGCATTGTATTGGTGTGTGTTACATTACATTCACTAGTAGCAGTGAGAAAAACATCACGGGGTGGTGCGCATTCTATGGGTGTGTGTTACATTACATTCACTAGTAGCAGTGAGAAAAACATCACGGGGTGGTGCGCATTGTATGGGTGTGTGTTACATTACATTCACTAGTAGGAGTGAGAAAAACATCACGGGGTGGTGCGCATAGTATGGGTGTGTGTTACATTACATTCACAAGTAGGAGTGAGAAAAACATCACGGGGTGGTGCGCATTGTATGGGTGTGTGTTACATTACATTCACTACTAGGAGTGAGAAAAACATCACGGGGCGGTGCGCATTGTATGGGTGTGTGTTACATTAGATTCACTAGTAGCAGTGAGAAAAACATCACGGGGTGGTGCGCATTGTATGGGTGTGTGTTACATTAGATTCACTAGTAGGAGTGAGAAAAACATCACGGGGTGGTGCGCATTGTATGTGTGTGTGTTACATTAGATTTACTAGTAGGAGTGAGAAAAACATCACGGGGTGGTGCGCATTGTATGGGTGTGTGTCACATTAGATTCACTAGTAGGAGTGAGAAAAACATCACGGGGTGGTGCGCATTGTATGTGTGTGTGTCTCATTAGATTCCCTAGTAGGAGTGAGAAAAACATCACGGGGTGGTGCGCATTGTATGCGTGTGTGTTACATTACATTCACTAGTAGCAGTGAGAAAAACATCACGGGGTGGTGCGCATTGTATGGGTGTGTGTTACATTACATTCACTAGTAGCAGTGAGAAAAACATCACGGGGTGGTGCGCATTGTATGGGTGTGTGTTACATTACATTCACTAGTAGCAGTGGGAAAAACATCACGGGGTGGTGGGCATTGTATGGGTGTGTGTTACATTACATTCACTAGTAGGAGTGAGAAAAACATCACGGGGTGGTGCGCCTTGTATGGGTGTGTGTTACATTACATTCACTAGTAGGAGTGAGAAAAACATCACGGGGTGGTGCGCCTTGTATGGGTGTGTGTTACATTAGATTCACTAGTAGGAGTGAGAAAAACATCACGGTTTGGTGCGCCTTGTATGGGTGTGTGTTACATTAGATTCACTAGTAGGAGTGAGAAAAACATCACGGGGTGGTGCGCCTTGTATGGGTGTGTGTTACATTACATTCACTACTAGGAGTGAGAAAAACATCACGGGGCGGTGCGCATTGTATGGGTGTGTGTTACATTAGATTCACTAGTAGCAGTGAGAAAAACATCACGGGGTGGTGCGCATTGTATGGGTGTGTGTTACATTAGATTCACTAGTAGGAGTGAGAAAAACATCACGGGGTGGTGCGCATTGTATGTGTGTGTGTTACATTAGATTTACTAGTAGGAGTGAGAAAAACATCACGGGGTGGTGCGCATTGTATGGGTGTGTGTCACATTAGATTCACTAGTAGAAGTGAGAAAAACATCACGGGGTGGTGCGCATTGTATGTGTGTGTGTCTCATTAGATTCCCTAGTAGGAGTGAGAAAAACATCACGGGGTGGTGCGCATTGTATGGGTGTGTGTTACATTACATTCACTAGTAGCAGTGAGAAAAACATCACGGGGTGGTGCGCATTGTATGGATGTGTGTTACATTACATTCATTAGTAGCAGTGAGAAAAACATCACGGGGTGGTGCGCATTGTATGGGTGTGTGTTACATTACATTCACTAGTAGCAGTGGGAAAAACATCACGGGGTGGTGGGCATTGTATGGGTGTGTGTTACATTACATTCACTAGTAGGAGTGAGAAAAACATCACGGGGTGGTGCGCCTTGTATGGGTGTGTGTTACATTACATTCACTAGTAGGAGTGAGAAAAACATCACGGGGTGGTGCGCCTTGTATGGGTGTGTGTTACATTAGATTCACTAGTAGGAGTGAGAAAAAAATCACGGTTTGGTGCGCCTTGTATGGGTGTGTGTTACATTAGATTCACTAGTAGGAGTGAGAAAAACATCACGGGGTGGTGCGCCTTGTATGGGTGTGTGTTACATTACATTCACTAGTAGCAGTGAGAAAAACATCACGGGGTGGTGCGCCTTGTATGGGTGTGTGTTACATTAGATTCACTAGTAGGAGTGAGAAAAACATCACGGGGTGGTGCGCATTGTATGTGTGTGTGTTACATTAGATTTACTAGTAGGAGTGAGAAAAACATCACGGGGTGGTGCGCATTGTATGGGTGTGTGTTACATTAGATTCACTAGTTGCAGTGAGAAAAACATCACGGGGTGGTGCGCATTGTATGGGTGTGTGTTACATTAGATTCACTAGTAGCAGTGAGAAAAACATCACGGGGTGGTGCGCATTGTATGGGTGTGTGTTACATTAGATTCACTAGTAGCAGTGAGAAAAACATCACGGGGTGGTGCGCATTGTATGGGTGTGTGTTACATTAGATTCACTAGTAGCAGTGAGAAAAACATCACGGGGTCGTGCGCATTGTACGGGTGTGTGTTACATTAGATTCACTAGTAGGAGTGAGAAAAACATCACGGGGTGGTGCGCATTGTATGGGTGTGTGTTACATTAGATTCACTAGTAGCAGTGAGAAAAACATCACGGGGTGGTGCGCATTGTATGGGTGTGTGTTACATTACATTCACTAGTAGCAGTGAGAAAAACATCACGGGGTGGTGCGCATTGTATGGGTGTGTGTTACGTTAGATTCACTAGTAGCAGTGAGAAAAACATCACGGGGTGGTGCGCATTGTATGGGTGTGTGTTACATTAGATTCACTAGTAGCAGTGAGAAAAACATCACGGGGTGGTGCGCATTGTATGGGTGTGTGTTACATTACATTCAATAGTAGCAGTGAGAAAAACATCACGGGGTGGTGCGCATTGTATGGGTGTGTGTTACATTACATTCACTAGTAGGAGTGAGAAAAACATCACGGGGTGGTGCGCATTGTATGGGTGTGTGTTTCATTACATTCACTAGTAGGAGTGAGAAAAACATCACGGGGTGGTGCGCATTGTATGGGTGTGTGTTACATTACATTCTCTAGTAGGAGTGAGAAAAACATCACGGGGTGGTGCGCATTGTATGGGTGTGTGTTACATGAGATTCACTAGTAGCAGTGAGAAAAACATCACGGGGTGGTGCGCATTGTATGGGTGTGTGTTACATTAGATTCACTAGTAGGAGTGAGAAAAACATCACGGGGTGGTGCGCATTGTATTGGTGTGTGTTACATTACATTCACTAGTAGCAGTGAGAAAAACATCACGGGGTGGTGCGCATTCTATGGGTGTGTGTTACATTACATTCACTAGTAGCAGTGAGAAAAACATCACGGGGTGGTGCGCATTGTATGGGTGTGTGTTACATTACATTCACTAGTAGGAGTGAGAAAAACATCACGGGGTGGTGCGCATAGTATGGGTGTGTGTTACATTACATTCACAAGTAGGAGTGAGAAAAACATCACGGGGTGGTGCGCATTGTATGGGTGTGTGTTACATTACATTCACTACTAGGAGTGAGAAAAACATCACGGGGCGGTGCGCATTGTATGGGTGTGTGTTACATTAGATTCACTAGTAGCAGTGAGAAAAACATCACGGGGTGGTGCGCATTGTATGGGTGTGTGTTACATTAGATTCACTAGTAGGAGTGAGAAAAACATCACGGGGTGGTGCGCATTGTATGTGTGTGTGTTACATTAGATTTACTAGTAGGAGTGAGAAAAACATCACGGGGTGGTGCGCATTGTATGGGTGTGTGTCACATTAGATTCACTAGTAGGAGTGAGAAAAACATCACGGGGTGGTGCGCATTGTATGTGTGTGTGTCTCATTAGATTCCCTAGTAGGAGTGAGAAAAACATCACGGGGTGGTGCGCATTGTATGCGTGTGTGTTACATTACATTCACTAGTAGCAGTGAGAAAAACATCACGGGGTGGTGCGCATTGTATGGGTGTGTGTTACATTACATTCACTAGTAGCAGTGAGAAAAACATCACGGGGTGGTGCGCATTGTATGGGTGTGTGTTACATTACATTCACTAGTAGCAGTGGGAAAAACATCACGGGGTGGTGGGCATTGTATGGGTGTGTGTTACATTACATTCACTAGTAGGAGTGAGAAAAACATCACGGGGTGGTGCGCCTTGTATGGGTGTGTGTTACATTACATTCACTAGTAGGAGTGAGAAAAACATCACGGGGTGGTGCGCCTTGTATGGGTGTGTGTTACATTAGATTCACTAGTAGGAGTGAGAAAAACATCACGGTTTGGTGCGCCTTGTATGGGTGTGTGTTACATTAGATTCACTAGTAGGAGTGAGAAAAACATCACGGGGTGGTGCGCCTTGTATGGGTGTGTGTTACATTACATTCACTACTAGGAGTGAGAAAAACATCACGGGGCGGTGCGCATTGTATGGGTGTGTGTTACATTAGATTCACTAGTAGCAGTGAGAAAAACATCACGGGGTGGTGCGCATTGTATGGGTGTGTGTTACATTAGATTCACTAGTAGGAGTGAGAAAAACATCACGGGGTGGTGCGCATTGTATGTGTGTGTGTTACATTAGATTTACTAGTAGGAGTGAGAAAAACATCACGGGGTGGTGCGCATTGTATGGGTGTGTGTCACATTAGATTCACTAGTAGAAGTGAGAAAAACATCACGGGGTGGTGCGCATTGTATGTGTGTGTGTCTCATTAGATTCCCTAGTAGGAGTGAGAAAAACATCACGGGGTGGTGCGCATTGTATGGGTGTGTGTTACATTACATTCACTAGTAGCAGTGAGAAAAACATCACGGGGTGGTGCGCATTGTATGGATGTGTGTTACATTACATTCATTAGTAGCAGTGAGAAAAACATCACGGGGTGGTGCGCATTGTATGGGTGTGTGTTACATTACATTCACTAGTAGCAGTGGGAAAAACATCACGGGGTGGTGGGCATTGTATGGGTGTGTGTTACATTACATTCACTAGTAGGAGTGAGAAAAACATCACGGGGTGGTGCGCCTTGTATGGGTGTGTGTTACATTACATTCACTAGTAGGAGTGAGAAAAACATCACGGGGTGGTGCGCCTTGTATGGGTGTGTGTTACATTAGATTCACTAGTAGGAGTGAGAAAAAAATCACGGTTTGGTGCGCCTTGTATGGGTGTGTGTTACATTAGATTCACTAGTAGGAGTGAGAAAAACATCACGGGGTGGTGCGCCTTGTATGGGTGTGTGTTACATTACATTCACTAGTAGCAGTGAGAAAAACATCACGGGGTGGTGCGCCTTGTATGGGTGTGTGTTACATTAGATTCACTAGTAGGAGTGAGAAAAACATCACGGGGTGGTGCGCATTGTATGGGTGTGTGTTACATTACATTCACTAGTAGCAGTGAGAAAAACATCACGGGGTGGTGCGCATTGTATGGGTGTGTGTTACATTACATTCACTAGTAGCAGTGAGAAAAACATCACGGGGTGGTGCGCATTGTATGGGTGTGTGTTACATTACATTCACTAGTAGCAGTGAGAAAAACATCACGGGGTGGTGCGCATTTTATGGGTGTCTGTTACATTACATTCACTAGTAGCAGTGAGAAAAACATCACGGGGTGGTGCGCATTGTATGGGCGTGTGTTACATTACATTCACTAGTAGCAGTGAGAAAAACATCACGGGGTGGTGCGCCTTGTATGGGCGTGTGTTACATTACATTCACTAGTAGCAGTGAGAAAAACATCACGGGGTGGTGCGCCTTGTATGGGCGTGGGTTACATTAGATTCAGTAGTAGCAGTGAGAAAAACATCACGGGGTGGTGCGCCTTGTATGGGCGTGTGTTACATTAGAGTCACTAGTAGCAGTGAGAAAAACATGACGGGGTGGTGCGCCTTGTATGGGTGTGTGTTACATTACATTCACTAGTAGGAGTGAGAAAAACATCACGGGGTGGTGCACCTTGTATGGGCATGTGTTACATTAGATTCAGTAGTAGCAGTGAGAAAAACATCACGGGGTGGTGCGCCTTGTATGGGCGTGTGTTACATTAGATTCACTAGTAGGAGTGAGAAAAACATCACGGGGTGGTGCGCCTTGTATGGGTGTGTGTTACATTACATTCACTAGTAGGAGTGGGAAAAACATCACGGGGTGGTGCGCCTTGTATGGGTGTGTGTTACATTACATTCACCAGTAGGAGTGAGAAAAACATCACGGGGTGGTGCGCCTTGTATGGGTGTGTGTTACATTACATTCACCAGTAGGAGTGAGAAAAACATCACGGGGTGGTGCGCCTTGTATGGGTGTGTGTTACATTAGATTCACCAGTAGGAGTGAGAAAAACATCACGGGGTGGTGCGCTTGTATGGGTGTGTGTTACATTAGATTCACTAGTAGGAGTGAGAAAAACATCACGGGGTGGTGCGCATTGTATGGGTGTGTGTTACATTAGATTCACTAGTAGGAGTGAGAAAAACATCACGGGGTGGTGCGCATTGTATGGGTGTGTGTTACATTAGATTCACTAGTAGGAGTGAGAAAAACATCACGGGGTGGTGCGCATTGTATGGGTGTGTGTTACATTAGATTCACTAGTAGGAGTGAGAAAAACATCACGGGGTGGTGCGCATTGTATGGGTGTGTGTTACATTAGATTCACTAGTAAGAGTGAGAAAAACATCACGGGGTGGTGCGCATTGTATGGGTGTGTGTTACATTAGATTCACTAGTAGCAGTGAGAAAAACATCACGGGGTGGTGCGCATTGTATGGGTGTGTGTTACATTAGATTCACTAGTAGGAGTGAGAAAAACATCACGGGGTGGTGCGCATTGTATTGGTGTGTGTTACATTACATTCACTAGTAGCAGTGAGAAAAACATCACGGGGTGGTGCGCATTCTATGGGTGTGTGTTACATTACATTCACTAGTAGCAGTGAGAAAAACATCACGGGGTGGTGCGCATTGTATGGGTGTGTGTTACATTACATTCACTAGTAGGAGTGAGAAAAACATCACGGGGTGGTGCGCATAGTATGGGTGTGTGTTACATTACATTCACTAGTAGGAGTGAGAAAAACATCACGGGGTGGTGCGCATTGTATGGGTGTGTGTTACATTACATTCACTACTAGGAGTGAGAAAAACATCACGGGGTGGTGCGCATTGTATGGGTGTGTGTTACATTAGATTCACTAGTAGCAGTGAGAAAAACATCACGGGGTGGTGCGCATTGTATGGGTGTGTGTTACATTAGATTCACTAGTAGCAGTGAGAAAAACATCACGGGGTGGTGCGCATTGTATGGGTGTGTGTTACATTAGATTCACTAGTAGCAGTGAGAAAAACATCACGGGGTGGTGCGCATTGTATGGGTGTGTGTTACATTAGATTCACTAGTAGGAGGGAGAAAAACATCACGGGGTGGTGCGCATTGTATGGGTGTGTGTTACATTAGATTCACTAGTAGCAGTGAGAAAAACATCACGGGGTGGTGCGCATTGTATGGGTGTGTGTTACATTAGATTCACTAGTAGGAGTGAGAAAAACATCACGGGGTGGTGCGCATTGTATGTGTGTGTGTTACATTAGATTTACTAGTAGGAGTGAGAAAAACATCACGGGGTGGTGCGCATTGTATGGGTGTGTGTTACATTAGATTCACTAGTAGGAGTGAGAAAAACATCACGGGGTGGTGCGCATTGTATGGGTGTGTGTTACATTAGATTCACTAGTAGCAGTGAGGAAAACATCACGGGGTGGTGCGCATTGTATGGGTGTGTGTTACATTAGATTCACTAGTTGCAGTGAGAAAAACATCACGGAGTGGTGCGCATTGTATGGGTGTGTGTTACATTAGATTCACTAGTAGCAGTGAGAAAAACATCACGGGGTGGTGCGCATTGTATGGGTGTGTGTTACATTAGATTCACTAGTAGGAGTGAGAAAAACATCACGGGGTGGTGCGCATTGTATGTGTGTGTGTTACATTAGATTTACTAGTAGGAGTGAGAAAAACATCACGGGGTGGTGCGCATTGTATGGGTGTGTGTTACATTAGATTCACTAGTTGCAGTGAGAAAAACATCACGGGGTGGTGCGCATTGTATGGGTGTGTGTTACATTAGATTCACTAGTAGCAGTGAGAAAAACATCACGGGGTGGTGCGCATTGTATGGGTGTGTGTTACATTAGATTCACTAGTAGCAGTGAGAAAAACATCACGGGGTGGTGCGCATTGTATGGGTGTGTGTTACATTAGATTCACTAGTAGCAGTGAGAAAAACATCACGGGGTCGTGCGCATTGTACGGGTGTGTGTTACATTAGATTCACTAGTAGGAGTGAGAAAAACATCACGGGGTGGTGCGCATTGTATGGGTGTGTGTTACATTAGATTCACTAGTAGCAGTGAGAAAAACATCACGGGGTGGTGCGCATTGTATGGGTGTGTGTTACATTACATTCACTAGTAGCAGTGAGAAAAACATCACGGGGTGGTGCGCATTGTATGGGTGTGTGTTACGTTAGATTCACTAGTAGCAGTGAGAAAAACATCACGGGGTGGTGCGCATTGTATGGGTGTGTGTTACATTAGATTCACTAGTAGCAGTGAGAAAAACATCACGGGGTGGTGCGCATTGTATGGGTGTGTGTTACATTACATTCAATAGTAGCAGTGAGAAAAACATCACGGGGTGGTGCGCATTGTATGGGTGTGTGTTACATTACATTCACTAGTAGGAGTGAGAAAAACATCACGGGGTGGTGCGCATTGTATGGGTGTGTGTTTCATTACATTCACTAGTAGGAGTGAGAAAAACATCACGGGGTGGTGCGCATTGTATGGGTGTGTGTTACATTACATTCTCTAGTAGGAGTGAGAAAAACATCACGGGGTGGTGCGCATTGTATGGGTGTTTGTTACATGAGATTCACTAGTAGCAGTGAGAAAAACATCACGGGGTGGTGCGCATTGTATGGGTGTGTGTTACATTAGATTCACTAGTAGGAGTGAGAAAAACATCACGGGGTGGTGCGCATTGTATTGGTGTGTGTTACATTACATTCACTAGTAGCAGTGAGAAAAACATCACGGGGTGGTGCGCATTCTATGGGTGTGTGTTACATTACATTCACTAGTAGCAGTGAGAAAAACATCACGGGGTGGTGCGCATTGTATGGGTGTGTGTTACATTACATTCACTAGTAGGAGTGAGAAAAACATCACGGGGTGGTGCGCATAGTATGGGTGTGTGTTACATTACATTCACAAGTAGGAGTGAGAAAAACATCACGGGGTGGTGCGCATTGTATGGGTGTGTGTTACATTACATTCACTACTAGGAGTGAGAAAAACATCACGGGGTGGTGCGCATTGTATGGGTGTGTGTTACATTACATTCACTAGTAGCAGTGAGAAAAACATCACGGGGTGGTGCGCATTGTATGGGTGTGTGTTACATTACATTCACTAGTAGCAGTGAGAAAAACATCACGAGGTGGTGCGCATTGTATGGGTGTGTGTTACATTACATTCACTAGTAGCAGTGGGAAAAACATCACGGGGTGGTGGGCATTGTATGGGTGTGTGTTACATTACATTCACTAGTAGGAGTGAGAAAAACATCACGGGGTGGTGCGCCTTGTATGGGTGTGTGTTACATTACATTCACTAGTAGGAGTGAGAAAAACATCACGGGGTGGTGCGCCTTGTATGGGTGTGTGTTACATTAGATTCACTAGTAGGAGTGAGAAAAACATCACGGTTTGGTGCGCCTTGTATGGGTGTGTGTTACATTAGATTCACTAGTAGGAGTGAGAAAAACATCACGGGGTGGTGCGCCTTGTATGGGTGTGTGTTACATTACATTCACTAGTAGCAGTGAGAAAAACATCACGGGGTGGTGCGCCTTGTATGGGTGTGTGTTACATTAGATTCACTAGTAGGAGTGAGAAAAACATCACGGGGTGGTGCGCATTGTATGGGTGTGTGTTACATTACATTCACTAGTAGCAGTGAGAAAAACATCACGGGGTGGTGCGCATTGTATGGGTGTGTGTTACATTACATTCACTAGTAGCAGTGAGAAAAACATCACGGGGTGGTGCGCATTTTATGGGTGTGTGTTACATTACATTCACTAGCAGCAGTGAGAAAAACATCACGGGGTGGTGCCCATTGTATGGGCGTGTGTTACATTACATTCACTAGTAGCAGTGAGAAAAACATCACGGGGTGGTGCGCCTTGTATGGGCGTGTGTTACATTACATTCACTAGTAGCAGTGAGAAAAACATCACGGGGTGGTGCGCCTTGTATGGGCGTGTGTTACATTAGATTCAGTAGTAGCAGTGAGAAAAACATCACGGGGTGGTGCGCCTTGTATGGGCATGTGTTACATTAGAGTCACTAGTAGCAGTGAGAAAAACATGACGGGGTGGTGCGCCTTGTATGGGTGTGTGTTACATTACATTCACTAGTAGGAGTGAGAAAAACATCACGGGGTGGTGCACCTTGTATGGGCGTGTGTTACATTAGATTCAGTAGTAGCAGTGAGAAAAACATCACGGGGTGGTGCGCCTTGTATGGGCGTGTGTTACATTAGATTCACTAGTAGGAGTGAGAAAAACATCACGGGGTGGTGCGCCTTGTATGGGTGTGTGTTACATTACATTCACTAGTAGGAGTGGGAAAAACATCACGGGGTGGTGCGCCTTGTATGGGTGTGTGTTACATTACATTCACAAGTAGGAGTGAGAAAAACATCACGGGGTGGTGCGCCTTGTATGGGTGTGTGTTACATTACATTCACCAGTAGGAGTGAGAAAAACATCACGGGGTGGTGCGCCTTGTATGGGTGTGTGTTACATTACATTCACCAGTAGGAGTGAGAAAAACATCACGGGGTGGTGCGCCTTGTATGGGTGTGTGTTACATTAGATTCACCAGTAGGAGTGAGAAAAACATCACGGGGTGGTGCGCTTGTATGGGTGTGTGTTACATTTGATTCACTAGTAGGAGTGAGAAAAACATCACGGGGTGGTGCGCATTGTATGGGTGTGTGTTACATTAGATTCACTAGTAGGAGTGAGAAAAACATCACGGGGTGTTGCGCATTGTATGGGTGTGTGTTACATTAGATTCACTAGTAGGAGTGAGAAAAACATCACGGGGTGGTGCGCATTGTATGGGTGTGTGTTACATTAGATTCACTAGTAGCAGTGAGAAAAACATCACGGGGTGGTGCGCATTGTATGGGTGTGTGTTACATTACATTCACTAGTAGCAGTGAGAAAAACATCACGGGGTGGTGCGCATTGTATGGGTGTGTGTTACATTACATTCACTAGTAGGAGTGAGAAAAACATCACGGGGTGGTGCGCATTGTATGGGTGTGTGTTACATTACATTCACTAGTAGGAGTGAGAAAAACATCACGGGGTGGTGCGCCTTGTATGGGCGTGTGTTACATTAGATTCAGTAGTAGCAGTGAGAAAAACATCACGGGGTGGTGCGCATTGTATGGGTGTGTGTTACATTAGATTCACTAGTAGGAGTGAGAAAAACATCACGGGGTGGTGCGCATTGTATGGGTGTGTGTTACATTAGATTCACTAGTAAGAGTGAGAAAAACATCACGGGGTGGTGCGCATTGTATGGGTGTGTGTTACATTAGATTCACTAGTAGCAGTGAGAAAAACATCACGGGGTGGTGCGCATTGTATGGGTGTGTGTTACATTAGATTCACTAGTAGGAGTGAGAAAAACATCACGGGGTGGTGCGCATTGTATTGGTGTGTGTTACATTACATTCACTAGTAGCAGTGAGAAAAACATCACGGGGTGGTGCGCATTCTATGGGTGTGTGTTACATTACATTCACTAGTAGCAGTGAGAAAAACATCACGTGGTGGTGCGCATTGTATGGGTGTGTGTTACATTACATTCACTAGTAGGAGTGAGAAAAACATCACGGGGTGGTGCGCATAGTATGGGTGTGTGTTACATTACATTCACTAGTAGGAGTGAGAAAAACATCACGGGGTGGTGCGCATTGTATGGGTGTGTGTTACATTACATTCACTACTAGAATTGAGAAAAACATCACGGGGTGGTGCGCATTGTATGGGTGTGTGTTACATTAGATTCACTAGTAGCAGTGAGAAAAACATCACGGGGTGGTGCGCATTGTATGGGTGTGTGTTACATTAGATTCACTAGTAGCAGTGAGAAAAACATCACGGGGTGGTGCGCATTGTATGGGTGTGTGTTACATTAGATTCACTAGTAGCAGTGAGAAAAACATCACGGGGTGGTGCGCATTGTATGGGTGTGTGTTACATTAGATTCACTAGTAGGAGTGAGAAAAACATCACGGGGTGGTGCGCATTGTATGGGTGTGTGTTACATTAGATTCACTAGTAGCAGTGAGAAAAACATCACGGGGTGGTGCGCATTGTATGGGTGTGTGTTACATTAGATTCACTAGTAGGAGTGAGAAAAACATCACGGGGTGGTGCGCATTGTATGTGTGTGTGTTACATTAGATTTACTAGTAGGAGTGAGAAAAACATCACGGGGTGGTGCGCATTGTATGGGTGTGTGTTACATTAGATTCACTAGTAGGAGTGAGAAAAACATCACGGGGTGGTGCGCATTGTATGGGTGTGTGTTACATTAGATTCACTAGTAGCAGTGAGGAAAACATCACGGGGTGGTGCGCATTGTATGGGTGTGTGTTACATTAGATTCACTAGTTGCAGTGAGAAAAACATCACGGGGTGGTGCGCATTGTATGGGTGTGTGTTACATTAGATTCACTAGTAGCAGTGAGAAAAACATCACGGGGTGGTGCGCATTGTATGGGTGTGTGTTACATTAGATTCACTAGTAGGAGTGAGAAAAACATCACGGGGTGGTGCGCATTGTATGTGTGTGTGTTACATTAGATTTACTAGTAGGAGTGAGAAAAACATCACGGGGTGGTGCGCATTGTATGGGTGTGTGTTACATTAGATTCACTAGTTGCAGTGAGAAAAACATCACGGGGTGGTGCGCATTGTATGGGTGTGTGTTACATTAGATTCACTAGTAGCAGTGAGAAAAACATCACGGGGTGGTGCGCATTGTATGGGTGTGTGTTACATTAGATTCACTAGTAGCAGTGAGAAAAACATCACGGGGTGGTGCGCATTGTATGGGTGTGTGTTACATTAGATTCACTAGTAGCAGTGAGAAAAACATCACGGGGTCGTGCGCATTGTACGGGTGTGTGTTACATTAGATTCACTAGTAGGAGTGAGAAAAACATCACGGGGTGGTGCGCATTGTATGGGTGTGTGTTACATTAGATTCACTAGTAGCAGTGAGAAAAACATCACGGGGTGGTGCGCATTGTATGGGTGTGTGTTACATTACATTCACTAGTAGCAGTGAGAAAAACATCACGGGGTGGTGCGCATTGTATGGGTGTGTGTTACGTTAGATTCACTAGTAGCAGTGAGAAAAACATCACGGGGTGGTGCGCATTGTATGGGTGTGTGTTACATTAGATTCACTAGTAGCAGTGAGAAAAACATCACGGGGTGGTGCGCATTGTATGGGTGTGTGTTACATTACATTCAATAGTAGCAGTGAGAAAAACATCACGGGGTGGTGCGCATTGTATGGGTGTGTGTTACATTACATTCACTAGTAGGAGTGAGAAAAACATCACGGGGTGGTGCGCATTGTATGGGTGTGTGTTTCATTACATTCACTAGTAGGAGTGAGAAAAACATCACGGGGTGGTGCGCATTGTATGGGTGTGTGTTACATTACATTCTCTAGTAGGAGTGAGAAAAACATCACGGGGTGGTGCGCATTGTATGGGTGTTTGTTACATGAGATTCACTAGTAGCAGTGAGAAAAACATCACGGGGTGGTGCGCATTGTATGGGTGTGTGTTACATTAGATTCACTAGTAGGAGTGAGAAAAACATCACGGGGTGGTGCGCATTGTATTGGTGTGTGTTACATTACATTCACTAGTAGCAGTGAGAAAAACATCACGGGGTGGTGCGCATTCTATGGGTGTGTGTTACATTACATTCACTAGTAGCAGTGAGAAAAACATCACGGGGTGGTGCGCATTGT
Organism: Cavia porcellus; assembly: GCF_034190915.1. Classification (NCBI taxonomy): domain Eukaryota; kingdom Metazoa; phylum Chordata; class Mammalia; order Rodentia; family Caviidae; genus Cavia; species Cavia porcellus. The sequence goes on from NW_026947537.1 coordinate 2,923,255, forward strand.
ATGGGTGTGTGTTACATTACATTCACTAGTAGGAGTGAGAAAAACATCACGGGGTGATGCGCATAGTATGGGTGTGTGTTACATTACATTCACAAGTAGGAGTGAGAAAAACATCACGGGGTGGTGCGCATTGTATGGGTGTGTGTTACATTACATTCACTACTAGGAGTGAGAAAAACATCACGGGGCGGTGCGCATTGTATGGGTGTGTGTTACATTAGATTCACTAGTAGCAGTGAGAAAAACATCACGGGGTGGTGCGCATTGTATGGGTGTGTGTTACATTAGATTCACTAGTAGGAGTGAGAAAAACATCACGGGGTGGTGCGCATTGTATGTGTGTGTGTTACATTAGATTTACTAGTAGGAGTGAGAAAAACATCACGGGGTGGTGCGCATTGTATGGGTGTGTGTCACATTAGATTCACTAGTAGGAGTGAGAAAAACATCATGGGGTGGTGCGCATTGTATGTGTGTGTGTCTCATTAGATTCCCTAGTAGGAGTGAGAAAAACATCACGGGGTGGTGCGCATTGTATGGGTGTGTGTTACATTACATTCACTAGTAGCAGTGAGAAAAACATCACGGGGTGGTGCGCATTGTATGGGTGTGTGTTACATTACATTCACTAGTAGCAGTGAGAAAAACATCACGAGGTGGTGCGCATTGTATGGGTGTGTGTTACATTACATTCACTAGTAGCAGTGGGAAAAACATCACGGGGTGGTGGGCATTGTATGGGTGTGTGTTACATTACATTCACTAGTAGGAGTGAGAAAAACATCACGGGGTGGTGCGCCTTGTATGGGTGTGTGTTACATTACATTCACTAGTAGGAGTGAGAAAAACATCACGGGGTGGTGCGCCTTGTATGGGTGTGTGTTACATTAGATTCACTAGTAGGAGTGAGAAAAACATCACGGTTTGGTGCGCCTTGTATGGGTGTGTGTTACATTAGATTCACTAGTAGGAGTGAGAAAAACATCACGGGGTGGTGCGCCTTGTATGGGTGTGTGTTACATTACATTCACTAGTAGCAGTGAGAAAAACATCACGGGGTGGTGCGCCTTGTATGGGTGTGTGTTACATTAGATTCACTAGTAGGAGTGAGAAAAACATCACGGGGTGGTGCGCATTGTATGGGTGTGTGTTACATTACATTCACTAGTAGCAGTGAGAAAAACATCACGGGGTGGTGCGCATTGTATGGGTGTGTGTTACATTACATTCACTAGTAGCAGTGAGAAAAACATCACGGGGTGGTGCGCATTTTATGGGTGTGTGTTACATTACATTCACTAGCAGCAGTGAGAAAAACATCACGGGGTGGTGCCCATTGTATGGGCGTGTGTTACATTACATTCACTAGTAGCAGTGAGAAAAACATCACGGGGTGGTGCGCCTTGTATGGGCGTGTGTTACATTAGATTCAGTAGTAGCAGTGAGAAAAACATCACGGGGTGGTGCGCCTTGTATGGGCGTGTGTTACATTAGATTCAGTAGTAGCAGTGAGAAAAACATCACGGGGTGGTGCGCCTTGTATGGGCATGTGTTACATTAGAGTCACTAGTAGCAGTGAGAAAAACATGACGGGGTGGTGCGCCTTGTATGGGTGTGTGTTACATTACATTCACTAGTAGGAGTGAGAAAAACATCACGGGGTGGTGCACCTTGTATGGGCGTGTGTTACATTAGATTCAGTAGTAGCAGTGAGAAAAACATCACGGGGTGGTGCGCCTTGTATGGGCGTGTGTTACATTAGATTCACTAGTAGGAGTGAGAAAAACATCACGGGGTGGTGCGCCTTGTATGGGTGTGTGTTACATTACATTCACTAGTAGGAGTGGGAAAAACATCACGGGGTGGTGCGCCTTGTATGGGTGTGTGTTACATTACATTCACAAGTAGGAGTGAGAAAAACATCACGGGGTGGTGCGCCTTGTATGGGTGTGTGTTACATTACATTCACCAGTAGGAGTGAGAAAAACATCACGGGGTGGTGCGCCTTGTATGGGTGTGTGTTACATTACATTCACCAGTAGGAGTGAGAAAAACATCACGGGGTGGTGCGCCTTGTATGGGTGTGTGTTACATTAGATTCACCAGTAGGAGTGAGAAAAACATCACGGGGTGGTGCGCTTGTATGGGTGTGTGTTACATTAGATTCACTAGTAGGAGTGAGAAAAACATCACGGGGTGGTGCGCATTGTATGGGTGTGTGTTACATTAGATTCACTAGTAGGAGTGAGAAAAACATCACGGGGTGTTGCGCATTGTATGGGTGTGTGTTACATTAGATTCACTAGTAGGAGTGAGAAAAACATCACGGGGTGGTGCGCATTGTATGGGTGTGTGTTACATTAGATTCACTAGTAGGAGTGAGAAAAACATCACGGGGTGGTGCGCATTGTATGGGTGTGTGTTACATTAGATTCACTAGTAAGAGTGAGAAAAACATCACGGGGTGGTGCGCATTGTATGGGTGTGTGTTACATTAGATTCACTAGTAGCAGTGAGAAAAACATCACGGGGTGGTGCGCATTGTATGGGTGTGTGTTACATTAGATTCACTAGTAGGAGTGAGAAAAACATCACGGGGTGGTGCGCATTGTATGGGTGTGTGTTACATTAGATTCACTAGTAGCAGTGAGAAAAACATCACGGGGTGGTGCGCATTGTATGGGTGTGTGTTACATTACATTCAATAGTAGCAGTGAGAAAAACATCACGGGGTGGTGCGCATTGTATGGGTGTGTGTTACATTACATTCACTAGTAGGAGTGAGAAAAACATCACGGGGTGGTGCGCATTGTATGGGTGTGTGTTTCATTACATTCACTAGTAGGAGTGAGAAAAACATCACGGGGTGGTGCGCATTGTATGGGTGTGTGTTACATTACATTCTCTAGTAGGAGTGAGAAAAACATCACGGGGTGGTGCGCATTGTATGGGTGTTTGTTACATGAGATTCACTAGTAGCAGTGAGAAAAACATCACGGGGTGGTGCGCATTGTATGGGTGTGTGTTACATTAGATTCACTAGTAGGAGTGAGAAAAACATCACGGGGTGGTGCGCATTGTATTGGTGTGTGTTACATTACATTCACTAGTAGCAGTGAGAAAAACATCACGGGGTGGTGGGCATTCTATGGGTGTGTGTTACATTACATTCACTAGTAGCAGTGAGAAAAACATCACGGGGTGGTGCGCATTGTATGGGTGTGTGTTACATTACATTCACTAGTAGGAGTGAGAAAAACATCACGGGGTGGTGCGCATAGTATGGGTGTGTGTTACATTACATTCACAAGTAGGAGTGAGAAAAACATCACGGGGTGGTGCGCATTGTATGGGTGTGTGTTACATTACATTCACTACTAGGAGTGAGAAAAACATCACGGGGCGGTGCGCATTGTATGGGTGTGTGTTACATTAGATTCACTAGTAGCAGTGAGAAAAACATCACGGGGTGGTGCGCATTGTATGGGTGTGTGTTACATTAGATTCACTAGTAGGAGTGAGAAAAACATCACGGGGTGGTGCGCATTGTATGTGTGTGTGTTACATTAGATTTACTAGTAGGAGTGAGAAAAACATCACGGGGTGGTGCGCATTGTATGGGTGTGTGTCACATTAGATTCACTAGTAGGAGTGAGAAAAACATCATGGGGTGGTGCGCATTGTATGTGTGTGTGTCTCATTAGATTCCCTAGTAGGAGTGAGAAAAACATCACGGGGTGGTGCGCATTGTATGGGTGTGTGTTACATTACATTCACTAGTAGCAGTGAGAAAAACATCACGGGGTGGTGCGCATTGTATGGGTGTGTGTTACATTACATTCACTAGTAGCAGTGAGAAAAACATCACGAGGTGGTGCGCATTGTATGGGTGTGTGTTACATTACATTCACTAGTAGCAGTGGGAAAAACATCACGGGGTGGTGGGCATTGTATGGGTGTGTGTTACATTACATTCACTAGTAGGAGTGAGAAAAACATCACGGGGTGGTGCGCCTTGTATGGGTGTGTGTTACATTACATTCACTAGTAGGAGTGAGAAAAACATCACGGGGTGGTGCGCCTTGTATGGGTGTGTGTTACATTAGATTCACTAGTAGGAGTGAGAAAAACATCACGGTTTGGTGCACCTTGTATGGGTGTGTGTTACATTAGATTCACTAGTAGGAGTGAGAAAAACATCACGGGGTGGTGCGCCTTGTATGGGTGTGTGTTACATTACATTCACTAGTAGCAGTGAGAAAAACATCATGGGGTGGTGCGCCTTGTATGGGTGTGTGTTACATTAGATTCACTAGTAGGAGTGAGAAAAACATCACGGGGTGGTGCGCATTGTATGGGTGTGTGTTACATTACATTCACTAGTAGCAGTGAGAAAAACATCACGGGGTGGTGCGCATTGTATGGGTGTGTGTTACATTACATTCACTAGTAGCAGTGAGAAAAACATCACGGGGTGGTGCGCATTGTATGGGTGTGTGTTACATTACATTCACTAGTAGCAGTGAGAAAAACATCACGGGGTGGTGCGCATTTTATGGGTGTGTGTTACATTACATTCACTAGCAGCAGTGAGAAAAACATCACGGGGTGGTGCGCATTGTATGGGCGTGTGTTACATTACATTCACTAGTAGCAGTGAGAAAAACATCACGGGGTGGTGCGCCTTGTATGGGCGTGTGTTACATTACATTCACTAGTAGCAGTGAGAAAAACATCATGGGGTGGTGCGCCTTGTATGGGCGTGTGTTACATTAGATTCAGTAGTAGCAGTGAGAAAAACATCACGGGGTGGTGCGCCTTGTATGGGCATGTGTTACATTAGAGTCACTAGTAGCAGTGAGAAAAACATGACGGGGTGGTGCGCCTTGTATGGGTGTGTGTTACATTACATTCACTAGTAGGAGTGAGAAAAACATCACGGGGTGGTGCACCTTGTATGGGCGTGTGTTACATTAGATTCAGTAGTAGCAGTGAGAAAAACATCACGGGGTGGTGCGCCTTGTATGGGCGTGTGTTACATTAGATTCACTAGTAGGAGTGAGAAAAACATCACGGGGTGGTGCGCCTTGTATGGGTGTGTGTTACATTACATTCACTAGTAGGAGTGGGAAAAACATCACGGGGTGGTGCGCCTTGTATGGGTGTGTGTTACATTACATTCACAAGTAGGAGTGAGAAAAACATCACGGGGTGGTGCGCCTTGTATGGGTGTGTGTTACATTACATTCACCAGTAGGAGTGAGAAAAACATCACGGGGTGGTGCGCCTTGTATGGGTGTGTGTTACATTACATTCACCAGTAGGAGTGAGAAAAACATCACGGGGTGGTGCGCCTTGTATGGGTGTGTGTTACATTAGATTCACCAGTAGGAGTGAGAAAAACATCACGGGGTGGTGCGCTTGTATGGGTGTGTGTTACATTAGATTCACTAGTAGGAGTGAGAAAAACATCACGGGGTGGTGCGCATTGTATGGGTGTGTGTTACATTAGATTCACTAGTAGGAGTGAGAAAAACATCACGGGGTGTTGCGCATTGTATGGGTGTGTGTTACATTAGATTCACTAGTAGGAGAAAAACATCACGGGGTGGTGCGCATTGTATTGGTGTGTGTTACATTACATTCACTAGTAGCAGTGAGAAAAACATCACGGGGTGGTGCGCATTCTATGGGTGTGTGTTACATTACATTCACTAGTAGCAGTGAGAAAAACATCACGGGGTGGTGCGCATTGTATGGGTGTGTGTTACATTACATTCACTAGTAGGAGTGAGAAAAACATCACGGGGTGGTGCGCATAGTATGGGTGTGTGTTACATTACATTCACAAGTAGGAGTGAGAAAAACATCACGGGGTGGTGCGCATTGTATGGGTGTGTGTTACATTACATTCACTACTAGGAGTGAGAAAAACATCACGGGGCGGTGCGCATTGTATGGGTGTGTGTTACATTAGATTCACTAGTAGCAGTGAGAAAAACATCACGGGGTGGTGCGCATTGTATGGGTGTGTGTTACATTAGATTCACTAGTAGGAGTGAGAAAAACATCACGGGGTGGTGCGCATTGTATGTGTGTGTGTTACATTAGATTTACTAGTAGGAGTGAGAAAAACATCACGGGGTGGTGCGCATTGTATGGGTGTGTGTCACATTAGATTCACTAGTAGGAGTGAGAAAAACATCATGGGGTGGTGCGCATTGTATGTGTGTGTGTCTCATTAGATTCCCTAGTAGGTGTGAGAAAAACATCACGGGGTGGTGCGCATTGTATGGGTGTGTGTTACATTACATTCACTAGTAGCAGTGAGAAAAACATCACGGGGTGGTGCGCATTGTATGGGTGTGTGTTACATTACATTCACTAGTAGCAGTGAGAAAAACATCACGAGGTGGTGCGCATTGTATGGGTGTGTGTTACATTACATTCACTAGTAGCAGTGGGAAAAACATCACGGGGTGGTGGGCATTGTATGGGTGTGTGTTACATTACATTCACTAGTAGGAGTGAGAAAAACATCACGGGGTGGTGCGCCTTGTATGGGTGTGTGTTACATTACATTCACTAGTAGGAGTGAGAAAAACATCACGGGGTGGTGCGCCTTGTATGGGTGTGTGTTACATTAGATTCACTAGTAGGAGTGAGAAAAACATCACGGTTTGGTGCGCCTTGTATGGGTGTGTGTTACATTAGATTCACTAGTAGGAGTGAGAAAAACATCACGGGGTGGTGCGCCTTGTATGGGTGTGTGTTACATTACATTCACTAGTAGCAGTGAGAAAAACATCACGGGGTGGTGCGCCTTGTATGGGTGTGTGTTACATTAGATTCACTAGTAGGAGTGAGAAAAACATCACGGGGTGGTGCGCATTGTATGGGTGTGTGTTACATTACATTCACTAGTAGCAGTGAGAAAAACATCACGGGGTGGTGCGCATTGTATGGGTGTGTGTTACATTACATTCACTAGTAGCAGTGAGAAAAACATCACGGGGTGGTGCGCATTGTATGGGTGTGTGTTACATTACATTCACTAGTAGCAGTGAGAAAAACATCACGGGGTGGTGCGCATTTTATGGGTGTGTGTTACATTACATTCACTAGCAGCAGTGAGAAAAACATCACGGGGTGGTGCGCATTGTATGGGCGTGTGTTACATTACATTCACTAGTAGCAGTGAGAAAAACATCACGGGGTGGTGCGCCTTGTATGGGCGTGTGTTACATTACATTCACTAGTAGCAGTGAGAAAAACATCACGGGGTGGTGCGCCTTGTATGGGCGTGTGTTACATTAGATTGAGTAGTAGCAGTGAGAAAAAACATCACGGGGTGGTGCGCCTTGTATGGGCATGTGTTACATTAGAGTCACTAGTAGCAGTGAGAAAAACATGACGGGGTGGTGCGCCTTGTATGGGTGTGTGTTACATTACATTCACTAGTAGGAGTGAGAAAAACATCACGGGGTGGTGCACCTTGTATGGGCGTGTGTTACATTAGATTCAGTAGTAGCAGTGAGAAAAACATCACGGGGTGGTGCGCCTTGTATGGGCGTGTGTTACATTAGATTCACTAGTAGGAGTGAGAAAAACATCACGGGGTGGTGCGCCTTGTATGGGTGTGTGTTACATTACATTCACTAGTAGGAGTGGGAAAAACATCACGGGGTGGTGCGCCTTGTATGGGTGTGTGTTACATTACATTCACAAGTAGGAGTGAGAAAAACATCACGGGGTGGTGCGCCTTGTATGGGTGTGTGTTACATTACATTCACCAGTAGGAGTGAGAAAAACATCACGGGGTGGTGCGCCTTGTATGGGTGTGTGTTACATTACATTCACCAGTAGGAGTGAGAAAAACATCACGGGGTGGTGCGCCTTGTATGGGTGTGTGTTACATTAGATTCACCAGTAGGAGTGAGAAAAACATCACGGGGTGGTGCGCTTGTATGGGTGTGTGTTACATTAGATTCACTAGTAGGAGTGAGAAAAACATCACGGGGTGGTGCGCATTGTATGGGTGTGTGTTACATTAGATTCACTAGTAGGAGTGAGAAAAACATCACGGGGTGTTGCGCATTGTATGGGTGTGTGTTACATTAGATTCACTAGTAGGAGTGAGAAAAACATCACGGGGTGGTGCGCATTGTATGGGTGTGTGTTACATTAGATTCACTAGTAGGAGTGAGAAAAACATCACGGGGTGGTGCGCATTGTATGGGTGTGTGTTACATTAGATTCACTAGTAAGAGTGAGAAAAACATCACGGGGTGGTGCGCATTGTATGGGTGTGTGTTACATTAGATTCACTAGTAGCAGTGAGAAAAACATCACGGGGTGGTGCGCATTGTATGGGTGTGTGTTACATTAGATTCACTAGTAGGAGTGAGAAAAACATCACGGGGTGGTGCGCATTGTATTGGTGTGTGTTACATTACATTCACTAGTAGCAGTGAGAAAAACATCACGGGGTGGTGCGCATTGTATGGGTGTGTGTTACATTACATTCACTAGTAGGAGTGAGAAAAACATCACGGGGTGGTGCGCATAGTATGGGTGTGTGTTACATTACATTCACTAGTAGGAGTGAGAAAAACATCACGGGGTGGTGCACCTTGTATGGGCGTGTGTTACATTAGATTCAGTAGTAGCAGTGAGAAAAACATCACGGGGTGGTGCGCCTTGTATGGGCGTGTGTTACATTAGATTCACTAGTAGGAGTGAGAAAAACATCACGGGGTGGTGCGCCTTGTATGGGTGTGTGTTACATTACATTCACTAGTAGGAGTGGGAAAAACATCACGGGGTGGTGCGCCTTGTATGGGTGTGTGTTACATTACATTCACAAGTAGGAGTGAGAAAAACATCACGGGGTGGTGCGCCTTGTATGGGTGTGTGTTACATTACATTCACCAGTAGGAGTGAGAAAAACATCACGGGGTGGTGCGCCTTGTATGGGTGTGTGTTACATTACATTCACCAGTAGGAGTGAGAAAAACATCACGGGGTGGTGCGCCTTGTATGGGTGTGTGTTACATTAGATTCACCAGTAGGAGTGAGAAAAACATCACGGGGTGGTGCGCTTGTATGGGTGTGTGTTACATTAGATTCACTAGTAGGAGTGAGAAAAACATCACGGGGTGGTGCGCATTGTATGGGTGTGTGTTACATTAGATTCACTAGTAGGAGTGAGAAAAACATCACGGGGTGTTGCGCATTGTATGGGTGTGTGTTACATTAGATTCACTAGTAGGAGTGAGAAAAACATCACGGGGTGGTGCGCATTGTATGGGTGTGTGTTACATTAGATTCACTAGTAGGAGTGAGAAAAACATCACGGGGTGGTGCGCATTGTATGGGTGTGTGTTACATTAGATTCACTAGTAAGAGTGAGAAAAACATCACGGGGTGGTGCGCATTGTATGGGTGTGTGTTACATTAGATTCACTAGTAGCAGTGAGAAAAACATCACGGGGTGGTGCGCATTGTATGGGTGTGTGTTACATTAGATTCACTAGTAGGAGTGAGAAAAACATCACGGGGTGGTGCGCATTGTATGGGTGTGTGTTACATTAGATTCACTAGTAGCAGTGAGAAAAACATCACGGGGTGGTGCGCATTGTATGGGTGTGTGTTACATTACATTCAATAGTAGCAGTGAGAAAAACATCACGGGGTGGTGCGCATTGTATGGGTGTGTGTTACATTACATTCACTAGTAGGAGTGAGAAAAACATCACGGGGTGGTGCGCATTGTATGGGTGTGTGTTTCATTACATTCACTAGTAGGAGTGAGAAAAACATCACGGGGTGGTGCGCATTGTATGGGTGTGTGTTACATTACATTCTCTAGTAGGAGTGAGAAAAACATCACGGGGTGGTGCGCATTGTATGGGTGTTTGTTACATGAGATTCACTAGTAGCAGTGAGAAAAACATCACGGGGTGGTGCGCATTGTATGGGTGTGTGTTACATTAGATTCACTAGTAGGAGTGAGAAAAACATCACGGGGTGGTGCGCATTGTATTGGTGTGTGTTACATTACATTCACTAGTAGCAGTGAGAAAAACATCACGGGGTGGTGGGCATTCTATGGGTGTGTGTTACATTACATTCACTAGTAGCAGTGAGAAAAACATCACGGGGTGGTGCGCATTGTATGGGTGTGTGTTACATTACATTCACTAGTAGGAGTGAGAAAAACATCACGGGGTGGTGCGCATAGTATGGGTGTGTGTTACATTACATTCACAAGTAGGAGTGAGAAAAACATCACGGGGTGGTGCGCATTGTATGGGTGTGTGTTACATTACATTCACTACTAGGAGTGAGAAAAACATCACGGGGCGGTGCGCATTGTATGGGTGTGTGTTACATTAGATTCACTAGTAGCAGTGAGAAAAACATCACGGGGTGGTGCGCATTGTATGGGTGTGTGTTACATTAGATTCACTAGTAGGAGTGAGAAAAACATCACGGGGTGGTGCGCATTGTATGTGTGTGTGTTACATTAGATTTACTAGTAGGAGTGAGAAAAACATCACGGGGTGGTGCGCATTGTATGGGTGTGTGTCACATTAGATTCACTAGTAGGAGTGAGAAAAACATCATGGGGTGGTGCGCATTGTATGTGTGTGTGTCTCATTAGATTCCCTAGTAGGAGTGAGAAAAACATCACGGGGTGGTGCGCATTGTATGGGTGTGTGTTACATTACATTCACTAGTAGCAGTGAGAAAAACATCACGGGGTGGTGCGCATTGTATGGGTGTGTGTTACATTACATTCACTAGTAGCAGTGAGAAAAACATCACGAGGTGGTGCGCATTGTATGGGTGTGTGTTACATTACATTCACTAGTAGCAGTGGGAAAAACATCACGGGGTGGTGGGCATTGTATGGGTGTGTGTTACATTACATTCACTAGTAGGAGTGAGAAAAACATCACGGGGTGGTGCGCCTTGTATGGGTGTGTGTTACATTACATTCACTAGTAGGAGTGAGAAAAACATCACGGGGTGGTGCGCCTTGTATGGGTGTGTGTTACATTAGATTCACTAGTAGGAGTGAGAAAAACATCACGGTTTGGTGCGCCTTGTATGGGTGTGTGTTACATTAGATTCACTAGTAGGAGTGAGAAAAACATCACGGGGTGGTGCGCCTTGTATGGGTGTGTGTTACATTACATTCACTAGTAGCAGTGAGAAAAACATCATGGGGTGGTGCGCCTTGTATGGGTGTGTGTTACATTAGATTCACTAGTAGGAGTGAGAAAAACATCACGGGGTGGTGCGCCTTGTATGGGTGTGTGTTACATTACATTCACTAGTAGGAGTGGGAAAAACATCACGGGGTGGTGCGCCTTGTATGGGTGTGTGTTACATTACATTCACAAGTAGGAGTGAGAAAAACATCACGGGGTGGTGCGCCTTGTATGGGTGTGTGTTACATTACATTCACCAGTAGGAGTGAGAAAAACATCACGGGGTGGTGCGCCTTGTATGGGTGTGTGTTACATTACATTCACCAGTAGGAGTGAGAAAAACATCACGGGGTGGTGCGCCTTGTATGGGTGTGTGTTACATTAGATTCACCAGTAGGAGTGAGAAAAACATCACGGGGTGGTGCGCTTGTATGGGTGTGTGTTACATTAGATTCACTAGTAGGAGTGAGAAAAACATCACGGGGTGGTGCGCATTGTATGGGTGTGTGTTACATTAGATTCACTAGTAGGAGTGAGAAAAACATCACGGGGTGTTGCGCATTGTATGGGTGTGTGTTACATTAGATTCACTAGTAGGAGTGAGAAAAACATCACGGGGTGGTGCGCATTGTATGGGTGTGTGTTACATTAGATTCACTAGTAGGAGTGAGAAAAACATCACGGGGTGGTGCGCATTGTATGGGTGTGTGTTACATTAGATTCACTAGTAAGAGTGAGAAAAACATCACGGGGTGGTGCGCATTGTATGGGTGTGTGTTACATTAGATTCACTAGTAGCAGTGAGAAAAACATCACGGGGTGGTGCGCATTGTATGGGTGTGTGTTACATTAGATTCACTAGTAGGAGTGAGAAAAACATCACGGGGTGGTGCGCATTGTATGGGTGTGTGTTACATTAGATTCACTAGTAGCAGTGAGAAAAACATCACGGGGTGGTGCGCATTGTATGGGTGTGTGTTACATTACATTCAATAGTAGCAGTGAGAAAAACATCACGGGGTGGTGCGCATTGTATGGGTGTGTGTTACATTACATTCACTAGTAGGAGTGAGAAAAACATCACGGGGTGGTGCGCATTGTATGGGTGTGTGTTTCATTACATTCACTAGTAGGAGTGAGAAAAACATCACGGGGTGGTGCGCATTGTATGGGTGTGTGTTACATTACATTCTCTAGTAGGAGTGAGAAAAACATCACGGGGTGGTGCGCATTGTATGGGTGTTTGTTACATGAGATTCACTAGTAGCAGTGAGAAAAACATCACGGGGTGGTGCGCATTGTATGGGTGTGTGTTACATTAGATTCACTAGTAGGAGTGAGAAAAACATCACGGGGTGGTGCGCATTGTATTGGTGTGTGTTACATTACATTCACTAGTAGCAGTGAGAAAAACATCACGGGGTGGTGGGCATTCTATGGGTGTGTGTTACATTACATTCACTAGTAGCAGTGAGAAAAACATCACGGGGTGGTGCGCATTGTATGGGTGTGTGTTACATTACATTCACTAGTAGGAGTGAGAAAAACATCACGGGGTGGTGCGCATAGTATGGGTGTGTGTTACATTACATTCACAAGTAGGAGTGAGAAAAACATCACGGGGTGGTGCGCATTGTATGGGTGTGTGTTACATTACATTCACTACTAGGAGTGAGAAAAACATCACGGGGCGGTGCGCATTGTATGGGTGTGTGTTACATTAGATTCACTAGTAGCAGTGAGAAAAACATCACGGGGTGGTGCGCATTGTATGGGTGTGTGTTACATTAGATTCACTAGTAGGAGTGAGAAAAACATCACGGGGTGGTGCGCATTGTATGTGTGTGTGTTACATTAGATTTACTAGTAGGAGTGAGAAAAACATCACGGGGTGGTGCGCATTGTATGGGTGTGTGTCACATTAGATTCACTAGTAGGAGTGAGAAAAACATCATGGGGTGGTGCGCATTGTATGTGTGTGTGTCTCATTAGATTCCCTAGTAGGAGTGAGAAAAACATCACGGGGTGGTGCGCATTGTATGGGTGTGTGTTACATTACATTCACTAGTAGCAGTGAGAAAAACATCACGGGGTGGTGCGCATTGTATGGGTGTGTGTTACATTACATTCACTAGTAGCAGTGAGAAAAACATCACGAGGTGGTGCGCATTGTATGGGTGTGTGTTACATTACATTCACTAGTAGCAGTGGGAAAAACATCACGGGGTGGTGGGCATTGTATGGGTGTGTGTTACATTACATTCACTAGTAGGAGTGAGAAAAACATCACGGGGTGGTGCGCCTTGTATGGGTGTGTGTTACATTACATTCACTAGTAGGAGTGAGAAAAACATCACGGGGTGGTGCGCCTTGTATGGGTGTGTGTTACATTAGATTCACTAGTAGGAGTGAGAAAAACATCACGGTTTGGTGCGCCTTGTATGGGTGTGTGTTACATTAGATTCACTAGTAGGAGTGAGAAAAACATCACGGGGTGGTGCGCCTTGTATGGGTGTGTGTTACATTACATTCACTAGTAGCAGTGAGAAAAACATCATGGGGTGGTGCGCCTTGTATGGGTGTGTGTTACATTAGATTCACTAGTAGGAGTGAGAAAAACATCACGGGGTGGTGCGCATTGTATGGGTGTGTGTTACATTACATTCACTAGTAGCAGTGAGAAAAACATCACGGGGTGGTGCGCATTGTATGGGTGTGTGTTACATTACATTCACTAGTAGCAGTGAGAAAAACATCACGGGGTGGTGCGCATTGTATGGGTGTGTGTTACATTACATTCACTAGTAGCAGTGAGAAAAACATCACGGGGTGGTGCGCATTTTATGGGTGTGTGTTACATTACATTCACTAGCAGCAGTGAGAAAAACATCACGGGGTGGTGCGCATTGTATGGGCGTGTGTTACATTACATTCACTAGTAGCAGTGAGAAAAACATCACGGGGTGGTGCGCCTTGTATGGGCGTGTGTTACATTACATTCACTAGTAGCAGTGAGAAAAACATCATGGGGTGGTGCGCCTTGTATGGGCGTGTGTTACATTAGATTCAGTAGTAGCAGTGAGAAAAACATCACGGGGTGGTGCGCCTTGTATGGGCATGTGTTACATTAGAGTCACTAGTAGCAGTGAGAAAAACATGACGGGGTGGTGCGCCTTGTATGGGTGTGTGTTACATTACATTCACTAGTAGGAGTGAGAAAAACATCACGGGGTGGTGCACCTTGTATGGGCGTGTGTTACATTAGATTCAGTAGTAGCAGTGAGAAAAACATCACGGGGTGGTGCGCCTTGTATGGGCGTGTGTTACATTAGATTCACTAGTAGGAGTGAGAAAAACATCACGGGGTGGTGCGCCTTGTATGGGTGTGTGTTACATTACATTCACTAGTAGGAGTGGGAAAAACATCACGGGGTGGTGCGCCTTGTATGGGTGTGTGTTACATTACATTCACAAGTAGGAGTGAGAAAAACATCACGGGGTGGTGCGCCTTGTATGGGTGTGTGTTACATTACATTCACCAGTAGGAGTGAGAAAAACATCACGGGGTGGTGCGCCTTGTATGGGTGTGTGTTACATTACATTCACCAGTAGGAGTGAGAAAAACATCACGGGGTGGTGCGCCTTGTATGGGTGTGTGTTACATTAGATTCACCAGTAGGAGTGAGAAAAACATCACGGGGTGGTGCGCTTGTATGGGTGTGTGTTACATTAGATTCACTAGTAGGAGTGAGAAAAACATCACGGGGTGGTGCGCATTGTATGGGTGTGTGTTACATTAGATTCACTAGTAGGAGTGAGAAAAACATCACGGGGTGTTGCGCATTGTATGGGTGTGTGTTACATTAGATTCACTAGTAGGAGAAAAACATCACGGGGTGGTGCGCATTGTATTGGTGTGTGTTACATTACATTCACTAGTAGCAGTGAGAAAAACATCACGGGGTGGTGCGCATTCTATGGGTGTGTGTTACATTACATTCACTAGTAGCAGTGAGAAAAACATCACGGGGTGGTGCGCATTGTATGGGTGTGTGTTACATTACATTCACTAGTAGGAGTGAGAAAAACATCACGGGGTGGTGCGCATAGTATGGGTGTGTGTTACATTACATTCACAAGTAGGAGTGAGAAAAACATCACGGGGTGGTGCGCATTGTATGGGTGTGTGTTACATTACATTCACTACTAGGAGTGAGAAAAACATCACGGGGCGGTGCGCATTGTATGGGTGTGTGTTACATTAGATTCACTAGTAGCAGTGAGAAAAACATCACGGGGTGGTGCGCATTGTATGGGTGTGTGTTACATTAGATTCACTAGTAGGAGTGAGAAAAACATCACGGGGTGGTGCGCATTGTATGTGTGTGTGTTACATTAGATTTACTAGTAGGAGTGAGAAAAACATCACGGGGTGGTGCGCATTGTATGGGTGTGTGTCACATTAGATTCACTAGTAGGAGTGAGAAAAACATCATGGGGTGGTGCGCATTGTATGTGTGTGTGTCTCATTAGATTCCCTAGTAGGTGTGAGAAAAACATCACGGGGTGGTGCGCATTGTATGGGTGTGTGTTACATTACATTCACTAGTAGCAGTGAGAAAAACATCACGGGGTGGTGCGCATTGTATGGGTGTGTGTTACATTACATTCACTAGTAGCAGTGAGAAAAACATCACGAGGTGGTGCGCATTGTATGGGTGTGTGTTACATTACATTCACTAGTAGCAGTGGGAAAAACATCACGGGGTGGTGGGCATTGTATGGGTGTGTGTTACATTACATTCACTAGTAGGAGTGAGAAAAACATCACGGGGTGGTGCGCCTTGTATGGGTGTGTGTTACATTACATTCACTAGTAGGAGTGAGAAAAACATCACGGGGTGGTGCGCCTTGTATGGGTGTGTGTTACATTAGATTCACTAGTAGGAGTGAGAAAAACATCACGGTTTGGTGCGCCTTGTATGGGTGTGTGTTACATTAGATTCACTAGTAGGAGTGAGAAAAACATCACGGGGTGGTGCGCCTTGTATGGGTGTGTGTTACATTACATTCACTAGTAGCAGTGAGAAAAACATCACGGGGTGGTGCGCCTTGTATGGGTGTGTGTTACATTAGATTCACTAGTAGGAGTGAGAAAAACATCACGGGGTGGTGCGCATTGTATGGGTGTGTGTTACATTACATTCACTAGTAGCAGTGAGAAAAACATCACGGGGTGGTGCGCATTGTATGGGTGTGTGTTACATTACATTCACTAGTAGCAGTGAGAAAAACATCACGGGGTGGTGCGCATTGTATGGGTGTGTGTTACATTACATTCACTAGTAGCAGTGAGAAAAACATCACGGGGTGGTGCGCATTTTATGGGTGTGTGTTACATTACATTCACTAGCAGCAGTGAGAAAAACATCACGGGGTGGTGCGCATTGTATGGGCGTGTGTTACATTACATTCACTAGTAGCAGTGAGAAAAACATCACGGGGTGGTGCGCCTTGTATGGGCGTGTGTTACATTACATTCACTAGTAGCAGTGAGAAAAACATCACGGGGTGGTGCGCCTTGTATGGGCGTGTGTTACATTAGATTGAGTAGTAGCAGTGAGAAAAAACATCACGGGGTGGTGCGCCTTGTATGGGCATGTGTTACATTAGAGTCACTAGTAGCAGTGAGAAAAACATGACGGGGTGGTGCGCCTTGTATGGGTGTGTGTTACATTACATTCACTAGTAGGAGTGAGAAAAACATCACGGGGTGGTGCACCTTGTATGGGCGTGTGTTACATTAGATTCAGTAGTAGCAGTGAGAAAAACATCACGGGGTGGTGCGCCTTGTATGGGCGTGTGTTACATTAGATTCACTAGTAGGAGTGAGAAAAACATCACGGGGTGGTGCGCCTTGTATGGGTGTGTGTTACATTACATTCACTAGTAGGAGTGGGAAAAACATCACGGGGTGGTGCGCCTTGTATGGGTGTGTGTTACATTACATTCACAAGTAGGAGTGAGAAAAACATCACGGGGTGGTGCGCCTTGTATGGGTGTGTGTTACATTACATTCACCAGTAGGAGTGAGAAAAACATCACGGGGTGGTGCGCCTTGTATGGGTGTGTGTTACATTACATTCACCAGTAGGAGTGAGAAAAACATCACGGGGTGGTGCGCCTTGTATGGGTGTGTGTTACATTAGATTCACCAGTAGGAGTGAGAAAAACATCACGGGGTGGTGCGCTTGTATGGGTGTGTGTTACATTAGATTCACTAGTAGGAGTGAGAAAAACATCACGGGGTGGTGCGCATTGTATGGGTGTGTGTTACATTAGATTCACTAGTAGGAGTGAGAAAAACATCACGGGGTGTTGCGCATTGTATGGGTGTGTGTTACATTAGATTCACTAGTAGGAGTGAGAAAAACATCACGGGGTGGTGCGCATTGTATGGGTGTGTGTTACATTAGATTCACTAGTAGGAGTGAGAAAAACATCACGGGGTGGTGCGCATTGTATGGGTGTGTGTTACATTAGATTCACTAGTAAGAGTGAGAAAAACATCACGGGGTGGTGCGCATTGTATGGGTGTGTGTTACATTAGATTCACTAGTAGCAGTGAGAAAAACATCACGGGGTGGTGCGCATTGTATGGGTGTGTGTTACATTAGATTCACTAGTAGGAGTGAGAAAAACATCACGGGGTGGTGCGCATTGTATTGGTGTGTGTTACATTACATTCACTAGTAGCAGTGAGAAAAACATCACGGGGTGGTGCGCATTGTATGGGTGTGTGTTACATTACATTCACTAGTAGGAGTGAGAAAAACATCACGGGGTGGTGCGCATAGTATGGGTGTGTGTTACATTACATTCACTAGTAGGAGTGAGAAAAACATCACGGGGTGGTGCACCTTGTATGGGCGTGTGTTACATTAGATTCAGTAGTAGCAGTGAGAAAAACATCACGGGGTGGTGCGCCTTGTATGGGCGTGTGTTACATTAGATTCACTAGTAGGAGTGAGAAAAACATCACGGGGTGGTGCGCCTTGTATGGGTGTGTGTTACATTACATTCACTAGTAGGAGTGGGAAAAACATCACGGGGTGGTGCGCCTTGTATGGGTGTGTGTTACATTACATTCACAAGTAGGAGTGAGAAAAACATCACGGGGTGGTGCGCCTTGTATGGGTGTGTGTTACATTACATTCACCAGTAGGAGTGAGAAAAACATCACGGGGTGGTGCGCCTTGTATGGGTGTGTGTTACATTACATTCACCAGTAGGAGTGAGAAAAACATCACGGGGTGGTGCGCCTTGTATGGGTGTGTGTTACATTAGATTCACCAGTAGGAGTGAGAAAAACATCACGGGGTGGTGCGCTTGTATGGGTGTGTGTTACATTAGATTCACTAGTAGGAGTGAGAAAAACATCACGGGGTGGTGCGCATTGTATGGGTGTGTGTTACATTAGATTCACTAGTAGGAGTGAGAAAAACATCACGGGGTGTTGCGCATTGTATGGGTGTGTGTTACATTAGATTCACTAGTAGGAGTGAGAAAAACATCACGGGGTGGTGCGCATTGTATGGGTGTGTGTTACATTAGATTCACTAGTAGGAGTGAGAAAAACATCACGGGGTGGTGCGCATTGTATGGGTGTGTGTTACATTAGATTCACTAGTAAGAGTGAGAAAAACATCACGGGGTGGTGCGCATTGTATGGGTGTGTGTTACATTAGATTCACTAGTAGCAGTGAGAAAAACATCACGGGGTGGTGCGCATTGTATGGGTGTGTGTTACATTAGATTCACTAGTAGGAGTGAGAAAAACATCACGGGGTGGTGCGCATTGTATGGGTGTGTGTTACATTAGATTCACTAGTAGCAGTGAGAAAAACATCACGGGGTGGTGCGCATTGTATGGGTGTGTGTTACATTACATTCAATAGTAGCAGTGAGAAAAACATCACGGGGTGGTGCGCATTGTATGGGTGTGTGTTACATTACATTCACTAGTAGGAGTGAGAAAAACATCACGGGGTGGTGCGCATTGTATGGGTGTGTGTTTCATTACATTCACTAGTAGGAGTGAGAAAAACATCACGGGGTGGTGCGCATTGTATGGGTGTGTGTTACATTACATTCTCTAGTAGGAGTGAGAAAAACATCACGGGGTGGTGCGCATTGTATGGGTGTTTGTTACATGAGATTCACTAGTAGCAGTGAGAAAAACATCACGGGGTGGTGCGCATTGTATGGGTGTGTGTTACATTAGATTCACTAGTAGGAGTGAGAAAAACATCACGGGGTGGTGCGCATTGTATTGGTGTGTGTTACATTACATTCACTAGTAGCAGTGAGAAAAACATCACGGGGTGGTGGGCATTCTATGGGTGTGTGTTACATTACATTCACTAGTAGCAGTGAGAAAAACATCACGGGGTGGTGCGCATTGTATGGGTGTGTGTTACATTACATTCACTAGTAGGAGTGAGAAAAACATCACGGGGTGGTGCGCATAGTATGGGTGTGTGTTACATTACATTCACAAGTAGGAGTGAGAAAAACATCACGGGGTGGTGCGCATTGTATGGGTGTGTGTTACATTACATTCACTACTAGGAGTGAGAAAAACATCACGGGGCGGTGCGCATTGTATGGGTGTGTGTTACATTACATTCACTAGTAGGAGTGAGAAAAACATCACGGGGTGGTGCGCATTGTATGTGTGTGTGTTACATTAGATTTACTAGTAGGAGTGAGAAAAACATCACGGGGTGGTGCGCATTGTATGGGTGTGTGTCACATTAGATTCACTAGTAGGAGTGAGAAAAACATCATGGGGTGGTGCGCATTGTATGTGTGTGTGTCTCATTAGATTCCCTAGTAGGTGTGAGAAAAACATCACGGGGTGGTGCGCATTGTATGGGTGTGTGTTACATTACATTCACTAGTAGCAGTGAGAAAAACATCACGGGGTGGTGCGCATTGTATGGGTGTGTGTTACATTACATTCACTAGTAGCAGTGAGAAAAACATCACGAGGTGGTGCGCATTGTATGGGTGTGTGTTACATTACATTCACTAGTAGCAGTGGGAAAAACATCACGGGGTGGTGGGCATTGTATGGGTGTGTGTTACATTACATTCACTAGTAGGAGTGAGAAAAACATCACGGGGTGGTGCGCCTTGTATGGGTGTGTGTTACATTACATTCACTAGTAGGAGTGAGAAAAACATCACGGGGTGGTGCGCCTTGTATGGGTGTGTGTTACATTAGATTCACTAGTAGGAGTGAGAAAAACATCACGGTTTGGTGCGCCTTGTATGGGTGTGTGTTACATTAGATTCACTAGTAGGAGTGAGAAAAACATCACGGGGTGGTGCGCCTTGTATGGGTGTGTGTTACATTACATTCACTAGTAGCAGTGAGAAAAACATCACGGGGTGGTGCGCCTTGTATGGGTGTGTGTTACATTAGATTCACTAGTAGGAGTGAGAAAAACATCACGGGGTGGTGCGCATTGTATGGGTGTGTGTTACATTACATTCACTAGTAGCAGTGAGAAAAACATCACGGGGTGGTGCGCATTGTATGGGTGTGTGTTACATTACATTCACTAGTAGCAGTGAGAAAAACATCACGGGGTGGTGCGCATTGTATGGGTGTGTGTTACATTACATTCACTAGTAGCAGTGAGAAAAACATCACGGGGTGGTGCGCATTTTATGGGTGTGTGTTACATTACATTCACTAGCAGCAGTGAGAAAAACATCACGGGGTGGTGCGCATTGTATGGGCGTGTGTTACATTACATTCACTAGTAGCAGTGAGAAAAACATCACGGGGTGGTGCGCCTTGTATGGGCGTGTGTTACATTACATTCACTAGTAGCAGTGAGAAAAACATCACGGGGTGGTGCGCCTTGTATGGGCGTGTGTTACATTAGATTGAGTAGTAGCAGTGAGAAAAAACATCACGGGGTGGTGCGCCTTGTATGGGCATGTGTTACATTAGAGTCACTAGTAGCAGTGAGAAAAACATGACGGGGTGGTGCGCCTTGTATGGGTGTGTGTTACATTACATTCACTAGTAGGAGTGAGAAAAACATCACGGGGTGGTGCACCTTGTATGGGCGTGTGTTACATTAGATTCAGTAGTAGCAGTGAGAAAAACATCACGGGGTGGTGCGCCTTGTATGGGCGTGTGTTACATTAGATTCACTAGTAGGAGTGAGAAAAACATCACGGGGTGGTGCGCCTTGTATGGGTGTGTGTTACATTACATTCACTAGTAGGAGTGGGAAAAACATCACGGGGTGGTGCGCCTTGTATGGGTGTGTGTTACATTACATTCACAAGTAGGAGTGAGAAAAACATCACGGGGTGGTGCGCCTTGTATGGGTGTGTGTTACATTACATTCACCAGTAGGAGTGAGAAAAACATCACGGGGTGGTGCGCCTTGTATGGGTGTGTGTTACATTACATTCACCAGTAGGAGTGAGAAAAACATCACGGGGTGGTGCGCCTTGTATGGGTGTGTGTTACATTAGATTCACCAGTAGGAGTGAGAAAAACATCACGGGGTGGTGCGCTTGTATGGGTGTGTGTTACATTAGATTCACTAGTAGGAGTGAGAAAAACATCACGGGGTGGTGCGCATTGTATGGGTGTGTGTTACATTAGATTCACTAGTAGGAGTGAGAAAAACATCACGGGGTGTTGCGCATTGTATGGGTGTGTGTTACATTAGATTCACTAGTAGGAGTGAGAAAAACATCACGGGGTGGTGCGCATTGTATGGGTGTGTGTTACATTAGATTCACTAGTAGGAGTGAGAAAAACATCACGGGGTGGTGCGCATTGTATGGGTGTGTGTTACATTAGATTCACTAGTAAGAGTGAGAAAAACATCACGGGGTGGTGCGCATTGTATGGGTGTGTGTTACATTAGATTCACTAGTAGCAGTGAGAAAAACATCACGGGGTGGTGCGCATTGTATGGGTGTGTGTTACATTAGATTCACTAGTAGGAGTGAGAAAAACATCACGGGGTGGTGCGCATTGTATTGGTGTGTGTTACATTACATTCACTAGTAGCAGTGAGAAAAACATCACGGGGTGGTGCGCATTGTATGGGTGTGTGTTACATTACATTCACTAGTAGGAGTGAGAAAAACATCACGGGGTGGTGCGCATAGTATGGGTGTGTGTTACATTACATTCACTAGTAGGAGTGAGAAAAACATCACGGGGTGGTGCACCTTGTATGGGCGTGTGTTACATTAGATTCAGTAGTAGCAGTGAGAAAAACATCACGGGGTGGTGCGCCTTGTATGGGCGTGTGTTACATTAGATTCACTAGTAGGAGTGAGAAAAACATCACGGGGTGGTGCGCCTTGTATGGGTGTGTGTTACATTACATTCACTAGTAGGAGTGGGAAAAACATCACGGGGTGGTGCGCCTTGTATGGGTGTGTGTTACATTACATTCACAAGTAGGAGTGAGAAAAACATCACGGGGTGGTGCGCCTTGTATGGGTGTGTGTTACATTACATTCACCAGTAGGAGTGAGAAAAACATCACGGGGTGGTGCGCCTTGTATGGGTGTGTGTTACATTACATTCACCAGTAGGAGTGAGAAAAACATCACGGGGTGGTGCGCCTTGTATGGGTGTGTGTTACATTAGATTCACCAGTAGGAGTGAGAAAAACATCACGGGGTGGTGCGCTTGTATGGGTGTGTGTTACATTAGATTCACTAGTAGGAGTGAGAAAAACATCACGGGGTGGTGCGCATTGTATGGGTGTGTGTTACATTAGATTCACTAGTAGGAGTGAGAAAAACATCACGGGGTGTTGCGCATTGTATGGGTGTGTGTTACATTAGATTCACTAGTAGGAGTGAGAAAAACATCACGGGGTGGTGCGCATTGTATGGGTGTGTGTTACATTAGATTCACTAGTAGGAGTGAGAAAAACATCACGGGGTGGTGCGCATTGTATGGGTGTGTGTTACATTAGATTCACTAGTAAGAGTGAGAAAAACATCACGGGGTGGTGCGCATTGTATGGGTGTGTGTTACATTAGATTCACTAGTAGCAGTGAGAAAAACATCACGGGGTGGTGCGCATTGTATGGGTGTGTGTTACATTAGATTCACTAGTAGGAGTGAGAAAAACATCACGGGGTGGTGCGCATTGTATGGGTGTGTGTTACATTAGATTCACTAGTAGCAGTGAGAAAAACATCACGGGGTGGTGCGCATTGTATGGGTGTGTGTTACATTACATTCAATAGTAGCAGTGAGAAAAACATCACGGGGTGGTGCGCATTGTATGGGTGTGTGTTACATTACATTCACTAGTAGGAGTGAGAAAAACATCACGGGGTGGTGCGCATTGTATGGGTGTGTGTTTCATTACATTCACTAGTAGGAGTGAGAAAAACATCACGGGGTGGTGCGCATTGTATGGGTGTGTGTTACATTACATTCTCTAGTAGGAGTGAGAAAAACATCACGGGGTGGTGCGCATTGTATGGGTGTTTGTTACATGAGATTCACTAGTAGCAGTGAGAAAAACATCACGGGGTGGTGCGCATTGTATGGGTGTGTGTTACATTAGATTCACTAGTAGGAGTGAGAAAAACATCACGGGGTGGTGCGCATTGTATTGGTGTGTGTTACATTACATTCACTAGTAGCAGTGAGAAAAACATCACGGGGTGGTGGGCATTCTATGGGTGTGTGTTACATTACATTCACTAGTAGCAGTGAGAAAAACATCACGGGGTGGTGCGCATTGTATGGGTGTGTGTTACATTACATTCACTAGTAGGAGTGAGAAAAACATCACGGGGTGGTGCGCATAGTATGGGTGTGTGTTACATTACATTCACAAGTAGGAGTGAGAAAAACATCACGGGGTGGTGCGCATTGTATGGGTGTGTGTTACATTACATTCACTACTAGGAGTGAGAAAAACATCACGGGGCGGTGCGCATTGTATGGGTGTGTGTTACATTAGATTCACTAGTAGCAGTGAGAAAAACATCACGGGGTGGTGCGCATTGTATGGGTGTGTGTTACATTAGATTCACTAGTAGGAGTGAGAAAAACATCACGGGGTGGTGCGCATTGTATGTGTGTGTGTTACATTAGATTTACTAGTAGGAGTGAGAAAAACATCACGGGGTGGTGCGCATTGTATGGGTGTGTGTCACATTAGATTCACTAGTAGGAGTGAGAAAAACATCATGGGGTGGTGCGCATTGTATGTGTGTGTGTCTCATTAGATTCCCTAGTAGGAGTGAGAAAAACATCACGGGGTGGTGCGCATTGTATGGGTGTGTGTTACATTACATTCACTAGTAGCAGTGAGAAAAACATCACGGGGTGGTGCGCATTGTATGGGTGTGTGTTACATTACATTCACTAGTAGCAGTGAGAAAAACATCACGAGGTGGTGCGCATTGTATGGGTGTGTGTTACATTACATTCACTAGTAGCAGTGGGAAAAACATCACGGGGTGGTGGGCATTGTATGGGTGTGTGTTACATTACATTCACTAGTAGGAGTGAGAAAAACATCACGGGGTGGTGCGCCTTGTATGGGTGTGTGTTACATTACATTCACTAGTAGGAGTGAGAAAAACATCACGGGGTGGTGCGCCTTGTATGGGTGTGTGTTACATTAGATTCACTAGTAGGAGTGAGAAAAACATCACGGTTTGGTGCGCCTTGTATGGGTGTGTGTTACATTAGATTCACTAGTAGGAGTGAGAAAAACATCACGGGGTGGTGCGCCTTGTATGGGTGTGTGTTACATTACATTCACTAGTAGCAGTGAGAAAAACATCATGGGGTGGTGCGCCTTGTATGGGTGTGTGTTACATTAGATTCACTAGTAGGAGTGAGAAAAACATCACGGGGTGGTGCGCATTGTATGGGTGTGTGTTACATTACATTCACTAGTAGCAGTGAGAAAAACATCACGGGGTGGTGCGCATTGTATGGGTGTGTGTTACATTACATTCACTAGTAGCAGTGAGAAAAACATCACGGGGTGGTGCGCATTGTATGGGTGTGTGTTACATTACATTCACTAGTAGCAGTGAGAAAAACATCACGGGGTGGTGCGCATTTTATGGGTGTGTGTTACATTACATTCACTAGCAGCAGTGAGAAAAACATCACGGGGTGGTGCGCATTGTATGGGCGTGTGTTACATTACATTCACTAGTAGCAGTGAGAAAAACATCACGGGGTGGTGCGCCTTGTATGGGCGTGTGTTACATTACATTCACTAGTAGCAGTGAGAAAAACATCATGGGGTGGTGCGCCTTGTATGGGCGTGTGTTACATTAGATTCAGTAGTAGCAGTGAGAAAAACATCACGGGGTGGTGCGCCTTGTATGGGCATGTGTTACATTAGAGTCACTAGTAGCAGTGAGAAAAACATGACGGGGTGGTGCGCCTTGTATGGGTGTGTGTTACATTACATTCACTAGTAGGAGTGAGAAAAACATCACGGGGTGGTGCACCTTGTATGGGCGTGTGTTACATTAGATTCAGTAGTAGCAGTGAGAAAAACATCACGGGGTGGTGCGCCTTGTATGGGCGTGTGTTACATTAGATTCACTAGTAGGAGTGAGAAAAACATCACGGGGTGGTGCGCCTTGTATGGGTGTGTGTTACATTACATTCACTAGTAGGAGTGGGAAAAACATCACGGGGTGGTGCGCCTTGTATGGGTGTGTGTTACATTACATTCACAAGTAGGAGTGAGAAAAACATCACGGGGTGGTGCGCCTTGTATGGGTGTGTGTTACATTACATTCACCAGTAGGAGTGAGAAAAACATCACGGGGTGGTGCGCCTTGTATGGGTGTGTGTTACATTACATTCACCAGTAGGAGTGAGAAAAACATCACGGGGTGGTGCGCCTTGTATGGGTGTGTGTTACATTAGATTCACCAGTAGGAGTGAGAAAAACATCACGGGGTGGTGCGCTTGTATGGGTGTGTGTTACATTAGATTCACTAGTAGGAGTGAGAAAAACATCACGGGGTGGTGCGCATTGTATGGGTGTGTGTTACATTAGATTCACTAGTAGGAGTGAGAAAAACATCACGGGGTGTTGCGCATTGTATGGGTGTGTGTTACATTAGATTCACTAGTAGGAGAAAAACATCACGGGGTGGTGCGCATTGTATTGGTGTGTGTTACATTACATTCACTAGTAGCAGTGAGAAAAACATCACGGGGTGGTGCGCATTCTATGGGTGTGTGTTACATTACATTCACTAGTAGCAGTGAGAAAAACATCACGGGGTGGTGCGCATTGTATGGGTGTGTGTTACATTACATTCACTAGTAGGAGTGAGAAAAACATCACGGGGTGGTGCGCATAGTATGGGTGTGTGTTACATTACATTCACAAGTAGGA
The DNA here is from genome assembly GCF_034190915.1 of Cavia porcellus. Lineage (NCBI taxonomy): Eukaryota > Metazoa > Chordata > Mammalia > Rodentia > Caviidae > Cavia > Cavia porcellus. The sequence continues at coordinate 2,949,935 of NW_026947537.1, forward strand.
GTGAGAAAAACATCACGGGGTGGTGCGCATTGTATGGGTGTGTGTTACATTACATTCACTACTAGGAGTGAGAAAAACATCACGGGGCGGTGCGCATTGTATGGGTGTGTGTTACATTAGATTCACTAGTAGCAGTGAGAAAAACATCACGGGGTGGTGCGCATTGTATGGGTGTGTGTTACATTAGATTCACTAGTAGGAGTGAGAAAAACATCACGGGGTGGTGCGCATTGTATGTGTGTGTGTTACATTAGATTTACTAGTAGGAGTGAGAAAAACATCACGGGGTGGTGCGCATTGTATGGGTGTGTGTCACATTAGATTCACTAGTAGGAGTGAGAAAAACATCATGGGGTGGTGCGCATTGTATGTGTGTGTGTCTCATTAGATTCCCTAGTAGGTGTGAGAAAAACATCACGGGGTGGTGCGCATTGTATGGGTGTGTGTTACATTACATTCACTAGTAGCAGTGAGAAAAACATCACGGGGTGGTGCGCATTGTATGGGTGTGTGTTACATTACATTCACTAGTAGCAGTGAGAAAAACATCACGAGGTGGTGCGCATTGTATGGGTGTGTGTTACATTACATTCACTAGTAGCAGTGGGAAAAACATCACGGGGTGGTGGGCATTGTATGGGTGTGTGTTACATTACATTCACTAGTAGGAGTGAGAAAAACATCACGGGGTGGTGCGCCTTGTATGGGTGTGTGTTACATTACATTCACTAGTAGGAGTGAGAAAAACATCACGGGGTGGTGCGCCTTGTATGGGTGTGTGTTACATTAGATTCACTAGTAGGAGTGAGAAAAACATCACGGTTTGGTGCGCCTTGTATGGGTGTGTGTTACATTAGATTCACTAGTAGGAGTGAGAAAAACATCACGGGGTGGTGCGCCTTGTATGGGTGTGTGTTACATTACATTCACTAGTAGCAGTGAGAAAAACATCACGGGGTGGTGCGCCTTGTATGGGTGTGTGTTACATTAGATTCACTAGTAGGAGTGAGAAAAACATCACGGGGTGGTGCGCATTGTATGGGTGTGTGTTACATTACATTCACTAGTAGCAGTGAGAAAAACATCACGGGGTGGTGCGCATTGTATGGGTGTGTGTTACATTACATTCACTAGTAGCAGTGAGAAAAACATCACGGGGTGGTGCGCATTGTATGGGTGTGTGTTACATTACATTCACTAGTAGCAGTGAGAAAAACATCACGGGGTGGTGCGCATTTTATGGGTGTGTGTTACATTACATTCACTAGCAGCAGTGAGAAAAACATCACGGGGTGGTGCGCATTGTATGGGCGTGTGTTACATTACATTCACTAGTAGCAGTGAGAAAAACATCACGGGGTGGTGCGCCTTGTATGGGCGTGTGTTACATTACATTCACTAGTAGCAGTGAGAAAAACATCACGGGGTGGTGCGCCTTGTATGGGCGTGTGTTACATTAGATTGAGTAGTAGCAGTGAGAAAAAACATCACGGGGTGGTGCGCCTTGTATGGGCATGTGTTACATTAGAGTCACTAGTAGCAGTGAGAAAAACATGACGGGGTGGTGCGCCTTGTATGGGTGTGTGTTACATTACATTCACTAGTAGGAGTGAGAAAAACATCACGGGGTGGTGCACCTTGTATGGGCGTGTGTTACATTAGATTCAGTAGTAGCAGTGAGAAAAACATCACGGGGTGGTGCGCCTTGTATGGGCGTGTGTTACATTAGATTCACTAGTAGGAGTGAGAAAAACATCACGGGGTGGTGCGCCTTGTATGGGTGTGTGTTACATTACATTCACTAGTAGGAGTGGGAAAAACATCACGGGGTGGTGCGCCTTGTATGGGTGTGTGTTACATTACATTCACAAGTAGGAGTGAGAAAAACATCACGGGGTGGTGCGCCTTGTATGGGTGTGTGTTACATTACATTCACCAGTAGGAGTGAGAAAAACATCACGGGGTGGTGCGCCTTGTATGGGTGTGTGTTACATTACATTCACCAGTAGGAGTGAGAAAAACATCACGGGGTGGTGCGCCTTGTATGGGTGTGTGTTACATTAGATTCACCAGTAGGAGTGAGAAAAACATCACGGGGTGGTGCGCTTGTATGGGTGTGTGTTACATTAGATTCACTAGTAGGAGTGAGAAAAACATCACGGGGTGGTGCGCATTGTATGGGTGTGTGTTACATTAGATTCACTAGTAGGAGTGAGAAAAACATCACGGGGTGTTGCGCATTGTATGGGTGTGTGTTACATTAGATTCACTAGTAGGAGTGAGAAAAACATCACGGGGTGGTGCGCATTGTATGGGTGTGTGTTACATTAGATTCACTAGTAGGAGTGAGAAAAACATCACGGGGTGGTGCGCATTGTATGGGTGTGTGTTACATTAGATTCACTAGTAAGAGTGAGAAAAACATCACGGGGTGGTGCGCATTGTATGGGTGTGTGTTACATTAGATTCACTAGTAGCAGTGAGAAAAACATCACGGGGTGGTGCGCATTGTATGGGTGTGTGTTACATTAGATTCACTAGTAGGAGTGAGAAAAACATCACGGGGTGGTGCGCATTGTATTGGTGTGTGTTACATTACATTCACTAGTAGCAGTGAGAAAAACATCACGGGGTGGTGCGCATTGTATGGGTGTGTGTTACATTACATTCACTAGTAGGAGTGAGAAAAACATCACGGGGTGGTGCGCATAGTATGGGTGTGTGTTACATTACATTCACTAGTAGGAGTGAGAAAAACATCACGGGGTGGTGCGCATTGTATGGGTGTGTGTTACATTACATTCACTACTAGGAGTGAGAAAAACATCACGGGGCGGTGCGCATTGTATGGGTGTGTGTTACATTAGATTCACTAGTAGCAGTGAGAAAAACATCACGGGGTGGTGCGCATTGTATGGGTGTGTGTTACATTAGATTCACTAGTAGGAGTGAGAAAAACATCACGGGGTGGTGCGCATTGTATGTGTGTGTGTTACATTAGATTTACTAGTAGGAGTGAGAAAAACATCACGGGGTGGTGCGCATTGTATGGGTGTGTGTCACATTAGATTCACTAGTAGGAGTGAGAAAAACATCACGGGGTGGTGCGCATTGTATGTGTGTGTGTCTCATTAGATTCCCTAGTAGGAGTGAGAAAAACATCACGGGGTGGTGCGCATTGTATGGGTGTGTGTTACATTACATTCACTAGTAGGAGTGAGAAAAACATCACGGGGTGGTGCGCCTTGTATGGGTGTGTGTTACATTAGATTCACTAGTAGGAGTGAGAAAAACATCACGGGGTGGTGCGCCTTGTATGGGTGTGTGTTACATTAGATTCACTAGTAGGAGTGAGAAAAACATCACGGGGTGGTGCGCCTTGTATGGGTGTGTGTTACATTAGATTCACTAGTAGGAGTGAGAAAAACATCACGGGGTGGTGCGCCTTGTATGGGTGTGTGTTACATTAGATTCACTAGTAGGAGTGAGAAAAACATCACGGGGTGGTGCGCACTGTATGGGTGTGTGTTACATTAGATTCACTAGTAGGAGTGAGAAAAACATCACGGGGTGGTGCGCACTGTATGGGTGTGTGTTACATTAGATTCACTAGTAGGAGTGAGAAAAACATCACGGGGTGGTGCGCATTGTTTGGGTGTGTGTTACATTAGATTCACTAGTAGCAGTGAGAAAAACATCACGGGGTGGTTCGCATTGTATGGGTGTGTGTTACATTAGATTCACTAGTAGCAGTGAGAAAAACATCACGGGGTGGTGCGCATTGTATGGGTGTGTGTTACATTAGATTCACTAGTAGCAGTGAGAAAAACATCACGGGGTGGTGCGCATTGTATGGGTGTGTGTTACATTAGATTCACTAGTAGGAGTGAGAAAAACATCACGGGGTGGTGCGCACTGTATGGGTGTGTGTTACATTAGATTCACTAGTAGCAGTGAGAAAAACATCACGGGGTGGTGCGCATTGTATGGGTGTGTGTTACATTAGATTCACTAGTAGCAGTGAGGAAAACATCACGGGGTGGTGCGCACTGTATGGGTGTGTGTTACATTAGATTCACTAGTAGGAGTGAGAAAAACATCACGGGGTGGTGCGCATTGTATGGGTGTGTGTTACATTAGATTCACTAGTAGCAGTGAGAAAAACATCACGGGGTGGTGCGCATTGTATGGGTGTGTGTTACATTAGATTCACTAGTAGGAGTGAGAAAAACATCACGGGGTGGTGCGCATTGTATGGGTGTGTGTTACATTAGATTCACTAGTAGCAGTGAGAAAAACATCACGGGGTGGTGCGCATTGTATGGGTGTGTGTTACATTAGATTCACTAGTAGCAGTGAGAAAAACATCACGGGGTGGTGGGCATTGTATGGGTGTGTGTTACATTAGATTCACTAGTAGCAGTGAGAAAAGCATCACGGGGTGGTGCGCATTGTATGGGTGTGTGTTACATTACATTCACTAGTAGCAGTGAGAAAAAAATCACGGGGTGGTGCGCATTGTATGGGTGTGTGTTACATTAGATTCACTAGTAGCAGTGAGAAAAACATCACGGGGTGGTGCGCATTGTATGGGTGTGTGTTACATTACATTCACTAGTAGCAGTGAGAAAAACATCACGGGGTGGTGCGCATTGTATGGGTGTGTGTTACATTAGATTCACTAGTAGCAGTGAGAAAAACATCACGGGGTGGTGCGCATTGTATGGGTGTGTGTCACATTAGATTCACTAGTACGAGTGAGAAAAACATCACGGGGTGGTGCGCATTGTATGGGTGGGTGTTACATTCGATTCACTAGTAGCAGTGAGAAAAACATCACGGGGTGGTGCGCATTGTATGGGTGTGTGTTACATTAGATTCACTAGTAGCAGTGAGAAAAACATCACGGGGTGGTGCGCATTGTTTGGGTGTGTGTTACATTAGATTCACTAGTAGCAGTGAGAAAAACATCACGGGGTGGTGCGCATTGTATGGGTGTGTGTTACATTAGATTCACTAGTAGGAGTGAGAAAAACATCACGGGGTGGTGCGCATTGTATGGGTGTGTGTTACATTAGATTCACTAGTAGGAGTGAGAAAAACATCACGGGGTGGTGCGCATTGTTTGGGTGTGTGTTACATTAGATTCACTAGTAGCAGTGAGAAAAACATCACGGGGTGGTGCGCATTGTATGGGTGTGTGTTACATTAGATTCACTAGTAGCAGTGAGAAAAACATCACGGGGTGGTGCGCATTGTATGGGTGTGTGTTACATTAGATTCACTAGTAGCAGTGAGAAAAACATCACGGGGTGGTGCGCATTGTATGGGTGTGTGTTACATTAGATTCACTAGTAGCAGTGAGAAAAACATCACGGGGTGGTGCGCACTGTATGGGTGTGTGTTACATTAGATTCACTAGTAGCAGTGAGAAAAACATCACGGGGTGGTGCGCACTGTATGGGTGTGTGTTACATTAGATTCACTAGTAGCAGTGAGGAAAACATCACGGGGTGGTGCGCACTGTATGGGTGTGTGTTACATTAGATTCACTAGTAGGAGTGAGAAAAACATCACGGGGTGGTGCGCATTGTATGGGTGTGTGTTACATTAGATTCACTAGTAGCAGTGAGAAAAACATCACGGGGTGGTGCGCATTGTATGGGTGTGTGTTACATTAGATTCACTAGTAGGAGTGAGAAAAACATCACGGGGTGGTGCGCATTGTATGGGTGTGTGTTACATTAGATTCACTAGTAGCAGTGAGAAAAACATCACGGGGTGGTGCGCATTGTATGGGTGTGTGTTACATTAGATTCACTAGTAGCAGTGAGAAAAACATCACGGGGTGGTGGGCATTGTATGGGTGTGTGTTACATTAGATTCACTAGTAGCAGTGAGAAAAGCATCACGGGGTGGTGCGCATTGTATGGGTGTGTGTTACATTACATTCACTAGTAGCAGTGAGAAAAAAATCACGGGGTGGTGCGCATTGTATGGGTGTGTGTTACATTAGATTCACTAGTAGCAGTGAGAAAAACATCACGGGGTGGTGCGCATTGTATGGGTGTGTGTTACATTACATTCACTAGTAGCAGTGAGAAAAACATCACGGGGTGGTGCGCATTGTATGGGTGTGTGTTACATTAGATTCACTAGTAGCAGTGAGAAAAACATCACGGGGTGGTGCGCATTGTATGGGTGTGTGTCACATTAGATTCACTAGTACGAGTGAGAAAAACATCACGGGGTGGTGCGCATTGTATGGGTGGGTGTTACATTCGATTCACTAGTAGCAGTGAGAAAAACATCACGGGGTGGTGCGCATTGTATGGGTGTGTGTTACATTAGATTCACTAGTAGCAGTGAGAAAAACATCACGGGGTGGTGCGCATTGTTTGGGTGTGTGTTACATTAGATTCACTAGTAGCAGTGAGAAAAACATCACGGGGTGGTGCGCATTGTATGGGTGTGTGTTACATTAGATTCACTAGTAGCAGTGAGAAAAACATCACGGGGTGGTGCGCATTGTATGGGTGTGTGTTACATTAGATTCACTAGTAGCAGTGAGAAAAACATCACGGGGTGGTGCGCATTGTATGTGTGTGTGTTACATTAGATTTACTAGTAGGAGTGAGAAAAACATCACGGGGTGGTGCGCATTGTATGGGTGTGTGTCACATTAGATTCACTAGTAGGAGTGAGAAAAACATCACGGGGTGGTGCGCATTGTATGTGTGTGTGTCTCATTAGATTCCCTAGTAGGAGTGAGAAAAACATCACGGGGTGGTGCGCATTGTATGGGTGTGTGTTACATTACATTCACTAGTAGGAGTGAGAAAAACATCACGGGGTGGTGCGCCTTGTATGGGTGTGTGTTACATTAGATTCACTAGTAGGAGTGAGAAAAACATCACGGGGTGGTGCGCCTTGTATGGGTGTGTGTTACATTAGATTCACTAGTAGGAGTGAGAAAAACATCACGGGGTGGTGCGCCTTGTATGGGTGTGTGTTACATTAGATTCACTAGTAGGAGTGAGAAAAACATCACGGGGTGGTGCGCCTTGTATGGGTGTGTGTTACATTAGATTCACTAGTAGGAGTGAGAAAAACATCACGGGGTGGTGCGCACTGTATGGGTGTGTGTTACATTAGATTCACTAGTAGGAGTGAGAAAAACATCACGGGGTGGTGCGCACTGTATGGGTGTGTGTTACATTAGATTCACTAGTAGGAGTGAGAAAAACATCACGGGGTGGTGCGCATTGTTTGGGTGTGTGTTACATTAGATTCACTAGTAGCAGTGAGAAAAACATCACGGGGTGGTTCGCATTGTATGGGTGTGTGTTACATTAGATTCACTAGTAGCAGTGAGAAAAACATCACGGGGTGGTGCGCATTGTATGGGTGTGTGTTACATTAGATTCACTAGTAGCAGTGAGAAAAACATCACGGGGTGGTGCGCATTGTATGGGTGTGTGTTACATTAGATTCACTAGTAGGAGTGAGAAAAACATCACGGGGTGGTGCGCACTGTATGGGTGTGTGTTACATTAGATTCACTAGTAGCAGTGAGAAAAACATCACGGGGTGGTGCGCATTGTATGGGTGTGTGTTACATTAGATTCACTAGTAGCAGTGAGGAAAACATCACGGGGTGGTGCGCACTGTATGGGTGTGTGTTACATTAGATTCACTAGTAGGAGTGAGAAAAACATCACGGGGTGGTGCGCATTGTATGGGTGTGTGTTACATTAGATTCACTAGTAGCAGTGAGAAAAACATCACGGGGTGGTGCGCATTGTATGGGTGTGTGTTACATTAGATTCACTAGTAGGAGTGAGAAAAACATCACGGGGTGGTGCGCATTGTATGGGTGTGTGTTACATTAGATTCACTAGTAGCAGTGAGAAAAACATCACGGGGTGGTGCGCATTGTATGGGTGTGTGTTACATTAGATTCACTAGTAGCAGTGAGAAAAACATCACGGGGTGGTGGGCATTGTATGGGTGTGTGTTACATTAGATTCACTAGTAGCAGTGAGAAAAGCATCACGGGGTGGTGCGCATTGTATGGGTGTGTGTTACATTACATTCACTAGTAGCAGTGAGAAAAAAATCACGGGGTGGTGCGCATTGTATGGGTGTGTGTTACATTAGATTCACTAGTAGCAGTGAGAAAAACATCACGGGGTGGTGCGCATTGTATGGGTGTGTGTTACATTACATTCACTAGTAGCAGTGAGAAAAACATCACGGGGTGGTGCGCATTGTATGGGTGTGTGTTACATTAGATTCACTAGTAGCAGTGAGAAAAACATCACGGGGTGGTGCGCATTGTATGGGTGTGTGTCACATTAGATTCACTAGTACGAGTGAGAAAAACATCACGGGGTGGTGCGCATTGTATGGGTGGGTGTTACATTCGATTCACTAGTAGCAGTGAGAAAAACATCACGGGGTGGTGCGCATTGTATGGGTGTGTGTTACATTAGATTCACTAGTAGCAGTGAGAAAAACATCACGGGGTGGTGCGCATTGTTTGGGTGTGTGTTACATTAGATTCACTAGTAGCAGTGAGAAAAACATCACGGGGTGGTGCGCATTGTATGGGTGTGTGTTACATTAGATTCACTAGTAGGAGTGAGAAAAACATCACGGGGTGGTGCGCATTGTATGGGTGTGTGTTACATTAGATTCACTAGTAGGAGTGAGAAAAACATCACGGGGTGGTGCGCATTGTTTGGGTGTGTGTTACATTAGATTCACTAGTAGCAGTGAGAAAAACATCACGGGGTGGTGCGCATTGTATGGGTGTGTGTTACATTAGATTCACTAGTAGCAGTGAGAAAAACATCACGGGGTGGTGCGCATTGTATGGGTGTGTGTTACATTAGATTCACTAGTAGCAGTGAGAAAAACATCACGGGGTGGTGCGCATTGTATGGGTGTGTGTTACATTAGATTCACTAGTAGCAGTGAGAAAAACATCACGGGGTGGTGCGCACTGTATGGGTGTGTGTTACATTAGATTCACTAGTAGCAGTGAGAAAAACATCACGGGGTGGTGCGCACTGTATGGGTGTGTGTTACATTAGATTCACTAGTAGCAGTGAGGAAAACATCACGGGGTGGTGCGCACTGTATGGGTGTGTGTTACATTAGATTCACTAGTAGGAGTGAGAAAAACATCACGGGGTGGTGCGCATTGTATGGGTGTGTGTTACATTAGATTCACTAGTAGCAGTGAGAAAAACATCACGGGGTGGTGCGCATTGTATGGGTGTGTGTTACATTAGATTCACTAGTAGGAGTGAGAAAAACATCACGGGGTGGTGCGCATTGTATGGGTGTGTGTTACATTAGATTCACTAGTAGCAGTGAGAAAAACATCACGGGGTGGTGCGCATTGTATGGGTGTGTGTTACATTAGATTCACTAGTAGCAGTGAGAAAAACATCACGGGGTGGTGGGCATTGTATGGGTGTGTGTTACATTAGATTCACTAGTAGCAGTGAGAAAAGCATCACGGTGTGGTGCGCATTGTATGGGTGTGTGTTACATTACATTCACTAGTAGCAGTGAGAAAAAAATCACGGGGTGGTGCGCATTGTATGGGTGTGTGTTACATTAGATTCACTAGTAGCAGTGAGAAAAACATCACGGGGTGGTGCGCATTGTATGGGTGTGTGTTACATTACATTCACTAGTAGCAGTGAGAAAAACATCACGGGGTGGTGCGCATTGTATGGGTGTGTGTTACATTAGATTCACTAGTAGCAGTGAGAAAAACATCACGGGGTGGTGCGCATTGTATGGGTGTGTGTCACATTAGATTCACTAGTACGAGTGAGAAAAACATCACGGGGTGGTGCGCATTGTATGGGTGGGTGTTACATTCGATTCACTAGTAGCAGTGAGAAAAACATCACGGGGTGGTGCGCATTGTATGGGTGTGTGTTACATTAGATTCACTAGTAGCAGTGAGAAAAACATCACGGGGTGGTGCGCATTGTTTGGGTGTGTGTTACATTAGATTCACTAGTAGCAGTGAGAAAAACATCACGGGGTGGTGCGCATTGTATGGGTGTGTGTTACATTAGATTCACTAGTAGCAGTGAGAAAAACATCACGGGGTGGTGCGCATTGTATGGGTGTGTGTTACATTAGATTCACTAGTAGCAGTGAGAAAAACATCACGGGGTGGTGCGCATTGTATGGGTGTGTGTTACATTACATTCACTAGTAGGAGTGAGAAAAACATCACGGGGTGGTGCGCATTGTATGGGTGTGTGTTACATTACATTCACTAGTAGCAGTGAGAAAAACATCACGGGGTGGTGCGCATTGTATGGGTGTGTGTTACATTACATTCACTAGTAGCAGTGATAAAAACATCACGGGGTGGTGCGCATTGTATGGGTGTGTGTTACATTAGATTCACTAGTAGGAGTGAGAAAAACATCACGGGGTGGTGCGCATTGTATGGGTGTGTGTTACATTACATTCACTAGTAGCAGTGAGAAAAACATCACGGGGTGGTGCGCATTGTATGGGTGTGTGTTACATTACATTCACTAGTAGCAGTGAGAAAAACATCACGGGGTGGTGCGCATTGTATGGGTGTGTGTTACATTACATTCACTAGTAGGAGTGAGAAAAACATCACGGGGTGGTGCGCATTGTATGGGTGTGTGTTACATTACATTCACTAGTAGGAGTGAGAAAAACATCACGGGGTGGTGCGCATTGTATGGGTGTGTGTTACATTACATTCTCTAGTAGGAGTGAGAAAAACATCACGGGGTGGTGCGCATTGTATGGGTGTGTGTTACATTACATTCACTAGTAGGAGTGAGAAAAACATCACGGGGTGGTGCGCATTGTATGGGTGTGTGTTATATTACATTCACTAGTAGGAGTGAGAAAAACATCACGGGGTGGTGCGCATTGTATGGGTGTGTGTTACATGAGATTCACTAGTAAGAGTGAGAAAAACATCACGGGGTGGTGCGCATTGTATAGGTGTGTGTTACATTAGATTCACTAGTAGCAGTGAGAAAAACATCACGGGGTGGTGCGCATTGTATGGGTGTGTGTTACATTAGATTCACTAGTAGGAGTGAGAAAAACATCACGGGGTGGTGCGTATTGTATTGGTGTGTGTTACATTACATTCACTAGTAGCAGTGAGAAAAACATCACGGGGTGGTGCGCATTGTATGGGTGTGTGTTACATTACATTCACTAGTAGCAGTGAGAAAAACATCACGGGGTGGTGCGCATTGTATGGGTGTGTGTTACATTACATTCACTAGTAGGAGTGAGAAAAACATCACGGGGTGGTGCGCATTGTATGGGTGTGTGTTACATTAGATTCACTAGTAGGAGGGAGAAAAACATCACGGCGTGGTGCGCATTGTATGGGTGTGTGTTACATTAGATTCACTAGTAGCAGTGAGAAAAACATCACGGGGTGGTGCGCATTGTATGGGTGTGTGTTACATTACATTCACTAGTAGCAGTGAGAAAAACATCACGGGGTGGTGCGCATTGTATGGGTGTGTGTTACATTAGATTCACTAGTAGCAGTGAGAAAAACATCACGGGGTGGTGCGCATTGTATGGGTGTGTGTCACATTAGATTCACTAGTACGAGTGAGAAAAACATCACGGGGTGGTGCGCATTGTATGGGTGGGTGTTACATTAGGTTCACTACTAGCAGTGAGAAAAACATCACGGGGTGGTGCGCATTGTATGGGTGTGTGTTACATTAGATTCACTAGTAGCAGTGAGAAAAACATCACGGGGTGGTGCGCATTGTTTGGGTGTGTGTTACATTAGATTCACTAGTAGCAGTGAGAAAAACATCACGGGGTGGTGCGCATTGTATGGGTGTGTGTTACATTAGATTCACTAGTAGCAGTGAGAAAAACATCACGGGGTGGTGCGCATTGTATGGGTGTGTGTTACATTAGATTCATTAGTAGCAGTGAGAAAAACATCACGGGGTCGTGCGCATTGTATGGGTGTGTGTTACATTAGATTCACTAGTAGGAGTGAGAAAAACATCACGGGGTGGTGCGCATTGTATGGGTGTGTGTTACATTAGATTCACTAGTAGCAGTGAGAAAAACATCACGGGGTGGTGCGCATTGTATGGGTGTGTGTTACATTACATTCACTAGTAGCAGTGAGAAAAACATCACGGGGTGGTGCGCATTGTATGGGTGTGTGTTACATTAGATTCACTAGTAGGAGTGAGAAAAACATCACGGGGTGGTGCGCATTGTATGGGTGTGTGTTACATTAGATTCACTAGTAGCAGTGAGAAAAACATCACGGGGTGGTGCGCATTGTATGGGTGTGTGTTACATTACATTCACTAGTAGCAGTGAGAAAAACATCACGGGGTGGTGCGCATTGTATGGGTGTATGTTACATTACATTCACTAGTAGGAGTGAGAAAAACATCACGGGGTGGTGCGCATTGTATGGGTGTGTGTTACATTAGATTCACTAGTAGCAGTGAGAAAAACATCACGGGGTGGTGCGCATTGTATGGGTGTGTGTTACATTAGATTCACTAGTAGGAGTGAGAAAAACATCACGGGGTGGTGCGCATTGTATGGGTGTGTGTTACATTAGATTCACTAGTAGTAGTGAGAAAAACATCATGGGGTGGTGCGCATTGTATGGGTGTGTGTTACATTAGATTCACTAGTAGCAGTGAGAAAAACATCACGGGGTGGTGGGCATTGTATGGGTGTGTGTTACATTAGATTCACTAGTAGCAGTGAGAAAAACATCACGGGGTGGTGAGCATTGTATGGGTGTGTGTTACATTACATTCACTAGTAGCAGTGAGAAAAAAATCACTGGGTAGTGCGCATTGTATGGGTGTGTGTTACATTAGATTCACTAGTAGCAGTGAGAAAAACATCACGGGGTGGTGCGCATTGTATGGGTGTGTGTTACATTACATTCACTAGTAGCAGTGAGAAAAACATCACGGGGTGGTGCGCATTGTATGGGTGTGTGTTACATTAGATTCACTAGTAGCAGTGAGAAAAACATCACGGGGTGGTGCGCATTGTATGGGTATGTGTCACATTAGATTCACTAGTACGAGTGAGAAAAACATCACGGGGTGGTGCGCATTGTATGGGTGGGTGTTACATTAGATTCACTAGTAGCAGTGAGAAAAACATCACGGGGTGGTGCGCATTGTATGGGTGTGTGTTACATTAGATTCACTAGAAGCAGTGAGAAAAAAAACACGGGGTGGTGCGCATTGTTTGGGTGTGTGTTACATTAGATTCACTAGTAGCAGTGAGAAAAACATCACGGGGTGGTGCGCATTGTATGGGTGTGTGTTACATTAGATTCACTAGTAGCAGTGAGAAAAACATCACGGGGTGGTGCGCATTGTATGGGTGTGTGTTACATTAGATTCACTAGTAGCAGTGAGAAAAACATCACGGGGTGGTGCGCATTGTATGGGTGTGTGTTACATTACATTCACTAGTAGGAGTGAGAAAAACATCACGGGGTGGTGCGCATTGTATGGGTGTGTGTTACATTACATTCACTAGTAGCAGTGAGAAAAACATCACGGGGTGGTGCGCATTGTATGGGTGTGTGTTACATTAGATTCACTAGTAGGAGTGAGAAAAACATCACGGGGTGGTGCGCATTGTATGGGTGTGTGTTACATTAGATTCACTAGTAGCAGTGAGAAAAACATCACGGGGTGGTGCGTATTGTATGGGTGTGTGTTACATTACATTCACTAGTAGCAGTGAGAAAAACATCACGGGGTGGTGCGCATTGTATGGGTGTGTGTTACATTACATTCACTAGTAGGAGTGAGAAAAACATCACGGGGTGGTGCGCATTGTATGGGTGTGTGTTACATTACATTCACTAGTAGGAGTGAGAAAAACATCACGGGGTGGTGCGCATTGTATGGGTGTGTGTTACATTACATTCTCTAGTAGGAGTGAGAAAAACATCACGGGGTGGTGCGCATTGTATGGGTGTGTGTTACATTACATTCACTAGTAGGAGTGAGAAAAACATCACGGGGTGGTGCGCATTGTATGGGTGTGTGTTATATTACATTCACTAGTAGGAGTGAGAAAAACATCACGGGGTGGTGTGCATTGTATGGGTGTGTGTTACATGAGATTCACTAGTAAGAGTGAGAAAAACATCACGGGGTGGTGCGCATTGTATGGGTGTGTGTTACATTAGATTCACTAGTAGCAGTGAGAAAAACATCACGGGGTGGTGCGCATTGTATGGGTGTGTGTTACATTAGATTCACTAGTAGGAGTGAGAAAAACATCACGGGGTGGTGCGTATTGTATTGGTGTGTGTTACATTACATTCACTAGTAGCAGTGAGAAAAACATCACGGGGTGGTGCGCATTGTATGGGTGTGTGTTACATTACATTCACTAGTAGCAGTGAGAAAAACATCACGGGGTGGTGCACATTGTATGGGTGTGTGTTACATTAGATTCACTAGTAGCAGTGAGAAAAACATCACGGGGTGGTGCGCATTGTATGGGTGTGTGTTACATTACATTCACTAGTAGCAGTGAGAAAAACATCACGGGGTGGTGCGCATTGTATGGGTGTGTGTTACATTAGATTCACTAGTAGCAGTGAGAAAAACATCACGGGGTGGTGCGCATTGTATGGGTGTGTGTCACATTAGATTCACTAGTACGAGTGAGAAAAACATCACGGGGTGGTGCGCATTGTATGGGTGGGTGTTACATTAGGTTCACTAGTAGCAGTGAGAAAAACATCACGGGGTGGTGCGCATTGTATGGGTGTGTGTTACATTAGATTCACTAGTAGCAGTGAGAAAAACATCACGGGGTGGTGCGCATTGTTTGGGTGTGTGTTACATTAGATTCACTAGTAGCAGTGAGAAAAACATCACGGGGTGGTGCGCATTGTATGGGTGTGTGTTACATTAGATTCACTAGTAGCAGTGAGAAAAACATCACAGGGTGGTGCGCATTGTATGGGTGTGTGTTACATTAGATTCATTAGTAGCAGTGAGAAAAACATCACGGGGTCGTGCGCATTGTATGGGTGTGTGTTACATTAGATTCACTAGTAGGAGTGAGAAAAACATCACGGGGTGGTGCGCATTGTATGGGTGTGTGTTACATTAGATTCACTAGTAGCAGTGAGAAAAACATCACGGGGTGGTGCGCATTGTATGGGTGTGTGTTACATTACATTCACTAGTAGCAGTGAGAAAAACATCACGGGGTGGTGCGCATTGTATGGGTGTGTGTTACATTAGATTCACTAGTAGGAGTGAGAAAAACATCACGGGGTGGTGCGCATTGTATGGGTGTGTGTTACATTAGATTCACTAGTAGCAGTGAGAAAAACATCACGGGGTGGTGCGCATTGTATGGGTGTGTGTTACATTACATTCACTAGTAGCAGTGAGAAAAACATCACGGGGTGGTGCGCATTGTATGGGTGTGTGTTACATTACATTCACTAGTAGGAGTGAGAAAAACATCACGGGGTGGTGCACATTGTATGGCTGTGTGTTACATTACATTCACTAGTAGGAGTGAGGAAAACATCACGGGGTGGTGCGCATTGTATGGGTGTGTGTTACATTACATTCTCTAGTAGGAGTGAGAAAAACATCACGGGGTGGTGCGCATTGTATGGGTGTGTGTTACATTACATTCACTAGTAGGAGTGAGAAAAACATCACGGGGTGGTGCGCATTGTATGGGTGTGTGTTATATTACATTCACTAGTAGGAGTGAGAAAAACATCACGGGGTGGTGCGCATTGTATGGGTGTGTGTTACATGAGATTCACTAGTAAGAGTGAGAAAAACATCACGGGGTGGTGCGCATTGTATGGGTGTGTGTTACATTAGATTCACTAGTAGCAGTGAGAAAAACATCACGGGGTGGTGCGCATTGTATGGGTGTGTGTTACATTAGATTCACTAGTAGGAGTGAGAAAAACATCACGGGGTGGTGCGCATTGTATTGGTGTGTGTTACATTACATTCACTAGTAGCAGTGAGAAAAACATCACGGGGTGGTGCGCATTGTATGGGTGTGTGTTACATTACATTCACTAGTAGCAGTGAGAAAAACATCACGGGGTGGTGCGCATTGTATGGGTGTGTGTTACATTACATTCACTAGTAGGAGTGAGAAAAACATCACGGGGTGGTGCGCCTTGTATGGGTGTGTGTTACATTACATTCACTAGTAGGAGTGAGAAAAACATCACGGGGTGGTGCGCCTTGTATGGGTGTGTGTTACATTACATTCACCAGTAGGAGTGAGAAAAACATAACGGGGTGTTGCGCCTTGTATGGGTGTGTGTTACATTACATTCACCAGTAGGAGTGAGAAAAACATCACGGGGTGGTGCGCATTGTATGGGTTTGTGTTACATTACATTCACCAGTAGGAGTGAGAAAAACATCACGGGGTGGTGCGCATTGTATGGGTGTGTGTTACATTACATTCACTAGTAGGAGTGAGAAAAACATCACGGGGTGGTGCGCATTGTATGGGTGTGTGTTACATTACATTCTCTAGTAGGAGTGAGAAAAACATCACGGGGTGCTGCGCATTGTATGGGTGTGTGTTACATTAGATTCACTAGTAGGAATGAGAAAAACATCACGGGGTGGTGCGCATTGTATGGGTGTGTGTTACATTAGATTCACTAGTAGGAATGAGAAAAACATCACGGGGTGGTGCGCATTGTATGGGTGTGTGTTACATTACATTCACTACTAGGAGTGAGAAAAACATCACGGGGTGGTGCACATTGTATGGGTGTGTGTTACATTACATTCACTAGCAGGAGTGAGAAAAACATCACGGGGTGGTGCGCATTGTATGGGTGTGTGTTACATTACATTCACTAGTAGCAGTGAGAAAAACATCACGGGGTGGTGCGCATTGTATGGGTGTGTGTTACATTACATTCACTCGTAGCAGTGAGAAAAACATCACGGGGTGGTGCGCCTTGTATGGGTGTGTGTTACATTACATTCACTAGTAGCAGTGAGAAAAACATCACGGGGTGGTGCGCATTGTATGGGCGTGTGTTACATTACATTCACTAGTAGCAGTGAGAAAAACATCACGGGGTGGTGCGCATAGTATGGGCGTGTGTTACATTACATTCACTAGTAGCAGTGAGAAAAACATCACGGGGTGGTGCCCATTGTATGGGTGTGTGTTACATTACATTCACTAGTAGGAGTGAGAAAAACATCACGGGGTGGTTCGCATAGTATGGGTGTGTGTTACATTACATTCACTAGTAGGAGTGAGAAAAACATCACGGGGTGGTGCGCATTGTATGGGTGTGTGTTACATTACATTCACTAGTAGGAGTGAGAAAAACATCACGGGGTGGTGCGCATTGTATGGGTGTGTGTTATATTACATTCACTAGTAGGAGTGAGAAAAACATCACGGGGTGGTGCGCATTGTATGGGTGTGTGTTACATGAGATTCACTAGTAAGAGTGAGAAAAACATCACGGGGTGGTGCGCATTGTATGGGTGTGTGTTACATTAGATTCACTAGTAGCAGTGAGAAAAACATCACGGGGTGGTGCGCATTGTATGGGTGTGTGTTACATTAGATTCACTAGTAGGAGTGAGAAAAACATCACGGGGTGGTGCGCATTGTATTGGTGTGTGTTACATTACATTCACTAGTAGCAGTGAGAAAAACATCACGGGGTGGTGCGCATTCTATGGGTGTGTGTTACATTACATTCACTAGTAGCAGTGAGAAAAACATCACGGGGTGGTGCGCATTGTATGGGTGTGTGTTACATTACATTCACTAGTAGGAGTGAGAAAAACATCACGGGGTGGTGCGCATAGTATGGGTGTGTGTTACATTACATTCACTAGTAGGAGTGAGAAAAACATCACGGGGTGGTGCGCATTGCATGGGTGTGTGTTACATTACATTCACTAGTAGGAGTGAGAAAAACATCACGGGGCGGTGCGCATTGTATGGGTGTGTGTTACATTACATTCACTAGTAGCAGTGAGAAAAATATCACGGGGCGGTGCGCATTCTATGGGTGTGTGTTACATTACATTCACTAGTAGGAGTGAGAAAAACATCACGGGGTGGAGCGCCTTGTATGGGTGTGTGTTACATTACATTCACTAGTAGGAGTGAGAAAAACATCACGGGGTGGTGCGCCTTGTATGGGTGTGTGTTACATTACATTCACTAGTAGGAGTGAGAAAAACATCACGGGGTGGTGCGCCTTGTATGGGTGTGTGTTACATTACATTCACCAGTAGGAGTGAGAAAAACATCACGGGGTGTTGCGCCTTGTATGGGTGTGTGTTACATTACATTCACCAGTAGGAGTGAGAAAAACATCACGGGGTGGTGCGCATTGTATGGGTGTGTGTTACATTACATTCACTAGTAGCAGTGAGAAAAATATCACGGGGTGGTGCGCATTCTATGGGTGTGTGTTACATTACATTCACTAGTAGGAGTGAGAAAAACATCACGGGGTGGTGCGCCTTGTATGGGTGTGTGTTACATTACATTCACTAGTAGGAGTGAGAAAAACATCACGGGGTGTTGCGCCTTGTATGGGTGTGTGTTACATTACATTCACTAGTAGGAGTGAGAAAAACATCACGGGGTGGACCGCCTTGTATGGGTGTGTGTTACATTACATTCACCAGTAGGAGTGACAAAAACATCACGGGGTGTTGCGCCTTGTATGGGTGTGTGTTACATTACATTCACTAGTAGGAGTGAGAAAAACATCACGGGGTGGTGCGCATTGAATGGGTGTGTGTTACATTACATTCACCAGTAGGAGTGAGAAAAACATCACGGGGTGGTGCGCATTGTATGGGTGTGTGTTACATTACATTCACCAGTAGGAGTGAGAAAAACATCACGGGGTGGTGCGCCTTGTATGGGTGTGTGTTACATTAGATTCACTAGTAGGAGTGAGAAAAACATCACGGGGTGGTGCGCATTGTATGGGTGTGTGTGACATTACATTCACTAGTAGGAGTGAGAAAAACATCACGGGGTGGTGCGCATTGTATGGGTGTGTGTTACATTAGATTCACTAGTAGGAGTGAGAAAATCATCACGGGGTGGTGCGCATTGTATGGGTGTGTGTTACATTAGATTCACTAGTAGGAGTGAGAAAAACATCACGGGGTGGTGCGCATTGTATGGGTGTGTGTTACATTAGATTCACTAGTAGGAGTGAGAAAAACATCACGGGGTGGTGCGCATTGTATGGGTGTGTGTTACATTAGATTCACTAGTAGGAATGAGAAAAACATCACGGGGTGGTGCGCATTGTATGGGTGTATGTTACATTACATTCACTACTAGGAGTGAGAAAAACATCACGGGGTGGTGCGCATTGTATGGGTGTGTGTTACATTACATTCACTAGCAGGAGTGAGAAAAACATCACGGGGTGGTGCGCATTGTATGGGTGTGTGTTACATTACATTCACTAGTAGCAGTGAGAAAAACATCACGGGGTGGTGCCCATTGTATGGGTGTGTGTTACATTACATTCACTAGTAGCAGTGAGAAAAACATCACGGGGTGGTGCGCATTGTATGGGTGTGTGTTACATTAGATTCACTAGTAGCAGTGAGAAAAACATCACGGGGTGGTGCGCCTTGTATGGGTGTGTGTTACATTACATTCACTAGTAGGAGTGAGAAAAACATCACGGGGTGGTGCGCATTGTATGGGCGTGTGTTACATTACATTCACTAGTAGCAGTGAGAAAAACATCACGGGGTGGTGCGCATAGTATGGGCGTGTGTTACATTACATTCACTAGTAGCAGTGAGAAAAACATCACGGGGTGGTGCCCATTGTATGGGTGTGTGTTACATTACATTCACTAGTAGGAGTGAGAAAAACATCACGGGGTGGTGCGCATAGTATGGGTGTGTGTTACATTACATTCACTAGTAGGAGTGAGAAAAACATCACGTGGTGGTGCGCATTGTATGGGTGTGTGTTACATTACATTCACTACTAGGAGTGAGAAAAACATCACGGGGCGGTGCGCATTGTATGGGTGTGTGTTACATTACATTCACTAGTAGCAGTGAGAAAAACATCACGGGGTGGTGCGCATTGTATGGGTGTGTGTTATATTACATTCACTAGTAGGAGTGAGAAAAACATCACGGGGTGGTGCGCATTGTATGGGTGTGTGTTACATGAGATTCACTAGTAAGAGTGAGAAAAACATCAAGGGGTGGTGCGCATTGTATGGGTGTGTGTTACATTAGATTCACTAGTAGCAGTGAGAAAAACATCACGGGGTGGTGCGCATTGTATGGGTGTGTGTTACATTAGATTCACTAGTAGGAGTGAGAAAAACATCACGGGGTGGTGCGCATTGTATTGGTGTGTGTTACATTACATTCACTACTAGGAGTGAGAAAAACATCACGGGGCGGTGCGCATTGTATGGGTGTGTGTTACATTACATTCACTAGTAGCAGTGAGAAAAATATCACGGGGTGGTGCGCATTGTATGGGTGTGTGTTACATTACATTCACCAGTAGGAGTGAGAAAAACATCACGGGGTGGTGCGCCTTGTATGGGTGTGTGTTACATTAGATTCACTAGTAGGAGTGAGAAAAACATCACGGGGTGGTGCGCATTGTATGGGTGTGTGTTACATTACATTCACTAGTAGGAGTGAGAAAAACATCACGGGGTGGTGCGCATTGTATGGGTGTGTGTTACATTAGATTCACTAGTAGGAGTGAGAAAATCATCACGGGGTGGTGCGCATTGTATGGGTGTGTGTTACATTAGATTCACTAGTAGGAGTGAGAAAAACATCACGGGGTGGTGCGCATTGTATGGGTGTGTGTTACATTAGATTCACTAGTAGGAGTGAGAAAAACATCACGGGGTGGTGCGCATTGTATGGGTGTGTGTTACATTACATTCTCTAGTAGGAGTGAGAAAAACATCACGGGGTGGTGCGCATTGTATGGGTGTGTGTTACATTAGATTCACTAGTAGGAGTGAGAAAAACATCACGGGGTGGTGCGCATTGTATGGGTGTGTGTTACATTACATTCACTACTAGGAGTGAGAAAAACATCACGGGGTGGTGCGCATTGTATCGGTGTGTGTTACATTAAATTCACTAGCAGGAGTGAGAAAAACATCACGGGGTGGTGCGCATTGTATGGGTGTGTGTTACATTACATTCACTAGCAGCAGTGAGAAAAACATCACGGGGTAGTGCCCATTGTATGGGTGTGTGTTACATTACATTCACTAGTAGCAGTGAGAAAAACATCACGGGGTGGTGCGCATTGTATGGGTGTGTGTTACATTACATTCACTAGTAGCAGTGAGAAAAACATCACGGGGTGGTGCGCCTTGTATGGTTGTGTGTTACATTACATTCACTAGTAGGAGTGAGAAAAACATCACGGGGTGGTGCGCATTGTATGGGTGTGTGTTACATTACATTCACCAGTAGGAGTGAGAAAAACATCACGGGGTGGTGAGCCTTGTATGGGTGTGTGTTACATTAGATTCACTAGTAGGAGTGAGAAAAACATCACGGGGTGGTGCGCATTGTATGGGTGTGTGTTACATTACATTCACTAGTAGGAGTGAGAAAAACATCACGGGGTGGTGCGCATTGTATGGGTGTGTGTTACATTAGATTCACTACTAGGAGTGAGAAAAACATCACGGGGTGGTGCGCATTGTATGGGTGTGTGTTACATTACATTCACTAGCAGGAGTGAGAAAAACATCACGGGGTGGTGCGCATTGTATGGGTGTGTGTTACATTACATTCACTAGTAGGAGTGAGAAAAACATCACGGGGTGGTGCGCATTGTATGGGTGTGTGTTACATTAGATTCACTAGTAGGAGTGAGAAAATCATCACGGGGTGGTGCGCATTGTATGGGTGTGTGTTACATTAGATTCACTAGTAGGAGTGAGAAAAACATCACGGGGTGGTGCGCATTGTATGGGTGTGTGTTACATTAGATTCACTAGTAGGAGTGAGAAAAACATCACGGGGTGGTGCGCATTGTATGGGTGTGTGTTACATTACATTCACTAGTAGGAGTGAGAAAAACATCACGGGGTGGTGCGCATTGTATGGGTGTGTGTTACATTACATTCTCTAGTAGGAGTGAGAAAAACATCACGGGGTGGTGCGCATTGTATGGGTGTGTGTTACATTAGATTCACTAGTAGGAATGAGAAAAACATCACGGGGTGGTGCGCATTGTATGGGTGTGTGTTACATTAGATTCACTAGTAGGAATGAGAAAAACATCACGGGGTGGTGCACATTGTATGGGTGTGTGTTACATTACATTCACTACTAGGAGTGAGAAAAACATCACGGGGTGGTGCGCATTGTATGGGTGTGTGTTACATTACATTCACTAGCAGGAGTGAGAAAAACATCACGGGGTGGTGCGCATTGTATGGGTGTGTGTTACATTACATTCACTAGTAGCAGTGAGAAAAACATCACGGGGTGGTGCCCATTGTATGGGTGTGTGTTACATTACATTCACTAGTAGCAGTGAGAAAAACATCACGGGGTGGTGCGCATTGTATGGGTGTGTGTTACATTACATTCACTAGTAGCAGTGAGAAAAACATCACGGGGTGGTGCGCCTTGTATGGGTGTGTGTTACATTACATTCACTAGTAGGAGTGAGAAAAACATCACGGGGTGGTGCGCATTGTATGGGCGTGTGTTACATTACATTCACTAGTAGCAGTGAGAAAAACATCACGGGGTGGTGCGCATAGTATGGGCGTGTGTTACATTACATTCACTAGTAGCAGTGAGAAAAACATCACGGGGTGGTGCGCATTGTATGGGTGTGTGTTACATTAGATTCACTAGTAGGAGTGAGAAAAACATCACGTGGTGGTGCGCATAGTATGGGTGTGTGTTACATTACATTCACTAGTAGGAGTGAGAAAAACATCACGTGGTGGTGCGCATTGTATGGGTGTGTGTTACATTACATTCACTACTAGGAGTGAGAAAAACATCACGGGGCGGTGCGCATTGTATGGGTGTGTGTTACATTACATTCACTAGTAGCAGTGAGAAAAACATCACGGGGTGGTGCGCATTGTATGGGTGTGTGTTATATTACATTCACTAGTAGGAGTGAGAAAAACATCACGGGGTGGTGCGCATTGTATGGGTGTGTGTTACATTAGATTCACTAGTAGCAGTGAGAAAAGCATCACGGGGTGGTGCGCATTGTATGGGTGTGTGTTACATTAGATTCACTAGTAGGAGTGAGAAAAACATCACGGGGTGGTGCGCATTGTATTGGTGTGTGTTACATTACATTCACTAGTAGGAGTGAGAAAAACATCACGGGGTGGTGCGCATAGTATGGGTGTGTGTTACATTACATTCACTAGTAGGAGTGAGAAAAACATCACGGGGCGGTGCGCCTTGTATGGGTGTGTGTTACATTACATTCACTACTAGGAGTGAGAAAAACATCACGGGGCGGTGCGCATTGTATGGGTGTGTGTTACATTACATTCACTAGTAGCAGTGAGAAAAATATCACGGGGTGGTGCGCATTGTATGGGTGTGTGTTACATTACATTCACCAGTAGGAGTGAGAAAAACATCACGGGGTGGTGCGCCTTGTATGGGTGTGTGTTACATTAGATTCACTAGTAGGAGTGAGAAAAACATCACGGGGTGGTGCGCATTGTATGGGTGTGTGTTACATTACATTCACTAGTAGGAGTGAGAAAAACATCACGGGGTGGTGCGCATTGTATGGGTGTGTGTTACATTAGATTCACTAGTAGGAGTGAGAAAATCATCACGGGGTGGTGCGCATTGTATGGGTGTGTGTTACATTAGATTCACTAGTAGGAGTGAGAAAAACATCACGGGGTGGTGCGCATTGTATGGGTGTGTGTTACATTAGATTCACTAGTAGGAGTGAGAAAAACATCACGGGGTGGTGCGCATTGTATGGGTGTGTGTTACATTACATTCTCTAGTAGGAGTGAGAAAAACATCACGGGGTGGTGCGCATTGTATGGGTGTGTGTTACATTAGATTCACTAGTAGGAGTGAGAAAAACATCACGGGGTGGTGCGCATTGTATGGGTGTGTGTTACATTACATTCACTACTAGGAGTGAGAAAAACATCACGGGGTGGTGCGCATTGTATCGGTGTGTGTTACATTAAATTCACTAGCAGGAGTGAGAAAAACATCACGGGGTGGTGCGCATTGTATGGGTGTGTGTTACATTACATTCACTAGCAGCAGTGAGAAAAACATCACGGGGTAGTGCCCATTGTATGGGTGTGTGTTACATTACATTCACTAGTAGCAGTGAGAAAAACATCACGGGGTGGTGCGCATTGTATGGGTGTGTGTTACATTACATTCACTAGTAGCAGTGAGAAAAACATCACGGGGTGGTGCGCCTTGTATGGTTGTGTGTTACATTACATTCACTAGTAGGAGTGAGAAAAACATCACGGGGTGGTGCGCATTGTATGGGTGTGTGTTACATTACATTCTCTAGTAGGAGTGAGAAAAACATCACGGGGTGGTGCGCATTGTATGGGTGTGTGTTACATTAGATTCACTAGTAGGAATGAGAAAAACATCACGGGGTGGTGCGCATTGTATGGGTGTGTGTTACATTAGATTCACTAGTAGGAATGAGAAAAACATCACGGGGTGGTGCACATTGTATGGGTGTGTGTTACATTACATTCACTACTAGGAGTGAGAAAAACATCACGGGGTGGTGCGCATTGTATGGGTGTGTGTTACATTACATTCACTAGCAGGAGTGAGAAAAACATCACGGGGTGGTGCGCATTGCATGGGTGTGTGTTACATTACATTCAGTAGTAGCAGTGAGAAAAACATCACGGGGTGGTGCCCATTGTATGGGTGTGTGTTACATTACATTCACTAGTAGCAGTGAGAAAAACATCACGGGGTGGTGCGCATTGTATGGGTGTGTGTTACATTACATTCACTAGTAGCAGTGAGAAAAACATCACGGGGTGGTGCGCCTTGTATGGGTGTGTGTTACATTACATTCACTAGTAGGAGTGAGAAAAACATCACGGGGTGGTGCGCATTGTATGGGCGTGTGTTACATTACATTCACTAGTAGCAGTGAGAAAAACATCACGGGGTGGTGCGCATAGTATGGGCGTGTGTTACATTACATTCACTAGTAGCAGTGAGAAAAACATCACGGGGTGGTGCCCATTGTATGGGTGTGTGTTACATTACATTCACTAGTAGGAGTGAGAAAAACATCACGGGGTGGTGCGCATAGTATGGGTGTGTGTTACATTACATTCACTAGTAGGAGTGAGAAAAACATCACGTGGTGGTGCGCATTGTATGGGTGTGTGTTACATTACATTCACTACTAGGAGTGAGAAAAACATCACGGGGCGGTGCGCATTGTATGGGTGTGTGTTACATTACATTCACTAGTAGCAGTGAGAAAAACATCACGGGGTGGTGCGCATTGTATGGGTGTGTGTTATATTACATTCACTAGTAGGAGTGAGAAAAACATCACGGGGTGGTGCGCATTGTATGGGTGTGTGTTACATGATATTCACTAGTAAGAGTGAGAAAAACATCACGGGGTGGTGCGCAGTGTATGGGTGTGTGTTACATTAGATTCACTAGTAGCAGTGAGAAAAACATCACGGGGTGGTGCGCATTGTATGGGTGTGTGTTACATTAGATTCACTAGTAGGAGTGAGAAAAACATCACGGGGTGGTGCGCATTGTATTGGTGTGTGTTACATTACATTCACTAGTAGGAGTGAGAAAAACATCACGGGGTGGTGCGCATAGTATGGGTGTGTGTTACATTACATTCACTAGTAGGAGTGAGAAAAACATCACGGGGTGGTGCGCATTGTATGGGTGTGTGTTACATTACATTCACTACTAGGAGTGAGAAAAACATCACGGGGCGGTGCGCATTGTATGGGTGTGTGTTACATTACATTCACTAGTAGCAGTGAGAAAAATATCACGGGGCGGTGCGCATTCTGTGGGTGTGTGTTACATTACATTCACTAGTAGGAGTGAGAAAAACATCACGGGGTGGTGCGCCTTGTATGGGTGTGTGTTACATTACATTCACTAGTAGGAGTGAGAAAAGCATCACGGGGTGGTGCGCCTTGTATGGGTGTGTGTTACATTACATTCACCAGTAGGAGTGAGAAAAACATCACGGGGTGTTGCGCCTTGTATGGGTGTGTGTTACATTACATTCACCAGTAGGAGTGAGAAAAACATCACGGGGTGGTGCGCATTGTATGGGTTTGTGTTACATTACATTCACCAGTAGGAGTGAGAAAAACATCACGGGGTGGTGCGCATTGTATGGGTGTGTGTTACATTTCATTCACCAGTAGGAGTGAGAAAAACATCACGGGGTATTGCGCCTTGTATGGGTGTGTGTTACATTAGATTCACTAGTAGGAGTGAGAAAAACATCACGGGGTGGTGCGCACTGTATGGGTGTGTGTTACATTAAATTAACTAGTAGGAGTGAGAAAAACATCACGGGGTGGTGCGCACTGTATGGGTGTGTGTTACATTACATTCACTAGTAGCAGTGAGAAAAACATCACGGGGTGGTGCGCATTGTTTGGGTGTGTGTTACATTACATTCACTACTAGCAGTGAGAAAAACATCACGGGGTGCTGCGCATTGTATGGGTGTGTGTTACATTACATTCACTAGTAGCAGTGAGAAAAACATCACGGGGTGGTGCGCATTGTATGGGTGTGTGTTACATTAGATTCACTAGTAGCAGTGAGAAAAACATCACGGGGTGGTGCCCATTGTATGGGTGTGTGTTACATTAGATTCACTAGTAGCAGTGAGAAAAACATCACGGGGTGGTGCGCATTGTATGGGTGTGTGTTACATTAGATTCACTAGTAGCAGTGAGAAAAACATCACGGGGTGGTGCGCATTGTATGGGTGTGTGTTACATTAGATTCACTAGTAGGAGTGAGAAAAACATCACGGGGAGTTGCGCATTGTATGGGTGTGTGTTACATTAGATTCACTAGTAGGAGTGAGAAAAACATCACGGGGTGGTGCGCATTGTATGGGTTTGTGTCACATTAGATTCACTAGTGGGATTGAGAAAAACATCACGCGGTGGTGCGCATTGTATGGGTGTGTGTTACATTAGATTCACTAGTAGGAGGGAGAAAAACATCACGGGGTGGTGCGCATTGTATGGGTGTGTGTTACATTAGATTCACTAGTAGCAGTGAGAAAAACATCACGGGGTGGTGCGCATTGTATGGGTGTGTGCTACATTAGATTCACTAGTAGGAGTGAGAAAAACATCACGGGGTGGTGCGCATTGTATGGGTGTGTGTTACATTACATTCACTAGTAGCAGTGAGAAAAACATCACGGGGTGGTGCGCATTGTACGGGTGTGTGTTACATTAGATTCACTAGTAGCAGTGAGAAAAACATCACGGGGTGGTGCGCATTGTATGGGTGTGTGTTACATTAGATTCACTAGTAGGAGTGAGAAAAACATCACGGGGTGGTGCGCCTTGTATGGGTGTGTGTTACATTACATTCACTAGTAGGAGTGAGAAAAACATCACGGGGTGGTGCGCATAGTATGGGTGTGTGTTACATTACATTCACTAGTAGGAGTGAGAAAAACATCACGTGGTGGTGCGCATTGTATGGGTGTGTGTTACATTACATTCACTACTAGGAGTGAGAAAAACATCACGGGGCGGTGCGCATTGTATGGGTGTGTGTTACATTACATTCACTAGTAGCAGTGAGAAAAACATCACGGGGTGGTGCGCATTGTATGGGTGTGTGTTATATTACATTCACTAGTAGGAGTGAGAAAAACATCACGGGGTGGTGCGCATTGTATGGGTGTGTGTTACATGATATTCACTAGTAAGAGTGAGAAAAACATCACGGGGTGGTGCGCATTGTATGGGTGTGTGTTACATTAGATTCACTAGTAGCAGTGAGAAAAACATCACGGGGTGGTGCGCATTGTATGGGTGTGTGTTACATTAGATTCACTAGTAGGAGTGAGAAAAACATCACGGGGTGGTGCGCATTGTATTGGTGTGTGTTACATTACATTCACTAGTAGGAGTGAGAAAAACATCACGGGGTGGTGCGCATAGTATGGGTGTGTGTTACATTACATTCACTAGTAGGAGTGAGAAAAACATCACGGGGTGGTGCGCATTGTATGGGTGTGTGTTACATTACATTCACTACTAGGAGTGAGAAAAACATCACGGGGCGGTGCGCATTGTATGGGTGTGTGTTACATTACATTCACTAGTAGCAGTGAGAAAAATATCACGGGGCGGTGCGCATTCTGTGGGTGTGTGTTACATTACATTCACTAGTAGGAGTGAGAAAAACATCACGGGGTGGTGCGCCTTGTATGGGTGTGTGTTACATTACATTCACTAGTAGGAGTGAGAAAAGCATCACGGGGTGGTGCGCCTTGTATGGGTGTGTGTTACATTACATTCACCAGTAGGAGTGAGAAAAACATCACGGGGTGTTGCGCCTTGTATGGGTGTGTGTTACATTACATTCACCAGTAGGAGTGAGAAAAACATCACGGGGTGGTGCGCATTGTATGGGTTTGTGTTACATTACATTCACCA
The DNA here is from genome assembly GCF_034190915.1 of Cavia porcellus. Classification (NCBI taxonomy): domain Eukaryota; kingdom Metazoa; phylum Chordata; class Mammalia; order Rodentia; family Caviidae; genus Cavia; species Cavia porcellus. The sequence continues at coordinate 2,978,739 of NW_026947537.1, forward strand.
GTAGGAGTGAGAAAAACATCACGGGGTGGTGCGCATTGTATGGGTGTGTGTTACATTTCATTCACCAGTAGGAGTGAGAAAAACATCACGGGGTGTTGCGCCTTGTATGGGTGTGTGTTACATTAGATTCACTAGTAGGAGTGAGAAAAACATCACGGGGTGGTGCGCACTGTATGGGTGTGTGTTACATTAAATTAACTAGTAGGAGTGAGAAAAACATCACGGGGTGGTGCGCACTGTATGGGTGTGTGTTACATTACATTCACTAGTAGCAGTGAGAAAAACATCACGGGGTGGTGCGCATTGTTTGGGTGTGTGTTACATTACATTCACTACTAGCAGTGAGAAAAACATCACGGGGTGCTGCGCATTGTATGGGTGTGTGTTACATTACATTCACTAGTAGCAGTGAGAAAAACATCACGGGGTGGTGCGCATTGTATGGGTGTGTGTTACATTAGATTCACTAGTAGCAGTGAGAAAAACATCACGGGGTGGTGCCCATTGTATGGGTGTGTGTTACATTAGATTCACTAGTAGCAGTGAGAAAAACATCACGGGGTGGTGCGCATTGTATGGGTGTGTGTTACATTAGATTCACTAGTAGCAGTGAGAAAAACATCACGGGGTGGTGCGCATTGTATGGGTGTGTGTTACATTAGATTCACTAGTAGGAGTGAGAAAAACATCACGGGGAGTTGCGCATTGTATGGGTGTGTGTTACATTAGATTCACTAGTAGGAGTGAGAAAAACATCACGGGGTGGTGCGCATTGTATGGGTTTGTGTCACATTAGATTCACTAGTGGGATTGAGAAAAACATCACGCGGTGGTGCGCATTGTATGGGTGTGTGTTACATTAGATTCACTAGTAGGAGGGAGAAAAACATCACGGGGTGGTGCGCATTGTATGGGTGTGTGTTACATTAGATTCACTAGTAGCAGTGAGAAAAACATCACGGGGTGGTGCGCATTGTATGGGTGTGTGCTACATTAGATTCACTAGTAGGAGTGAGAAAAACATCACGGGGTGGTGCGCATTGTATGGGTGTGTGTTACATTACATTCACTAGTAGCAGTGAGAAAAACATCACGGGGTGGTGCGCATTGTACGGGTGTGTGTTACATTAGATTCACTAGTAGCAGTGAGAAAAACATCACGGGGTGGTGCGCATTGTATGGGTGTGTGTTACATTAGATTCACTAGTAGGAGTGAGAAAAACATCACGGGGTGGTGCGCCTTGTATGGGTGTGTGTTACATTACATTCACTAGTAGGAGTGAGAAAAACATCACGGGGTGGTGCGCCTTGTATGGGTGTGTGTTACATTAGATTCACTAGTAGGAGTGAGAAAAACATCACGAGGTTGTGCGCCTTGTATGGGTGTGTGTTACATTAGATTCACTAGTAGGAGTGAGAAAAACATCACGGGGTGGTGCGCCTTGTATGGGTGTGTGTTACATTAGATTCACTAGTAGGAGGGAGAAAAACATCACGGGGTGGTGCGCATTGTATGGGTGTGTGTTACATTAGATTCACTAGTAGCAGTGAGAAAAACATCACGGGGTGGTGGGCATTGTATGGGTGTGTGTTACATTAGATTCACTAGTAGGAGTGAGAAAAACATCACGGGGTGGTGCGCATTGTATGGGTGTGTGTTACATTACATTCACTAGTAGCAGTGAGAAAAACATCACGGGGTGGTGCGCCTTGTATGGGTGTGTGTTACATTAGATTCACTAGTAGGAGTGAGAAAAACATCACGGGGTGGTGCGCCTTGTATGGGTGTGTGTTACATTAGATTCACAAGTAGGAGGGAGAAAAGCATCACGGGGTGGTGCGCCTTGTATGATTGTGTGTTACATTAGATTCATTAGTAGCAGTGAGAAAAACATCACGGGGTGGTGCGCATTGTATGGGTGTGTGTTCCATTAGATTCACTAGTAGGAGTGAGAAAAACATCACGGGGTGGTGCGCATTGTATGGGTGTGTGTTACATTACATTCACTAGTAGGAGGGAGAAAAACATCACGGGGTGGTGTGCCTTGTATGGGTGTGTGTTACATTACATTCACTAGTAGGAGTGAGAAAAACATCACGGGGTGGTGCGCACTGTATGGGTGTGTGTTACATTAGATTCACTAGTAGGAGTGAGAAAAACATCACGGGGTGGTGCGCATTGTATGGGTGTGTGTTACATTACATTCACTAGTAGCAGTGAGAAAAACATCACGGGGTGGTGCGCACTGTATGGGTGTGTGTTACATTACATTCACTAGTAGCAGTGAGAAAAACATCACGGGGTGGTGCGCATTGTATGGGTGTGTGTTACATTACATTCACTAGTAGCAGTGAGAAAAACATCACGGGGTGGTGCGCATTGTATGGGTGTGTGTTACATTAGATTCACTAGTAGCATTGAGAAAAACATCACGGGGTGGTGCGCACTGTATGGGTGTGTGTTACATTAGATTCACTAGTAGCAGTGAGAAAAACATCACGGGGTGGTGCGCATTGTATGGGTGTGTGTTACATTACATTCACTAGTAGCAGTGAGAAAAACATCACGGGGTGGTGCGCATTGTATGGGTGTGTGTTACATTAGATTCACTAGTAGCAGTGAGAAAAACATCACGGGGTGGTGCGCATTGTATGAGTGTGTGTTACGTTAGATTCACTAGTAGCAGTGAGAAAAACATCACGGGGTGGTGCGCATTGTATGGGTGTGTGTTACATGAGATTCACTAGTAGCAGTGAGAAAAACATTACGGGGTGGTGCGCATAGTATGGGTGTGTGTTACATTAGATTCACTAGTAGCAGTGAGAAAAACATCACGGGGTGGTGCGCCTTGTATGGGTGTGTGTTACATTACATTCACTAGTAGGAGTGAGAAAAACATCACGGGGTGGTGCGCATTGTATGGGCGTGTGTTACATTACATTCACTAGTAGCAGTGAGAAAAACATCACGGGGTGGTGCGCATAGTATGGGCGTGTGTTACATTACATTCACTAGTAGCAGTGAGAAAAACATCACGGGGTGGTGCCCATTGTATGGGTGTGTGTTACATTACATTCACTAGTAGGAGTGAGAAAAACATCACGGGGTGGTGCGCATAGTATGGGTGTGTGTTACATTACATTCACTAGTAGGAGTGAGAAAAACATCACGTGGTGGTGCGCATTGTATGGGTGTGTGTTACATTACATTCACTACTAGGAGTGAGAAAAACATCACGGGGCGGTGCGCATTGTATGGGTGTGTGTTACATTACATTCACTAGTAGCAGTGAGAAAAACATCACGGGGTGGTGCGCATTGTATGGGTGTGTGTTACATGAGATTCACTAGTAAGAGTGAGAAAAACATCACGGGGTGGTGCGCATTGTATGGGTGTGTGTTACATTAGATTCACTAGTAGCAGTGAGAAAAACATCACGGGGTGGTGCGCATTGTATGGGTGTGTGTTACATTAGATTCACTAGTAGGAGTGAGAAAAACATCACGGGGTGGTGCGCATTGTATTGGTGTGTGTTACATTACATTCACTAGTAGGAGTGAGAAAAACATCACGGGGTGGTGCGCATAGTATGGGTGTGTGTTACATTACATTCACTAGTAGGAGTGAGAAAAACATCACGGGGTGGTGCGCATAGTATGGGTGTGTGTTACATTACATTCACTAGTAGGAGTGAGAAAAACATCACGGGGTGGTGCGCATTGTATGGGTGTGTGTTACATTACATTCACTACTAGGAGTGAGAAAAACATCACGGGGCGGTGCGCATTGTATGGGTGTGTGTTACATTACATTCACTAGTAGCAGTGAGAAAAATATCACGGGGCGGTGCGTATTCTGTGGGTGTGTGTTACATTACATTCACTAGTAGGAGTGAGAAAAACATCACGGGGTGGTGCGCCTTGTATGGGTGTGTGTTACATTACATTCACTAGTAGGAGTGAGAAAAACATCACGGGGTGGTGCGCCTTGTATGGGTGTGTGTTACATTACATTCACTAGTAGGAGTGAGAAAAACATCACGGGGTGGTGCGCCTTGTATGGGTGTGTGTTACATTACATTCACCAGTAGGAGTGAGAAAAACATCACGGGGTGTTGCGCCTTGTATGGGTGTGTGTTACATTACATTCACCAGTAGGAGTGAGAAAAACATCACGGGGTGGTGCGCATTGTATGGGTTTGTGTTACATTACATTCACCAGTAGGAGTGAGAAAAACATCACGGGGTGGTGCGCATTGTATGGCTGTGTGTTACATTTCATTCACCAGTAGGAGTGAGAAAAACATCACGGGGTGTTGCGCCTTGTATGGGTGTGTGTTACATTAGATTCACTAGTAGGAGTGAGAAAAACATCACGGGGTGGTGCGCACTGTATGGGTGTGTGTTACATTAAATTAACTAGTAGGAGTGAGAAAAACATCACGGGGTGGTGCGCACTGTATGGGTGTGTGTTACATTACATTCACTAGTAGCAGTGAGAAAAACATCACGGGGTGGTGCGCATTGTATGGGTGTGTGTTACATTACATTCACTACTAGCAGTGAGAAAAACATCACGGGGTGCTGCGCATTGTATGGGTGTGTGTTACATTACATTCACTAGTAGCAGTGAGAAAAACATCACGGGGTGGTGCGCATTGTATGGGTGTGTGTTACATTAGATTCACTAGTAGCAGTGAGAAAAACATCACGGGGTGGTGCGCATTGTATGGGTGTGTGTTACATTAGATTCACTAGTAGCAGTGAGAAAAACATCACGGGGTGGTGCGCATTGTATGGGTGTGTGTTACATTAGATTCACTAGTAGCAGTGAGAAAAACATCACGGGGTGGTGCGCATTGTATGGGTGTGTGTTACATTAGATTCACTAGTAGGAGTGAGAAAAACATCACGGGGAGTTGCGCATTGTATGGGTGTGTGTTACATTAGATTCACTAGTAGGAGTGAGAAAAACATCACGGGGTGGTGCGCATTGTATGGGTTTGTGTCACATTAGATTCACTAGTAGGATTGAGAAAAACATCACGGGCTGGTGCGCATTGTATGGGTGTGTGTTACATTAGATTCACTAGTAGGAGGGAGAAAAACATCACGGGGTGGTGCGCATTGTATGGGTGTGTGTTACATTAGATTCACTAGTAGCAGTGAGAAAAACATCACGGGGTGGTGCGCATTGTATGGGTGTGTGCTACATTAGATTCACTAGTAGGAGTGAGAAAAACATCACGGGGTGGTGCGCATTGTATGGGTGTGTGTTACATTAGATTCACTAGTAGCAGTGAGAAAAACATCACGGGGTGGTGCGCATTGTATGGGTGTGTGTTACATTAGATTCACTAGTAGCAGTGAGAAAAACATCACGGGGCGGTGCGCATTGTATGGGTGTGTGTTACATTACATTCACTAGTAGCAGTGAGAAAAATATCACGGGGCGGTGCGCATTCTGTGGGTGTGTGTTACATTACATTTACTAGTAGGAGTGAGAAAAACATCACGAGGTGGTGCGCCTTGTATGGGTGTGTGTTACATTACATTCACTAGTAGGAGTGAGAAAAGCATCACGGGGTGGTGCGCCTTGTATGGGTGTGTGTTACATTACATTCACCAGTAGGAGTGAGAAAAACATCACGGGGTGTTGCGCCTTGTATGGGTGTGTGTTACATTACATTCACCAGTAGGAGTGAGAAAAACATCACGGGGTGGTGCGCATTGTATGGGTTTGTGTTACATTACATTCACCAGTAGGAGTGAGAAAAACATCACGGGGTGGTGCGCATTGTATGGGTGTGTGTTACATTTCATTCACCAGTAGGAGTGAGAAAAACATCACGGGGTGTTGCGCCTTGTATGGGTGTGTGTTACATTAGATTCACTAGTAGGAGTGAGAAAAACATCACGGGGTGGTGCGCACTGTATGGGTGTGTGTTACATTAAATTAACTAGTAGGAGTGAGAAAAACATCACGGGGTGGTGCGCACTGTATGGGTGTGTGTTACATTACATTCACTAGTAGCAGTGAGAAAAACATCACGGGGTGGTGCGCATTGTTTGGGTGTGTGTTACATTACATTCACTACTAGCAGTGAGAAAAACATCACGGGGTGCTGCGCATTGTATGGGTGTGTGTTACATTACATTCACTAGTAGCAGTGAGAAAAACATCACGGGGTGGTGCGCATTGTATGGGTGTGTGTTACATTAGATTCACTAGTAGCAGTGAGAAAAACATCACGGGGTGGTGCCCATTGTATGGGTGTGTGTTACATTAGATTCACTAGTAGCAGTGAGAAAAACATCACGGGGTGGTGCGCATTGTATGGGTGTGTGTTACATTAGATTCACTAGTAGCAGTGAGAAAAACATCACGGGGTGGTGCGCCTTGTATGGGTGTGTGTTACATTAGATTCACTAGTAGGAGTGAGAAAAACATCACGGGGAGTTGCGCATTGTATGGGTGTGTGTTACATTAGATTCACTAGTAGGAGTGAGAAAAACATCACGGGGTGGTGCGCATTGTATGGGTTTGTGTCACATTAGATTCACTAGTGGGATTGAGAAAAACATCACGCGGTGGTGCGCATTGTATGGGTGTGTGTTACATTAGATTCACTAGTAGGAGGGAGAAAAACATCACGGGGTGGTGCGCATTGTATGGGTGTGTGTTACATTAGATTCACTAGTAGCAGTGAGAAAAACATCACGGGGTGGTGCGCATTGTATGGGTGTGTGCTACATTAGATTCACTAGTAGGAGTGAGAAAAACATCACGGGGTGGTGCGCATTGTATGGGTGTGTGTTACATTACATTCACTAGTAGCAGTGAGAAAAACATCACGGGGTGGTGCGCATTGTATGGGTGTGTGTTACATTAGATTCACTAGTAGCAGTGAGAAAAACATCACGGGGTGGTGCGCATTGTATGGGTGTGTGTTACATTAGATTCACTAGTAGGAGTGAGAAAAACATCACGGGGTGGTGCGCCTTGTATGGGTGTGTGTTACATTACATTCACTAGTAGGAGTGAGAAAAACATCACGGGGTGGTGCGCCTTGTATGGGTGTGTGTTACATTAGATTCACTAGTAGGAGTGAGAAAAACATCACGAGGTTGTGCGCCTTGTATGGGTGTGTGTTACATTAGATTCACTAGTAGGAGTGAGAAAAACATCACGGGGTGGTGCGCCTTGTATGGGTGTGTGTTACATTAGATTCACTAGTAGGAGGGAGAAAAACATCACGGGGTGGTGCGCATTGTATGGGTGTGTGTTACATTAGATTCACTAGTAGCAGTGAGAAAAACATCACGGGGTGGTGGGCATTGTATGGGTGTGTGTTACATTAGATTCACTAGTAGGAGTGAGAAAAACATCACGGGGTGGTGCGCATTGTATGGGTGTGTGTTACATTACATTCACTAGTAGCAGTGAGAAAAACATCACGGGGTGGTGCGCCTTGTATGGGTGTGTGTTACATTAGATTCACTAGTAGGAGTGAGAAAAACATCACGGGGTGGTGCGCCTTGTATGGGTGTGTGTTACATTAGATTCACTAGTAGGAGGGAGAAAAGCATCACGGGGTGGTGCGCCTTGTATGATTGTGTGTTACATTAGATTCATTAGTAGCAGTGAGAAAAACATCACGGGGTGGTGCGCATTGTATGGGTGTGTGTTCCATTAGATTCACTAGTAGGAGTGAGAAAAACATCACGGGGTGGTGCGCATTGTATGGGTGTGTGTTACATTACATTCACTAGTAGGAGGGAGAAAAACATCACGGGGTGGTGTGCCTTGTATGGGTGTGTGTTACATTACATTCACTAGTAGGAGTGAGAAAAACATCACGGGGAGGTGCGCACTGTATGGGTGTGTGTTACATTAGATTCACTAGTAGGAGTGAGAAAAACATCATGGGGTGGTGCGCATTGTATGGGTGTGTGTTACATTACATTCACTAGTAGCAGTGAGAAAAACATCACGGGGTGGTGCGCACTGTATGGGTGTGTGTTACATTACATTCACTAGTAGCAGTGAGAAAAACATCACGGGGTGGTGCGCATTGTATGGGTGTGTGTTACATTACATTCACTAGTAGCAGTGAGAAAAACATCACGGGGTGGTGCGCATTGTATGGGTGTGTGTTACATTAGATTCACTAGTAGCATTGAGAAAAACATCACGGGGTGGTGCGCACTGTATGGGTGTGTGTTACATTAGATTCACTAGTAGCAGTGAGAAAAACATCACGGGGTGGTGCGCATTGTATGGGTGTGTGTTACATTACATTCACTAGTAGCAGTGAGAAAAACATCACGGGGTGGTGCGCATTGTATGGGTGTGTGTTACATTAGATTCACTAGTAGCAGTGAGAAAAACATCACGGGGTGGTGCGCATTGTATGAGTGTGTGTTACGTTAGATTCACTAGTAGCAGTGAGAAAAACATCACGGGGTGGTGCGCATTGTATGGGTGTGTGTTACATGAGATTCACTAGTAGCAGTGAGAAAAACATTACGGGGTGGTGCGCATAGTATGGGTGTGTGTTACATTAGATTCACTAGTAGCAGTGAGAAAAACATCACGGGGTGGTGCGCCTTGTATGGGTGTGTGTTACATTACATTCACTAGTAGGAGTGAGAAAAACATCACGGGGTGGTGCGCATTGTATGGGCGTGTGTTACAGTACATTCACTAGTAGCAGTGAGAAAAACATCACGGGGTGGTGCGCATAGTATGGGCGTGTGTTACATTACATTCACTAGTAGCAGTGAGAAAAACATCACGGGGTGGTGCCCATTGTATGGGTGTGTGTTACATTACATTCACTAGTAGGAGTGAGAAAAACATCACGGGGTGGTGCGCATAGTATGGGTGTGTGTTACATTACATTCACTAGTAGGAGTGAGAAAAACATCACGTGGTGGTGCGCATTGTATGGGTGTGTGTTACATTACATTCACTACTAGGAGTGAGAAAAACATCACGGGGCGGTGCGCATTGTATGGGTGTGTGTTACATTACATTCACTAGTAGCAGTGAGAAAAACATCACGGGGTGGTGCGCATTGTATGGGTGTGTGTTACATGAGATTCACTAGTAAGAGTGAGAAAAACATCACGGGGTGGTGCGCATTGTATGGGTGTGTGTTACATTAGATTCACTAGTAGCAGTGAGAAAAACATCACGGGGTGGTGCGCATTGTATGGGTGTGTGTTACATTAGATTCACTAGTAGGAGTGAGAAAAACATCACGGGGTGGTGCGCATTGTATTGGTGTGTGTTACATTACATTCACTAGTAGGAGTGAGAAAAACATCACGGGGTGGTGCGCATAGTATGGGTGTGTGTTACATTACATTCACTAGTAGGAGTGAGAAAAACATCACGGGGTGGTGCGCATAGTATGGGTGTGTGTTACATTACATTCACTAGTAGGAGTGAGAAAAACATCACGGGGTGGTGCGCATTGTATGGGTGTGTGTTACATTACATTCACTACTAGGAGTGAGAAAAACATCACGGGGCGGTGCGCATTGTATGGGTGTGTGTTACATTACATTCACTAGTAGCAGTGAGAAAAATATCACGGGGCGGTGCGCATTCTGTGGGTGTGTGTTACATTACATTCACTAGTAGGAGTGAGAAAAACATCACGGGGTGGTGCGCCTTGTATGGGTGTGTGTTACATTACATTCACTAGTAGGAGTGAGAAAAACATCACGGGGTGGTGCGCCTTGTATGGGTGTGTGTTACATTACATTCACTAGTAGGAGTGAGAAAAACATCACGGGGTGGTGCGCCTTGTATGGGTGTGTGTTACATTACATTCACCAGTAGGAGTGAGAAAAACATCACGGGGTGTTGCGCCTTGTATGGGTGTGTGTTACATTACATTCACCAGTAGGAGTGAGAAAAACATCACGGGGTGGTGCGCATTGTATGGGTTTGTGTTACATTACATTCACCAGTAGGAGTGAGAAAAACATCACGGGGTGGTGCGCATTGTATGGGTGTGTGTTACATTTCATTCACCAGTAGGAGTGAGAAAAACATCACGGGGTGTTGCGCCTTGTATGGGTGTGTGTTACATTAGATTCACTAGTAGGAGTGAGAAAAACATCACGGGGTGGTGCGCACTGTATGGGTGTGTGTTACATTAAATTAACTCGTAGGAGTGAGAAAAACATCACGGGGTGGTGCGCACTGTATGGGTGTGTGTCACATTACATTCACTAGTAGCAGTGAGAAAAACATCACGGGGTGGTGCGCATTGTATGGGTGTGTGTTACATTACATTCACTACTAGCAGTGAGAAAAACATCACGGGGTGCTGCGCATTGTATGGGTGTGTGTTACATTACATTCACTAGTAGCAGTGAGAAAAACATCACGGGGTGGTGCGCATTGTATGGGTGTGTGTTACATTAGATTCACTAGTAGCAGTGAGAAAAACATCACGGGGTGGTGCGCATTGTATGGGTGTGTGTTACATTAGATTCACTAGTAGCAGTGAGAAAAACATCACGGGGTGGTGCGCATTGTATGGGTGTGTGTTACATTAGATTCACTAGTAGCAGTGAGAAAAACATCACGGGGTGGTGCGCATTGTATGGGTGTGTGTTACATTAGATTCACTAGTAGGAGTGAGAAAAACATCACGGGGAGTTGCGCATTGTATGGGTGTGTGTTACATTAGATTCACTAGTAGGAGTGAGAAAAACATCACGGGGTGGTGCGCATTGTATGGGTTTGTGTCACATTAGATTCACTAGTAGGATTGAGAAAAACATCACGGGGTGGTGCGCATTGTATGGGTGTGTGTTACATTAGATTCACTAGTAGGAGGGAGAAAAACATCACGGGGTGGTGCGCATTGTATGGGTGTGTGTTACATTAGATTCACTAGTAGCAGTGAGAAAAACATCACGGGGTGGTGCGCATTGTATGGGTGTGTGCTACATTAGATTCACTAGTAGGAGTGAGAAAAACATCACGGGGTGGTGCGCATTGTATGGGTGTGTGTTACATTAGATTCACTAGTAGCAGTGAGAAAAACATCACGGGGTGGTGCGCATTGTATGGGTGTGTGTTACATTAGATTCACTAGTAGCAGTGAGAAAAACATCACGGGGTGGTGCGCATTGTATGGGTGTGTGTTACATTAGATTCACTAGTAGGAGTGAGAAAAACATCACGGGGTGGTGCGCCGTGTATGGGTGTGTGTTACATTACATTCACTAGTAGGAGTGAGAAAAACATCACGGGGTGGTGCGCCTTGTATGGGTGTGTGTTACATTAGATTCACTAGTAGGAGTGAGAAAAACATCACGAGGTTGTGCGCCTTGTATGGGTGTGTGTTACATTAGATTCACTAGTAGGAGTGAGAAAAACATCACGGGGTGGTGCGCCTTGTATGGGTGTGTGTTACATTAGATTCACTAGTAGGAGGGAGAAAAACATCACGGGGTGGTGCGCATTGTATGGGTGTGTGTTACATTAGATTCACTAGTAGCAGTGAGAAAAACATCACGGGGTGGTGGGCATTGTATGGGTGTGTGTTACATTAGATTCACTAGTAGGAGTGAGAAAAACATCACGGGGTGGTGCGCATTGTATGGGTGTGTGTTACATTACATTCACCAGTAGGAGTGAGAAAAACATCACGGGGTGGTGCGCATTGTATGGGTGTGTGTTACATTTCATTCACCAGTAGGAGTGAGAAAAACATCACGGGGTGTTGCGCCTTGTATGGGTGTGTGTTACATTAGATTCACTAGTAGGAGTGAGAAAAACATCACGGGGTGGTGCGCACTGTATGGGTGTGTGTTACATTAAATTAACTCGTAGGAGTGAGAAAAACATCACGGGGTGGTGCGCACTGTATGGGTGTGTGTCACATTACATTCACTAGTAGCAGTGAGAAAAACATCACGGGGTGGTGCGCATTGTATGGGTGTGTGTTACATTACATTCACTACTAGCAGTGAGAAAAACATCACGGGGTGCTGCGCATTGTATGGGTGTGTGTTACATTACATTCACTAGTAGCAGTGAGAAAAACATCACGGGGTGGTGCGCATTGTATGGGTGTGTGTTACATTAGATTCACTAGTAGCAGTGAGAAAAACATCACGGGGTGGTGCGCATTGTATGGGTGTGTGTTACATTAGATTCACTAGTAGCAGTGAGAAAAACATCACGGGGTGGTGCGCATTGTATGGGTGTGTGTTACATTAGATTCACTAGTAGCAGTGAGAAAAACATCACGGGGTGGTGCGCATTGTATGGGTGTGTGTTACATTAGATTCACTAGTAGGAGTGAGAAAAACATCACGGGGAGTTGCGCATTGTATGGGTGTGTGTTACATTAGATTCACTAGTAGGAGTGAGAAAAACATCACGGGGTGGTGCGCATTGTATGGGTTTGTGTCACATTAGATTCACTAGTAGGATTGAGAAAAACATCACGGGGTGGTGCGCATTGTATGGGTGTGTGTTACATTAGATTCACTAGTAGGAGGGAGAAAAACATCACGGGGTGGTGCGCATTGTATGGGTGTGTGTTACATTAGATTCACTAGTAGCAGTGAGAAAAACATCACGGGGTGGTGCGCATTGTATGGGTGTGTGCTACATTAGATTCACTAGTAGGAGTGAGAAAAACATCACGGGGTGGTGCGCATTGTATGGGTGTGTGTTACATTAGATTCACTAGTAGCAGTGAGAAAAACATCACGGGGTGGTGCGCATTGTATGGGTGTGTGTTACATTAGATTCACTAGTAGCAGTGAGAAAAACATCACGGGGTGGTGCGCATTGTATGGGTGTGTGTTACATTAGATTCACTAGTAGGAGTGAGAAAAACATCACGGGGTGGTGCGCCGTGTATGGGTGTGTGTTACATTACATTCACTAGTAGGAGTGAGAAAAACATCACGGGGTGGTGCGCCTTGTATGGGTGTGTGTTACATTAGATTCACTAGTAGGAGTGAGAAAAACATCACGAGGTTGTGCGCCTTGTATGGGTGTGTGTTACATTAGATTCACTAGTAGGAGTGAGAAAAACATCACGGGGTGGTGCGCCTTGTATGGGTGTGTGTTACATTAGATTCACTAGTAGGAGGGAGAAAAACATCACGGGGTGGTGCGCATTGTATGGGTGTGTGTTACATTAGATTCACTAGTAGCAGTGAGAAAAACATCACGGGGTGGTGGGCATTGTATGGGTGTGTGTTACATTAGATTCACTAGTAGGAGTGAGAAAAACATCACGGGGTGGTGCGCATTGTATGGGTGTGTGTTACATTACATTCACTAGTAGCAGTGAGAAAAACATCACGGGGTGGTGCGCCTTGTATGGGTGTGTGTTACATTAGATTCACTAGTAGGAGTGAGAAAAACATCACGGGTGGTGCGCCTTGTATGGGTGTGTGTTACATTAGATTCACTAGTAGGAGGGAGAAAAGCATCACGGGGTGGTGCGCCTTGTATGATTGTGTGTTACATTAGATTCATTAGTAGCAGTGAGAAAAACATCACGGGGTGGTGCGCATTGTATGGGTGTGTGTTCCATTAGATTCACTAGTAGGAGTGAGAAAAACATCACGGGGTGGTGCGCATTGTATGGGTGTGTGTTACATTACATTCACTAGTAGGAGGGAGAAAAACATCACGGGGTGGTGCGCCTTGTATGGGTGTGTGTTACATTACATTCACTAGTAGGAGTGAGAAAAACATCACGGGGTGGTGCGCACTGTATGGGTGTGTGTTACATTAGATTCACTAGTAGGAGTGAGAAAAACATCACGGGGTGGTGCGCATTGTATGGGTGTGTGTTACATTACATTCACTAGTAGGAGGGAGAAAAACATCACGGGGTGGTGCGCCTTGTATGGGTGTGTGTTACATTACATTCACTAGTAGGAGTGAGAAAAACATCACGGGGTGGTGCGCACTGTATGGGTGTGTGTTACATTACATTCACTAGTAGGAGTGAGAAAAACATCACGGGGTGGTGCGCCTTGTATGGGTGTGTGTTACATTACATTCACTAGTAGCAGTGAGAAAAACATCACGGGGTGGTGCGCACTGTATGGGTGTGTGTTACATTACATTCACTAGTAGCAGTGAGAAAAACATCACGGGGTGGTGCGCATTGTATGGGTGTGTGTTACATTACATTCACTAGTAGCAGTGAGAAAAACATCACGGGGTGGTGCGCATTGTATGGGTGTGTGTTACATTAGATTCACTAGTAGCATTGAGAAAAACATCACGGGGTGGTGCGCACTGTATGGGTGTGTGTTACATTAGATTCACTAGTAGCAGTGAGAAAAACATCACGGGGTGGTGCGCATTGTATGGGTGTGTGTTACATTACATTCACTAGTAGCCGTGAGAAAAACATCACGGGGTGGTGCGCATTGTATGGGTGTGTGTTACATTAGATTCACTAGTAGCAGTGAGAAAAACATCACGGGGTGGTGCGCATTGTATGGGTGTGTGTTACGTTAGATTCACTAGTAGCAGTGAGAAAAACATCACGGGGTGGTGCGCATTGTATGGGTGTGTGTTACATGAGATTCACTAGTAGCAGTGAGAAAAACATCACGGGGTGGTGCGCATAGTATGGGTGTGTGTTACATTAGATTCACTAGTAGCAGTGAGAAAAACATCACGGGGTGGTGCGCATTGTATGGGTGTGTGTCGCATTAGATTCACTAGTAGCAGTGAGAAAAACATCACGGGGTGGTGCGCATTGTATGGGTGTGTGTTACATTAGATTCACTAGTAGGAGGGAGAAAAACATCACGGGGAGTTGCGCATTGTATGGGTGTGTGTTACATTAGATTCACTAGTAGGAGTGAGAAAAACATCACGGGGTGGTGCGCATTGTATGGGTGTGTGTCACATTACATTCACTAGTAGCAGTGAGAAAAACATCACGGGGTGGTGTGCATTGTATGGGTGTGTGTTACATTAGATTCACTAGTAGGAGTGAGAAAAACATCACGGGGTGGTGCGCATTGTATGGGTGTGTGTTACATTACATTCTCTAATAGGAGTGAGAAAAACATCACGGGGTGGTGCGCATTGTATGGGTGTGTGTTACATTAGATTCACTAGTAGGAGTGAGAAAAACATCACGGGGTGGTGCGCATTGTATGGGTGTGTGTTACATTACATTCACTAGTAGGAGTGAGAAAACATCACGGGGTGGTGCGCATTGTATGGGTGTGTGTTACATTAGATGCACTAGTAGGAGTGAGAAAAACATCACGGGGTGGTGCGCATTGTATGGGTGTGTGTTACATTACATTCACTAGTAGCAGTGAGAAAAACATCACGGGGTGGTGCGCATTGTATGGGTGTGTGTTACATTACATTCACTAGTAGCAGAGAGAAAAACATCACGGGGTGGTGCGCATTGTATGGGTGTGTGTTACATTACATTCACTAGTAGCAGTGAGAAAAACATCACGGGGTGGTGCGCATTGTATGGGCGTGTGTTACATTACATTCACTAGTAGCAGTGAGAAAAACATCACGGGGTGGTGCGCATTGTATGGGCGTGTGTTACATTACATTCACTAGTAGCAGTGAGAAAAACATCACGGGGTGGTGCGCCTTGTATGGGCGTGTGTTACATTACATTCACTAGTAGCAGTGAGAAAAACATCACGGGGTGGTGCGCATTGTATGGGCGTGTGTTACATTAGATTCACTAGTAGCAGTGAGAAAAACATCACGGGGTGGTGCGCATTGTATGGGCGTGTGTTACATTATATTCACTAGTAGCAGTGAGAAAAACATCACGGGGTGGTGCGCATTGTATGGGTGTGTGTTACATTATATTCACTAGTAGCAGTGAGAAAAACATCACGGGGTGGTGCGCATTGTATGGGTGTGTGTTACATTAGATTCACTAGTAGCAGTGAGAAAAACATCACGGGGTGGTGCGCATTGTATGGGTGTGTGTTACATTACATTGACTAGTAGCAGTGAGAAAAACATCACGGGGTGGTGCGCATTGTATGGGTGTGTGTTACATTACATTGACTAGTAGCAGTGAGAAAAACATCACGGGGTGGTGCGCATTGTATGGGTGTGTGTTACATTAGATTCACTAGTAGCAGTGAGAAAAACATCACGGGGTGGTGCGCATTGTATGGCTGTGTGTTACATTTGATTCACTAGTAGGAGTGAGAAAAACATCACGGGGTGGTGCGCATTGTATGGGTGTGTGTTACATTACATTCACTAGTAGCAGTGAGAAAAACATCACGGGGTGGTGCGCATTGTATGGGTGTGTGTTACATTACATTCACTAGTAGCAGTGAGAAAAACATCACGGGGTGGTGCGCATTGTATGGGTGTGTGTTACATTACATTCACTAGTAGCAGTGAGAAAAACATCACGGGGTGGTGCGCATTGTATGGGTGTGTGTTACATTACATTCACTAGTAGCAGTGAGAAAAACATCACGGGGTGGTGCGCCTTGTATGGGCGTGTGTTACATTACATTCACTAGTAGCAGTGAGAAAAACATCACGGGGTGGTGCGCCTTGTATGGGCGTGTGTTACATTACATTCACTAGTAGCAGTGAGAAAAACATCACGGGGTGGTGCGCATTGTATGGGCGTGTGTTACATTAGATTCACTAGTAGCAGTGAGAAAAACATCACGGGGTGGTGCGCATTGTATGGGTGTGTGTTACATTATATTCACTAGTAGCAGTGAGAAAAACATCACGGGGTGGTGCGCATTGTATGGGTGTGTGTTACATTAGATTCACTAGTAGCAGTGAGAAAAACATCACGGGGTGGTCCGCCTTGTATGGGTGTGTGTAACATTACATTCACCAGTAGGAGAGAGAAAAACATCAGGGGGTGGTGCGCCTTGTATGGGTGTGTGTTACATTACATTCACCAGTAGGAGTGAGAAAAACTTCACAGGGTGGTGAGCCTTGTATCGGTGTGTGTTACATTACATTCACCAGTAGGAGTGAGAAAAACATCACGGGGTGGTGCGCATTGTATGGGTGTGTGTTACATTACATTCACCAGTAGGAGTGAGAAAAACATCATGGGGTGGTGCGCATTGTATGGGTGTGTGTTACATTACATTCACTAGTAGGAGTGAGAAAAACATAACGGGGTGGTGCGCCTTGTATGGGTGTGTGTTACATTAGATTCACTAGTAGGAGTGAGAAAAACATCACGGGGTGGTGCGCATTGTATGGGTGTGTGTTACATTACATTCACTAGTAGGAGTGAGAAAATCATCACGGGGTGGTGCGCATTGTATGGGTGTGTGTTATATTAGATACACTAGTAGGAGTGAGAAAAACATCACGGGGTGGTGTGCATTGTATGGGTGTGTGTTACATTAGATTCACTAGTAGGAGTGAGAAAAACATCACGGGGTGGTGCGCATTGTATGGGTGTGTGTTACATTACATTCTCTAATAGGAGTGAGAAAAACATCACGGGGTGGTGCGCATTGTATGGGTGTGTGTTACATTAGATTCACTAGTAGGAGTGAGAAAAACATCACGGGGTGGTGCGCATTGTATGGGTGTGTGTTACATTACATTCACTAGTAGGAGTGAGAAAACATCACGGGGTGGTGCGCATTGTATGGGTGTGTGTTACATTAGATGCACTAGTAGGAGTGAGAAAAACATCACGGGGTGGTGCGCATTGTATGGGTGTGTGTTACATTACATTCACTAGTAGCAGTGAGAAAAACATCACGGGGTGGTGCGCATTGTATGGTTGTGTGTTACATTACATTCACTAGTAGCAGAGAGAAAAACATCACGGGGTGGTGCGCATTGTATGGGTGTGTGTTACATTACATTCACTAGTAGCAGTGAGAAAAACATCACGGGGTGGTGCGCATTGTATGGGCGTGTGTTACATTACATTCACTAGTAGCAGTGAGAAAAACATCACGGGGTGGTGCGCATTGTATGGGCGTGTGTTACATTACATTCACTAGTAGCAGTGAGAAAAACATCACGGGGTGGTGCGCCTTGTATGGGCGTGTGTTACATTACATTCACTAGTAGCAGTGAGAAAAACATCACGGGGTGGTGCGCATTGTATGGGCGTGTGTTACATTAGATTCACTAGTAGCAGTGAGAAAAACATCACGGGGTGGTGCGCATTGTATGGGCGTGTGTTACATTATATTCACTAGTAGCAGTGAGAAAAACATCACGGGGTGGTGCGCATTGTATGGGTGTGTGTTACATTATATTCACTAGTAGCAGTGAGAAAAACATCACGGGGTGGTGCGCATTGTATGGGTGTGTGTTACATTAGATTCACTAGTAGCAGTGAGAAAAACATCACGGGGTGGTGCGCATTGTATGGGTGTGTGTTACATTACATTGACTAGTAGCAGTGAGAAAAACATCACGGGGTGGTGCGCATTGTATGGGTGTGTGTTACATTACATTGACTAGTAGCGGTGAGAAAAACATCACGGGGTGGTGCGCATTGTATGGGTGTGTGTTACATTAGATTCACTAGTAGCAGTGAGAAAAACATCACGGGGTGGTGCGCATTGTATGGCTGTGTGTTACATTTGATTCACTAGTAGGAGTGAGAAAAACATCACGGGGTGGTGCGCATTGTATGGGTGTGTGTTACATTACATTCACTAGTAGCAGTGAGAAAAACATCACGGGGTGGTGCGCATTGTATGGGTGTGTGTTACATTACATTCACTAGTAGCAGTGAGAAAAACATCACGGGGTGGTGCGCATTGTATGGGTGTGTGTTACATTACATTCACTAGTAGCAGTGAGAAAAACATCACGGGGTGGTGCGCATTGTATGGGTGTGTGTTACATTAGATTCACTAGTAGCAGTGAGAAAAACATCACGGGGTGGTGCGCATTGTATGGGTGTGTGTTACATTAGATTCACTAGTAGGAGTGAGAAAAACATCACGCGGTGGTGCGCATTGTATGGGTGTGTGTTACATTAGATTCACTAGTAGCAGTGAGAAAAACATCACGGGGTGGTGCGCATTGTATGGGTGTGTGTTACATTAGATTCACTAGTAGCAGTGAGAAAAACATCACGGGGTGGTGCGCATTGTATGGGTGTGTGTTACAATACATTCACTAGTAGCAGTGAGAAAAACATCACGGGGTGGTGCGCATTGTATGGGCGTGTGTTACATTAGATTCACTAGTAGCAGGGAGAAAAACATCACGGGGTGGTGCGCATTGTATGGGTGTGTGTTACATTATATTCACTAGTAGCAGTGAGAAAAACATCACGGGGTGGTGCGCATTGTATGGGTGTGTGTCACATTACATTCACTAGTAGCAGTGAGAAAAACATCACGGGGTGGTGCGCATTGTATGGGTGTGTGTCACATTACATTCACTAGTAGCAGTGAGAAAAACATCACGGGGTGGTGCGCATTGTATGGGTGTGTGTCACATTACATTCACTAGTAGCAGTGAGAAAAACATCACGGGGTGGTGCGCATTGTATGGGTGTGTGTCACATTACATTCACTAGTAGCAGTGAGAAAAACATCACGGGGTGGTGCGCATTGTATGGGTGTGTGTCACATTACATTCACTAGTAGCAGTGAGAAAAACATCACGGGGTGGTGCGCATTGTATGGGTGTGTGTTACATTACATTCACCAGTAGGAGTGAGAAAAACATCATGGGGTGGTGCGCATTGTATGGGTGTGTGTTACATTACATTCACCAGTAGGAGTGAGAAAAACATCACGGGGTGGTGAGCCTTGTATGGGTGTGTGTTACATTACATTCACCAGTAGGAGTGAGAAAAACATCACGGGGTGGTGCGCATTGTATGGGTGTGTGTTACATTACATTCACCAGTAGGAGTGAGAAAAACATCATGGGGTGGTGCGCATTGTATGGGTGTGTGTTACATTACATTCACTAGTAGGAGTGAGAAAAACATAACGGGGTGGTGCACCTTGTATGGGTGTGTGTTACATTAGATTCACTAGTAGGAGTGAGAAAAACATCACGGGGTGGTGCGCATTGTATGGGTGTGTGTTACATTACATTCACTAGTAGGAGTGAGAAAATCATCACGGGGTGGTGCGCATTGTATGGGTGTGTGTTATATTAGATACACTAGTAGGAGTGAGAAAAACATCACGGGGTGGTGTGCATTGTATGGGTGTGTGTTACATTAGATTCACTAGTAGGAGTGAGAAAAACATCACGGGGTGGTGCGCATTGTATGGGTGTGTGTTACATTACATTCTCTAATAGGAGTGAGAAAAACATCACGGGGTGGTGCGCATTGTATGGGTGTGTGTTACATTAGATTCACTAGTAGCAGTGAGAAAAACATCACGGGGTGGTGCGCATTGTATGGGTGTGTGTTACATTAGATTCACTAGTAGGAGTGAGAAAAACATCACGGGGTGGTGCGCATTGTATGGGTGTGTGTTACATTACATTCACTAGTAGCAGTGAGAAAAACATCACGGGGTGGTGCGCATTGTATGGGTGTGTGTTACATTACATTCACTAGTAGCAGTGAGAAAAACATCACGGGGTGGTGCGCATTGTATGGGTGTGTGTTACATTACATTCACTAGTAGCAGTGAGAAAAACATCACGGGGTGGTGCGCATTGTATGGGTGTGTGTTACATTAGATTCACTAGTAGCAGTGAGAAAAACATCACGGGGTGGTGCGCATTGTATGGGTGTGTGTTACATTAGATTCACTAGTAGGAGTGAGAAAAACATCACGGGGTGGTGCGCATTGTATGGGTGTGTGTTACATTAGATTCACTAGTAGCAGTGAGAAAAACATCACGGGGTGGTGCGCATTGTATGGGTGTGTGTTACATTAGATTCACTAGTAGCAGTGAGAAAAACATCACGGGGTGGTGCGCATTGTATGGGTGTGTGTTACATTACATTCACTAGTAGCAGTGAGAAAAACATCACGGGGTGGTGCGCATTGTATGGGCGTGTGTTACATTAGATTCACTAGTAGCAGGGAGAAAAACATCACGGGGTGGTGCGCATTGTATGGGTGTGTGTTACATTATATTCACTAGTAGCAGTGAGAAAAACATCACGGGGTGGTGCGCATTGTATGGGTGTGTGTCACATTACATTCACTAGTAGCAGTGAGAAAAACATCACGGGGTGGTGCGCATTGTATGGGTGTGTGTCACATTACATTCACTAGTAGCAGTGAGAAAAACATCACGGGGTGGTGCGCATTGTATGGGTGTGTGTCACATTACATTCACTAGTAGCAGTGAGAAAAACATCACGGGGTGGTGCGCATTGTATGGGTGTGTGTCACATTACATTCACTAGTAGCAGTGAGAAAAACATCACGGGGTGGTGTGCATTGTATGGGTGTGTGTTACATTAGATTCACTAGTAGGAGTGAGAAAAACATCACGGGGTGGTGCGCATTGTATGGGTGTGTGTTACATTACATTCTCTAATAGGAGTGAGAAAAACATCACGGGGTGGTGCGCATTGTATGGGTGTGTGTTACATTAGATTCACTAGTAGGAGTGAGAAAAACATCACGGTGTGGTGCGCATTGTATGGGTGTGTGTTACATTACATTCACTAGTAGGAGTGAGAAAACATCACGGGGTGGTGCGCATTGTATGGGTGTGTGTTACATTAGATGCACTAGTAGGAGTGAGAAAAACATCACGGGGTGGTGCGCATTGTATGGGTGTGTGTTACATTACATTCACTAGTAGCAGTGAGAAAAACATCACGGGGTGGTGCGCATTGTATGGGTGTGTGTTACATTACATTCACTAGTAGCAGAGAGAAAAACATCACGGGGTGGTGCGCCTTGTATGGGCGTGTGTTACATTACATTCACTAGTAGCAGTGAGAAAAACATCACGGGGTGGTGCGCATTGTATGGGCGTGTGTTACATTAGATTCACTAGTAGCAGTGAGAAAAACATCACGGGGTGGTGCGCATTGTATGGGCGTGTGTTACATTATATTCACTAGTAGCAGTGAGAAAAACATCACGGGGTGGTGCGCATTGTATGGGTGTGTGTTACATTATATTCACTAGTAGCAGTGAGAAAAACATCACGGGGTGGTGCGCATTGTATGGGTGTGTGTTACATTAGATTCACTAGTAGCAGTGAGAAAAACATCACGGGGTGGTGCGCATTGTATGGGTGTGTGTTAAATTACATTGACTAGTAGCAGTGAGAAAAACATCACGGGGTGGTGCGCATTGTATGGGTGTGTGTTACATTACATTGACTAGTAGCAGTGAGAAAAACATCACGGGGTGGTGCGCATTGTATGGGTGTGTGTTACATTAGATTCACTAGTAGCAGTGAGAAAAACATCACGGGGTGGTGCGCATTGTATGGCTGTGTGTTACATTTGATTCACTAGTAGGAGTGAGAAAAACATCACGGGGTGGTGCGCATTGTATGGGTGTGTGTTACATTACATTCACTAGTAGCAGTGAGAAAAACATCACGGGGTGGTGCGCATTGTATGGGTGTGTGTTACATTACATTCACTAGTAGCAGTGAGAAAAACATCACGGGGTGGTGCGCATTGTATGGGTGTGTGTTACATTACATTCACTAGTAGCAGTGAGAAAAACATCACGGGGTGGTGCGCATTGTATGGGTGTGTGTTACATTACATTCACTAGTAGCAGTGAGAAAAACATCACGGGGTGGTGCGCCTTGTATGGGCGTGTGTTACATTACATTCACTAGTAGCAGTGAGAAAAACATCACGGGGTGGTGCGCCTTGTATGGGCGTGTGTTACATTACATTCACTAGTAGCAGTGAGAAAAACATCACGGGGTGGTGTGCATTGTATGGGTTTGTGTTACATTAGATTCACTAGTAGGAGTGAGAAAAACATCACGGGGTGGTGCGCATTGTATGGGTGTGTGTTACATTAGATTCTCTAGTAGGAGGGAGAAAAACATCACGGGGTGGTGCGCATTGTATGGGTGTGTGTTACATTAGATTCACTAGTAGCAGTGAGAAAAACATCACGGGGTGGTGCGCATTGTATGGGTGTGTGTTACATTAGATTCACTAGTAGGAGTGAGAAAAACATCACGGGGTGGTGCGCATTGTATGGTTGTGTGTTACATTAGATTCACTAGTAGCAGTGAGAAAAACATCACGGGCTGGTGCGCATTGTATGGGTGTGTGTTACATTAGATTCACTAGTAGCAGTGAGAAAAACATCACGGGGTGGTGCGCATTGTATGGGTGTGTGTTACATTAGATTCACTAGTAGCAGTGAGAAAAACATCACGGGGTGGTGCGCATTGTATGGGTGTGTGTTACATTAGATTCACTAGTAGCAGTGAGAAAAACATCACGGGGTGGTGCGCATTGTATGGGTGTGTGTTACATTAGATTCACTAGTAGGAGGGAGAAAAACATCACGGGGTGGTGCGCATTGTATGGGTGTGTGTTACATTAGATTCACTAGTAGGAGGGAGAAAAACATCACGGGGTGGTGCGCATTGTATGGGTGTGTGTTACATTAGATTCACTAGTAGCAGTGAGAAAAACATCACGGGGTGGTGTGCATTGTATGGGTGTGTGTTACATTAGATTCACTAGTAGGAGTGAGAAAAATATCACGGGGTGGTGTGCCTTGTATGGGTGGGTGTTACATTAGATTCACTAGTAGGAGTGAGAAAAACATCACGGGGTGGTGCGCCTTGTATGGGTGTGTGTTACATTACATTCACTAGTAGGAGTGAGAAAAACATCACGGGGTGGTGCGCCTTGTATGGGTGTGTGTTACATTAGATTCACTAGTAGGAGTGAGAAAAACATCACGGGGTGGTGCGCCTTGTATGGGTGTGTGTTACATTAGATTCACTAGTAGCAGTGAGAAAAACATCACGGGGTGGTGCGCATTGTATGGGTGTGTGTTACATTAGATTCACTAGTAGCAGTGAGAAAAACATCACGGGGTGGTGCGCATTGTATGGGTGTGTGTTACATTAGATTCTCTAGTAGCAGTGAGAAAAACATCACGGGGTGGTGCGCATTGTATGGGTGTGTGTTACATTAGATTCACTAGTAGCAGTGAGAAAAACATCACGGGGTGGTGCGCATTGTATGGGTGTGTGTTACATTAGATTCACTAGTAGGAGTGAGAAAAACATCACGGGGAGTTGCGCATTGTATGGGTGTGTGTTACATTAGATTCACTAGTAGGAGTGAGAAAAACATCACGGGGTGGTGCGCATTGTATGGGTGTGTGTCACATTAGATTCACTAGTAGCAGTGAGAAAAACATCACGGTGTGGTGCCCATTGTATGGGTGTGTGTTACATTAGATTCACTAGTAGCAGTGAGAAAAACATCACGGGGTGGTGCGCATTGTATGGGTGTGTGTTACATTAGATTCACTAGTAGCAGTGAGAAAAACATCACGGGGTGGTGCGCATAGTATGGGTGTGTGTTGCATTAGATTCACTAGTAGCAGTGAGAAAAACATCACGGGGTGGTGCGCATTGTATGGGTGTGTGTCGCATTAGATTCACTAGTAGCAGTGAGAAAAACATCACGGGGTGGTGCGCATTGTATGGGTGTGTGTTACATTAGATTCACTAGTAGGAGGGAGAAAAACATCACGGGGTGGTGCGCATTGTATGGGTGTGTGTCATATTAGATTCACTAGTAGCAGTGAGAAAAACATCACGGGGTGGTGCGCATTGTATGGGTGTGTGTCACATTAGATTCACTAGTAGGAGTGAGAAAAACATCACGGGGTGGTGCGCATTGTATGAGTGTGTGTTACATTAGATTCACTAGTAGCAGTGAGAAAAACATCACGGGGTGGTGCGCATTGTATGGGTGTGTGTTACATTACATTCACTAGTAGGAGTGAGAAAAACATCACGGGGTGGTGCGCCTTGTATGGGTGTGTGTTACATTAGATTCACTAGTAGGAGTGAGAAAAACATCACGGGGTGGTGCGCCTGGTATGGGTGTGTGTTACATTAGATTCACTAGTAGGAGTGAGAAAAACATCACGGGGTGGTGCGCCTTGTATGGGTGTGTGTTACATTAGATTCACTAGTAGGAGGGAGAAAAACATCACGGGGTGGTGCGCATTGTATGGGTGTGTGTTACATTAGATTCACTAGTAGGAGTGAGAAAAACATCACGGGGTGGTGCGCATTGTATGGGTGTGTGTTACATTAGATTCACTAGTAGCAGTGAGAAAAACATCACGGGGTGGTGCGCATTGTATGGGTGTGTGTTACATTACATTCACTAGTAGGAGTGAGAAAAACATCATGGGGTGGTGCGCCTTGTATGGGTGTGTGTTACATTAGATTCACTAGTAGGAGTGAGAAAAACATCACGGGGTGGTGCGCCTGGTATGGGTGTGTGTTACATTAGATTTACTAGTAGGAGTGAGAAAAACATCACGGGGTGGTGCGCCTTGTATGGGTGTGTGTTACATTAGATTCACTAGTAGGAGGGAGAAAAACATCACGGGGTGGTGCGCATTGTATGGGTGTGAGTTACATTAGATTCACTAGTAGGAGTGAGAAAAACATCACGGGGTGGTGCGCATTGTATGGGTGTGTGTTACATTAGATTCACTAGTAGGAGTGAGAAAAACATCACGGGGTGGTGCGCATTGTATGGGTGTGTGTTACATTAGATTCACTAGTAGGAGGGAGAAAAACATCACGGCGTGGTGCGCATTGTATGGGTGTGTGTTACATTAGATTCACTAGTAGCAGTGAGAAAAACATCACGGGGTGGTGCGCATTGTATGGGTGTGTGTTACATTAGATTCACTAGTAGGAGTGAGAAAAACATCACGGGGTGGTGCGCATTGTATGGGTGTGTGTTACATTAGATTCTCTAGTAGGAGGGAGAAAAACATCACGGGGTGGTGCGCATTGTATGGGTGTGTGTTACATTAGATTCACTAGTAGCAGTGAGAAAAACATCACGGGGTGGTGCGCATTGTATGGGTGTGTGTTACATTAGATTCACTAGTAGGAGTGAGAAAAACATCACGGGGTGGTGCGCATTGTATGGTTGTGTGTTACATTAGATTCACTAGTAGCAGTGAGAAAAACATCACGGGCTGGTGCGCATTGTATGGGTGTGTGTTACATTAGATTCACTAGTAGCAGTGAGAAAAACATCACGGGGTGGTGCGCATTGTATGGGTGTGTGTTACATTAGATTCACTAGTAGCAGTGAGAAAAACATCACGGGGTGGTGCGCATTGTATGGGTGTGTGTTACATTAGATTCACTAGTAGCAGTGAGAAAAACATCACGGGGTGGTGCGCATTGTATGGGTGTGTGTTACATTAGATTCACTAGTAGGAGGGAGAAAAACATCACGGGGTGGTGCGCATTGTATGGGTGTGTGTTACATTAGATTCACTAGTAGGAGGGAGAAAAACATCACGGGGTGGTGCGCATTGTATGGGTGTGTGTTACATTAGATTCACTAGTAGCAGTGAGAAAAACATCACGGGGTGGTGCGCATTGTATGGGTGTGTGTTACATTAGATTCACTAGTAGGAGTGAGAAAAACATCACGGGGTGGTGCGCCTTGTATGGGTGGGTGTTACATTAGATTCACTAGTAGGAGTGAGAAAAACATCACGGGGTGGTGCGCCTTGTATGGGTGTGTGTTACATTACATTCACTAGTAGGAGTGAGAAAAACATCACGGGGTGGTGCGCCTTGTATGGGTGTGTGTTACATTAGATTCACTAGTAGGAGTGAGAAAAACATCACGGGGTGGTGCGCCTTGTATGGGTGTGTGTTACATTAGATTCACTAGTAGCAGTGAGAAAAACATCACGGGGTGGTGCGCATTGTATGGGTGTGTGTTACATTAGATTCACTAGTAGCAGTGAGAAAAACATCACGGGGTGGTGCGCATTGTATGGGTGTGTGTTACATTAGATTCACTAGTAGCAGTGAGAAAAACATCATGGGGTGGTGCGCATTGTATGGGTGTGTGTTACATTAGATTCACTAGTAGCAGTGAGAAAAACATCACGGGGTGGTGCGCATTGTATGGGTGTGTGTTACATTAGATTCACTAGTAGGAGTGAGAAAAACATCACGGGGAGTTGCGCATTGTATGGGTGTGTGTTACATTACATTCACTAGTAGGAGTGAGAAAAACATCACGGGGTGGTGCGCCTTGTATGGGTGTGTGTTACATTAGATTCACTAGTAGGAGTGAGAAAAACATCACGGGGTGGTGCGCCTGGTATGGGTGTGTGTTACATTAGATTCACTAGTAGGAGTGAGAAAAACATCACGGGGTGGTGCGCCTTGTATGGGTGTGTGTTACATTAGATTCACTAGTAGGAGGGAGAAAAACATCACGGGGTGGTGCGCATTGTATGGGTGTGTGTTACAT
The DNA here is from genome assembly GCF_034190915.1 of Cavia porcellus. Taxonomy (NCBI): domain Eukaryota; kingdom Metazoa; phylum Chordata; class Mammalia; order Rodentia; family Caviidae; genus Cavia; species Cavia porcellus. The sequence goes on from NW_026947537.1 coordinate 3,006,194, forward strand.
TAGATTCACTAGTAGGAGTGAGAAAAACATCACGGGGTGGTGCGCATTGTATGGGTGTGTGTTACATTAGATTCACTAGTAGCAGTGAGAAAAACATCACGGGGTGGTGCGCATTGTATGGGTGTGTGTTACATTACATTCACTAGTAGGAGTGAGAAAAACATCACGGGGTGGTGCGCCTTGTATGGGTGTGTGTTACATTAGATTCACTAGTAGGAGTGAGAAAAACATCACGGGGTGGTGCGCCTGGTATGGGTGTGTGTTACATTAGATTTACTCGTAGGAGTGAGAAAAACATCACGGGGTGGTGCGCCTTGTATGGGTGTGTGTTACATTAGATTCACTAGTAGGAGGGAGAAAAACATCACGGGGTGGTGCGCATTGTATGGGTGTGAGTTACATTAGATTCACTAGTAGGAGTGAGAAAAACATCACGGGGTGGTGCGCATTGTATGGGTGTGTGTTACATTAGATTCACTAGTAGGAGTGAGAAAAACATCACAGGGTGGTGCGCATTGTATGGGTGTGTGTTACATTAGATTCACTAGTAGGAGGGAGAAAAACATCACGGCGTGGTGCGCATTGTATGGGTGTGTGTTACATTAGATTCACTAGTAGCAGTGAGAAAAACATCACGGGGTGGTGCGCATTGTATGGGTGTGTGTTACATTAGATTCACTAGTAGGAGTGAGAAAAACATCACGGGGTGGTGCGCATTGTATGGGTGTGTGTTACATTAGATTCTCTAGTAGGAGGGAGAAAAACATCATGGGGTGGTGCGCATTGTATGGGTGTGTGTTACATTAGATTCACTAGTAGCAGTGAGAAAAACATCACGGGGTGGTGCGCATTGTATGGGTGTGTGTTACATTAGATTCACTAGTAGGAGTGAGAAAAACATCACGGGGTGGTGCGCATTGTATGGTTGTGTGTTACATTAGATTCACTAGTAGCAGTGAGAAAAACATCACGGGCTGGTGCGCATTGTATGGGTGTGTGTTACATTAGATTCACTAGTAGCAGTGAGAAAAACATCACGGGGTGGTGCGCATTGTATGGGTGTGTGTTACATTAGATTCACTAGTAGCAGTGAGAAAAACATCACGGGGTGGTGCGCATTGTATGGGTGTGTGTTACATTAGATTCACTAGTAGCAGTGAGAAAAACATCACGGGGTGGTGCGCATTGTATGGGTGTGTGTTACATTAGATTCACTAGTAGGAGGGAGAAAAACATCACGGGGTGGTGCGCATTGTATGGGTGTGTGTTACATTAGATTCACTAGTAGGAGGGAGAAAAACATCACGGGGTGGTGCGCATTGTATGGGTGTGTGTTACATTAGATTCACTAGTAGCAGTGAGAAAAACATCACGGGGTGGTGCGCATTGTATGGGTGTGTGTTACATTAGATTCACTAGTAGGAGTGAGAAAAACATCACGGGGTGGTGCGCCTTGTATGGGTGGGTGTTACATTAGATTCACTAGTAGGAGTGAGAAAAACATCACGGGGTGGTGCGCCTTGTATGGGTGTGTGTTACATTACATTCACTAGTAGGAGTGAGAAAAACATCACGGGGTGGTGCGCCTTGTATGGGTGTGTGTTACATTAGATTCACTAGTAGGAGTGAGAAAAACATCACGGGGTGGTGCGCCTTGTATGGGTGTGTGTTACATTAGATTCACTAGTAGCAGTGAGAAAAACATCACGGGGTGGTGCGCATTGTATGGGTGTGTGTTACATTAGATTCACTAGTAGCAGTGAGAAAAACATCACGGGGTGGTGCGCATTGTATGGGTGTGTGTTACATTAGATTCACTAGTAGCAGTGAGAAAAACATCACGGGGTGGTGCGCATTGTATGGGTGTGTGTTACATTAGATTCACTAGTAGCAGTGAGAAAAACATCACGGGGTGGTGCGCATTGTATGGGTGTGTGTTACATTAGATTCACTAGTAGGAGTGAGAAAAACATCACGGGGAGTTGCGCATTGTATGGGTGTGTGTTACATTAGATTCACTAGTAGGAGTGAGAAAAACATCACGGGGTGGTGCGCATTGTATGGGTGTGTGTCACATTAGATTCACTAGTAGCAGTGAGAAAAACATCACGGGGTGGTTCGCATTGTATGGGTGTGTGTTACATTAGATTCACTAGTAGCAGTGAGAAAAACATCACGGGGTGGTGCGCATTGTATGGGTGTGTGTTACATTAGATTCACTAGTAGCAGTGAGAAAAACATCACGGGGTGGTGCGCATTGTATGGTTGTGTGTTACATTAGATTCACTAGTAGGAGTGAGAAAAACATCACGGGGTGGTGCGCATTGTATGGGTGTGTGTTACATTAGATTCTCTAGTAGGAGGGAGAAAAACATCACGGGGTGGTGCGCATTGTATGGGTGTGTGTTACATTAGATTCACTAGTAGCAGTGAGAAAAACATCACGGGGTGGTGCGCATTGTATGGGTGTGTGTTACATTAGATTCACTAGTAGGAGTGAGAAAAACATCACGGGGTGGTGCGCATTGTATGGTTGTGTGTTACATTAGATTCACTAGTAGCAGTGAGAAAAACATCACGGGGTGGTGCGCATAGTATGGGTGTGTGTTGCATTAGATTCACTAGTAGCAGTGAGAAAAACATCACGGGGTGGTGCGCATTGTATGGGTGTGTGTCGCATTAGATTCACTAGTAGCAGTGAGAAAAACATCACGGGGTGGTGCGCATTGTATGGGTGTGTGTTACATTAGATTCACTAGTAGGAGGGAGAAAAACATCACGGGGAGGTGCGCATTGTATGGGTGTGTGTCATATTAGATTCACTAGTAGCAGTGAGAAAAACATCACGGGGTGGTGCGCATTGTATGGGTGTGTGTCACATTAGATTCACTAGTAGGAGTGAGAAAAACATCACGGGGTGGTGCGCCTTGTATGGGTGTGTGTTACGTTAGATTCACTAGTAGCAGTGAGAAAAACATCACGGGGTGGTGCGCATTGTATGGGTGTGTGTTACATTAGATTCACTAGTAGCAGTGAGAAAAACATCACGGGGTGGTGCGCATTGTATGGGTGTGTGTTACATTATATTCACTAGTAGCAGTGAGAAAAACATCACGGGGTGGTGCGCATTGTATGGGTGTGTGTTACATTAGATTCACTAGTAGCAGTGAGAAAAACATCACGGGGTGGTGCGCATTGTATGGGTGTGTGTTACATTAGATTCACTAGTAGGAGTGAGAAAAACATCACGGGGAGTTGCGCATTGTATGGGTGTGTGTTACATTAGATTCACTAGTAGGAGTGAGAAAAACATCACGGGGTGGTGCGCATTGTATGGGTGTGTGTCACATTAGATTCACTAGTAGCAGTGAGAAAAACATCACGGGGTGGTTCGCATTGTATGGGTGTGTGTTACATTAGATTCACTAGTAGCAGTGAGAAAAACATCACGGGGTGGTGCGCATTGTATGGGTGTGTGTTACATTAGATTCACTAGTAGCAGTGAGAAAAACATCACGGGGTGGTGCGCATTGTATGGTTGTGTGTTACATTAGATTCACTAGTAGGAGTGAGAAAAACATCACGGGGTGGTGCGCATTGTATGGGTGTGTGTTACATTAGATTCTCTAGTAGGAGGGAGAAAAACATCACGGGGTGGTGCGCATTGTATGGGTGTGTGTTACATTAGATTCACTAGTAGCAGTGAGAAAAACATCACGGGGTGGTGCGCATTGTATGGGTGTGTGTTACATTAGATTCACTAGTAGGAGTGAGAAAAACATCACGGGGTGGTGCGCATTGTATGGTTGTGTGTTACATTAGATTCACTAGTAGCAGTGAGAAAAACATCACGGGGTGGTGCGCATAGTATGGGTGTGTGTTGCATTAGATTCACTAGTAGCAGTGAGAAAAACATCACGGGGTGGTGCGCATTGTATGGGTGTGTGTCGCATTAGATTCACTAGTAGCAGTGAGAAAAACATCACGGGGTGGTGCGCATTGTATGGGTGTGTGTTACATTAGATTCACTAGTAGGAGGGAGAAAAACATCACGGGGTGGTGCGCATTGTATGGGTGTGTGTCATATTAGATTCACTAGTAGCAGTGAGAAAAACATCACGGGGTGGTGCGCATTGTATGGGTGTGTGTCACATTAGATTCACTAGTAGGAGTGAGAAAAACATCACGGGGTGGTGCGCATTGTATGGGTGTGTGTTACATTAGATTCACTAGTAGCAGTGAGAAAAACATCACGGGGTGGTGCGCATTGTATGGGTGTGTGTTACATTACATTCACTAGTAGGAGTGAGAAAAACATCACGGGGTGGTGCGCCTTGTATGGGTGTGTGTTACATTAGATTCACTAGTAGGAGTGAGAAAAACATCACGGGGTGGTGCGCCTGGTATGGGTGTGTGTTACATTAGATTCACTAGTAGGAGTGAGAAAAACATCACGGGGTGGTGCGCCTTGTATGGGTGTGTGTTACATTAGATTCACTAGTAGGAGGGAGAAAAACTTCACGGGGTGGTGCGCATTGTATGGGTGTGTGTTACATTAGATTCACTAGTAGGAGTGAGAAAAACATCACGGGGTGGTGCGCATTGTATGGGTGTGTGTTACATTAGATTCACTAGTAGCAGTGAGAAAAACATCACGGGGTGGTGCGCATTGTATGGGTGTGTGTTACATTACATTCACTAGTAGGAGTGAGAAAAACATCACGGGGTGGTGCGCCTTGTATGGGTGTGTGTTACATTAGATTCACTAGTAGGAGTGAGAAAAACATCACGGGGTGGTGCGCCTGGTATGGGTGTGTGTTACATTAGATTTACTAGTAGGAGTGAGAAAAACATCACGGGGTGGTGCGCCTTGTATGGGTGTGTGTTACATTAGATTCACTAGTAGGAGGGAGAAAAACATCACGGGGTGGTGCGCATTGTATGGGTGTGAGTTACATTAGATTCACTAGTAGGAGTGAGAAAAACATCACGGGGTGGTGCGCATTGTATGGGTGTGTGTTACATTAGATTCACTAGTAGGAGTGAGAAAAACATCACGGGGTGGTGCGCATTGTATGGGTGTGTGTTACATTAGATTCACTAGTAGGAGGGAGAAAAACATCACGGCGTGGTGCGCATTGTATGGGTGTGTGTTACATTAGATTCACTAGTAGCAGTGAGAAAAACATCACGGGGTGGTGCGCATTGTATGGGTTTGTGTTACATTAGATTCACTAGTAGGAGTGAGAAAAACATCACGGGGTGGTGCGCATTGTATGGGTGTGTGTTACATTAGATTCTCTAGTAGGAGGGAGAAAAACATCACGGGGTGGTGCGCATTGTATGGGTGTGTGTTACATTAGATTCACTAGTAGCAGTGAGAAAAACATCACGGGGTGGTGCGCATTGTATGGGTGTGTGTTACATTAGATTCACTAGTAGGAGTGAGAAAAACATCACGGGGTGGTGCGCATTGTATGGTTGTGTGTTACATTAGATTCACTAGTAGCAGTGAGAAAAACATCACGGGCTGGTGCGCATTGTATGGGTGTGTGTTACATTAGATTCACTAGTAGCAGTGAGAAAAACATCACGGGGTGGTGCGCATTGTATGGGTGTGTGTTACATTAGATTCACTAGTAGCAGTGAGAAAAACATCACGGGGTGGTGCGCATTGTATGGGTGTGTGTTACATTAGATTCACTAGTAGCAGTGAGAAAAACATCACGGGGTGGTGCGCATTGTATGGGTGTGTGTTACATTAGATTCACTAGTAGGAGGGAGAAAAACATCACGGGGTGGTGCGCATTGTATGGGTGTGTGTTACATTAGATTCACTAGTAGGAGGGAGAAAAACATCACGGGCTGGTGCGCATTGTATGGGTGTGTGTTACATTAGATTCACTAGTAGCAGTGAGAAAAACATCACGGGGTGGTGCGCATTGTATGGGTGTGTGTTACATTAGATTCACTAGTAGGAGTGAGAAAAATATCACGGGGTGGTGCGCCTTGTATGGGTGGGTGTTACATTAGATTCACTAGTAGGAGTGAGAAAAACATCACGGGGTGGTGCGCCTTGTATGGGTGTGTGTTACATTACATTCACTAGTAGGAGTGAGAAAAACATCACGGGGTGGTGCGCCTTGTATGGGTGTGTGTTACATTAGATTCACTAGTAGGAGTGAGAAAAACATCACGGGGTGGTGCGCCTTGTATGGGTGTGTGTTACATTAGATTCACTAGTAGCAGTGAGAAAAACATCACGGGGTGGTGCGCATTGTATGGGTGTGTGTTACATTAGATTCACTAGTAGCAGTGAGAAAAACATCACGGGGTGGTGCGCATTGTATGGGTGTGTGTTACATTAGATTCACTAGTAGCAGTGAGAAAAACATCACGGGGTGGTGCGCATTGTATGGGTGTGTGTTACATTAGATTCACTAGTAGCAGTGAGAAAAACATCACGGGGTGGTGCGCATTGTATGGGTGTGTGTTACATTAGATTCACTAGTAGGAGTGAGAAAAACATCACGGGGAGTTGCGCATTGTATGGGTGTGTGTTACATTAGATTCACTAGTAGGAGTGAGAAAAACATCACGGGGTGGTGCGCATTGTATGGGTGTGTGTCACATTAGATTCACTAGTAGCAGTGAGAAAAACATCACGGGGTGGTTCGCATTGTATGGGTGTGTGTTACATTAGATTCACTAGTAGCAGTGAGAAAAACATCACGGGGTGGTGCGCATTGTATGGGTGTGTGTTACATTAGATTCACTAGTAGCAGTGAGAAAAACATCACGGGGTGGTGCGCATTGTACGGGTGTGTGTTACATTAGATTCACTAGTAGGAGTGAGAAAAACATCACGGGGTGGTGCGCATTGTATGGGTGTGTGTTACATTAGATTCACTAGTAGCAGTGAGAAAAACATCACGGGGTGGTGCGCATTGTATGGGTGTGTGTTACATTAGATTCACTAGTAGCAGTGAGAAAAACATCACGGGGTGGTGCGCATTGTATGGGTGTGTGTTACATTAGATTCACTAGTAGCAGTGAGAAAAACATCACGGGGTGGTGCGCATTGTATGGGTGTGTGTTACATTAGATTCACTAGTAGCAGTGAGAAAAATATCACGGGGTGGTGCGCATTGTATGGGTGTGTGTTACATTAGATTCACTAGTAGCAGTGAGAAAAACATCACGGGGTGGTGCGCATTGTATGGGTGTGTGTTACATTAGATTCACTAGTAGCAGTGAGAAAAACATCACGGGGTGGTGCGCATAGTATGGGTGTGTGTTGCATTAGATTCACTAGTAGCAGTGAGAAAAACATCACGGGGTGGTGCGCATTGTATGGGTGTGTGTCGCATTAGATTCACTAGTAGCAGTGAGAAAAACATCACGGGGTGGTGCGCATTGTATGGGTGTGTGTTACATTAGATTCACTAGTAGGAGGGAGAAAAACATCACGGGGTGGTGCGCATTGTATGGGTGTGTGTTACATTACATTCACTAGTAGGAGTGAGAAAAACATCACGGGGTGGTGCGCCTTGTATGGGTGTGTGTTACATTACATTCACTAGTAGGAGTGAGAAAAACATCACGGGGTGGTGCGCCTTGTATGGGTGTGTGTTACATTAGATTCACTAGTAGGAGTGAGAAAAACATCACGGGGTGGTGCGCCTGGTATGGGTGTGTGTTACATTAGATTTACTAGTAGGAGTGAGAAAAACATCACGGGGTGGTGCGCCTTGTATGGGTGTGTGTTACATTAGATTCACTAGTAGGAGGGAGAAAAACATCACGGGGTGGTGCGCATTGTATGGGTGTGAGTTACATTAGATTCACTAGTAGGAGTGAGAAAAACATCACGGGGTGGTGCGCATTGTATGGGTGTGTGTTACATTAGATTCACTAGTAGGAGTGAGAAAAACATCACGGGGTGGTGCGCATTGTATGGGTGTGTGTTACATTAGATTCACTAGTAGGAGGGAGAAAAACATCACGGCGTGGTGCGCATTGTATGGGTGTGTGTTACATTAGATTCACTAGTAGCAGTGAGAAAAACATCACGGGGTGGTGCGCATTGTATGGGTTTGTGTTACATTAGATTCACTAGTAGGAGTGAGAAAAACATCACGGGGTGGTGCGCATTGTATGGGTGTGTGTTACATTAGATTCTCTAGTAGGAGGGAGAAAAACATCACGGGGTGGTGCGCATTGTATGGGTGTGTGTTACATTAGATTCACTAGTAGCAGTGAGAAAAACATCACGGGGTGGTGCGCATTGTATGGGTGTGTGTTACATTAGATTCACTAGTAGGAGTGAGAAAAACATCACGGGGTGGTGCGCATTGTATGGTTGTGTGTTACATTAGATTCACTAGTAGCAGTGAGAAAAACATCACGGGCTGGTGCGCATTGTATGGGTGTGTGTTACATTAGATTCACTAGTAGCAGTGAGAAAAACATCACGGGGTGGTGCGCATTGTATGGGTGTGTGTTACATTAGATTCACTAGTAGCAGTGAGAAAAACATCACGGGGTGGTGCGCATTGTATGGGTGTGTGTTACATTAGATTCACTAGTAGCAGTGAGAAAAACATCACGGGGTGGTGCGCATTGTATGGGTGTGTGTTACATTAGATTCACTAGTAGGAGGGAGAAAAACATCACGGGGTGGTGCGCATTGTATGGGTGTGTGTTACATTAGATTCACTAGTAGGAGGGAGAAAAACATCACGGGGTGGTGCGCATTGTATGGGTGTGTGTTACATTAGATTCACTAGTAGCAGTGAGAAAAACATCACGGGGTGGTGCGCATTGTATGGGTGTGTGTTACATTAGATTCACTAGTAGGAGTGAGAAAAATATCACGGGGTGGTGCGCCTTGTATGGGTGGGTGTTACATTAGATTCACTAGTAGGAGTGAGAAAAACATCACGGGGTGGTGCGCCTTGTATGGGTGTGTGTTACATTACATTCACTAGTAGGAGTGAGAAAAACATCACGGGGTGGTGCGCCTTGTATGGGTGTGTGTTACATTAGATTCACTAGTAGGAGTGAGAAAAACATCACGGGGTGGTGCGCCTTGTATGGGTGTGTGTTACATTAGATTCACTAGTAGCAGTGAGAAAAACATCACGGGGTGGTGCGCATTGTATGGGTGTGTGTTACATTAGATTCACTAGTAGCAGTGAGAAAAACATCACGGGGTGGTGCGCATTGTATGGGTGTGTGTTACATTAGATTCACTAGTAGCAGTGAGAAAAACATCACGGGGTGGTGCGCATTGTATGGGTGTGTGTTACATTAGATTCACTAGTAGCAGTGAGAAAAACATCACGGGGTGGTGCGCATTGTATGGGTGTGTGTTACATTAGATTCACTAGTAGGAGTGAGAAAAACATCACGGGGAGTTGCGCATTGTATGGGTGTGTGTTACATTAGATTCACTAGTAGGAGTGAGAAAAACATCACGGGGTGGTGCGCATTGTATGGGTGTGTGTCACATTAGATTCACTAGTAGCAGTGAGAAAAACATCACGGGGTGGTTCGCATTGTATGGGTGTGTGTTACATTAGATTCACTAGTAGCAGTGAGAAAAACATCACGGGGTGGTGCGCATTGTATGGGTGTGTGTTACATTAGATTCACTAGTAGCAGTGAGAAAAACATCACGGGGTGGTGCGCATTGTACGGGTGTGTGTTACATTAGATTCACTAGTAGGAGTGAGAAAAACATCACGGGGTGGTGCGCATTGTATGGGTGTGTGTTACATTAGATTCACTAGTAGCAGTGAGAAAAACATCACGGGGTGGTGCGCATTGTATGGGTGTGTGTTACATTAGATTCACTAGTAGCAGTGAGAAAAACATCACGGGGTGGTGCGCATTGTATGGGTGTGTGTTACATTAGATTCACTAGTAGCAGTGAGAAAAACATCACGGGGTGGTGCGCATTGTATGGGTGTGTGTTACATTAGATTCACTAGTAGCAGTGAGAAAAATATCACGGGGTGGTGCGCATTGTATGGGTGTGTGTTACATTAGATTCACTAGTAGCAGTGAGAAAAACATCACGGGGTGGTGCGCATTGTATGGGTGTGTGTTACATTAGATTCACTAGTAGCAGTGAGAAAAACATCACGGGGTGGTGCGCATAGTATGGGTGTGTGTTGCATTAGATTCACTAGTAGCAGTGAGAAAAACATCACGGGGTGGTGCGCATTGTATGGGTGTGTGTCGCATTAGATTCACTAGTAGCAGTGAGAAAAACATCACGGGGTGGTGCGCATTGTATGGGTGTGTGTTACATTAGATTCACTAGTAGGAGGGAGAAAAACATCACGGGGTGGTGCGCATTGTATGGGTGTGTGTCACATTAGATTCACTAGTAGCAGTGAGAAAAACATCACGGGGTGGTGCGCATTGTATGGGTGTGTGTCACATTAGATTCACTAGTAGGAGTGAGAAAAACATCACGGGGTGGTGCGCATTGTATGGGTGTGTGTTACATTAGATTCACTAGTAGCAGTGAGAAAAACATCACGGGGTGGTGCGCATTGTATGGGTGTGTGTTACATTAGATTCACTAGTAGCAGTGAGAAAAACATCACGGGGTGGTGCGCATTGTATGGGTGTGTGTTACATTACATTCACTAGTAGGAGTGAGAAAAACATCACGGGGTGGTGCACCTTGTATTGGTGTGTGTTACATTACATTCACTAGTAGGAGTGAGAAAAACATCACGGGGTGGTGCGCCTGGTATGGGTGTGTGTTACATTAGATTCACTAGTAGGAGTGAGAAAAACATCACGGGGTGGTGCGCCTTGTATGGGTGTGTGTTACATTAGATTCACTAGTAGGAGGGAGAAAAACATCACGGGGTGGTGCGCATTGTATGGGTGTGTGTTACATTAGATTCACTAGTAGGAGTGAGAAAAACATCACGGGGTGGTGCGCATTGTATGGGTGTGTGTTACATTAGATTCACTAGTAGGAGTGAGAAAAACATCACGGGGTGGTGCGCATTGTATGGGTGTGTGTTACATTAGATTCACTAGTAGGAGGGAGAAAAACATCACGGCGTGGTGCGCATTGTATGGGTGTGTGTTACATTAGATTCACTAGTAGCAGTGAGAAAAACATCACGGGGTGGTGCGCATTGTATGGGTGTGTGTTACATTAGATTCACTAGTAGGAGTGAGAAAAACATCACGGGGTGGTGCGCATTGTATGGGTGTGTGTTACATTAGATTCTCTAGTAGGAGGGAGAAAAACATCACGGGGTGGTGCGCATTGTATGGGTGTGTGTTACATTAGATTCACTAGTAGCAGTGAGAAAAACATCACGGGGTCGTGCGCATTGTATGGGTGTGTGTTACATTAGATTCACTAGTAGGAGGGAGAAAAACATCACGGGGTGGTGCGCATTGTATGGTTGTGTGTTACATTACATTCACTAGTAGCAGTGAGAAAAACATCACGGGGTGGTGCGCATTGTATGGGTGTGTGTTACATTAGATTCACTAGTAGGAGGGAGAAAAACATCACGGGGTGGTGCGCATTGTATGGGTGTGTGTTACATTAGATTCACTAGTAGGAGTGAGAAAAACATCACGGGGTGGTGTGCATTGTATGGGTGTGTGTTACATTACATTCACTAGTAGCAGTGAGAAAAACATCACGGGGTGGTGCACATTGTATGGGTGTGTGTTACATTAGATTCACTAGTAGCAGTGAGAAAAACATCACGGGGTGGTGCGCATTGTATGGGTGTGTGTTACATTACATTCACTAGTAGGAGTGAGAAAAACATCACGGGGTGGTGCGCCTTGTATGGGTGTGTGTTACATTACATTCACTAGTAGGAGTGAGAAAAACATCACGGGGTGGTGCGCCTTGTATGGGTGTGTGTTACATTAGATTCACTAGTAGGAGTGAGAAAAACATCACGGGGTGGTGCGCCTTGTATGGGTGTGTGTTACATTACATTCACTAGTAGGAGTGAGAAAAACATCACGGGGTGGTGCGCCTTGTATGGGTGTGTGTTACATTAGATTCAATAGTAGGAGTGAGAAAAACATCACGGGGTGGTGCGCCTTGTATGGGTGTGTGTTACATTACATTCACTAGTAGGAGGGAGAAAAACATCACGGGGTGGTGCGCATTGTATGGGTGCGTGTTACATTAGATTCACTAGTAGCAGTGAGAAAAACATCACGGGGTGGTGCGCATTGTATGGGTGTGTGCTATATTAGATTCACTAGTAGGAGTGAGAAAAACATCACGGGGTGGTGCGCATTGTATGGGTGTGTGTTACATTACATTCACTAGTAGCAGTGAGAAAAACATCACGGGCTGGTGCGCATTGTATGGGTGTGTGTTACATTAGATTCACTAGTAGCAGTGAGAAAAACATCACGGGGTGGTGCGCATTGTATGGGTGTGTGTTACATTAGATTCACTAGTAGCAGTGAGAAAAACATCACGGGGTGGTGCGCATTGTATGGGTGTGTGTTACATTAGATTCACTAGTAGCAGTGAGAAAAATATCACGGGGTGGTGCGCATTGTATGGGTGTGTGTTACATTAGATTCACTAGTAGGAGTGAGAAAAACATCACGGGGAGTTGCGCATTGTATGGGTGTGTGTTACATTAGATTCACTAGTAGGAGTGAGAAAAACATCACGGGGTGGTGCGCATTGTATGGGTATGTGTCACATTAGATTCACTAGTAGCAGTGAGAAAAACATCACGGGGTGGTTCGCATTGTATGGGTGTGTGTTACATTAGATTCACTAGTAGCAGTGAGAAAAACATCACGGGGTGGTGCGCATTGTATGGGTGTGTGTTACATTAGATTCACTAGTAGCAGTGAGAAAAACATCACGGGGTGGTGCGCATTGTATGGGTGTGTGTTACATTAGATTCACTAGTAGCAGTGAGAAAAACATCACGGGGTGTTGCGCATTGTATGGGTGTGTGCTACATTAGATTCACTAGTAGGAGTGAGAAAAACATCACGGGGAGTTGCGCATTGTATGGGTGTATGTTACATTAGATTCACTAGTAGGAGTGAGAAAAACATCACGGTGTGGTGCGCATTGTATGGGTGTGTGCTACATTAGATTCACTAGTAGGAGTGAGAAAAACATCACGGGGAGTTGCGCATTGTATGGGTGTGTGCTACATTAGATTCACTAGTAGGAGTGAGAAAAACATCACGGTGTGGTGCGCATTGTATGGGTGTGTGTTACATTAGATTCACTAGTAGCAGTGAGAAAAACATCACGGTGTGGTGCGCATCATACGGGTGTGTGTTACATTAGATTCACTAGTAGGAGTGAGAAAAACATCACGGGGTGGTGCGCATTGTATGGGTGTGTGTTACATTACATTCACTAGTAGCAGTGAGAAAAACATCACGGGGTGGTGCGCATTGTATGGGTGTGTGTTACATTAGATTCACTAGTAGCAGTGAGAAAAACATCACGGGGTGGTGCGCATTGTATGGGTGTGTGTTACATTAGATTCACTAGTAGCAGTGAGAAAAACATCACGGGGTGGTGCGCATTGTATGGGTGTGTGTTACATTAGATTCACTTGTAGCAGTGAGAAAAACATCACGGGGTGGTGCGCATTGTATGGGTGTGTGTTACATTAGATTCACTAGTAGCAGTGAGAAAAACATCACGGGGTGGTGCGCATTGTATGGGTGTGTGTTACATTAGATTCACTAGTAGCAGTGAGAAAAACATCACGGGGTGGTGCGCATAGTATGGGTGTGTGTTGCATTAGATTCACTAGTAGCAGTGAGAAAAACATCACGGGGTGGTGCGCATTGTATGGGTGTGTGTCGCATTAGATTCACTAGTAGCAGTGAGAAAAACATCACGGGGTGGTGCGCATTGTATGGGTGTGTGTTACATTAGATTCACTAGTAGGAGGGAGAAAAACATCACGGGGTGGTGCGCATTGTATGGGTGTGTGTCATATTAGATTCACTAGTAGCAGTGAGAAAAACATCACGGGGTGGTGCGCATTGTATGGGTGTGTGTCACATTAGATTCACTAGTAGGAGTGAGAAAAACATCACGGGGTGGTGCGCATTGTATGGGTGTGTGTTACATTAGATTTACTAGTAGCAGTGAGAAAAACATCACGGGGTGGTGCGCATTGTATGGGTGTGTGTTACATTACATTCACTATTAGGAGTGAGAAAAACATCACGGGGTGGTGCGCCTTGTATGGGTGTGTGTTACATTAGATTCACTAGTAGGAGTGAGAAAAACATCACGGGGTGGTGCGCCTGGTATGGGTGTGTGTTACATTAGATTCACTAGTAGGAGTGAGAAAAACATCACGGGGTGGTGCGCCTTGTATGGGTGTGTGTTACATTAGATTCACTAGTAGGAGGGAGAAAAACATCACGGGGTGGTGCGCATTGTATGGGTGTGTGTTACATTAGATTCACTAGTAGGAGTGAGAAAAACATCACGGGGTGGTGCGCATTGTATGGGTGTGTGTTACATTAGATTCACTAGTAGCAGTGAGAAAAACATCACGGGGTGGTGCGCATTGTATGGGTGTGTGTTACATTACATTCACTAGTAGGAGTGAGAAAAACATCACGGGGTGGTGCGCCTTGTAAGGGTGTGTGTTACATTAGATTCACTAGTAGGAGTGAGAAAAACATCACGGGGTGGTGCGCCTGGTATGGGTGTGTGTTACATTAGATTTACTAGTAGGAGTGAGAAAAACATCACGGGGTGGTGCGCCTTGTATGGGTGTGTGTTACATTAGATTCACTAGTAGGAGGGAGAAAAACATCACGGGGTGGTGCGCATTGTATGGGTGTGAGTTACATTAGATTCACTAGTAGGAGTGAGAAAAACATCACGGGGTGGTGCGCATTGTATGGGTGTGTGTTACATTAGATTCACTAGTAGGAGTGAGAAAAACATCACGGGGTGGTGCGCATTGTATGGGTGTGTGTTACATTAGATTCACTAGTAGGAGGGAGAAAAACATCACGGGGTGGTGCGCATTGTATGGGTGTGTGTTACATTAGATTCACTAGTAGCAGTGAGAAAAACATCACGGGGTGGTGCGCATTGTATGGGTGTGTGTTACATTAGATTCACTAGTAGGAGTGAGAAAAACATCACGGGGTGGTGCGCATTGTATGGGTGTGTGTTACATTAGATTCTCTAGTAGGAGGGAGAAAAACATCACGGGGTGGTGCGCATTGTATGGGTGTGTGTTACATTAGATTCACTAGTAGCAGTGAGAAAAACATCACGGGGTGGTGCGCATTGTATGGGTGTGTGTTACATTAGATTCACTAGTAGGAGTGAGAAAAACATCACGGGGTGGTGCGCATTGTATGGTTGTGTGTTACATTAGATTCACTAGTAGCAGTGAGAAAAACATCACGGGCTGGTGCGCATTGTATGGGTGTGTGTTACATTAGATTCACTAGTAGCAGTGAGAAAAACATCACGGGGTGGTGCGCATTGTATGGGTGTGTGTTACATTAGATTCACTAGTAGCAGTGAGAAAAACATCACGGGGTGGTGCGCATTGTATGGGTGTGTGTTACATTAGATTCACTAGTAGCAGTGAGAAAAACATCACGGGGTGGTGCGCATTGTATGGGTGTGTGTTACATTAGATTCACTAGTAGGAGGGAGAAAAACATCACGGGGTGGTGCGCATTGTATGGGTGTGTGTTACATTAGATTCACTAGTAGGAGGGAGAAAAACATCACGGGGTGGTGCGCATTGTATGGGTGTGTGTTACATTAGATTCACTAGTAGCAGTGAGAAAAACATCACGGGGTGGTGCGCATTGTATGGGTGTGTGTTACATTAGATTCACTAGTAGGAGTGAGAAAAACATCACGGGGTGGTGCGCCTTGTATGGGTGGGTGTTACATTAGATTCACTAGTAGGAGTGAGAAAAACATCACGGGGTGGTGCGCCTTGTATGGGTGTGTGTTACATTACATTCACTAGTAGGAGTGAGAAAAACATCACGGGGTGGTGCGCCTTGTATGGGTGTGTGTTACATTAGATTCACTAGTAGGAGTGAGAAAAACATCACGGGGTGGTGCGCCTTGTATGGGTGTGTGTTACATTAGATTCACTAGTAGCAGTGAGAAAAACATCACGGGGTGGTGCGCATTGTATGGGTGTGTGTTACATTAGATTCACTAGTAGCAGTGAGAAAAACATCACGGGGTGGTGCGCATTGTATGGGTGTGTGTTACATTAGATTCACTAGTAGCAGTGAGAAAAACATCACGGGGTGGTGCGCATTGTATGGGTGTGTGTTACATTAGATTCACTAGTAGCAGTGAGAAAAACATCACGGGGTGGTGCGCATTGTATGGGTGTGTGTTACATTAGATTCACTAGTAGGAGTGAGAAAAACATCACGGGGAGTTGCGCATTGTATGGGTGTGTGTTACATTAGATTCACTAGTAGGAGTGAGAAAAACATCACGGTGTGGTGCGCATTGTATGGGTGTGTGTCACATTAGATTCACTAGTAGCAGTGAGAAAAACATCACGGGGTGGTTCGCATTGTATGGGTGTGTGTTACATTAGATTCACTAGTAGCAGTGAGAAAAACATCACGGGGTGGTGCGCATTGTATGGGTGTGTGTTACATTAGATTCACTAGTAGCAGTGAGAAAAACATCACGGGGTGGTGCGCATTGTATGGGTGTGTGTTACATTAGATTCACTAGTAGCAGTGAGAAAAACATCACGGGGTGGTGCGCATTGTATGGGTGTGTGCTACATTAGATTCACTAGTAGGAGTGAGAAAAACATCACGGGGAGTTGCGCATTGTATGGGTGTGTGTTACATTAGATTCACTAGTAGGAGTGAGAAAAACATCACGGGGTGCTGCGCATTGTATGGGTGTGTGCTACATTAGATTCACTAGTAGGAGTGAGAAAAACATCACGGGGAGTTGCGCATTGTATGGGTGTGTGCTACATTAGATTCACTAGTAGGAGTGAGAAAAACATCACCGGGTGGTGCGCATTGTATGGGTGTGTGTTACATTAGATTCACTAGTAGCAGTGAGAAAAACATCACGGGGTGGTGCGCATTGTACGGGTGTGTGTTACATTAGATTCACTAGTAGGAGTGAGAAAAACATCATGGGGTGGTGCGCATTGTACGGGTGTGTGTTACATTACATTCACTAGTAGCAGTGAGAAAAACATCACGGGGTGGTGCGCATTGTATGGGTGTGTGTGACATTAGATTCACTAGTAGGAGGGAGAAAAACATCACGGGGTGGTGCGCATTGTATGGGTGTGTTACATTAGATTCACTAGTAGCAGTGAGAAAAACATCACGGGGTGGTGCGCATTGTATGGGTGTGTGTTACATTGCATTCACTAGTAGGAGTGAGAAAAACATCACAGGGTGGTGCGGCTTGTATGGGTGTGTGTTACATTACATTCACTAGTAGGAGTGAGAAAAACATCACGGGGTGGTGCGCCTTGTATGGGTGTGTGTTACATTAGATTCACTAGTAGGAGGGAGAAAAACATCACGGGGTGGTGCGCCTTGTATGGGTGTGTGTTACATTAGATTCACTAGTAGCAGTGAGAAAAACATCACGGGGTGGTGCGCATTGTATGGGTGTGTGTTACATTAGATTCACTAGTAGGAGTGAGAAAAACATCACGGGGTGGTGCGCATTGTATGGGTGTGTGTTACATTACATTCACTAGTAGGAGGGAGAAAAACATCACGGGGTGGTGCGCATTGTATGGGTGTGTGTTACATTAGATTCACTAGTAGCAGTGAGAAAAACATCACGGGGTGGTGCGCATTGTCTGGGTGTGTGTTACATTACATTCACTAGTAGGAGTGAGAAAAACATCACGGGGTGGTGCGCCTTGTATGGGTGTGTGTTACATTACATTCACTAGTAGCAGTGACAAAAACATCACGGGGTGGTGCGCACTGTATGGGTGTGTGTTACATTACATTCACTAGTAGCAGTGAGAAAAACATCACGGGGTGGTGCGCATTGTATGGGTGTGTGTTACATTACATTCACTAGTAGCAGTGAGAAAAACATCACGGGGTGGTGCGCATTGTATGGGTGTGTGTTACATTAGATTCACTAGTAGCAGTGAGAAAAACATCACGGGGTGGTGCGCATTGTATGGGTGTGTGTTACATTACATTCACTAGTAGCAGTGAGAAAAACATCACGGGGTGGTGCGCATTGTATGGGTGTGTGATACATTACATTCACTAGTAGCAGTGAGAAAAACATCACGGGGTGGTGCGCATTGTATGGGTGTGTGTTACATTAGATTCACTAGTAGCAGTGAGAAAAACATCAAGGGGTGGTGCGCATTGTATGGGTGTGTGTTACATTACATTCACTAGTAGCAGTGAGAAAAACATCACGGGGTGGTGCGCATTGTATGGGTGTGTGTTACATTAGATTCACTAGTAGCAGTGAGAAAAACATCACGGGGTGGTGCGCATTGTATGGGTGTGTGTTACATTAGATTCACTAGTAGCAGTGAGAAAAACATCACGGGGTCGTGCGCATTGTATGGGTGTGTGTCACATTAGATTCACTAGTAGCAGTGAGAAAAACATCACGGGGTGGTGCGCATTGTATGTGTGTGTTACATTAGATTCACTAGTAGGAGGGAGAAAAACATCACGGGGTGGTGCGCATTGTATGGGTGTGTCACATTAGATTCACTAGTAGCAGTGAGAAAAACATCACGGGGTGGTGCGCATTGTATGGGTGTGTGTCACATTAGATTCACTAGTAGGAGTTAGAAAAACATCACGGGGTGGTGCGCATTGTATGGGTGTGTGTTACATTAGATTCACTAGTAGCAGTGAGAAAAACATCACGGGGTGGTGCGCATTGTATGGGTGTGTGTTACATTAGATTCACTAGTAGCAGTGAGAAAAACATCACGGGGTGGTGCGCATTGTATGGGTGTGTGTTACATTACATTCACTAGTAGGAGTGAGAAAAACATCACGGGGTGGTGCGCCTTGTATGGGTGTGTGTTACATTACATTCACTAGTAGGAGTGAGAAAAACATCACGGGGTGGTGCGCCTTGTATGGGTGTGTGTTACATTAGATTCACTAGTAGGAGTGATAAAAACATCACGGGGTTGGTGCGCCTTGTATGGGTGTGTGTTACATTAGATTCACTAGTAGGAGGGAGAAAAACATCACGGGGTGGTGCGCATTGTATGGGTGTGTGTTACATTAGATTCACTAGTAGGAGTGAGAAAAACATCACGGGGTGGTGCGCATTGTATGGGTGTGTGTTACATTAGATTCACTAGTAGGAGTGAGAAAAACATCACGGGGTGGTGCGCATTGTATGGGTGTGTGTTACATTAGATTCACTAGTAGGAGGGAGAAAAACATCACGGGGTGGTGCGCATTGTATGGGTGTGTGTTACATTAGATTCACTAGTAGGAGGGAGAAAAACATCACGGGGTGGTGCGCATTGTATGGGTGTGTGTTACATTAGATTCACTAGTAGGAGGGAGAAAAACATCACGGGGTGGTGCGCATTGTATGGGTGTGTGTTACATTAGATTCACTAGTAGCAGTGAGAAAAACATCACGGGGTGGTGCGCATTGTATGGGTGTGTGTTACATTAGATTCACTAGTAGGAGTGAGAAAAACATCACGGGGTGGTGTGCATTGTATGGGTGTGTGTTACATTACATTCAATAGTAGCAGTGAGAAAAACATCACGGGGGGGTGCGCATTGTATGGGTGTGTGTTGCATTAGATTCACTAGTAGGAGGGAGAAAAACATCACGGGGTGGTGCGCATTGTATGGGTGTGTGTTACATTACATTCACTAGTAGGAGTGAGAAAAACATCACGGGGTGGTGCGCATTGTATGGGTGTGTGTCACATTAGATTCACTAGTAGGAGTGAGAAAAACATCACGGGGTGGTGCGCATTGTATGGGTGTGTGTTACATTAGATTCACTCGTAGGAGGGAGAAAAACATCACGGAGTGGTGCGCATTGTATGGGTGTGTGTTACATTAGATTCACTAGTAGCAGTGAGAAAAACATCACGGGGTGGTGCGCATTGTATGGGTGTGTGTTACATTACATTCACTAGTAGGAGTGAGAAAAACATCACGGGGTGGTGCGCCTTGTGTGGGTGTGTGTTACATTACATTCACTAGTAGGAGTGAGAAAAACATCACGGGGTGGTGCGCATTGTATGGGTGTGTGTTACATTACATTCACTAGTAGCAGTGAGAAAAACATCACGGGGTGGTGCGCATTGTATGGGTGTGTGTTACATTAGATTCACTAGTAGGAGGGAGAAAAACATCACGGGGTGGTGCGCATTGTATGGGTGTGTGTTACATTAGATTCACTAGTAGGAGGGAGAAAAACATCACGGGGTGGTGCGCATTGTATGGGTGTGTGTTACATTAGATTCACTAGTAGCAGTGAGAAAAACATCACGGGGTGGTGCGCATTGTATGGGAGTGTGTTACATTAGATTCACTAGTAGGAGTGAGAAAAACATCACGGGGTGGTGCGCATTGTATGGGTGTGTGTTACATTACATTCACTAGTAGCAGTGAGAAATACATCACGGGGTGGTGCGCATTGTATGGGTGTGTGTTACATTAGATTCACTAGTAGGAGGGAGAAGAACATCACGGGGTGGTGCGCATTGTATGGGTGTGTGTTACATTACATTCACTAGTAGGAGTGAGAAAAACATCACGGGGTGGTGCGCATTGTATGGGTGTGTGTCACATTAGATTCACTAGTAGCAGTGAGAAAAACATCACGGGGTGGTGCGCCTTGTATGGGTGTGTGTTACATTACATTCACTAGTAGGAGTGAGAAAAACATCACGGGGTGGTGCGCCTTGTATGGGTGTGTGTTACATTAGATTCACTAGTAGGAGTGAGAAAAACATCACGGGGTGGTGCGCCTTGTATGGGTGTGTGTTACATTAGATTCACTAGTAGGAGTGAGAAAAACATCACGGGGTGGTGCGCCTTGTATGGGTGTGTGTTACATTAGATTCACTAGTAGGAGGGAGAAAAACATCACGGGGTGGTGCGCATTGTATGGGTGTGTGTTACATTAGATTCACTAGTAGGAGTGAGAAAAACATCACGGGGTGGTGCGCATTGTATGGGTGTGTGTTACATTAGATTCACTAGTAGGAGTGAGAAAAACATCACGGGGTGGTGCGCATTGTACGGGTGTGTGTTACATTAGATTCACTAGTAGGAGTGAGAAAAACATCACGGGGTGGTGCGCATTGTATGGGTGTGTGTTACATTACATTCACTAGTAGCAGTGAGAAAAACATCACGGGGTGGTGCGCATTGTATGGGTGTGTGTTACATTAGATTCACTAGTAGGAGGGAGAAAAATATCACGGGGTGGTGCGCATTGTATGGGTGTGTGTTACATTAGATTCACTAGTAGCAGTGAGAAAAACATCACGGGGTGGTGCGCATTGTATGGGTGTGTGTTACATTACATTCACTAGTAGGAGTGAGAAAAACATCACAGGGTGGTGCGCCTTGTATGGGTGTGTGTTACATTACATTCACTAGTAGGAGTGAGAAAAACATCACGGGGTGGTGCGCACTGTATGGGTGTGTGTTACATTACATTCTCTAGTAGGAGTGAGAAAAACATCACGGGGTGGTGCGCATTGTATGGGTGTGTGTTACATTAGATTCACTAGTAGGATTGAGAAAAACATCACGGGGTGGTGCGCATTGTATGGGTGTGTGTTACATTAGTTTCACTAGTAGGAGTGAGAAAAACATCCCGGGGTGGTGTGCATTGTATGGGTGTGTGTTACATTAGATGCACTAGTAGGAGTGAGAAAAACATCACGGGGTGGTGCGCATTGTATGGGTGTGTGTTACATTAGATTCACTAGTAGCAGTGAGAAAAACATCACGGGGTGGTGCGCACTGTATGGGTGTGTGTTACATTACATTCACTAGTAGCAGTGAGAAAAACATCACGGGGTGGTGCGCATTGTATGGGTGTGTGTTTCATTACATTTACTAGTAGCAGTGAGAAAAACATCACGGGGTGGTGCGCATTATATGGGTGTGTGTTACATTACATTCACTAGTAGCAGTGAGAAAAACATCACGGGGTGGTGCGCATTGTATGGGTGTGTGTTACATTACATTCACTAGTAGCAGTGAGAAAAACATCACGGGGTGGTGCGCATTGTATGGGTGTGTGTCACATTAGATTCACTAGTAGCAGTGAGAAAAACATCACGGGGTGGTGCGCCTTGTATGGGTGTGTGTCACATTACATTCACTAGTAGGAGTGAGAAAAACATCACGGGGTGGTGCGCCTTGAATGGGTGTGTGTCACATTACATTCACTAGTAGGAGTGAGAAAAACATCACGGGGTGGAGCGCCTTGTATGGGTGTGTGTCACATTACATTCACTAGTAGGAGTGAGAAAAACATCACGGGGTGGTGCGCGTTGTACGGGTGTGTGTCACATTAGATTCACTAGTAGGAGTGAGAAAAACATCACGGGGTGGTGCGCATTGTATGGGTGTGTGTCACATTAGATTCACTAGTAGGAGTGAGAAAAACATCACGGGGTGGTGCGCATTGTATGGGTGTGTGTCACATTACATTCACTAGTAGCAGTGAGAAAAACATCACGGGGTGGTGCGCATTGTATGGGTGTGTGTTACATTACATTCACTAGTAGCAGTGAGAAAAACATCACGGGGTGGTGCGCATTGTATGGGTGTGTGTCACATTAGATTCACTAGTAGGAGTGAGAAAAACATCACGGGGTGGTGCGCCTTGTATGGGTGTGTGTCACATTACATTCACTAGTAGGAGTGAGAAAAACATCACGGGGTGGTGCGCCTTGTATGGGTGTGTGTTACATTAGATTCACTAGTAGGAGTGAGAAAAACATCACGGGGTGGTGCGCCTTGTATGGGTGTGTGTTACATTAGATTCACTAGTAGGAGTGAGAAAAACATCACGGGGTGGTGCGCATTGTATGGGTGTGTGTTACATTAGATTCACTAGTAGGAGTGAGAAAAACATCACGGGGTGGTGCGCATTGTATGGGTGTGTGTTACATTAGATTCACTAGTAGCAGTGAGAAAAACATCACGGGGTGGTGCGCATTGTATGGGTGTGTGTTACATTAGATTCACTAGTAGCAGTGAGAAAAACATCACGGGGTGGTGCGCATTGTGTGGGTGTGTGTTACATTACATTCACTAGTAGCAGTGAGAAAAACATCACGGGGTGGTGCGCATTGTGTGGGTGTGTGTTACATTACATTCACTAGTAGAAGTGAGAAAAACATCACGGGGTGGTGCGCATTGTATGGGTGTGTGTTACATTAGATTCACTAGTAGGAGTGATAAAAACATCACGGGGTTGGTGCGCCTTGTATGGGTGTGTGTTACATTAGATTCACTAGTAGGAGGGAGAAAAACATCACGGGGTGGTGCGCATTGTATGGGTGTGTGTTATATTAGATTCACTAGTAGGAGTGAGAAAAACATCACATGGTGGTGCGCATTGTATGGGTGTGTGTTACATTAGATTCACTAGTAGGAGTGAGAAAAACATCACGGGGTGGTGCGCATTGTATGGGTGTGTGTTACATTAGATTCACTAGTAGGAGGGAGAAAAACATCACGGGGTGGTGCGCATTGTATGGGTGTGTGTTACATTAGATTCACTAGTAGGAGGGAGAAAAACATCACGGGGTGGTGCGCATTGTATGGGTGTGTGTTACATTAGATTCACTAGTAGGAGGGAGAAAAACATCACGGGGTGGTGCGCATTGTATGGGTGTGTGTTACATTAGATTCACTAGTAGCAGTGAGAAAAACATCACGGGGTGGTGCGCATTGTATGGGTGTGTGTTACATTAGATTCACTAGTAGGAGTGAGAAAAACATCACGGGGTGGTGTGCATTGTATGGGTGTGTGTTACATTACATTCAATAGTAGCAGTGAGAAAAACATCACGGGGGGGTGCGCATTGTATGGGTGTGTGTTGCATTAGATTCACTAGTAGGAGGGAGAAAAACATCACGGGGTGGTGCGCATTGTATGGGTGTGTGTTACATTACATTCACTAGTAGGAGTGAGAAAAACATCACGGGGTGGTGCGCATTGTATGGGTGTGTGTCACATTAGATTCACTAGTAGGAGTGAGAAAAACATCACGGGGTGGTGCGCATTGTATGGGTGTGTGTTACATTAGATTCACTCGTAGGAGGGAGAAAAACATCACGGAGTGGTGCGCATTGTATGGGTGTGTGTTACATTAGATTCACTAGTAGCAGTGAGAAAAACATCACGGGGTGGTGCGCATTGTATGGGTGTGTGTTACATTACATTCACTAGTAGGAGTGAGAAAAACATCACGGGGTGGTGCGCCTTGTGTGGGTGTGTGTTACATTACATTCACTAGTAGGAGTGAGAAAAACATCACGGGGTGGTGCGCATTGTATGGGTGTGTGTTACATTACATTCACTAGTAGCAGTGAGAAAAACATCACGGGGTGGTGCGCATTGTATGGGTGTGTGTTACATTAGATTCACTAGTAGGAGGGAGAAAAACATCACGGGGTGGTGCGCATTGTATGGGTGTGTGTTACATTAGATTCACTAGTAGGAGGGAGAAAAACATCACGGGGTGGTGCGCATTGTATGGGTGTGTGTTACATTAGATTCACTAGTAGCAGTGAGAAAAACATCACGGGGTGGTGCGCATTGTATGGGAGTGTGTTACATTAGATTCACTAGTAGGAGTGAGAAAAACATCACGGGGTGGTGCGCATTGTATGGGTGTGTGTTACATTACATTCACTAGTAGCAGTGAGAAATACATCACGGGGTGGTGCGCATTGTATGGGTGTGTGTTACATTAGATTCACTAGTAGGAGGGAGAAGAACATCACGGGGTGGTGCGCATTGTATGGGTGTGTGTTACATTACATTCACTAGTAGGAGTGAGAAAAACATCACGGGGTGGTGCGCATTGTATGGGTGTGTGTCACATTAGATTCACTAGTAGCAGTGAGAAAAACATCACGGGGTGGTGCGCCTTGTATGGGTGTGTGTTACATTACATTCACTAGTAGGAGTGAGAAAAACATCACGGGGTGGTGCGCCTTGTATGGGTGTGTGTTACATTAGATTCACTAGTAGGAGTGAGAAAAACATCACGGGGTGGTGCGCCTTGTATGGGTGTGTGTTACATTAGATTCACTAGTAGGAGTGAGAAAAACATCACGGGGTGGTGCGCCTTGTATGGGTGTGTGTTACATTAGATTCACTAGTAGGAGGGAGAAAAACATCACGGGGTTGTGCGCATTGTATGGGTGTGTGTTACATTAGATTCACTAGTAGGAGTGAGAAAAACATCACGGGGTGGTGCGCATTGTATGGGTGTGTGTTACATTAGATTCACTAGTAGCAGTGAGAAAAACATCACGGGGTGGTGCGCATTGTACGGGTGTGTGTTACATTAGATTCACTAGTAGGAGTGAGAAAAACATCACGGGGTGGTGCGCATTGTATGGGTGTGTGTTACATTACATTCACTAGTAGCAGTGAGAAAAACATCACGGGGTGGTGCGCATTGTATGGGTGTGTGTTACATTAGATTCACTAGTAGGAGGGAGAAAAATATCACGGGGTGGTGCGCATTGTATGGGTGTGTGTTACATTAGATTCACTAGTAGCAGTGAGAAAAACATCACGGGGTGGTGCGCATTGTATGGGTGTGTGTTACATTACATTCACTAGTAGGAGTGAGAAAAACATCACAGGGTGGTGCGCCTTGTATGGGTGTGTGTTACATTACATTCACTAGTAGGAGTGAGAAAAACATCACGGGGTGGTGCGCACTGTATGGGTGTGTGTTACATTACATTCTCTAGTAGGAGTGAGAAAAAAATCACGGGGTGGTGCGCATTGTATGGGTGTGTGTTACATTAGATTCACTAGTAGGATTGAGAAAAACATCACGGGGTGGTGCGCATTGTATGGGTGTGTGTTACATTAGTTTCACTAGTAGGAGTGAGAAAAACATCCCGGGGTGGTGTGCATTGTATGGGTGTGTGTTACATTAGATGCACTAGTAGGAGTGAGAAAAACATCACGGGGTGGTGCGCATTGTATGGGTGTGTGTTACATTAGATTCACTAGTAGCAGTGAGAAAAACATCACGGGGTGGTGCGCACTGTATGGGTGTGTGTTACATTACATTCACTAGTAGCAGTGAGAAAAACATCACGGGGTGGTGCGCATTGTATGGGTGTGTGTTACATTACATTCACTAGTAGCAGTGAGAAAAACATCACGGGGTGGTGCGCATTGTATGGGTGTGTGTTACATTACATTCACTAGTAGCAGTGAGAAAAACATCACGGGGTGGTGCGCATTGTATGGGTGTGTGTTACATTACATTCACTAGTAGCAGTGAGAAAAACATCACGGGGTGGTGCGCATTGTATGGGTGTGTGTCACATTAGATTCACTAGTAGCAGTGAGAAAAACATCACGGGGTGGTGCGCCTTGTATGGGTGTGTGTCACATTACATTCACTAGTAGGAGTGAGAAAAACATCACGGGGTGGTGCGCCTTGAATGGGTGTGTGTCACATTACATTCACTAGTAGGAGTGAGAAAAACATCACGGGGTGGTGCGCATTGTATGGGTGTGTGTTACATTACATTCACTAGTAGCAGTGAGAAAAACATCACGGGGTGGTGCGCATTGTATGGGTGTGTGTTACATTAGATTCACTAGTAGCAGTGAGAAAAACATCACGGGGTAGTGCGCATTGTATGGGTGTGTGTTACATTAGACTCACTAGTAGCAGTGAGAAAAACATCACGGGGTGGTGCGCATTGTATGGGTGTGTGTTACATTAGATTCACTAGTAGCAGTGAGAAAAACATCACGGGGTGGTGCGCATTGTATGGGTGTGTGTTACATTAGATTCACTAGTAGCAGTGAGAAAAACATCACGGGGTGGTGCGCATTGTATGGGTGTGTGTTACATTAGATTCACTAGTAGCAGTGAGAAAAACATCACGGGGTGGTGCGCATTGTATGGGTGTGTGTTACATTACATTCACTAGTAGAAGTGAGAAAAACATCACGGGGTGGTGCGCATTGTATGGGTGTGTGTTACATTAGATTCACTAGTAGGAGTGAGAAAAACATCACGGGGTGGTGCGCATTGTATGGTTGTGTGTTACATTACATTCACTAGTAGGAGTGAGAAAAACATCACGGGGTGGTGCGCATTGTATGGGTGTGTGTTACATTACATTCACTAGTAGGAGTGAGAAAAACATCACGGGGTGGTGCGCATTGTATGGGTGTGTGTTACATTACATTCACTAGTAGGAGTGAGAAAAACATCACGGGGTGGTGCGCATTGTATGGGTGTGTGTTACATTACATTCACTAGTAGCAGTGAGAAAAACATCACGGGGTGGTGCGCATTGTATGGGTGTGTGTTACATTAGATTCACTAGTAGCAGTGAGAAAAACATCACGGGGTAGTGCGCATTGTATGGGTGTGTGTTACATTAGACTCACTAGTAGCAGTGAGAAAAACATCACGGGGTGGTGCGCATTGTATGGGTGTGTGTTACATTAGATTCACTAGTAGCAGTGAGAAAAACATCACGGGGTGGTGCGCATTGTATGGGTGTGTGTTACATTAGATTCACTAGTAGCAGTGAGAAAAACATCACGGGGTGGTGCGCATTGTATGGGTGTGTGTTACATTAGATTCACTAGTAGCAGTGAGAAAAACATCACGGGGTGGTGCGCATTGTATGGGTGTGTGTTACATTACATTCACTAGTAGAAGTGAGAAAAACATCACGGGGTGGTGCGCATTGTATGGGTGTGTGTTACATTAGATTCACTGGTAGGAGTGAGAAAAACATCACGGGGTGGTGCGCATTGTATGGGTGTGTGTTACATTACATTCACTAGTAGCAGTGAGAAAAACATCACGGGGTGGTGCGCATTGTATGGGTGTGTGTTACATTACATTCACTAGTAGCAGTGAGAAAAACATCACGGGGTGGTGCGCATTGTATGGGTGTGTGTTACATTAGATTCACTAGTAGCAGTGAGAAAAACATCACGTGGTAGTGCGCATTGTATGGGTGTGTGTTACATTAGACTCACTAGTAGCAGTGAGAAAAACATCACGGGGTGGTGCGCATTGTATGGGTGTGTGTTACATTAGATTCACTAGTAGCAGTGAGAAAAACATCACGGGGTTGTGCGCATTGTATGGGTGTGTGTTACATTAGATTCACTAGTAGCAGTGAGAAAAACATCACGGGGTGGTGCGCATTGTATGGGTGTGTGTTACATTAGATTCACTAGTAGCAGTGAGAAAAACATCACGGGGTGGTGCGCATTGTATGGGTGTGTGTTACATTACATTCACTAGTAGAAGTGAGAAAAACATCACGGGGTGGTGCGCATTGTATGGGTGTGTGTTACATTAGATTCACTAGTAGGAGTGAGAAAAACATCACGGGGTGGTGCGCATTGTATGGTTGTGTGTTACATTACATTCACTAGTAGGAGTGAGAAAAACATCACGGGGTGGTGCGCATTGTATGGGTGTGTGTTACATTACATTCACTAGTAGGAGTGAGAAAAACATCACGGGGTGGTGCGCATTGTATGGGTGTGTGTTACATTACATTCACTAGTAGGAGTGAGAAAAACATCACGGGGTGGTGCGCATTGTATGGGTGTGTGTTACATTAGATTCACTAGTAGGAGTGAGAAAATCATCACGGTGTGGTGCGCATTGTATGGTTGTGTGTTACATTAGATTCATTAGTAGCAGTGAGAAAAACATCACGGGGTGGTGCGCATTGTATGGGTGTGTGTTACATTAGATTCACTAGTAGGAGTGAGAAAAACATCATGGGGTGTTGCACATTGTATGGGTGTGTGTTACATTAGATTCACTAGTAGCAGTGAGAAAAACATCACGGGGTGGTGCGCATTGTATGGGTGTGTGTTACATTATATTCACTAGTAGGAGTGAGAAAAACATCACGGGGTGGTGCGCATTGTATGGGTGTGTGTTACATTACATTCACTAGTAGCAATGAGAAAAACATCAAGGGGTGGTGCGCATTGTATGGGTGTGTGTTACATTAGATTCACTAGTAGCAGTGAGAAAAACATCACGGGGTGGTGCGCATTGTATGGGAGTGTGTTACATTAGATTCACTAGTAGGAGTGAGAAAAACATCACGGGGTGGTGCGCATTGTATGGGTGTGTGTTACATTACATTCACTAGTAGGAGTGAGAAAAACATCACGGGGTGGTGCGCATTGTATGGGTGTGTGTTACATTAGATTCACTAGTAGCAGTGAGAAAAACATCACGGGTTGGTGCACATTGTATGGGTGTGTGTTACATTAGATTCACTAGTAGGAGTGAGAAAAACATCAAGGGGTGGTGCGCATTGTATGGGTGTGTGTTACATTAGATTCACTAGTAGCAGTGAGAAAAACATCACGGGGT
Source organism: Cavia porcellus (assembly GCF_034190915.1). Classification (NCBI taxonomy): domain Eukaryota; kingdom Metazoa; phylum Chordata; class Mammalia; order Rodentia; family Caviidae; genus Cavia; species Cavia porcellus. Next base: position 3,035,842 of record NW_026947537.1, read on the forward strand.
GGTGCGCATTGTATGGGTGTGTGTTACATTAGATTCACTAGTAGCAGTGAGAAAAACATCACGGGGTGGTGCGCATTGTATGGGTGTGTGTCACATTAGATTCAATAGTAGGAGTGAGAAAAACATCACGGGGTGGTGGGCATTGTATGGGTGTGTGTCACATTACATTCACTAGTAGGAGTGAGAAAAACATCACGGAGTGGTGCGCATTGTATGGGTGTGTGTCACAGTACATTCAGTAGTAGGAGTGAGAAAAACATCACGGGGTGGTGCGCATTGTATGGGTGTGTGTCACATTAGATTCACTAGTAGGAGTGAGACAAACATCACGGGGTGGTGCGCATTGTATGGGTGTGTGTCACATTAGATTCACTAGTAGGAGTGAGAAAAACATCACGGGGTGGTGCGCATTGTATGGGTGTGTGTTACATTAGATTCACTAGTAGGAGTGAGAAAAACATCACGGGGTGGTGCGCATTGTATGGGTGGTTGTTACATTAGATTCACTAGTAGGAGTGAGAAAAACATCACGGGGTGGTGCGCATTGTATGGGTGTGTGTTACATTACATTCACTAGTAGCAGTGAGAAAAACATCACGGGGTGGTGCGCATTGTATGGGTGTGTGTTACATTACATTCACTAGTAGCAGTGAGAAAAACATCACGGGGTGGTGCGCATTGTATGGGTGTTGGTTACATTAGATTCACTAGTAGCAGTGAGAAAAACATCACGGGGTGGTGCGCCTTGTATGGGTGTGTGTTACATTAGATTCACTAGTAGCAGTGAGAAAAACATCACGGGGTGGTGCGCATTGTATGGGTGTGTGTCACATTAGATTCTCTAGTAGGAGTGAGAAAAACATCACGGGGTGGTGCGCATTGTATGGGTGTGTGTCACATTGGATTCACTAGTAGGAGTGAGAAAAACATCACGGGGTGGTGCGCATTGTATGGGTGTGTGTCACATTAGATTCACTAGTAGGAGTGAGACAAACATCACGGGGTGGTGGGCATTGTATGGGTGTGTGTCACATTACATTCACTAGTAGGAGTGAGAAAAACATCACGGAGTGGTGCGCATTGTATGGGTGTGTGTCACAGTACATTCAGTAGTAGGAGTGAGAAAAACATCACGGGGTGGTGCGCATTGTATGGGTGTGTGTCACATAGATTCACTAGTAGGAGTGAGAAAAACATCACGGGGTGGTGCGCATTGTATGGGTGTGTGTCACATTAGATTCACTAGTAGGAGTGAGAAAAACATCACGGGGTGGTGCGCATTGTATGGGTGTGTGTCACATTGGATTCACTAGTAGGAGTGAGAAAAACATCACGGGGTGGTGCGCATTGTATGGGTGTGTGTCACATTAGATTCACTAGTAGGAGTGAGAAAAACATCACGGGGTGGTGCGCATTGTATGGGTGTGTGTCACATTAGATTCACTAGTAGGAGTGAGAAAAACATCACGGGGTGGTGCGCATTGTATGGGTGTGTGTCACATTAGATTCACTAGTAGGAGTGAGAAAAACATCAAGGGGTGGTGCGCATTGTATGGGTGTGTGTCACATTAGATTCACTAGTAGGAGTGAGAAAAACATCACGGGGTGGTGCGCATTGTATGGGTGTGTGTTACATTACATTCACTAGTAGCAGTGAGAAAAACATCACGGTGTGGTGCGCATTGTATGGGTGTGTGTTACATTACATTCACTAGTAGAAGTGAGAAAAACATCACGGGGTGGTGCGCATTGTATGGGTGTGTGTTACATTAGATTCACTAGTAGCAGTGAGAAAAACATCACGGGGTGGTGCGCATTGTATTGGTGTGTGTTACATTACATTCACTAGTAGGAGTGACAAAAACATCACGGGGTGGTGCGCATAGTATGGGTGTGTTTTACATTACATTCACTAGTAGGAGTGAGAAAAACATCACGGGGTGGTGCGCATTGTATGGGTGTGTGTTACATTACATTCACTACTAGGAGTGAGAAAAACATCACGGGGCGGTGCGCATTGTATGGGTGTGTGTTACATTACATTCACTAGTAGCAGTGAGAAAAATATCACGGGGTGGTGCGCATTGTATGGGTGTGTGTTACATTACATTCACCAGTAGGAGTGAGAAAAACATCACGGGGTGGTGCGCCTTGTATGGGTGTGTGTTACATTAGATTCACTAGTAGGAGTGAGAAAAACATCACGGGGTGGTGCGCATTGTATGGGTGTGTGTTACATTACATTCACTAGTAGGAGTGAGAAAAACATCACGGGGTGGTGCGCATTGTATGGGTGTGTGTTACATTAGATTCACTAGTAGGAGTGAGAAAATCATCACGGGGTGGTGCGCATTGTATGGGTGTGTGTTACATTAGATTCACTAGTAGGAGTGAGAAAAACATCACGGGGTGGTGCGCATTGTATGGGTGTGTGTTACATTAGATTCACTAGTAGGAGTGAGAAAAACATCACGGGGTGGTGCGCATTGTATGGGTGTGTGTTACATTACATTCTCTAGTAGGAGTGAGAAAAACATCACGGGGTGGTGCGCATTGTATGGGTGTGTGTTACATTAGATTCACTAGTAGGAGTGAGAAAAACATCACGGGGTGGTGCGCATTGTATGGGTGTGTGTTACATTACATTCACTACTAGGAGTGAGAAAAACATCACGGGGTGGTGCGCATTGTATCGGTGTGTGTTACATTAAATTCACTAGCAGGAGTGAGAAAAACATCACGGGGTGGTGCGCATTGTATGGGTGTGTGTTACATTACATTCACTAGCAGCAGTGAGAAAAACATCACGGTGTAGTGCCCATTGTATGGGTGTGTGTTACATTACATTCACTAGTAGGAGTGAGAAAAACATCACGGGGTGGTGCGCATTGTATGGGTGTGTGTTACATTACATTCACTAGTAGGAGTGAGAAAAACATCACGGGGTGGTGCGCATTGTATGGGTGTGTGTTACATTACATTCACCAGTAGGAGTGAGAAAAACATCACGGGGTGGTGCGCCTTGTATGGGTGTGTGTTACATTAGATTCACTAGTAGGAGTGAGAAAAACATCACGGGGTGGTGCGCATTGTATGGGTGTGTGTTACATTACATTCACTAGTAGGAGTGAGAAAAACATCACGGGGTGGTGCGCATTGTATGGGTGTGTGTTACATTAGATTCACTACTAGGAGTGAGAAAAACATCACGGGGTGGTGCGCATTGTATGGGTGTGTGTTACATTACATTCACTAGCAGGAGTGAGAAAAACATCACGGGGTGGTGCGCATTGTATGGGTGTGTGTTACATTACATTCACTAGTAGGAGTGAGAAAAACATCACGGGGTGGTGCGCATTGTATGGGTGTGTGTTACATTAGATTCACTAGTAGGAGTGAGAAAATCATCACGGGGTGGTGCGCATTGTATGGGTGTGTGTTACATTAGATTCACTAGTAGGAGTGAGAAAAACATCACGGGGTGGTGCGCATTGTATGGGTGTGTGTTACATTAGATTCACTAGTAGGAGTGAGAAAAACATCACGGGGTGGTGCGCATTGTATGGGTGTGTGTTACATTACATTCTCTAGTAGGAGTGAGAAAAACATCACGGGGTGGTGCGCATTGTATGGGTGTGTGTTACATTAGATTCACTAGTAGGAGTGAGAAAAACATCACGGGGTGGTGCGCATTGTATGGGTGTGTGTTACATTACATTCACTACTAGGAGTGAGAAAAACATCACGGGGTGGTGCGCATTGTATCGGTGTGTGTTACATTAAATTCACTAGCAGGAGTGAGAAAAACATCACGGGGTGGTGCGCATTGTATGGGTGTGTGTTACATTACATTCACTAGCAGCAGTGTGAAAAACATCACGGGGTAGTGCCCATTGTATGGGTGTGTGTTACATTACATTCACTAGTAGCAGTGAGAAAAACATCACGGGGTGGTGCCCATTGTATGGGTGTGTGTTACATTACATTCACTAGTAGCAGTGAGAAAAACATCACGGGGTGGTGCGCCTTGTATGGTTGTGTGTTACATTACATTCACTAGTAGGAGTGAGAAAAACATCACGGGGTGGTGCGCATTGTATGGGTGTGTGTTACATTACATTCTCTAGTAGGAGTGAGAAAAACATCACGGGGTGGTGCGCATTGTATGGGTGTGTGTTACATTAGATTCACTAGTAGGAATGAGAAAAACATCACGGGGTGGTGCGCATTGTATGGGTGTGTGTTACATTAGATTCACTAGTAGGAGTGAGAAAATCATCACGGGGTGGTGCGCATTGTATGGGTGTGTGTTACATTAGATTCACTAGTAGGAGTGAGAAAAACATCACGGGGTGGTGCGCATTGTATGGGTGTGTGTTACATTAGATTCACTAGTAGGAGTGAGAAAAACATCACGGGGTGGTGCGCATTGTATGGGTGTGTGTTACATTACATTCTCTAGTAGGAGTGAGAAAAACATCACGGGGTGGTGCGCATTGTATGGGTGTGTGTTACATTAGATTCACTAGTAGGAGTGAGAAAAACATCACGGGGTGGTGCGCATTGTATGGGTGTGTGTTACATTACATTCACTACTAGGAGTGAGAAAAACATCACGGGGTGGTGCGCATTGTATCGGTGTGTGTTACATTAAATTCACTAGCAGGAGTGAGAAAAACATCACGGGGTGGTGCGCATTGTATGGGTGTGTGTTACATTACATTCACTAGCAGCAGTGAGAAAAACATCACGGGGTAGTGCCCATTGTATGGGTGTGTGTTACATTACATTCACTAGTAGCAGTGAGAAAAACATCACGGGGTGGTGCGCATTGTATGGGTGTGTGTTACATTACATTCACTAGTAGGAGTGAGAAAAACATCACGGGGTGGTGCGCATTGTAGGGGTGTGTGTTACATTACATTCACCAGTAGGAGTGAGAAAAACATCACGGGGTGGTGCGCCTTGTATGGGTGTGTGTTACATTAGATTCACTAGTAGGAGTGAGAAAAACATCACGGGGTGGTGCGCATTGTATGGGTGTGTGTTACATTACATTCACTAGTAGGAGTGAGAAAAACATCACGGGGTGGTGCGCATTGTATGGGTGTGTGTTACATTAGATTCACTACTAGGAGTGAGAAAAACATCACGGGGTGGTGCGCATTGTATGGGTGTGTGTTACATTACATTCACTAGCAGGAGTGAGAAAAACATCACGGGGTGGTGCGCATTGTATGGGTGTGTGTTACATTACATTCACTAGTAGGAGTGAGAAAAACATCACGGGGTGGTGCGCATTGTATGGGTGTGTGTTACATTAGATTCACTAGTAGGAGTGAGAAAATCATCACGGGGTGGTGCGCATTGTATGGGTGTGTGTTACATTAGATTCACTAGTAGGAGTGAGAAAAACATCACGGGGTGGTGCGCATTGTATGGGTGTGTGTTACATTAGATTCACTAGTAGGAGTGAGAAAAACATCACGGGGTGGTGCGCATTGTATGGGTGTGTGTTACATTACATTCTCTAGTAGGAGTGAGAAAAACATCACGGGGTGGTGCGCATTGTATGGGTGTGTGTTACATTAGATTCACTAGTAGGAGTGAGAAAAACATCACGGGGTGGTGCGCATTGTATGGGTGTGTGTTACATTACATTCACTACTAGGAGTGAGAAAAACATCACGGGGTGGTGCGCATTGTATCGGTGTGTGTTACATTAAATTCACTAGCAGGAGTGAGAAAAACATCACGGGGTGGTGCGCATTGTATGGGTGTGTGTTACATTACATTCACTAGCAGCAGTGTGAAAAACATCACGGGGTAGTGCCCATTGTATGGGTGTGTGTTACATTACATTCACTAGTAGCAGTGAGAAAAACATCACGGGGTGGTGCGCATTGTATGGGTGTGTGTTACATTACATTCACTAGTAGCAGTGAGAAAAACATCACGGGGTGGTGCGCCTTGTATGGTTGTGTGTTACATTACATTCACTAGTAGGAGTGAGAAAAACATCACGGGGTGGTGCGCATTGTATGGGTGTGTGTTACATTACATTCTCTAGTAGGAGTGAGAAAAACATCACGGGGTGGTGCGCATTGTATGGGTGTGTGTTACATTAGATTCACTAGTAGGAATGAGAAAAACATCACGGGGTGGTGCGCATTGTATGGGTGTGTGTTACATTAGATTCACTAGTAGGAATGAGAAAAACATCACGGGGTGGTGCACATTGTATGGGTGTGTGTTACATTACATTCACTACTAGGAGTGAGAAAAACATCACGGGGTGGTGCGCATTGTATGGGTGTGTGTTACATTACATTCACTAGCAGGAGTGAGAAAAACATCACGGGGTGGTGCGCATTGTATGGGTGTGTGTTACATTACATTCACTAGTAGCAGTGAGAAAAACATCACGGGGTGGTGCCCATTGTATGGGTGTGTGTTACATTACATTCACTAGTAGCAGTGAGAAAAACATCACGGGGTGGTGCGCATTGTATGGGTGTGTGTTACATTACATTCACTAGTAGCAGTGAGAAAAACATCACGGGGTGGTGCGCCTTGTATGGGTGTGTGTTACATTACATTCACTAGTAGGAGTGAGAAAAACATCACGGTGTGGTGCGCATTGTATGGGCGTGTGTTACATTACATTCACTAGTAGCAGTGAGAAAAACATCACGGGGTGGTGCGCATAGTATGGGCGTGTGTTACATTACATTCACTAGTAGCAGTGAGAAAAACATCACGGGGTGGTGCCCATTGTATGGGTGTGTGTTACATTACATTCACTAGTAGGAGTGAGAAAAACATCACGGGGTGGTGCGCATAGTATGGGTGTGTGTTACATTACATTCACTAGTAGGAGTGAGAAAAACATCACGTGGTGGTGCGCATTGTATGGGTGTGTGTTACATTACATTCACTACTAGGAGTGAGAAAAACATCACGGGGCGGTGCGCATTGTATGGGTGTGTGTTACATTACATTCACTAGTAGCAGTGAGAAAAACATCACGGGGTGGTGCGCATTGTATGGGTGTGTGTTATATTACATTCACTAGTAGGAGTGAGAAAAACATCACGGGGTGGTGCGCATTGTATGGGTGTGTGTTACATTAGATTCACTAGTAGCAGTGAGAAAAGCATCACGGGGTGGTCCGCATTGTATGGGTGTGTGTTACATTAGATTCACTAGTAGGAGTGAGAAAAACATCACGGGGTGGTGCGCATTGTATTGGTGTGTGTTACATTACATTCACTAGTAGGAGTGAGAAAAACATCACGGGGTGGTGCGCATAGTATGGGTGTGTGTTACATTACATTCACTAGTAGGAGTGAGAAAAACATCACAGGGTGGTGCGCATTGTATGGGTGTGTGTTACATTACATTCACTACTAGGAGTGAGAAAAACATCTCGGGGCGGTGCGCATTGTATGGGTGTGTGTTACATTACATTCACTAGTAGCAGTGAGAAAAATATCACGGGGTGGTGCGCATTGTATGGGTGTGTGTTACATTACATTCACCAGTAGGAGTGAGAAAAACATCACGGGGTGGTGCGCCTTGTATGGGTGTGTGTTACATTAGATTCACTAGTAGGAGTGAGAAAAACATCACGGGGTGGTGCGCATTGTATGGGTGTGTGTTACATTACATTCACTAGTAGGAGTGAGAAAAACATCACGGGGTGGTGCGCATTGTATGGGTGTGTGTTACATTAGATTCACTAGTAGGAGTGAGAAAATCATCACGGGGTGGTGCGCATTGTATGGGTGTGTGTTACATTAGATTCACTAGTAGGAGTGAGAAAAACATCACGGGGTGGTGCGCATTGTATGGGTGTGTGTTACATTAGATTCACTAATAGGAGTGAGAAAAACATCACGGGGTGGTGCGCATTGTATGGGTGTGTGTTACATTACATTCTCTAGTAGGAGTGAGAAAAACATCACGGGGTGGTGCGCATTGTATGGGTGTGTGTTACATTAGATTCACTAGTAGGAGTGAGAAAAACATCACGGGGTGGTGCGCATTGTATGGGTGTGTGTTACATTACATTCACTACTAGGAGTGAGAAAAACATCACGGGGTGGTGCGCATTGTATCGGTGTGTGTTACATTAAATTCACTAGCAGGAGTGAGAAAAACATCACGGGGTGGTGCGCATTGTATGGGAGTGTGTTACATTACATTCACTAGCAGCAGTGAGAAAAACATCACGGGGTAGTGCCCATTGTATGGGTGTGTGTTACATTACATTCACTAGTAGCAGTGAGAAAAACATCACGGGGTGGTGCGCATTGTATGGGTGTGTGTTACATTACATTCACTAGTAGCAGTGAGAAAAACATCACGGGGTGGTGCGCCTTGTATGGTTGTGTGTTACATTACATTCACTAGTAGGAGTGAGAAAAACATCACGGGGTGGTGCGCATTGTATGGGTGTGTGTTACATTACATTCTCTAGTAGGAGTGAGAAAAACATCACGGGGTGGTGCGCATTGTATGGGTGTGTGTTACATTAGATTCACTAGTAGGAATGAGAAAAACATCACGGGGTGGTGCGCATTGTATGGGTGTGTGTTACATTAGATTCACTAGTAGGAATGAGAAAAACATCACGGGGTGGTGCACATTGTATGGGTGTGTGTTACATTACATTCACTACTAGGAGTGAGAAAAACATCACGGGGTGGTGCGCATTGTATGGGTGTGTGTTACATTACATTCACTAGCAGGAGTGAGAAAAACATCACGGGGTGGTGCGCATTGTATGGGTGTGTGTTACATTACATTCACTAGTAGCAGTGAGAAAAACATCACGGGGTGGTGCCCATTGTATGGGTGTGTGTTACATTACATTCACTAGTAGCAGTGAGAAAAACATCACGGGGTGGTGCGCATTGTATGGGTGTGTGTTACATTACATTCACTAGTAGCAGTGAGAAAAACATCACTGGGTGGTGCGCCTTGTATGGGTGTGTGTTACATTACATTCACTAGTAGGAGTGAGAAAAACATCACGGGGTGGTGCGCATTGTATGGGCGTGTGTTACATTACATTCACTAGTAGCAGTGAGAAAAACATCACGGGGTGGTGCGCATAGTATGGGCGTGTGTTACATTACATTCACTAGTAGCAGTGAGAAAAACATCACGGGGTGGTGCCCATTGTATGGGTGTGTGTTACATTACATTCACTAGTAGGAGTGAGAAAAACATCACGGGGTGGTGCGCATAGTATGGGTGTGTGTTACATTACATTCACTAGTAGGAGTGAGAAAAACATCACGTGGTGGTGCGCATTGTATGGGTGTGTGTTACATTACATTCACTACTAGGAGTGAGAAAAACATCACGGGGCGGTGCGCATTGTATGGGTGTGTGTTACATTACATTCACTAGTAGCAGTGAGAAAAACATCACGGGGTGGTGCGCATTGTATGGGTGTGTGTTATATTACATTCACTAGTAGGAGTGAGAAAAACATCACGGGGTGGTGCGCATTGTATGGGTGTGTGTTACATGAGATTCACTAGTAAGAGTGAGAAAAACATCACGGGGTGGTGCGCATTGTATGGGTGTGTGTTACATTAGATTCACTAGTAGCAGTGAGAAAAACATCACGGGGTGGTGCGCATTGTATGGGTGTGTGTTACATTACATTCACTAGCAGCAGTGAGAAAAACATCACGGGGTAGTGCCCATTGTATGGGTGTGTGTTACATTACATTCACTAGTAGCAGTGAGAAAAACATCACGGGGTGGTGCGCATTGTATGGGTGTCTGTTACATTACATTCACTAGTAGCAGTGAGAAAAACATCACGGGGTGGTGCGCCTTGTATGGTTGTGTGTTACATTACATTCACTAGTAGGAGTGAGAAAAACATCACGGGGTGGTGCGCATTGTATGGGTGTGTGTTACATTACATTCTCTAGTAGGAGTGAGAAAAACATCACGGGGTGGTGCACATTGTATGTGTGTGTGTTACATTAGATTCACTAGTAGGAATGAGAAAAACATCACGGGGTGGTGCGCATTGTATGGGTGTGTGTTACATTAGATTCACTAGTAGGAATGAGAAAAACATCACGGGGTGGTGCACATTGTATGGGTGTGTGTTACATTACATTCACTACTAGGAGTGAGAAAAACATCACGGGGTGGTGCGCATTGTATGGGTGTGTGTTACATTACATTCACTAGCAGGAGTGAGAAAAACATCACGGGGTGGTGCGCATTGTATGGGTGTGTGTTACATTACATTCACTAGTAGCAGTGAGAAAAACATCACGGGGTGGTGCCCATTGTATGGGTGTGTGTTACATTACATTCACTAGTAGCAGTGAGAAAAACATCACGGGGTGGTGCGCATTGTATGGGTGTGTGTTACATTACATTCACTAGTAGCAGTGAGAAAAACATCACGGGGTGGTGCGCCTTGTATGGGTGTGTGTTACATTACATTCACTAGTAGGAGTGAGAAAAACATCACGGGGTGGTGCGCATTGTATGGGCGTGTGTTACATTACATTCACTAGTAGCAGTGAGAAAAACATCACGGGGTGGTGCGCATAGTATGGGCGTGTGTTACATTACATTCACTAGTAGCAGTGAGAAAAACATCACGGGGTGGTGCCCATTGTATGGGTGTGTGTTACATTACATTCACTAGTAGGAGTGAGAAAAACATCACGGGGTGGTGCGCATAGTATGGGTGTGTGTTACATTACATTCACTAGTAGGAGTGAGAAAAACATCACGTGGTGGTGCGCATTGTATGGGTGTGTGTTACATTACATTCACTACTAGGAGTGAGAAAAACATCACGGGGCGGTGCGCATTGTATGGGTGTGTGTTACATTACATTCACTAGTAGCAGTGAGAAAAACATCACGGGGTGGTGCGCATTGTATGGGTGTGTGTTATATTACATTCACTAGTAGGAGTGAGAAAAACATCACGGGGTGGTGCGCATTGTATGGGTGTGTGTTACATGAGATTCACTAGTAAGAGTGAGAAAAACATCACGGGGTGGTGCGCATTGTATGGGTGTGTGTTACATTAGATTCACTAGTAGCAGTGAGAAAAACATCACGGGGTGGTGCGCATTGTATGGGTGTGTGTTACATTAGATTCACTAGTAGCAGTGAGAAAAACATCACGGGGTGGTGCGCATTGTATGGGTGTGTGTTACATTAGATTCACTAGTAGCAGTGAGAAAAACATCACGGGGTGGTGCGCATTGTATGGGTGTGTGTTACATTACATTCACTAGTAGAAGTGAGAAAAACATCACGGGGTGGTGCGCATTGTATGGGTGTGTGTTACATTAGATTCACTAGTAGGAGTGAGAAAAACATCACGGGGTGGTGCGCATTGTATGGGTGTGTGTTACATTACATTCACTAGTAGCAGTGAGAAAAACATCACGGGGTGGTGCGCATTGTATGGGTGTGTGTTACATTACATTCACTAGTAGCAGTGAGAAAAACATCACGGGGTGGTGCGCATTGTATGGGGGTGTGTTACATTAGATTCACTAGTAGCAGTGAGAAAAACATCACGGTGTAGTGCGCATTGTATGGGTGTGTGTTACATTAGACTCACTAGTAGCAGTGAGAAAAACATCACGGGGTGGTGCGCATTGTATGGGTGTGTGTTACATTAGATTCACTAGTAGCAGTGAGAAAAACATCACGGGGTGGTGCGCATTGTATGGGTGTGTGTTACATTAGATTCACTAGTAGCAGTGAGAAAAACATCACGGGGTGGTGCGCATTGTATGGGTGTGTGTTACATTAGATTCACTAGTAGCAGTGAGAAAAACATCACGGGGTGGTGCGCATTGTATGGGTGTGTGTTACATTACATTCACTAGTAGAAGTGAGAAAAACATCACGGGGTGGTGCGCATTGTATGGGTGTGTGTTACATTAGATTCACTAGTAGGAGTGAGAAAAACATCACGGGGTGGTGCGCATTGTATGGTTGTGTGTTACATTACATTCACTAGTAGGAGTGAGAAAAACATCACGGGGTGGTGCGCATTGTATGGGTGTGTGTTACATTACATTCACTAGTAGGAGTGAGAAAAACATCACGGGGTGGTGCGCATTGTATGGTTGTGTGTTACATTAGATTCATTAGTAGCAGTGAGAAAAACATCACGGGGTGGTGCGCATTGTATGGGTGTGTGTTACATTAGATTCACTAGTAGGAGTGAGAAAAACATCATGGGGTGGTGCACATTGTATGGGTGTGTGTTACATTAGATTCACTAGTAGCAGTGAGAAAAACATCACGGGGTGGTGCGCATTGTATGGGTGTGTGTTACATTACATTCACTAGTAGCAATGAGAAAAACATCAAGGGGTGGTGCGCATTGTATGGGTGTGTGTTACATTAGATTCACTAGTAGCAGTGAGAAAAACATCACGGGGTGGTGCGCATTGTATGGGAGTGTGTTACATTAGATTCACTAGTAGGAGTGAGAAAAACATCACGGGGTGGTGCGCATTGTATGGGTGTGTGTTACATTACATTCACTAGTAGGAGTGAGAAAAACATCACGGGGTGGTGCGCATTGTATGGGTGTGTGTTACATTAGATTCACTAGTAGCAGTGAGAAAAACATCACGGGGTGGTGCACATTGTATGGGTGTGTGTTACATTAGATTCACTAGTAGGAGTGAGAAAAACATCAAGGGGTGGTGCGCATTGTATGGGTGTGTGTTACATTAGATTCACTAGTAGCAGTGAGAAAAACATCACGGGGTGGTGCGCATTGTATGGGTGTGTGTTACATTAGATTCACTAGTAGCAGTGAGAAAAACATCACGGGGTGGTGCGCATTGTATGGGTGTGTGTCACATTAGATTCAATAGTAGGAGTGAGAAAAACATCACGGGGTGGTGGGCATTGTATGGGTGTGTGTCACATTACATTCACTAGTAGGAGTGAGAAAAACATCACGGAGTGGTGCGCATTGTATGGGTGTGTGTCACAGTACATTCAGTAGTAGGAGTGAGAAAAACATCACGGGGTGGTGCGCATTGTATGGGTGTGTGTCACATTAGATTCACTAGTAGGAGTGAGACAAACATCACGGGGTGGTGCGCATTGTATGGGTGTGTGTCACATTAGATTCACTAGTAGGAGTGAGAAAAACATCACGGGGTGGTGCGCATTGTATGGGTGTGTGTTACATTAGATTCACTAGTAGGAGTGAGAAAAACATCACGGGGTGGTGCGCATTGTATGGGTGGTTGTTACATTAGATTCACTAGTAGGAGTGAGAAAAACATCACGGGGTGGTGCGCATTGTATGGGTGTGTGTTACATTACATTCACTAGTAGCAGTGAGAAAAACATCACGGGGTGGTGCGCATTGTATGGGTGTGTGTTACATTACATTCACTAGTAGCAGTGAGAAAAACATCACGGGGTGGTGCGCATTGTATGGGTGTTGGTTACATTAGATTCACTAGTAGCAGTGAGAAAAACATCACGGGGTGGTGCGCCTTGTATGGGTGTGTGTTACATTAGATTCACTAGTAGCAGTGAGAAAAACATCACGGGGTGGTGCGCATTGTATGGGTGTGTGTCACATTAGATTCACTAGTAGGAGTGAGAAAAACATCACGGGGTGGTGCGCATTGTATGGGTGTGTGTCACATTGGATTCACTAGTAGGAGTGAGAAAAACATCACGGGGTGGTGCGCATTGTATGGGTGTGTGTCACATTAGATTCACTAGTAGGAGTGAGACAAACATCACGGGGTGGTGGGCATTGTATGGGTGTGTGTCACATTACATTCACTAGTAGGAGTGAGAAAAACATCACGGAGTGGTGCGCATTGTATGGGTGTGTGTCACAGTACATTCAGTAGTAGGAGTGAGAAAAACATCACGGGGTGGTGCGCATTGTATGGGTGTGTGTCACATAGATTCACTAGTAGGAGTGAGAAAAACATCACGGGGTGGTGCGCATTGTATGGGTGTGTGTCACATTAGATTCACTAGTAGGAGTGAGAAAAACATCACGGGGTGGTGCGCATTGTATGGGTGTGTGTCACATTAGATTCACTAGTAGGAGTGAGAAAAACATCACGGGGTGGTGCGCATTGTATGGGTGTGTGTCACATTAGATTCACTAGTAGGAGTGAGAAAAACATCACGGGTTGGTGCGCATTGTATGGGTGTGTGTCACATTAGATTCACTAGTAGGAGTGAGAAAAACATCACGGGGTGGTGCGCATTGTATGGGTGTGTGTCACATTAGATTCACTAGTAGGAGTGAGAAAAACATCAAGGGGTGGTGCGCATTGTATGGGTGTGTGTCACATTAGATTCACTAGTAGGAGTGAGAAAAACATCACGGGGTGGTGCGCATTGTATGGGTGTGTGTTACATTACATTCACTAGTAGCAGTGAGAAAAACATCACGGTGTGGTGCGCATTGTATGGGTGTGTGTTACATTACATTCACTAGTAGAAGTGAGAAAAACATCACGGGGTGGTGCGCATTGTATGGGTGTGTGTTACATTAGATTCACTAGTAGCAGTGAGAAAAACATCACGGGGTGGTGCGCCTTGTATGGGTGTGTGTTACATTAGATTCACTAGTAGCAGTGAGAAAAACATCACGGGGTGGTGCGCCTTGTATGGGTGTGTGTCACATTACATTCACTAGTAGGAGTGAGAAAAACATCACGGGGTGGTGCGCATTGTATGGGTGTGTGTCACAGTACATTCAGTAGTAGGAGTGAGAAAAACATCACGGGGTGGTGCGCATTGTATGGGTGTGTGTCACATAGATTCACTAGTAGGAGTGAGAAAAACATCACGGGGTGGTGCGCATTATATGGGTGTGTGTCACATTAGATTCACTAGTAGGAGTGAGACAAACATCACGGGGTGGTGCGCATTGTATGGGTGTGTGTCACATTAGATTCACTAGTAGGAGTGAGAAAAACATCACGGGGTGGTGCGCATTGTATGGGTGTGTGTCACATTAGATTCACTAGTAGGAGTGAGAAAAACATCACGGGGTGGTGCGCATTGTATGGGTGTGTGTCACATTAGATTCACTACTAGGAGTGAGAAAAACATCACGGGGTGGTGCGCATTGTATGGGTGTGTGTTACATTACATTCACTAGTAGGAGTGAGAAAAACATCACGGGGTGGTGCGCATTGTATGGGTGTGTGTTACATTAGATTCACTAGTAGCAGTGAGAAAAACATCACGGGGTGGTGCGCATTGTATGGGTGTGTGTTACATTAGATTCACTAGTAGGAGTGAGAAAAACATCACGGGGTGGTGCGCATTGTGTGGGTGTGTGTTACATTAGATTCACTAGTAGCAGTGAGAAAAACATCACGGGGTGGTGCGCATTGTATGGGTGTGTGTTACATTAGATTCACTAGTAGCAGTGAGAAAAACATCACGGGGTGGTGCGCATTGTATGGGTGTGTGTTACATTAGATTCACTAGTAGCAGTGAGAAAAACATCACGGGGTGGTGCGCATTGTATGGGTGTGTGTCACATTAGATTCACTAGTAGGAGTGAGAAAAACATCACGGGGTGGTGGGCATTGTATGGGTGTGTGTCACATTACATTCACTAGTAGGAGTGAGAAAAACATCACGGAGTGGTGCGCATTGTATGGGTGTGTGTCACAGTACATTCAGTAGTAGGAGTGAGAAAAACATCACGGGGTGGTGCGCATTGTATGGGTGTGTGTCACATAGATTCACTAGTAGGAGTGAGAAAAACATCACGGGGTGGTGCGCATTGTATGGGTGTGTGTCACATTAGATTCACTAGTAGGAGTGAGAAAAACATCACGGGGTGGTGCGCATTGTATGGGTGTGTGTCACATTAGATTCACTAGTAGGAGTGAGAAAAACATCACGGGGTGGTGCGCATTGTATGGGTGTGTGTCACATTAGATTCACTAGTAGGAGTGAGAATAGCATCACGGGGTGGTGCGCATTGTATGGGTGTGTGTCACATTAGATTCACTACTAGGAGTGAGAAAAACATCACGGGGTGGTGCGCATTGTATGGGAGTGTGTCACATTAGATTCACTAGTAGGAGTGAGAAAAACATCACGGGGTGGTGCGCATTGTATGGGTGTGTGTCACATTAGATTCACTAGTAGGAGTGAGAAAAACATCACGGGGTGGTGCGCATTGTATGGGTGTGTGTTACATTAGATTCACTAGTAGGAGTGAGAAAAACATCACGGGGTGGTGCGCATTGTATGGGTGTGTGTTACATTACATTCACTAGTAGCAGTGAGAAAAACATCACGGGGTGGTGCGCATTGTATGGGTGTGTGTTACATTACATTCACTAGTAGCAGTGAGAAAAACATCACGGGGTGGTGCGCATTGTATGGGTGTGTGTTACATTAGATTCACTAGTAGCAGTGAGAAAAACATCACGGGGTGGTGCGCCTTGTATGGGTGTGTGTTACATTAGATTCACTAGTAGCAGTGAGAAAAACATCACGGTGTGGTGGGCCTTGTATGGGTGTGTGTCACATTACATTCACTAGTAGGAGTGAGAAAAACATCACGGGGTGGTGCGCTTTGTATGGGTGTGTGTTACATTAGATTCACTAGTAGGAGTGAGAAAAACATCACGGGGAGGTGCGCATTGTATGGGTGTGTCTTACATTAGATTCACTAGTAGGAGTGAGAAAATCATCACGGGGTGGTGCGCATTGTATGGTTGTGTGTTACATTAGATTCATTAGTAGCAGTGAGAAAAACATCACGGGGTGGTGCGCATTGTATGGGTGTGTGTTACATTAGATTCACTAGTAGGAGTGAGAAAAACATTATGGGGTGGTGCGCATTGTATGGGTGTGTGTTACATTAGATTCACTAGTAGCAGTGAGAAAAACATCACGGGGTGGTGCGCATTGTATGGGTGTGTGTTACATTAGATTCACTAGTAGGAGTGAGAAAAACATCACGGGGTGGTGCGCATTGTATGGGTGTGTGTTACATTACATTCACTAGTAGCAGTGAGAAAAACATCACGGGGTGGTGCGCATTGTATGGGTGTGTGTTACATTACATTCACTAGTAGCAGTGAGAAAAACATCACGGGGTGGTGCACATTGTATGGGTGTGTGTTACATTAGATTCACTAGTAGGAGTGAGAAAAACATCACGGGGTGGTGCGCATTGTATGGGTGTGTGTTACATTAGATTCACTAGTAGCAGTGAGAAAAACATCACGGGGTGGTGCGCATTGTATGGGTGTGTGTTACATTAGATTCACTAGTAGCAGTGAGAAAAACATCATGGGGTGGTGCGCATTGTATGGGTGTGTGTCACATTAGATTCAATAGTAGGAGTGAGAAAAACATCACGGGGTGGTGGGCATTGTATGGGTGTGTGTCACATTACATTCACTAGTAGGAGTGAGAAAAACATCACGGAGTGGTGCGCATTGTATGGGTGTGTGTCACAGTACATTCAGTAGTAGGAGTGAGAAAAACATCACGGGGTGGTGCGCATTGTATGGGTGTGTGTCACATTAGATTCACTAGTAGGAGTGAGACAAACATCACGGGGTGGAGCGCATTGTATGGGTGTGTGTCACATTAGATTCACTAGTAGGAGTGAGAAAAACATCACGGGGTGGTGCACATTGTATGGGTGTGTGTTACATTAGATTCACTAGTAGGAGTGAGAAAAACATCACGGGGTGGTGCGCATTGTATGGGTGTTTGTTACATTAGATTCACTAGTAGGAGTGAGAAAAACATCACGGGGTGGTGCGCATTGTATGGGTGTGTGTTACATTACATTCACTAGTAGCAGTGAGAAAAACATCACGGGGTGGTGCGCATTGTATGGGTGTGTGTTACATTACATTCACTAGTAGCAGTGAGAAAAACATCACGGGGTGGTTCGCATTGTATGGGTGTGTGTTACATTACATTCACTAGTAGCAGTGAGAAAAACATCACGGGGTGGTGCGCCTTGTATGGGTGTGTGTTACATTAGATTCACTAGTAGCAGTGAGAAAAACATCACGGGGTGGTGCGCCTTGTATGGGTGTGTGTCACATTACATTCACTAGTAGGAGTGAGAAAAACATCACGGGGTGGTGCGCATTGTATGGGTGTGTGTTACATTACATTCACTAGTAGCAGTGAGAAAAACATCACGGGGTGGTGCGCATTGTATGGGTGTGTGTTACATTAGATTCACTGGTAGCAGTGAGAAAAACATCACGGGGTGGTGCGCATTGTATGGGTGTGTGTCACATTAGATTCACTAGTAGGAGTGAGAAAAACATCACGGGGTGGTGGGCATTGTATGGGTGTGTGTCACATTACATTCACTAGTAGGAGTGAGAAAAACATCACGGAGTGGTGCGCATTGTTTGGGTGTGTGTCACAGTACATTCAGTAGTAGGAGTGAGAAAAACATCACGGGGTGGTGCGCATTGTATGGGTGTGTGTCACATAGATTCACTAGTAGGAGTGAGAAAAACATCACGGGGTGGTGCGCATTGTATGGGTGTGTGTCACATTAGATTCACTAGTAGGAGTGAGACAAACATCACGGGGTGGTGCGAATTGTATGGGTGTGTGTCACATTAGATTCACTAGTAGGAGTGAGAAAAACATCATGGGGTGGTGCGCATTGTATGGGTGTGTGTCACATTAGATTCACTAGTAGGAGTGAGAAAAACATCACGGGGTGGTGCGCATTGTATGGGTGTGTGTCACATTGGATTCACTAGTAGGAGTGAGAAAAACATCACGGGGTGGTGCGCATTGTATGGGTGTGTGTCACATTAGATTCACTAGTAGGAGTGAGACAAACATCACGGGGTGGTGGGCATTGTATGGGTGTGTGTCACATTACATTCACTAGTAGGAGTGAGAAAAACATCACGGAGTGGTGCGCATTGTATGGGTGTGTGTCACAGTACATTCAGTAGTAGGAGTGAGAAAAACATCATGGGGTGGTGCGCATTGTATGGGTGTGTGTCACATAGATTCACTAGTAGGAGTGAGAAAAACATCACGGGGTGGTGCGCATTGTATGGGTGTGTGTCACATTAGATTCACTAGTAGGAGTGAGAAAAACATCACGGGGTGGTGCGCATTGTATGGGTGTGTGTCACATTAGATTCACTAGTAGGAGCGAGAAAAACATCACGGGGTGGTGCGCATTGTATGGGTGTGTGTCACATTAGATTCACTAGTAGGAGTGAGAAAAACATCACGGGGTGGTGCGCATTGTATGGGTGTGTGTCACATTAGATTCACTAGTAGGAGTGAGAAAAACATCACGGGGTGGTGCGCATTGTATGGGTGTGTGTCACATTAGATTCACTACTAGGAGTGAGAAAAACATCACGGGGTGGTGCGCATTGTATGGGTGTGTGTTACATTACATTCACTAGCAGGAGTGAGAAAAACATCACGGGGTGGTGCGCATTGTATGGGTGTGTGTTACATTACATTCACTAGTAGCAGTGAGAAAAACATCACGGGGTGGTGCGCCTTGTATGGGTGTGTGTTACATTACATTCACTAGTAGCATTGAGAAAAACATCACGGGGTGGTGCGCATTGTATGGGTGTGTGTTACATTACATTCACTAGTAGCAGTGAGAAAAACATCACGGGGTGGTGCGCATTGTATGGGTGTGTGTTACATTAGATTCACTAGTAGCATTGAGAAAAACATCACGGGGTGGTGCGCATTGTATGGGTGTGTGTCACATTAGATTCACTAGTAGGAGTGAGAAAAACATCACGGGGTGGTGCGCATTGTATGGGTGTGTGTCACATTAGATTCACTAGTAGCAGTGAGAAAAACATCACGGGATGGTGCGCATTGTATGTGTGTGTGTTACATTAGATTCACTAGTAGGAATGAGAAAAACATCACGGGGTGGTGCGCATTGTATGGGTGTGTGTTACATTAGATTCACTAGTAGGAATGAGAAAAACATCACGGGGTGGTGCACATTGTATGGGTGTGTGTTACATTACATTCACTACTAGGAGTGAGAAAAACATCACGGGGTGGTGCGCATTGTATGGGTGTGTGTTACATTACATTCACTAGCAGGAGTGAGAAAAACATCACGGGGTGGTGCGCATTGTATGGGTGTGTGTTACATTACATTCACTAGTAGCAGTGAGAAAAACATCACGGGGTGGTGCCCATTGTATGGGTGTGTGTTACATTACATTCACTAGTAGCAGTGAGAAAAACATCACGGGGTGGTGCGCATTGTATGGGTGTGTGTTACATTACATTCACTAGTAGCAGTGAGAAAAACATCACGGGGTGGTGCGCCTTGTATGGGTGTGTGTTACATTACATTCACTAGTAGGAGTGAGAAAAACATCACGGGGTGGTGCGCATTGTATGGGCGTGTGTTACATTACATTCACTAGTAGCAGTGAGAAAAACATCACGGGGTGGTGCGCATAGTATGGGCGTGTGTTACATTACATTCACTAGTAGCAGTGAGAAAAACATCACGGGGTGGTGCCCATTGTATGGGTGTGTGTTACATTACATTCACTAGTAGGAGTGAGAAAAACATCACGGGGTGGTGCGCATAGTATGGGTGTGTGTTACATTACATTCACTAGTAGGAGTGAGAAAAACATCACGTGGTGGTGCGCATTGTATGGGTGTGTGTTACATTACATTCACTACTAGGAGTGAGAAAAACATCACGGGGCGGTGCGCATTGTATGGGTGTGTGTTACATTACATTCACTAGTAGCAGTGAGAAAAACATCACGGGGTGGTGCGCATTGTATGGGTGTGTGTTATATTACATTCACTAGTAGGAGTGAGAAAAACATCACGGGGTGGTGCGCATTGTATGGGTGTGTGTTACATGAGATTCACTAGTAAGAGTGAGAAAAACATCACGGGGTGGTGCGCATTGTATGGGTGTGTGTTACATTAGATTCACTAGTAGCAGTGAGAAAAACATCACGGGGTGGTGCGCATTGTATGGGTGTGTGTTACATTAGATTCACTAGTAGCAGTGAGAAAAACATCACGGGGTGGTGCGCATTGTATGGGTGTGTGTTACATTAGATTCACTAGTAGCAGTGAGAAAAACATCACGGGGTGGTGCGCATTGTATGGGTGTGTGTTACATTACATTCACTAGTAGAAGTGAGAAAAACATCACGGGGTGGTGCGCATTGTATGGGTGTGTGTTACATTAGATTCACTAGTAGGAGTGAGAAAAACATCACGGGGTGGTGCGCATTGTATGGGTGTGTGTTACATTACATTCACTAGTAGCAGTGAGAAAAACATCACGGGGTGGTGCGCATTGTATGGGTGTGTGTTACATTACATTCACTAGTAGCAGTGAGAAAAACATCACGGGGTGGTGCGCATTGTATGGGGGTGTGTTACATTAGATTCACTAGTAGCAGTGAGAAAAACATCACGGTGTAGTGCGCATTGTATGGGTGTGTGTTACATTAGACTCACTAGTAGCAGTGAGAAAAACATCACGGGGTGGTGCGCATTGTATGGGTGTGTGTTACATTAGATTCACTAGTAGCAGTGAGAAAAACATCACGGGGTGGTGCGCATTGTATGGGTGTGTGTTACATTAGATTCACTAGTAGCAGTGAGAAAAACATCACGGGGTGGTGCGCATTGTATGGGTGTGTGTTACATTAGATTCACTAGTAGCAGTGAGAAAAACATCACGGGGTGGTGCGCATTGTATGGGTGTGTGTTACATTACATTCACTAGTAGAAGTGAGAAAAACATCACGGGGTGGTGCGCATTGTATGGGTGTGTGTTACATTAGATTCACTAGTAGGAGTGAGAAAAACATCACGGGGTGGTGCGCATTGTATGGTTGTGTGTTACATTACATTCACTAGTAGGAGTGAGAAAAACATCACGGGGTGGTGCGCATTGTATGGGTGTGTGTTACATTACATTCACTAGTAGGAGTGAGAAAAACATCACGGGGTGGTGCGCATTGTATGGTTGTGTGTTACATTAGATTCATTAGTAGCAGTGAGAAAAACATCACGGGGTGGTGCGCATTGTATGGGTGTGTGTTACATTAGATTCACTAGTAGGAGTGAGAAAAACATCATGGGGTGGTGCACATTGTATGGGTGTGTGTTACATTAGATTCACTAGTAGCAGTGAGAAAAACATCACGGGGTGGTGCGCATTGTATGGGTGTGTGTTACATTACATTCACTAGTAGCAATGAGAAAAACATCAAGGGGTGGTGCGCATTGTATGGGTGTGTGTTACATTAGATTCACTAGTAGCAGTGAGAAAAACATCACGGGGTGGTGCGCATTGTATGGGAGTGTGTTACATTAGATTCACTAGTAGGAGTGAGAAAAACATCACGGGGTGGTGCGCATTGTATGGGTGTGTGTTACATTACATTCACTAGTAGGAGTGAGAAAAACATCACGGGGTGGTGCGCATTGTATGGGTGTGTGTTACATTAGATTCACTAGTAGCAGTGAGAAAAACATCACGGGGTGGTGCACATTGTATGGGTGTGTGTTACATTAGATTCACTAGTAGGAGTGAGAAAAACATCAAGGGGTGGTGCGCATTGTATGGGTGTGTGTTACATTAGATTCACTAGTAGCAGTGAGAAAAACATCACGGGGTGGTGCGCATTGTATGGGTGTGTGTTACATTAGATTCACTAGTAGCAGTGAGAAAAACATCACGGGGTGGTGCGCATTGTATGGGTGTGTGTCACATTAGATTCAATAGTAGGAGTGAGAAAAACATCACGGGGTGGTGGGCATTGTATGGGTGTGTGTCACATTACATTCACTAGTAGGAGTGAGAAAAACATCACGGAGTGGTGCGCATTGTATGGGTGTGTGTCACAGTACATTCAGTAGTAGGAGTGAGAAAAACATCACGGGGTGGTGCGCATTGTATGGGTGTGTGTCACATTAGATTCACTAGTAGGAGTGAGACAAACATCACGGGGTGGTGCGCATTGTATGGGTGTGTGTCACATTAGATTCACTAGTAGGAGTGAGAAAAACATCACGGGGTGGTGCGCATTGTATGGGTGTGTGTTACATTAGATTCACTAGTAGGAGTGAGAAAAACATCACGGGGTGGTGCGCATTGTATGGGTGGTTGTTACATTAGATTCACTAGTAGGAGTGAGAAAAACATCACGGGGTGGTGCGCATTGTATGGGTGTGTGTTACATTACATTCACTAGTAGCAGTGAGAAAAACATCACGGGGTGGTGCGCATTGTATGGGTGTGTGTTACATTACATTCACTAGTAGCAGTGAGAAAAACATCACGGGGTGGTGCGCATTGTATGGGTGTTGGTTACATTAGATTCACTAGTAGCAGTGAGAAAAACATCACGGGGTGGTGCGCCTTGTATGGGTGTGTGTTACATTAGATTCACTAGTAGCAGTGAGAAAAACATCACGGGGTGGTGCGCATTGTATGGGTGTGTGTCACATTAGATTCACTAGTAGGAGTGAGAAAAACATCACGGGGTGGTGCGCATTGTATGGGTGTGTGTCACATTGGATTCACTAGTAGGAGTGAGAAAAACATCACGGGGTGGTGCGCATTGTATGGGTGTGTGTCACATTAGATTCACTAGTAGGAGTGAGACAAACATCACGGGGTGGTGGGCATTGTATGGGTGTGTGTCACATTACATTCACTAGTAGGAGTGAGAAAAACATCACGGAGTGGTGCGCATTGTATGGGTGTGTGTCACATAGATTCACTAGTAGGAGTGAGAAAAACATCACGGGGTGGTGCGCATTGTATGGGTGTGTGTCACATTAGATTCACTAGTAGGAGTGAGAAAAACATCACGGGGTGGTGCGCATTGTATGGGTGTGTGTCACATTAGATTCACTAGTAGGAGTGAGAAAAACATCACGGGGTGGTGCGCATTGTATGGGTGTGTGTCACATTAGATTCACTAGTAGGAGTGAGAAAAACATCACGGGGTGGTGCGCATTGTATGGGTGTGTGTCACATTAGATTCACTAGTAGGAGTGAGAAAAACATCACGGGGTGGTGCGCATTGTATGGGTGTGTGTCACATTAGATTCACTAGTAGGAGTGAGAAAAACATCAAGGGGTGGTGCGCATTGTATGGGTGTGTGTCACATTAGATTCACTAGTAGGAGTGAGAAAAACATCACGGGGTGGTGCGCATTGTATGGGTGTGTGTTACATTACATTCACTAGTAGCAGTGAGAAAAACATCACGGTGTGGTGCGCATTGTATGGGTGTGTGTTACATTACATTCACTAGTAGAAGTGAGAAAAACATCACGGGGTGGTGCGCATTGTATGGGTGTGTGTTACATTAGATTCACTAGTAGCAGTGAGAAAAACATCACGGGGTGGTGCGCCTTGTATGGGTGTGTGTTACATTAGATTCACTAGTAGCAGTGAGAAAAACATCACGGGGTGGTGCGCCTTGTATGGGTGTGTGTCACATTACATTCACTAGTAGGAGTGAGAAAAACATCACGGGGTGGTGCGCATTGTATGGGTGTGTGTCACAGTACATTCAGTAGTAGGAGTGAGAAAAACATCACGGGGTGGTGCGCATTGTATGGGTGTGTGTCACATAGATTCACTAGTAGGAGTGAGAAAAACATCACGGGGTGGTGCGCATTATATGGGTGTGTGTCACATTAGATTCACTAGTAGGAGTGAGACAAACATCACGGGGTGGTGCGCATTGTATGGGTGTGTGTCACATTAGATTCACTAGTAGGAGTGAGAAAAACATCACGGGGTGGTGCGCATTGTATGGGTGTGTGTCACATTAGATTCACTAGTAGGAGTGAGAAAAACATCACGGGGTGGTGCGCATTGTATGGGTGTGTGTCACATTAGATTCACTACTAGGAGTGAGAAAAACATCACGGGGTGGTGCTCATTGTATGGGTGTGTGTTACTTTACATTCACTAGTAGGAGTGAGAAAAACATCACGGGGTGGTGCGCATTGTATGGGTGTGTGTTACATTAGATTCACTAGTAGCAGTGAGAAAAACATCACGGGGTGGTGCGCATTGTATGGGTGTGTGTTACATTAGATTCACTAGTAGGAGTGAGAAAAACATCACGGGGTGGTGCGCATTGTGTGGGTGTGTGTTACATTAGATTCACTAGTAGCAGTGAGAAAAACATCACGGGGTGGTGCGCATTGTATGGGTGTGTGTTACATTAGATTCACTAGTAGCAGTGAGAAAAACATCACGGGGTGGTGCGCATTGTATGGGTGTGTGTTACATTAGATTCACTAGTAGCAGTGAGAAAAACATCACGGGGTGGTGCGCATTGTATGGGTGTGTGTCACATTAGATTCACTAGTAGGAGTGAGAAAAACATCACGGGGTGGTGGGCATTGTATGGGTGTGTGTCACATTACATTCACTAGTAGGAGTGAGAAAAACATCACGGAGTGGTGCGCATTGTATGGGTGTGTGTCACAGTACATTCAGTAGTAGGAGTGAGAAAAACATCACGGGGTGGTGCGCATTGTATGGGTGTGTGTCACATAGATTCACTAGTAGGAGTGAGAAAAACATCACGGGGTGGTGCGCATTGTATGGGTGTGTGTCACATTAGATTCACTAGTAGGAGTGAGAAAAACATCACGGGGTGGTGCGCATTGTATGGGTGTGTGTCACATTAGATTCACTAGTAGGAGTGAGAAAAACATCACGGGGTGGTGCGCATTGTATGGGTGTGTGTCACATTAGATTCACTAGTAGGAGTGAGAATAGCATCACGGGGTGGTGCGCATTGTATGGGTGTGTGTCACATTAGATTCACTACTAGGAGTGAGAAAAACATCACGGGGTGGTGCGCATTGTATGGGAGTGTGTCACATTAGATTCACTAGTAGGAGTGAGAAAAACATCACGGGGTGGTGCGCATTGTATGGGTGTGTGTCACATTAGATTCACTAGTAGGAGTGAGAAAAACATCACGGGGTGGTGCGCATTGTATGGGTGTGTGTTACATTAGATTCACTAGTAGCAGTGAGAAAAACATCACGGGGTGGTGCGCCTTGTATGGGTGTGTGTTACATTAGATTCACTAGTAGCAGTGAGAAAAACATCACGGTGTGGTGGGCCTTGTATGGGTGTGTGTCACATTACATTCACTAGTAGGAGTGAGAAAAACATCACGGGGTGGTGCGCTTTGTATGGGTGTGTGTTACATTAGATTCACTAGTAGGAGTGAGAAAAACATCACGGGGAGGTGCGCATTGTATGGGTGTGTCTTACATTAGATTCACTAGTAGGAGTGAGAAAATCATCACGGGGTGGTGCGCATTGTATGGTTGTGTGTTACATTAGATTCATTAGTAGCAGTGAGAAAAACATCACGGGGTGGTGCGCATTGTATGGGTGTGTGTTACATTAGATTCACTAGTAGGAGTGAGAAAAACATTATGGGGTGGTGCGCATTGTATGGGTGTGTGTTACATTAGATTCACTAGTAGCAGTGAGAAAAACATCACGGGGTGGTGCGCATTGTATGGGTGTGTGTTACATTAGATTCACTAGTAGGAGTGAGAAAAACATCACGGGGTGGTGCGCATTGTATGGGTGTGTGTTACATTACATTCACTAGTAGCAGTGAGAAAAACATCACGGGGTGGTGCGCATTGTATGGGTGTGTGTTACATTACATTCACTAGTAGCAGTGAGAAAAACATCACGGGGTGGTGCACATTGTATGGGTGTGTGTTACATTAGATTCACTAGTAGGAGTGAGAAAAACATCACGGGGTGGTGCGCATTGTATGGGTGTGTGTTACATTAGATTCACTAGTAGCAGTGAGAAAAACATCACGGGGTGGTGCGCATTGTATGGGTGTGTGTTACATTAGATTCACTAGTAGCAGTGAGAAAAACATCATGGGGTGGTGCGCATTGTATGGGTGTGTGTCACATTAGATTCAATAGTAGGAGTGAGAAAAACATCACGGGGTGGTGGGCATTGTATGGGTGTGTGTCACATTACATTCACTAGTAGGAGTGAGAAAAACATCACGGAGTGGTGCGCATTGTATGGGTGTGTGTCACAGTACATTCAGTAGTAGGAGTGAGAAAAACATCACGGGGTGGTGCGCATTGTATGGGTGTGTGTCACATTAGATTCACTAGTAGGAGTGAGACAAACATCACGGGGTGGAGCGCATTGTATGGGTGTGTGTCACATTAGATTCACTAGTAGGAGTGAGAAAAACATCACGGGGTGGTGCACATTGTATGGGTGTGTGTTACATTAGATTCACTAGTAGGAGTGAGAAAAACATCACGGGGTGGTGCGCATTGTATGGGTGTTTGTTACATTAGATTCACTAGTAGGAGTGAGAAAAACATCACGGGGTGGTGCGCATTGTATGGGTGTGTGTTACATTACATTCACTAGTAGCAGTGAGAAAAACATCACGGGGTGGTGCGCATTGTATGGGTGTGTGTTACATTACATTCACTAGTAGCAGTGAGAAAAACATCACGGGGTGGTTCGCATTGTATGGGTGTGTGTTACATTACATTCACTAGTAGCAGTGAGAAAAACATCACGGGGTGGTGCGCCTTGTATGGGTGTGTGTTACATTAGATTCACTAGTAGCAGTGAGAAAAACATCACGGGGTGGTGCGCCTTGTATGGGTGTGTGTCACATTACATTCACTAGTAGGAGTGAGAAAAACATCACGGGGTGGTGCGCATTGTATGGGTGTGTGTTACATTACATTCACTAGTAGCAGTGAGAAAAACATCACGGGGTGGTGCGCATTGTATGGGTGTGTGTTACATTAGATTCACTGGTAGCAGTGAGAAAAACATCACGGGGTGGTGCGCATTGTATGGGTGTGTGTCACATTAGATTCACTAGTAGGAGTGAGAAAAACATCACGGGGTGGTGGGCATTGTATGGGTGTGTGTCACATTACATTCACTAGTAGGAGTGAGAAAAACATCACGGAGTGGTGCGCATTGTTTGGGTGTGTGTCACAGTACATTCAGTAGTAGGAGTGAGAAAAACATCACGGGGTGGTGCGCATTGTATGGGTGTGTGTCACATAGATTCACTAGTAGGAGTGAGAAAAACATCACGGGGTGGTGCGCATTGTATGGGTGTGTGTCACATTAGATTCACTAGTAGGAGTGAGACAAACATCACGGGGTGGTGCGAATTGTATGGGTGTGTGTCACATTAGATTCACTAGTAGGAGTGAGAAAAACATCATGGGGTGGTGCGCATTGTATGGGTGTGTGTCACATTAGATTCACTAGTAGGAGTGAGAAAAACATCACGGGGTGGTGCGCATTGTATGGGTGTGTGTCACATTGGATTCACTAGTAGGAGTGAGAAAAACATCACGGGGTGGTGCGCATTGTATGGGTGTGTGTCACATTAGATTCACTAGTAGGAGTGAGACAAACATCACGGGGTGGTGGGCATTGTATGGGTGTGTGTCACATTACATTCACTAGTAGGAGTGAGAAAAACATCACGGAGTGGTGCGCATTGTATGGGTGTGTGTCACAGTACATTCAGTAGTAGGAGTGAGAAAAACATCATGGGGTGGTGCGCATTGTATGGGTGTGTGTCACATAGATTCACTAGTAGGAGTGAGAAAAACATCACGGGGTGGTGCGCATTGTATGGGTGTGTGTCACATTAGATTCACTAGTAGGAGTGAGAAAAACATCACGGGGTGGTGCGCATTGTATGGGTGTGTGTCACATTAGATTCACTAGTAGGAGTGAGAAAAACATCACGGGGTGGTGCGCATTGTATGGGTGTGTGTCACATTAGATTCACTAGTAGGAGTGAGAAAAACATCACGGGGTGGTGCGCATTGTATGGGTGTGTGTCACATTAGATTCACTAGTAGGAGTGAGAAAAACATCACGGGGTGGTGCGCATTGTATGGGTGTGTGTCACATTAGATTCACTAGTAGGAGTGAGAAAAACATCACGGGGTGGTGCGCATTGTATGGGTGTGTGTCACATTAGATTCACTAGTAGGAGTGAGAAAAACATCAAGGGGTGGTGCGCATTGTATGGGCGTGTGTTACATTAGATTCACTAGTAGGAGTGAGAAAAACATCACGGGGTGGTGCGCCTTGTATGGGTGTGTGTTACATTACATTCACTAGTAGCATTGAGAAAAACATCACGGGGTGGTGCGCATTGTATGGGTGTGTGTTACATTACATTCACTAGTAGCAGTGAGAAAAACATCACGGGGTGGTGCGCATTGTATGGGTGTGTGTTACATTAGATTCACTAGTAGCATTGAGAAAAACATCACGGGGTGGTGCGCATTGTATGGGTGTGTGTCACATTAGATTCACTAGTAGGAGTGAGAAAAACATCACGGGGTGGTGCGCATTGTATGGGTGTGTGTCACATTAGATTCACTAGTAGCAGTGAGAAAAACATCACGGGATGGTGCGCATTGTATGGGTGTGTGTTACATTAGATTCACTAGTAGGAGTGAGAAAAACATCACGGGGTGGTGCGCATTGTATGGGTGTGTGTTACATTACATTCACTAGTAGCAATGAGAAAAACATCAAGGGGTGGTGCGCATTGTATGGGTGTGTGTTACATTAGATTCACTAGTAGCAGTGAGAAAAACATCACGGGGTGGTGCGCATTGTATGGGAGTGTGTTACATTACATTCACTAGTAGGAGTGAGAAAAACATCACGGGGTGGTGCGCATTGTATGGGTGTGTGTTACATTAGATTCACTAGTAGGAGTGAGAAAAACATCACGGGGTGGTGCGCATTGTATGGGTGTGTGTTACATTACATTCACTAGTAGCAGTGAGAAAAACATCACGGGGTGGTGCGCATTGTATGGGTGTGTGTTACATTACATTCACTAGTAGCAGTGAGAAAAACATCACGGGGTGGTGCGCATTGTATGGGTGTGTGTTACATTAGATTCACTAGTAGCAGTGAGAAAAACATCACGGGGTGGTGCGCCTTGTATGGGTGTGTGTTACATTAGATTCACTAGTAGCAGTGAGAAAAACATCACGGTGTGGTGGGCCTTGTATGGGTGTGTGTCACATTACATTCACTAGTAGGAGTGAGAAAAACATCACGGGGTGGTGCGCTTTGTATGGGTGTGTGTTACATTAGATTCACTAGTAGGAGTGAGAAAAACATCACGGGGAGGTGCGCATTGTATGGGTGTGTCTTACATTAGATTCACTAGTAGGAGTGAGAAAATCATCACGGGGTGGTGCGCATTGTATGGTTGTGTGTTACATTAGATTCATTAGTAGCAGTGAGAAAAACATCACGGGGTGGTGCGCATTGTATGGGTGTGTGTTACATTAGATTCACTAGTAGGAGTGAGAAAAACATTATGGGGTGGTGCGCATTGTATGGGTGTGTGTTACATTAGATTCACTAGTAGCAGTGAGAAAAACATCACGGGGTGGTGCGCATTGTATGGGTGTGTGTTACATTAGATTCACTAGTAGGAGTGAGAAAAACATCACGGGGTGGTGCGCATTGTATGGGTGTGTGTTACATTACATTCACTAGTAGCAGTGAGAAAAACATCACGGGGTGGTGCGCATTGTATGGGTGTGTGTTACATTACATTCACTAGTAGCAGTGAGAAAAACATCACGGGGTGGTGCACATTGTATGGGTGTGTGTTACATTAGATTCACTAGTAGGAGTGAGAAAAACATCACGGGGTGGTGCGCATTGTATGGGTGTGTGTTACATTAGATTCACTAGTAGCAGTGAGAAAAACATCACGGGGTGGTGCGCATTGTATGGGTGTGTGTTACATTAGATTCACTAGTAGCAGTGAGAAAAACATCATGGGGTGGTGCGCATTGTATGGGTGTGTGTCACATTAGATTCAATAGTAGGAGTGAGAAAAACATCACGGGGTGGTGGGCATTGTATGGGTGTGTGTCACATTACATTCACTAGTAGGAGTGAGAAAAACATCACGGAGTGGTGCGCATTGTATGGGTGTGTGTCACAGTACATTCAGTAGTAGGAGTGAGAAAAACATCACGGGGTGGTGCGCATTGTATGGGTGTGTGTCACATTAGATTCACTAGTAGGAGTGAGACAAACATCACGGGGTGGAGCGCATTGTATGGGTGTGTGCCACATTAGATTCACTAGTAGGAGTGAGAAAAACATCACGGGGTGGTGCACATTGTATGGGTGTGTGTTACATTAGATTCACTAGTAGGAGTGAGAAAAACATCACGGGGTGGTGCGCATTGTATGGGTGTTTGTTACATTAGATTCACTAGTAGGAGTGAGAAAAACATCACGGGGTGGTGCGCATTGTATGGGTGTGTGTTACATTACATTCACTAGTAGCAGTGAGAAAAACATCACGGGGTGGTGCGCATTGTATGGGTGTGTGTTACATTACATTCACTAGTAGCAGTGAGAAAAACATCACGGGGTGGTTCGCATTGTATGGGTGTGTGTTACATTACATTCACTAGTAGCAGTGAGAAAAACATCACGGGGTGGTGCGCCTTGTATGGGTGTGTGTTACATTAGATTCACTAGTAGCAGTGAGAAAAACATCACGGGGTGGTGCGCCTTGTATGGGTGTGTGTCACATTACATTCACTAGTAGGAGTGAGAAAAACATCACGGGGTGGTGCGCATTGTATGGGTGTGTGTTACATTACATTCACTAGTAGCAGTGAGAAAAACATCACGGGGTGGTGCGCATTGTATGGGTGTGTGTTACATTAGATTCACTGGTAGCAGTGAGAAAAACATCACGGGGTGGTGCGCATTGTATGGGTGTGTGTCACATTAGATTCACTAGTAGGAGTGAGAAAAACATCACGGGGTGGTGGGCATTGTATGGGTGTGTGTCACATTACATTCACTAGTAGGAGTGAGAAAAACATCACGGAGTGGTGCGCATTGTTTGGGTGTGTGTCACAGTACATTCAGTAGTAGGAGTGAGAAAAACATCACGGGGTGGTGCGCATTGTATGGGTGTGTGTCACATAGATTCACTAGTAGGAGTGAGAAAAACATCACGGGGTGGTGCGCATTGTATGGGTGTGTGTCACATTAGATTCACTAGTAGGAGTGAGACAAACATCACGGGGTGGTGCGAATTGTATGGGTGTGTGTCACATTAGATTCACTAGTAGGAGTGAGAAAAACATCATGGGGTGGTGCGCATTGTATGGGTGTGTGTCACATTAGATTCACTAGTAGGAGTGAGAAAAACATCACGGGGTGGTGCGCATTGTATGGGTGTGTGTCACATTGGATTCACTAGTAGGAGTGAGAAAAACATCACGGGGTGGTGCGCATTGTATGGGTGTGTGTCACATTAGATTCACTAGTAGGAGTGAGACAAACATCACGGGGTGGTGGGCATTGTATGGGTGTGTGTCACATTACATTCACTAGTAGGAGTGAGAAAAACATCACGGAGTGGTGCGCATTGTATGGGTGTGTGTCACAGTACATTCAGTAGTAGGAGTGAGAAAAACATCATGGGGTGGTGCGCATTGTATGGGTGTGTGTCACATAGATTCACTAGTAGGAGTGAGAAAAACATCACGGGGTGGTGCGCATTGTATGGGTGTGTGTCACATTAGATTCACTAGTAGGAGTGAGAAAAACATCACGGGGTGGTGCGCATTGTATGGGTGTGTGTCACATTAGATTCACTAGTAGGAGTGAGAAAAACATCACGGGGTGGTGCGCATTGTATGGGTGTGTGTCACATTAGATTCACTAGTAGGAGTGAGAAAAACATCACGGGGTGGTGCGCATTGTATGGGTGTGTGTCACATTAGATTCACTAGTAGGAGTGAGAAAAACATCACGGGGTGGTGCGCATTGTATGGGTGTGTGTCACATTAGATTCACTAGTAGGAGTGAGAAAAACATCACGGGGTGGTGCGCATTGTATGGGTGTGTGTCACATTAGATTCACTAGTAGGAGTGAGAAAAACATCAAGGGGTGGTGCGCATTGTATGGGCGTGTGTTACATTAGATTCACTAGTAGGAGTGAGAAAAACATCACGGGGTGGTGCGCCTTGTATGGGTGTGTGTTACATTACATTCACTAGTAGCATTGAGAAAAACATCACGGGGTGGTGCGCATTGTATGGGTGTGTGTTACATTACATTCACTAGTAGCAGTGAGAAAAACATCACGGGGTGGTGCGCATTGTATGGGTGTGTGTTACATTAGATTCACTAGTAGCATTGAGAAAAACATCACGGGGTGGTGCGCATTGTATGGGTGTGTGTCACATTAGATTCACTAGTAGGAGTGAGAAAAACATCACGGGGTGGTGCGCATTGTATGGGTGTGTGTCACATTAGATTCACTAGTAGCAGTGAGAAAAACATCACGGGATGGTGCGCATTGTATGGGTGTGTGTTACATTAGATTCACTAGTAGGAGTGAGAAAAACATCACGGGGTGGTGCGCATTGTATGGGTGTGTGTTACATTACATTCACTAGTAGCAATGAGAAAAACATCAAGGGGTGGTGCGCATTGTATGGGTGTGTGTTACATTAGATTCACTAGTAGCAGTGAGAAAAACATCACGGGGTGGTGCGCATTGTATGGGAGTGTGTTACATTACATTCACTAGTAGGAGTGAGAAAAACATCACGGGGTGGTGCGCATTGTATGGGTGTGTGTTACATTACATTCACTAGTAGGAGTGAGAAAAACATCACGGGGTGGTGCGCATTGTATGGGTGTGTGTTACATTAGATTCACTAGTAGCAGTGAGAAAAACATCACGGGGTGGTGCACATTGTATGGGTGTGTGTTACATTAGATTCACTAGTAGGAGTGAGAAAAACATCACGGGGTGGTGCGCATTGTATGGGTGTGTTTTACATTAGATTCACTAGTAGCAGTGAGAAAAACATCACGGGGTGGTGCGCATTGTATGGGTGTGTGTTACATTAGATTCACTAGTAGCAGTGAGAAAAACATCACGGGGTGGTGCGCATTGTATGGGTGTGTGTCACATTAGATTCAATAGTAGGAGTGAGAAAAACATCACGGGGTGGTGGGCATTGTATGGGTGTGTGTCACATTACATTCACTAGTAGGAGTGAGAAAAACATCACGGAGTGGTGCGCATTGTATGGGTGTGTGTCACAGTACATTCAGTAGTAGGAGTGAGAAAAACATCACGGGGTGCTGCGCATTGTATGGGTGTGTGTCACATTAGATTCACTAGTAGGAGTGAGACAAACATCACGGGGTGGAGCGCATTGTATGGGTGTGTGTCACATTAGATTCACTAGTAGGAGTGAGAAAAACATCACGGGGTGGTGCGCATTGTATGGGTGTGTGTTACATTAGATTCACTAGTAGGAGTGAGAAAAACATCACGGGGTGGTGCACATTGTATGGGTGTTTGTTACATTAGATTCACTAGTAGGAGTGAGAAAAACATCACGGGGTGGTGCGCATTGTATGGGTGTGTGTTACATTACATTCACTAGTAGCAGTGAGAAAAACATCACGGGGTGGTGTGCATTGTATGGGTGTGTGTTACATTACATTCACTAGTAGCAGTGAGAAAAACATCACGGGGTGGTGCGCATTGTATGGGTGTGTGTTACATTACATTCACTAGTAGCAGTGAGAAAAACATCACGGGGTGGTGCGCCTTGTATGGGTGTGTGTTACATTAGATTCACTAGTAGCAGTGAGAAAACATCACGGGGTGGTGCGCCTTGTATGGGTGTGTGTCACATTACATTCACTAGTAGGAGTGAGAAAAACATCACGGGGTGGTGCGCATTGTATGGGTGTGTGTTACATTAGATTCAGTAGTAGCAGTGAGAAAAACATCACGGGGTGGTGCGCATTGTATGGGTGTGTGTTACATTAGATTCACTGGTAGCAGTGAGAAAAACATCACGGTGTGGTGCGCATTGTATGGGTGTGTGTCACATTAGATTCACTAGTAGGAGTGAGAAAAACATCACGGGGTGGTGGGCATTGTATGGGTGTGTGTCACATTACATTCACTAGTAGGAGTGAGAAAAACATCACGGAGTGGTGCGCATTGTATGGGTGTGTGTCACAGTACATTCAGTAGTAGGAGTGAGAAAAACATCAAGGGGTGGTGCGCATTGTATGGGTGTGTGTCACATAGATTCACTAGTAGGAGTGAGAAAAACATCACGGGGTGGTGCGCATTGTATGGGTGTGTGTCACATTAGATTCACTAGTAGGAGTGAGACAAACATCACGGGGTGGTGCGAATTGTATGGGTGTGTGTCACATTAGATTCACTAGTAGGAGTGAGAAAAACATCACGGGGTGGTGCGCATTGTATGGGTGTGTGTTACATGAGATTCACTAGTAAGAGTGAGAAAAACATCACGGGGTGGTGCGCATTGTATGGGTGTGTGTTACATTAGATTCACTAGTAGCAGTGAGAAAAACATCACGGGGTGGTGCGCATTGTATGGGTGTGTGTTACATTAGATTCACTAGTAGCAGTGAGAAAAACATCACGGGGTGGTGCGCATTGTATGGGTGTGTGTTACATTAGATTCACTAGTAGCAGTGAGAAAAACATCACGGGGTGGTGCGCATTGTATGGGTGTGTGTTACATTACATTCACTAGTAGAAGTGAGAAAAACATCACGGGGTGGTGCGCATTGTATGGGTGTGTGTTACATTAGATTCACTAGTAGGAGTGAGAAAAACATCACGGGGTGGTGCGCATTGTATGGGTGTGTGTTACATTACATTCACTAGTAGCAGTGAGAAAAACATCACGGGGTGGTGCGCATTGTATGGGTGTGTGTTACATTACATTCACTAGTAGCAGTGAGAAAAACATCACGGGGTGGTGCGCATTGTATGGGGGTGTGTTACATTAGATTCACTAGTAGCAGTGAGAAAAACATCACGGTGTAGTGCGCATTGTATGGGTGTGTGTTACATTAGACTCACTAGTAGCAGTGAGAAAAACATCACGGGGTGGTGCGCATTGTATGGGTGTGTGTTACATTAGATTCACTAGTAGCAGTGAGAAAAACATCACGGGGTGGTGCGCATTGTATGGGTGTGTGTTACATTCGATTCACTAGTAGCAGTGAGAAAAACATCACGGGGTGGTGCGCATTGTATGGGTGTGTGTTACATTAGATTCACTAGTAGCAGTGAGAAAAACATCACGGGGTGGTGCGCATTGTATGGGTGTGTGTTACATTACATTCACTAGTAGAAGTGAGAAAAACATCACGGGGTGGTGCGCATTGTATGGGTGTGTGTTACATTAGATTCACTAGTAGGAGTGAGAAAAACATCACGGGGTGGTGCGCATTGTATGGTTGTGTGTTACATTACATTCACTAGTAGGAGTGAGAAAAACATCACGGGGTGGTGCGCATTGTATGGGTGTGTGTTACATTACATTCACTAGTAGGAGTGAGAAAAACATCACGGGGTGGTGCGCATTGTATGGTTGTGTGTTACATTAGATTCATTAGTAGCAGTGAGAAAAACATCACGGGGTGGTGCGCATTGTATGGGTGTGTGTTACATTAGATTCACTAGTAGGAGTGAGAAAAACATCATGGGGTGGTGCACATTGTATGGGTGTGTGTTACATTAGATTCACTAGTAGCAGTGAGAAAAACATCACGGGGTGGTGCGCATTGTATGGGTGTGTGTTACATTACATTCACTAGTAGCAATGAGAAAAACATCAAGGGGTGGTGCGCATTGTATGGGTGTGTGTTACATTAGATTCACTAGTAGCAGTGAGAAAAACATCACGGGGTGGTGCGCATTGTATGGGAGTGTGTTACATTAGATTCACTAGTAGGAGTGAGAAAAACATCACGGGGTGGTGCGCATTGTATGGGTGTGTGTTACATTACATTCACTAGTAGGAGTGAGAAAAACATCACGGGGTGGTGCGCATTGTATGGGTGTGTGTTACATTAGATTCACTAGTAGCAGTGAGAAAAACATCACGGGGTGGTGCACATTGTATGGGTGTGTGTTACATTAGATTCACTAGTAGGAGTGAGAAAAACATCAAGGGGTGGTGCGCATTGTATGGGTGTGTGTTACATTAGATTCACTAGTAGCAGTGAGAAAAACATCACGGGGTGGTGCGCATTGTATGGGTGTGTGTTACATTAGATTCACTAGTAGCAGTGAGAAAAACATCACGGGGTGGTGCGCATTGTATGGGTGTGTGTCACATTAGATTCAATAGTAGGAGTGAGAAAAACATCACGGGGTGGTGGGCATTGTATGGGTGTGTGTCACATTACATTCACTAGTAGGAGTGAGAAAAACATCACGGAGTGGTGCGCATTGTATGGGTGTGTGTCACAGTACATTCAGTAGTAGGAGTGAGAAAAACATCACGGGGTGGTGCGCATTGTATGGGTGTGTGTCACATTAGATTCACTAGTAGGAGTGAGACAAACATCACGGGGTGGTGCGCATTGTATGGGTGTGTGTCACATTAGATTCACTAGTAGGAGTGAGAAAAACATCACGGGGTGGTGCGCATTGTATGGGTGTGTGTTACATTAGATTCACTAGTAGGAGTGAGAAAAACATCACGGGGTGGTGCGCATTGTATGGGTGGTTGTTACATTAGATTCACTAGTAGGAGTGAGAAAAACATCACGGGGTGGTGCGCATTGTATGGGTGTGTGTTACATTACATTCACTAGTAGCAGTGAGAAAAACATCACGGGGTGGTGCGCATTGTATGGGTGTGTGTTACATTACATTCACTAGTAGCAGTGAGAAAAACATCACGGGGTGGTGCGCATTGTATGGGTGTTGGTTACATTAGATTCACTAGTAGCAGTGAGAAAAACATCACGGGGTGGTGCGCCTTGTATGGGTGTGTGTTACATTAGATTCACTAGTAGCAGTGAGAAAAACATCACGGGGTGGTGCGCATTGTATGGGTGTGTGTCACATTAGATTCACTAGTAGGAGTGAGAAAAACATCACGGGGTGGTGCGCATTGTATGGGTGTGTGTCACATTGGATTCACTAGTAGGAGTGAGAAAAACATCACGGGGTGGTGCGCATTGTATGGGTGTGTGTCACATTAGATTCACTAGTAGGAGTGAGACAAACATCACGGGGTGGTGGGCATTGTATGGGTGTGTGTCACATTACATTCACTAGTAGGAGTGAGAAAAACATCACGGAGTGGTGCGCATTGTATGGGTGTGTGTCACAGTACATTCAGTAGTAGGAGTGAGAAAAACATCACGGGGTGGTGCGCATTGTATGGGTGTGTGTCACATAGATTCACTAGTAGGAGTGAGAAAAACATCACGGGGTGGTGCGCATTGTATGGGTGTGTGTCACATTAGATTCACTAGTAGGAGTGAGAAAAACATCACGGGGTGGTGCGCATTGTATGGGTGTGTGTCACATTAGATTCACTAGTAGGAGTGAGAAAAACATCACGGGGTGGTGCGCATTGTATGGGTGTGTGTCACATTAGATTCACTAGTAGGAGTGAGAAAAACATCACGGGGTGGTGCGCATTGTATGGGTGTGTGTCACATTAGATTCACTAGTAGGAGTGAGAAAAACATCACGGGGTGGTGCGCATTGTATGGGTGTGTGTCACATTAGATTCACTAGTAGGAGTGAGAAAAACATCAAGGGGTGGTGCGCATTGTATGGGTGTGTGTCACATTAGATTCACTAGTAGGAGTGAGAAAAACATCACGGGGTGGTGCGCATTGTATGGGTGTGTGTTACATTACATTCACTAGTAGCAGTGAGAAAAACATCACGGTGTGGTGCGCATTGTATGGGTGTGTGTTACATTACATTCACTAGTAGAAGTGAGAAAAACATCACGGGGTGGTGCGCATTGTATGGGTGTGTGTTACATTAGATTCACTAGTAGCAGTGAGAAAAACATCACGGGGTGGTGCGCCTTGTATGGGTGTGTGTTACATTAGATTCACTAGTAGCAGTGAGAAAAACATCACGGGGTGGTGCGCCTTGTATGGGTGTGTGTCACATTACATTCACTAGTAGGAGTGAGAAAAACATCACGGGGTGGTGCGCATTGTATGGGTGTGTGTTACATTAGATTCACTGGTAGCAGTGAGAAAAACATCACGGGGTGGTGCGCAATGTATGGGTGTGTGTTACATTAGATTCACTGGTAGCAGTGAGAAAAACATCACGGGGTGGTGCGCATTGTATGGGTGTGTGTCACATTAGATTCACTAGTAGGAGTGAGAAAAACATCACGGGGTGGTGGGCATTGTATGGGTGTGTTTCACATTACATTCACTAGTAGGAGTGAGAAAAACATCACGGAGTGGTGCGCATTGTATGGGTGTGTGTCACAGTACATTCAGTAGTAGGAGTGAGAAAAACATCACGGGGTGGTGCGCATTGTATGGGTGTGTGTCACATAGATTCACTAGTAGGAGTGAGAAAAACATCACGGGGTGGTGCGCATTATATGGGTGTGTGTCACATTAGATTCACTAGTAGGAGTGAGACAAACATCACGGGGTGGTGCGCATTGTATGGGTGTGTGTCACATTAGATTCACTAGTAGGAGTGAGAAAAACATCACGGGGTGGTGCGCATTGTATGGGTGTGTGTCACATTAGATTCACTAGTAGGAGTGA
The DNA here is from genome assembly GCF_034190915.1 of Cavia porcellus. Classification (NCBI taxonomy): domain Eukaryota; kingdom Metazoa; phylum Chordata; class Mammalia; order Rodentia; family Caviidae; genus Cavia; species Cavia porcellus. The sequence goes on from NW_026947537.1 coordinate 3,075,606, forward strand.
GAAAAACATCACGGGGTGGTGCGCATTGTATGGGTGTGTGTCACATTAGATTCACTACTAGGAGTGAGAAAAACATCACGGGGTGGTGCGCATTGTATGGGTGTGTGTTACATTACATTCACTAGTAGGAGTGAGAAAAACATCACGGGGTGGTGCGCATTGTATGGGTGTGTGTTACATTAGATTCACTAGTAGCAGTGAGAAAAACATCACGGGGTGGTGCGCATTGTATGGGTGTGTGTTACATTAGATTCACTAGTAGGAGTGAGAAAAACATCACGGGGTGGTGCGCATTGTGTGGGTGTGTGTTACATTAGATTCACTAGTAGCAGTGAGAAAAACATCACGGGGTGGTGCGCATTGTATGGGTGTGTGTTACATTAGATTCACTAGTAGCAGTGAGAAAAACATCACGGGGTGGTGCGCATTGTATGGGTGTGTGTTACATTAGATTCACTAGTAGCAGTGAGAAAAACATCACGGGGTGGTGCGCATTGTATGGGTGTGTGTCACATTAGATTCACTAGTAGGAGTGAGAAAAACATCACGGGGTGGTGGGCATTGTATGGGTGTGTGTCACATTACATTCACTAGTAGGAGTGAGAAAAACATCACGGAGTGGTGCGCATTGTATGGGTGTGTGTCACTGTACATTCAGTAATAGGAGTGAGAAAAACATCACGGGGTGGTGCGCATTGTATGGGTGTGTGTCACATAGATTCACTAGTAGGAGTGAGAAAAACATCACGGGGTGGTGCGCATTGTATGGGTGTGTGTCACATTAGATTCACTAGTAGGAGTGAGAAAAACATCACGGGGTGGTGCGCATTGTATGGGTGTGTGTCACATTAGATTCACTAGTAGGAGTGAGAAAAACATCACGGGGTGGTGCGCATTGTATGGGTGTGTGTCACATTAGATTCACTAGTAGGAGTGAGAATAGCATCACGGGGTGGTGCGCATTGTATGGGTGTGTGTCACATTAGATTCACTACTAGGAGTGAGAAAAACATCACGGGGTGGTGCGCATTGTATGGGAGTGTGTCACATTAGATTCACTAGTAGGAGTGAGAAAAACATCACGGGGTGGTGCGCATTGTATGGGTGTGTGTCACATTAGATTCACTAGTAGGAGTGAGAAAAACATCACGGGGTGGTGCGCATTGTATGGGTGTGTGTTACATTAGATTCACTAGTAGGAGTGAGAAAAACATCACGGGGTGGTGCGCATTGTATGGGTGTGTGTTACATTACATTCACTAGTAGCAGTGAGAAAAACATCACGGGGTGGTGCGCATTGTATGGGTGTGTGTTACATTACATTCACTAGTAGCAGTGAGAAAAACATCACGGGGTGGTGCGCATTGTATGGGTGTGTGTTACATTAGATTCACTAGTAGCAGTGAGAAAAACATCACGGGGTGGTGCGCCTTGTATGGGTGTGTGTTACATTAGATTCACTAGTAGCAGTGAGAAAAACATCACGGTGTGGTGGGCCTTGTATGGGTGTGTGTCACATTACATTCACTAGTAGGAGTGAGAAAAACATCACGGGGTGGTGCGCTTTGTATGGGTGTGTGTTACATTAGATTCACTAGTAGGAGTGAGAAAAACATCACGGGGAGGTGCGCATTGTATGGGTGTGTCTTACATTAGATTCACTAGTAGGAGTGAGAAAATCATCACGGGGTGGTGCGCATTGTATGGTTGTGTGTTACATTAGATTCATTAGTAGCAGTGAGAAAAACATCACGGGGTGGTGCGCATTGTATGGGTGTGTGTTACATTAGATTCACTAGTAGGAGTGAGAAAAACATTATGGGGTGGTGCGCATTGTATGGGTGTGTGTTACATTAGATTCACTAGTAGCAGTGAGAAAAACATCACGGGGTGGTGCGCATTGTATGGGTGTGTGTTACATTAGATTCACTAGTAGGAGTGAGAAAAACATCACGGGGTGGTGCGCATTGTATGGGTGTGTGTTACATTACATTCACTAGTAGCAGTGAGAAAAACATCACGGGGTGGTGCGCATTGTATGGGTGTGTGTTACATTACATTCACTAGTAGCAGTGAGAAAAACATCACGGGGTGGTGCACATTGTATGGGTGTGTGTTACATTAGATTCACTAGTAGGAGTGAGAAAAACATCACGGGGTGGTGCGCATTGTATGGGTGTGTGTTACATTAGATTCACTAGTAGCAGTGAGAAAAACATCACGGGGTGGTGCGCATTGTATGGGTGTGTGTTACATTAGATTCACTAGTAGCAGTGAGAAAAACATCATGGGGTGGTGCGCATTGTATGGGTGTGTGTCACATTAGATTCAATAGTAGGAGTGAGAAAAACATCACGGGGTGGTGGGCATTGTATGGGTGTGTGTCACATTACATTCACTAGTAGGAGTGAGAAAAACATCACGGAGTGGTGCGCATTGTATGGGTGTGTGTCACAGTACATTCAGTAGTAGGAGTGAGAAAAACATCACGGGGTGGTGCGCATTGTATGGGTGTGTGTCACATTAGATTCACTAGTAGGAGTGAGACAAACATCACGGGGTGGAGCGCATTGTATGGGTGTGTGTCACATTAGATTCACTAGTAGGAGTGAGAAAAACATCACGGGGTGGTGCACATTGTATGGGTGTGTGTTACATTAGATTCACTAGTAGGAGTGAGAAAAACATCACGGGGTGGTGCGCATTGTATGGGTGTTTGTTACATTAGATTCACTAGTAGGAGTGAGAAAAACATCACGGGGTGGTGCGCATTGTATGGGTGTGTGTTACATTACATTCACTAGTAGCAGTGAGAAAAACATCACGGGGTGGTGCGCATTGTATGGGTGTGTGTTACATTACATTCACTAGTAGCAGTGAGAAAAACATCACGGGGTGGTTCGCATTGTATGGGTGTGTGTTACATTACATTCACTAGTAGCAGTGAGAAAAACATCACGGGGTGGTGCGCCTTGTATGGGTGTGTGTTACATTAGATTCACTAGTAGCAGTGAGAAAAACATCACGGGGTGGTGCGCCTTGTATGGGTGTGTGTCACATTACATTCACTAGTAGGAGTGAGAAAAACATCACGGGGTGGTGCGCATTGTATGGGTGTGTGTTACATTACATTCACTAGTAGCAGTGAGAAAAACATCACGGGGTGGTGCGCATTGTATGGGTGTGTGTTACATTAGATTCACTGGTAGCAGTGAGAAAAACATCACGGGGTGGTGCGCATTGTATGGGTGTGTGTCACATTAGATTCACTAGTAGGAGTGAGAAAAACATCACGGGGTGGTGGGCATTGTATGGGTGTGTGTCACATTACATTCACTAGTAGGAGTGAGAAAAACATCACGGAGTGGTGCGCATTGTTTGGGTGTGTGTCACAGTACATTCAGTAGTAGGAGTGAGAAAAACATCACGGGGTGGTGCGCATTGTATGGGTGTGTGTCACATAGATTCACTAGTAGGAGTGAGAAAAACATCACGGGGTGGTGCGCATTGTATGGGTGTGTGTCACATTAGATTCACTAGTAGGAGTGAGACAAACATCACGGGGTGGTGCGAATTGTATGGGTGTGTGTCACATTAGATTCACTAGTAGGAGTGAGAAAAACATCATGGGGTGGTGCGCATTGTATGGGTGTGTGTCACATTAGATTCACTAGTAGGAGTGAGAAAAACATCACGGGGTGGTGCGCATTGTATGGGTGTGTGTCACATTGGATTCACTAGTAGGAGTGAGAAAAACATCACGGGGTGGTGCGCATTGTATGGGTGTGTGTCACATTAGATTCACTAGTAGGAGTGAGACAAACATCACGGGGTGGTGGGCATTGTATGGGTGTGTGTCACATTACATTCACTAGTAGGAGTGAGAAAAACATCACGGAGTGGTGCGCATTGTATGGGTGTGTGTCACAGTACATTCAGTAGTAGGAGTGAGAAAAACATCATGGGGTGGTGCGCATTGTATGGGTGTGTGTCACATAGATTCACTAGTAGGAGTGAGAAAAACATCACGGGGTGGTGCGCATTGTATGGGTGTGTGTCACATTAGATTCACTAGTAGGAGTGAGAAAAACATCACGGGGTGGTGCGCATTGTATGGGTGTGTGTCACATTAGATTCACTAGTAGGAGTGAGAAAAACATCACGGGGTGGTGCGCATTGTATGGGTGTGTGTCACATTAGATTCACTAGTAGGAGTGAGAAAAACATCACGGGGTGGTGCGCATTGTATGGGTGTGTGTCACATTAGATTCACTAGTAGGAGTGAGAAAAACATCACGGGGTGGTGCGCATTGTATGGGTGTGTGTCACATTAGATTCACTAGTAGGAGTGAGAAAAACATCACGGGGTGGTGCGCATTGTATGGGTGTGTGTCACATTAGATTCACTAGTAGGAGTGAGAAAAACATCAAGGGGTGGTGCGCATTGTATGGGCGTGTGTTACATTAGATTCACTAGTAGGAGTGAGAAAAACATCACGGGGTGGTGCGCCTTGTATGGGTGTGTGTTACATTACATTCACTAGTAGCATTGAGAAAAACATCACGGGGTGGTGCGCATTGTATGGGTGTGTGTTACATTACATTCACTAGTAGCAGTGAGAAAAACATCACGGGGTGGTGCGCATTGTATGGGTGTGTGTTACATTAGATTCACTAGTAGCATTGAGAAAAACATCACGGGGTGGTGCGCATTGTATGGGTGTGTGTCACATTAGATTCACTAGTAGGAGTGAGAAAAACATCACGGGGTGGTGCGCATTGTATGGGTGTGTGTCACATTAGATTCACTAGTAGCAGTGAGAAAAACATCACGGGATGGTGCGCATTGTATGGGTGTGTGTTACATTAGATTCACTAGTAGGAGTGAGAAAAACATCACGGGGTGGTGCGCATTGTATGGGTGTGTGTTACATTACATTCACTAGTAGCAATGAGAAAAACATCAAGGGGTGGTGCGCATTGTATGGGTGTGTGTTACATTAGATTCACTAGTAGCAGTGAGAAAAACATCACGGGGTGGTGCGCATTGTATGGGAGTGTGTTACATTACATTCACTAGTAGGAGTGAGAAAAACATCACGGGGTGGTGCGCATTGTATGGGTGTGTGTTACATTAGATTCACTAGTAGGAGTGAGAAAAACATCACGGGGTGGTGCGCATTGTATGGGTGTGTGTTACATTACATTCACTAGTAGCAGTGAGAAAAACATCACGGGGTGGTGCGCATTGTATGGGTGTGTGTTACATTACATTCACTAGTAGCAGTGAGAAAAACATCACGGGGTGGTGCGCATTGTATGGGTGTGTGTTACATTAGATTCACTAGTAGCAGTGAGAAAAACATCACGGGGTGGTGCGCCTTGTATGGGTGTGTGTTACATTAGATTCACTAGTAGCAGTGAGAAAAACATCACGGTGTGGTGGGCCTTGTATGGGTGTGTGTCACATTACATTCACTAGTAGGAGTGAGAAAAACATCACGGGGTGGTGCGCTTTGTATGGGTGTGTGTTACATTAGATTCACTAGTAGGAGTGAGAAAAACATCACGGGGAGGTGCGCATTGTATGGGTGTGTCTTACATTAGATTCACTAGTAGGAGTGAGAAAATCATCACGGGGTGGTGCGCATTGTATGGTTGTGTGTTACATTAGATTCATTAGTAGCAGTGAGAAAAACATCACGGGGTGGTGCGCATTGTATGGGTGTGTGTTACATTAGATTCACTAGTAGGAGTGAGAAAAACATTATGGGGTGGTGCGCATTGTATGGGTGTGTGTTACATTAGATTCACTAGTAGCAGTGAGAAAAACATCACGGGGTGGTGCGCATTGTATGGGTGTGTGTTACATTAGATTCACTAGTAGGAGTGAGAAAAACATCACGGGGTGGTGCGCATTGTATGGGTGTGTGTTACATTACATTCACTAGTAGCAGTGAGAAAAACATCACGGGGTGGTGCGCATTGTATGGGTGTGTGTTACATTACATTCACTAGTAGCAGTGAGAAAAACATCACGGGGTGGTGCACATTGTATGGGTGTGTGTTACATTAGATTCACTAGTAGGAGTGAGAAAAACATCACGGGGTGGTGCGCATTGTATGGGTGTGTGTTACATTAGATTCACTAGTAGCAGTGAGAAAAACATCACGGGGTGGTGCGCATTGTATGGGTGTGTGTTACATTAGATTCACTAGTAGCAGTGAGAAAAACATCATGGGGTGGTGCGCATTGTATGGGTGTGTGTCACATTAGATTCAATAGTAGGAGTGAGAAAAACATCACGGGGTGGTGGGCATTGTATGGGTGTGTGTCACATTACATTCACTAGTAGGAGTGAGAAAAACATCACGGAGTGGTGCGCATTGTATGGGTGTGTGTCACAGTACATTCAGTAGTAGGAGTGAGAAAAACATCACGGGGTGGTGCGCATTGTATGGGTGTGTGTCACATTAGATTCACTAGTAGGAGTGAGACAAACATCACGGGGTGGAGCGCATTGTATGGGTGTGTGCCACATTAGATTCACTAGTAGGAGTGAGAAAAACATCACGGGGTGGTGCACATTGTATGGGTGTGTGTTACATTAGATTCACTAGTAGGAGTGAGAAAAACATCACGGGGTGGTGCGCATTGTATGGGTGTTTGTTACATTAGATTCACTAGTAGGAGTGAGAAAAACATCACGGGGTGGTGCGCATTGTATGGGTGTGTGTTATATTACATTCACTAGTAGCAGTGAGAAAAACATCACGGGGTGGTGCGCATTGTATGGGTGTGTGTTACATTACATTCACTAGTAGCAGTGAGAAAAACATCACGGGGTGGTTCGCATTGTATGGGTGTGTGTTACATTACATTCACTAGTAGCAGTGAGAAAAACATCACGGGGTGGTGCGCCTTGTATGGGTGTGTGTTACATTAGATTCACTAGTAGCAGTGAGAAAAACATCACGGGGTGGTGCGCCTTGTATGGGTGTGTGTCACATTACATTCACTAGTAGGAGTGAGAAAAACATCACGGGGTGGTGCGCATTGTATGGGTGTGTGTTACATTACATTCACTAGTAGCAGTGAGAAAAACATCACGGGGTGGTGCGCATTGTATGGGTGTGTGTTACATTAGATTCACTGGTAGCAGTGAGAAAAACATCACGGGGTGGTGCGCATTGTATGGGTGTGTGTCACATTAGATTCACTAGTAGGAGTGAGAAAAACATCACGGGGTGGTGGGCATTGTATGGGTGTGTGTCACATTACATTCACTAGTAGGAGTGAGAAAAACATCACGGAGTGGTGCGCATTGTTTGGGTGTGTGTCACAGTACATTCAGTAGTAGGAGTGAGAAAAACATCACGGGGTGGTGCGCATTGTATGGGTGTGTGTCACATAGATTCACTAGTAGGAGTGAGAAAAACATCACGGGGTGGTGCGCATTGTATGGGTGTGTGTCACATTAGATTCACTAGTAGGAGTGAGACAAACATCACGGGGTGGTGCGAATTGTATGGGTGTGTGTCACATTAGATTCACTAGTAGGAGTGAGAAAAACATCATGGGGTGGTGCGCATTGTATGGGTGTGTGTCACATTAGATTCACTAGTAGGAGTGAGAAAAACATCACGGGGTGGTGCGCATTGTATGGGTGTGTGTCACATTGGATTCACTAGTAGGAGTGAGAAAAACATCACGGGGTGGTGCGCATTGTATGGGTGTGTGTCACATTAGATTCACTAGTAGGAGTGAGACAAACATCACGGGGTGGTGGGCATTGTATGGGTGTGTGTCACATTACATTCACTAGTAGGAGTGAGAAAAACATCACGGAGTGGTGCGCATTGTATGGGTGTGTGTCACAGTACATTCAGTAGTAGGAGTGAGAAAAACATCATGGGGTGGTGCGCATTGTATGGGTGTGTGTCACATAGATTCACTAGTAGGAGTGAGAAAAACATCACGGGGTGGTGCGCATTGTATGGGTGTGTGTCACATTAGATTCACTAGTAGGAGTGAGAAAAACATCACGGGGTGGTGCGCATTGTATGGGTGTGTGTCACATTAGATTCACTAGTAGGAGTGAGAAAAACATCACGGGGTGGTGCGCATTGTATGGGTGTGTGTCACATTAGATTCACTAGTAGGAGTGAGAAAAACATCACGGGGTGGTGCGCATTGTATGGGTGTGTGTCACATTAGATTCACTAGTAGGAGTGAGAAAAACATCACGGGGTGGTGCGCATTGTATGGGTGTGTGTCACATTAGATTCACTAGTAGGAGTGAGAAAAACATCACGGGGTGGTGCGCATTGTATGGGTGTGTGTCACATTAGATTCACTAGTAGGAGTGAGAAAAACATCAAGGGGTGGTGCGCATTGTATGGGCGTGTGTTACATTAGATTCACTAGTAGGAGTGAGAAAAACATCACGGGGTGGTGCGCCTTGTATGGGTGTGTGTTACATTACATTCACTAGTAGCATTGAGAAAAACATCACGGGGTGGTGCGCATTGTATGGGTGTGTGTTACATTACATTCACTAGTAGCAGTGAGAAAAACATCACGGGGTGGTGCGCATTGTATGGGTGTGTGTTACATTAGATTCACTAGTAGCATTGAGAAAAACATCACGGGGTGGTGCGCATTGTATGGGTGTGTGTCACATTAGATTCACTAGTAGGAGTGAGAAAAACATCACGGGGTGGTGCGCATTGTATGGGTGTGTGTCACATTAGATTCACTAGTAGCAGTGAGAAAAACATCACGGGATGGTGCGCATTGTATGGGTGTGTGTTACATTAGATTCACTAGTAGGAGTGAGAAAAACATCACGGGGTGGTGCGCATTGTATGGGTGTGTGTTACATTACATTCACTAGTAGCAATGAGAAAAACATCAAGGGGTGGTGCGCATTGTATGGGTGTGTGTTACATTAGATTCACTAGTAGCAGTGAGAAAAACATCACGGGGTGGTGCGCATTGTATGGGAGTGTGTTACATTACATTCACTAGTAGGAGTGAGAAAAACATCACGGGGTGGTGCGCATTGTATGGGTGTGTGTTACATTACATTCACTAGTAGGAGTGAGAAAAACATCACGGGGTGGTGCGCATTGTATGGGTGTGTGTTACATTAGATTCACTAGTAGCAGTGAGAAAAACATCACGGGGTGGTGCACATTGTATGGGTGTGTGTTACATTAGATTCACTAGTAGGAGTGAGAAAAACATCACGGGGTGGTGCGCATTGTATGGGTGTGTTTTACATTAGATTCACTAGTAGCAGTGAGAAAAACATCACGGGGTGGTGCGCATTGTATGGGTGTGTGTTACATTAGATTCACTAGTAGCAGTGAGAAAAACATCACGGGGTGGTGCGCATTGTATGGGTGTGTGTCACATTAGATTCAATAGTAGGAGTGAGAAAAACATCACGGGGTGGTGGGCATTGTATGGGTGTGTGTCACATTACATTCACTAGTAGGAGTGAGAAAAACATCACGGAGTGGTGCGCATTGTATGGGTGTGTGTCACAGTACATTCAGTAGTAGGAGTGAGAAAAACATCACGGGGTGCTGCGCATTGTATGGGTGTGTGTCACATTAGATTCACTAGTAGGAGTGAGACAAACATCACGGGGTGGAGCGCATTGTATGGGTGTGTGTCACATTAGATTCACTAGTAGGAGTGAGAAAAACATCACGGGGTGGTGCGCATTGTATGGGTGTGTGTTACATTAGATTCACTAGTAGGAGTGAGAAAAACATCACGGGGTGGTGCACATTGTATGGGTGTTTGTTACATTAGATTCACTAGTAGGAGTGAGAAAAACATCACGGGGTGGTGCGCATTGTATGGGTGTGTGTTACATTACATTCACTAGTAGCAGTGAGAAAAACATCACGGGGTGGTGTGCATTGTATGGGTGTGTGTTACATTACATTCACTAGTAGCAGTGAGAAAAACATCACGGGGTGGTGCGCATTGTATGGGTGTGTGTTACATTACATTCACTAGTAGCAGTGAGAAAAACATCACGGGGTGGTGCGCCTTGTATGGGTGTGTGTTACATTAGATTCACTAGTAGCAGTGAGAAAACATCACGGGGTGGTGCGCCTTGTATGGGTGTGTGTCACATTACATTCACTAGTAGGAGTGAGAAAAACATCACGGGGTGGTGCGCATTGTATGGGTGTGTGTTACATTAGATTCACTAGTAGCAGTGAGAAAAACATCACGGGGTGGTGCGCATTGTATGGGTGTGTGTTACATTAGATTCACTGGTAGCAGTGAGAAAAACATCACGGTGTGGTGCGCATTGTATGGGTGTGTGTCACATTAGATTCACTAGTAGGAGTGAGAAAAACATCACGGGGTGGTGGGCATTGTATGGGTGTGTGTCACATTACATTCACTAGTAGGAGTGAGAAAAACATCACGGAGTGGTGCGCATTGTATGGGTGTGTGTCACAGTACATTCAGTAGTAGGAGTGAGAAAAACATCAAGGGGTGGTGCGCATTGTATGGGTGTGTGTCACATAGATTCACTAGTAGGAGTGAGAAAAACATCACGGGGTGGTGCGCATTGTATGGGTGTGTGTCACATTAGATTCACTAGTAGGAGTGAGACAAACATCACGGGGTGGTGCGAATTGTATGGGTGTGTGTCACATTAGATTCACTAGTAGGAGTGAGAAAAACATCACGGGGTGGTGCGCATTGTATGGGTGTGTGTCACATTAGATTCACTAGTAGGAGTGAGAAAAACATCACGGGGTGGTGCGCATTGTATGGGTGTGTGTCACATTAGATTCACTAGTAGGAGTGAGAAAAACATCACGGGGTGGTGCGCATTGTATGGGTGTGTGTCACATTAGATTCACTAGTAGGAGTGAGAAAAACATCACGGGGTGGTGCGCATTGTATGGGTGTGTGTCACATTAGATTCACTAGTAGGAGTGAGAAAAACATCACGGGGTGGTGCGCATTGTATGGGTGTGTGTCACATTAGATTCACTAGTAGGAGTGAGAAAAACATCACGGGGTGGTGCGCATTGTATGGGTGTGTGTCACATTAGATTCACTAGTAGGAGTGAGAAAAACATCAAGGGGTGGTGCGCATTGTATGGGTGTGTGTTACATTAGATTCACTAGTAGGAGTGAGAAAAACATCACGGGGTGGTGCGCATTGTATGGGTGTGTGTTACATTACATTCACTAGTAGCATTGAGAAAAACATCACGGGGTGGTGCGCATTGTATGGGTGTGTGTTACATTACATTCACTAGTAGCAGTGAGAAAAACATCACGGGGTGGTGCGCATTGTATGGGTGTGTGTTACATTAGATTCACTAGTAGCAGTGAGAAAAACATCACGGGGTGGTGCGCCTTGTATGGGTGTGTGTTACATTAGATTCACTAGTAGCAGTGAGAAAAACATCACGGGGTGGTGCGCCTTGTATGGGTGTGTGTCACATTACATTCACTAGTAGGAGTGAGAAAAACATCACGGGGTGGTGCGCATTGTATGGGTGTGTGTTACATTAGATTCACTAGTAGCAGTGAGAAAAACATCACGGGGTGGTGCGCAATGTATGGGTGTGTGTTACATTAGATTCACTGGTAGCAGTGAGAAAAACATCACGGGGTGGTGCGCATTGTATGGGTGTGTGTCACAATAGATTCACTAGTAGGAGTGAGAAAAACATCACGGGGTGGTGGGCATTGTATGGGTGTGTTTCACATTACATTCACTAGTAGGAGTGAGAAAAACATCACGGAGTGGTGCGCATTGTATGGGTGTGTGTCACAGTACATTCAGTAGTAGGAGTGAGAAAAACATCACGGGGTGGTGCGCATTGTATGGGTGTGTGTGACATAGATTCACTAGTAGGAGTGAGAAAAACATCACGGGGTGGTGCGCATTATATGGGTGTGTGTCACATTAGATTCACTAGTAGGAGTGAGACAAACATCACGGGGTGGTGCGCATTGTATGGGTGTGTGTCACATTAGATTCACTAGTTGGAGTGAGAAAAACATCACGGGGTGGTGCGCATTGTATGGGTGTGTGTCACATTAGATTCACTAGTAGGAGTGAGAAAAACATCACGGGGTGGTGCGCATTGTATGGGTGTGTGTCACATTAGATTCACTAGTAGGAGTGAGAAAAACATCATGGGGTGGTGCGCATTGTATGGGTGTGTGTTACATTACATTCACTAGTAGGAGTGAGAAAAACATCACGGGGTGGTGCGCATTGTATGGGTGTGTGTTACATTAGATTCACTAGTAGCAGTGAGAAAAACATCACGGGGTGGTGCGCATTGTATGGGTGTGTGTTACATTAGATTCACTAGTAGGAGTGAGAAAAACATCACGGGGTGGTGCGCATTGTATGGGTGTGTGTTACATTAGATTCACTAGTAGCAGTGAGAAAAACATCACGGGGTGGTGCGCATTGTATGGGTGTGTGTTACATTAGATTCACTAGTAGCAGTGAGAAAAACATCACGGGGTGGTGCGCATTGTATGGGTGTGTGTTACATTAGATTCACTAGTAGTAGTGAGAAAAACATCACGGGGTGGTGCGCATTGTATGGGTGTGTGTCACATTAGATTCACTAGTAGGAGTGAGAAAAACATCACGTGGTGGTGGGCATTGTATGGGTGTGTGTCACATTACATTCACTAGTAGGAGTGAGAAAAACATCACGGAGTGGTGCGCATTGTATGGGTGTGTGTCACAGTACATTCAGTAGTAGGAGTGAGAAAAACATCACGGGGTGGTGTGCATTGTATGGGTGTGTGTCACATAGATTCACTAGTAGGAGTGAGAAAAACATCACGGGGAGGTGCGCATTGTATGGGTGTGTGTCACATTAGATTCACTAGTAGGAGTGAGAAAAACATCACGGGGTGGTGCGCATTGTATGGGTGTGTGTCACATTAGATTCACTAATAGGAGTGAGAAAAACATCACGGGGTGGTGCGCATTGTATGGGTGTGTGTCACATTAGATTCACTAGTAGGAGTGAGAAAAACATCACGGGGTGGTGCGCATTGTATGGGTGTGTGTCACATTAGATTCACTAGTAGGAGTGAGAAAAACATCACGGGGTGGTGCGCATTGTATGGGTGTGTGTCACATTAGATTCACTAGTAGGAGTGAGAAAAACATCACGGGGTGGTGCGCATTGTATGGGTGTGTGTTACATTAGATTCACTAGTAGGAGTGAGAAAAACATCACGGGGTGGTGCGCATTGTATGGGTGTGTGTTACATTAGATTCACTAGTAGGAGTGAGAAAAACATCACGGGGTGGTGCGCATTGTATGGGTGTGTGTTACATTACATTCACTAGTAGCAGTGAGAAAAACATCACGGGGTGGTGCGCATTGTATGGGTGTGTGTTACATTACATTCACTAGTAGCAGTGAGAAAAACATCACGGGGTGGTGCGCATTGTATGGGTGTGTGTTACATTAGATTCACTAGTAGCAGTGAGAAAAACATCACGGGGTGGTGCGCATTGTATGGGTGTGTGTCACATTAGATTCACTAGTAGGAGTGAGACAAACATCACGGTGTGGTGCGCATTGTATGGGTGTGTGTCACATTACATTCACTAGTAGGAGTGAGAAAAACATCACGGGGTGGTGCGCTTTGTATGGGTGTGTGTTACATTAGATTCACTAGTAGGAGTGAGAAAAACATCACGGGGAGGTGCGCATTGTATGGGTGTGTCTTACATTAGATTCACTAGTAGCAGTGAGAAAAACATCACGGGGTGGTGCGCATTGTATGGGTGTGTGTTACATTAGATTCACTAGTAGCAGTGAGAAAAACATCACGGGGTGGTGCGCATTGTATGGGTGTGTGTCACATTAGATTCAATAGTAGGAGTGAGAAAAACATCACGGGGTGGTGGGCATTGTATGGGTGTGTGTCACATTACATTCACTAGTAGGAGTGAGAAAAACATCACGGAGTGGTGCGCATTGTATGGGTGTGTGTCACAGTACATTCAGTAGTAGGAGTGAGAAAAACATCACGGGGTGCTGCGCATTGTATGGGTGTGTGTCACATTAGATTCACTAGTAGGAGTGAGACAAACATCACGGGGTGGAGCGCATTGTATGGGTGTGTGTCACATTAGATTCACTAGTAGGAGTGAGAAAAACATCACGGGGTGGTGCGCATTGTATGGGTGTGTGTTACATTAGATTCACTAGTAGGAGTGAGAAAAACATCACGGGGTGGTGCACATTGTATGGGTGTTTGTTACATTAGATTCACTAGTAGGAGTGAGAAAAACATCACGGGGTGGTGCGCATTGTATGGGTGTGTGTTACATTACATTCACTAGTAGCAGTGAGAAAAACATCACGGGGTGGTGTGCATTGTATGGGTGTGTGTTACATTACATTCACTAGTAGCAGTGAGAAAAACATCACGGGGTGGTGCGCATTGTATGGGTGTGTGTTACATTACATTCACTAGTAGCAGTGAGAAAAACATCACGGGGTGGTGCGCCTTGTATGGGTGTGTGTTACATTAGATTCACTAGTAGCAGTGAGAAAACATCACGGGGTGGTGCGCCTTGTATGGGTGTGTGTCACATTACATTCACTAGTAGGAGTGAGAAAAACATCACGGGGTGGTGCGCATTGTATGGGTGTGTGTTACATTAGATTCACTAGTAGCAGTGAGAAAAACATCACGGGGTGGTGCGCATTGTATGGGTGTGTGTTACATTAGATTCACTGGTAGCAGTGAGAAAAACATCACGGTGTGGTGCGCATTGTATGGGTGTGTGTCACATTAGATTCACTAGTAGGAGTGAGAAAAACATCACGGGGTGGTGGGCATTGTATGGGTGTGTGTCACATTACATTCACTAGTAGGAGTGAGAAAAACATCACGGAGTGGTGCGCATTGTATGGGTGTGTGTCACAGTACATTCAGTAGTAGGAGTGAGAAAAACATCAAGGGGTGGTGCGCATTGTATGGGTGTGTGTCACATAGATTCACTAGTAGGAGTGAGAAAAACATCACGGGGTGGTGCGCATTGTATGGGTGTGTGTCACATTAGATTCACTAGTAGGAGTGAGACAAACATCACGGGGTGGTGCGAATTGTATGGGTGTGTGTCACATTAGATTCACTAGTAGGAGTGAGAAAAACATCACGGGGTGGTGCGCATTGTATGGGTGTGTGTCACATTAGATTCACTAGTAGGAGTGAGAAAAACATCACGGGGTGGTGCGCATTGTATGGGTGTGTGTCACATTAGATTCACTAGTAGGAGTGAGAAAAACATCACGGGGTGGTGCGCATTGTATGGGTGTGTGTCACATTAGATTCACTAGTAGGAGTGAGAAAAACATCACGGGGTGGTGCGCATTGTATGGGTGTGTGTCACATTAGATTCACTAGTAGGAGTGAGAAAAACATCACGGGGTGGTGCGCATTGTATGGGTGTGTGTCACATTAGATTCACTAGTAGGAGTGAGAAAAACATCACGGGGTGGTGCGCATTGTATGGGTGTGTGTCACATTAGATTCACTAGTAGGAGTGAGAAAAACATCAAGGGGTGGTGCGCATTGTATGGGTGTGTGTTACATTAGATTCACTAGTAGGAGTGAGAAAAACATCACGGGGTGGTGCGCATTGTATGGGTGTGTGTTACATTACATTCACTAGTAGCATTGAGAAAAACATCACGGGGTGGTGCGCATTGTATGGGTGTGTGTTACATTACATTCACTAGTAGCAGTGAGAAAAACATCACGGGGTGGTGCGCATTGTATGGGTGTGTGTTACATTAGATTCACTAGTAGCAGTGAGAAAAACATCACGGGGTGGTGCGCCTTGTATGGGTGTGTGTTACATTAGATTCACTAGTAGCAGTGAGAAAAACATCACGGGGTGGTGCGCCTTGTATGGGTGTGTGTCACATTACATTCACTAGTAGGAGTGAGAAAAACATCACGGGGTGGTGCGCATTGTATGGGTGTGTGTTACATTAGATTCACTAGTAGCAGTGAGAAAAACATCACGGGGTGGTGCGCAATGTATGGGTGTGTGTTACATTAGATTCACTGGTAGCAGTGAGAAAAACATCACGGGGTGGTGCGCATTGTATGGGTGTGTGTCACAATAGATTCACTAGTAGGAGTGAGAAAAACATCACGGGGTGGTGGGCATTGTATGGGTGTGTTTCACATTACATTCACTAGTAGGAGTGAGAAAAACATCACGGAGTGGTGCGCATTGTATGGGTGTGTGTCACAGTACATTCAGTAGTAGGAGTGAGAAAAACATCACGGGGTGGTGCGCATTGTATGGGTGTGTGTGACATAGATTCACTAGTAGGAGTGAGAAAAACATCACGGGGTGGTGCGCATTATATGGGTGTGTGTCACATTAGATTCACTAGTAGGAGTGAGACAAACATCACGGGGTGGTGCGCATTGTATGGGTGTGTGTCACATTAGATTCACTAGTAGGAGTGAGAAAAACATCACGGGGTGGTGCGCATTGTATGGGTGTGTGTCACATTAGATTCACTAGTAGGAGTGAGAAAAACATCACGGGGTGGTGCGCATTGTATGGGTGTGTGTCACATTAGATTCACTAGTAGGAGTGAGAAAAACATCATGGGGTGGTGCGCATTGTATGGGTGTGTGTTACATTACATTCACTAGTAGGAGTGAGAAAAACATCACGGGGTGGTGCGCATTGTATGGGTGTGTGTTACATTAGATTCACTAGTAGCAGTGAGAAAAACATCACGGGGTGGTGCGCATTGTATGGGTGTGTGTTACATTAGATTCACTAGTAGGAGTGAGAAAAACATCACGGGGTGGTGCGCATTGTATGGGTGTGTGTTACATTAGATTCACTAGTAGCAGTGAGAAAAACATCACGGGGTGGTGCGCATTGTATGGGTGTGTGTTACATTAGATTCACTAGTAGCAGTGAGAAAAACATCACGGGGTGGTGCGCATTGTATGGGTGTGTGTTACATTAGATTCACTAGTAGTAGTGAGAAAAACATCACGGGGTGGTGCGCATTGTATGGGTGTGTGTCACATTAGATTCACTAGTAGGAGTGAGAAAAACATCACGTGGTGGTGGGCATTGTATGGGTGTGTGTCACATTACATTCACTAGTAGGAGTGAGAAAAACATCACGGAGTGGTGCGCATTGTATGGGTGTGTGTCACAGTACATTCAGTAGTAGGAGTGAGAAAAACATCACGGGGTGGTGTGCATTGTATGGGTGTGTGTCACATAGATTCACTAGTAGGAGTGAGAAAAACATCACGGGGTGGTGCGCATTGTATGGGTGTGTGTCACATTAGATTCACTAGTAGGAGTGAGAAAAACATCACGGGGTGGTGCGCATTGTATGGGTGTGTGTCACATTAGATTCACTAATAGGAGTGAGAAAAACATCACGGGGTGGTGCGCATTGTATGGGTGTGTGTCACATTAGATTCACTAGTAGGAGTGAGAAAAACATCACGGGGTGGTGCGCTTTGTATGGGTGTGTGTCACATTAGATTCACTAGTAGGAGTGAGAAAAACATCACGGGGTGGTGCGCATTGTATGGGTGTGTGTCACATTAGATTCACTAGTAGGAGTGAGAAAAACATCACGGGGTGGTGCGCATTGTATGGGTGTGTGTTACATTAGATTCACTAGTAGGAGTGAGAAAAACATCACGGGGTGGTGCGCATTGTATGGGTGTGTGTTACATTAGATTCACTAGTAGGAGTGAGAAAAACATCACGGGGTGGTGCGCATTGTATGGGTGTGTGTTACATTACATTCACTAGTAGCAGTGAGAAAAACATCACGGGGTGGTGCGCATTGTATGGGTGTGTGTTACATTACATTCACTAGTAGCAGTGAGAAAAACATCACGGGGTGGTGCGCATTGTATGGGTGTGTGTTACATTAGATTCACTAGTAGCAGTGAGAAAAACATCACGGGGTGGTGCGCATTGTATGGGTGTGTTTCACATTAGATTCACTAGTAGGAGTGAGACAAACATCACGGTGTGGTGCGCATTGTATGGGTGTGTGTCACATTACATTCACTAGTAGGAGTGAGAAAAACATCACGGGGTGGTGCGCTTTGTATGGGTGTGTGTTACATTAGATTCACTAGTAGGAGTGAGAAAAACATCACGGGGAGGTGCGCATTGTATGGGTGTGTCTTACATTAGATTCACTAGTAGGAGTGAGAAAAACATCACGGGGTGGTGCGCATTGTATGGGTGTGTGTTACATTAGATTCACTAGTAGCAGTGAGAAAAACATCACGGGGTGGTGCGCATTGTATTGGTGTGTGTTACATTAGATTCACTAGTAGGAGTGAGAAAAACATCACGGGGTGGTGCGCATTTTATGGGTGTGTGTTACATTAGATTCACTAGTAGGAGTGAGAAAAACATCACGGGGTGGTGCGCATTGTATGGGTGTGTGTTACATTACATTCACTAGTAGGAGTGAGAAAAACATCACGGGGTGGTGCGCATTGTATGGGTGTGTGTTACATTACATTCACTAGTAGGAGTGAGAAAAACATCACGGGGTGGTGCGCATTGTATGGGTGTGTGTTACATTACTTTCACTAGTAGGAGTGAGAAAATCATCACGGGGTGGTGCGCATTGTATGGGTGTGTGTTACATTAGATTCACTAGTAGGAGTGAGAAAAACATCACAGGGTGGTGCGCATTGTATGGGTGTGTGTTACATTACATTCACTAGTAGGAGTGAGAAAAACATCATGGGGTGGTGCGCATTGTATGGGTGTGTGTTACATTACATTCACTAGTAGGAGTGAGAAAAACATCACGTGGTGGTGCGCCTTGTATGGGTGTGTGTTACATTAGATTCACTAGTAGCAGTGAGAAAAACATCACGGGGTGGTGCGCCTTGTATGGGTGTGTGTTATATTAGATTCACTAGTAGGAGTGAGAAAAACATCACGGGGTGGTGCGCATTGTATGGGTGTGTGTTACATTAGATTCACTAGTAGCAGTGAGAAAAACATCACGGGGTGGTGCGCATTGTATGGGTGTGTGTTACATTACATTCACAAGTAGGACTGAGAAAAACATCACGGGGTGGTGCGCATTGTATTGGAGTGTGTTACATTACATTCACTAATAGGAGTGAGAAAAACATCACGGGGTGGTGCGCATTGTATGGGTGTGTGTTACATTACATTCACTAGTAGGAGTGAGAAAAACATCACGGGGTGGTGCGCCTTGTATGGGTGTGTGTTACATTACATTCACTAGTAGGAGTGAGAAAAACATCACGGGGTGGTGCGCGTTGTATGGGTGTGTGTTACATTAGATTCACTAGTAGCAGGGAGAAAAACATCACGGGGTGGTGCGCATTGTATGGGTGTGTGTCACATTAGATTCACTAGTAGGAGTGAGAAAAACATCACGGGGTGGTGGGCATTGTATGGGTGTTTGTCACATTACATTCACTAGTAGGAGTGAGAAAAACATCACGGAGTGGTGCGCATTGTATGGGTGTGTATCACAGTACATTCAGTAGTAGGAGTGAGAAAAACATCACGGGGTGGTGCGCATTGTATGGGTGTGTGTCACATAGATTCACTAGTAGGAGTGAGAAAAACATCACGGGGTGGTGCGCATTGTATGGGTGTGTGTCACATTAGATTCACTAGTAGGAGTGAGAAAAACATCACGGGGTGGTGCGCATTGTATGGGTGTGTGTCACATTAGATTCACTAGTAGGAGTGAGAAAAACATCACGGGGTGGTGCGCATTGTATGGGTGTGTGTCACATTAGATTCACTAGTAGGAGTGAGAAAAACATCACGGGGTGGTGCGCATTGTATGGGTGTGTGTCACATTAGATTCACTAGTAGGAGTGAGAAAAACATCACGGGGTGGTGCGCATTGTATGGGTGTGTGTCACATTAGATTCACTAGTAGGAGTGAGAAAAACATCACGGGGTGGTGCGCATTGTATGGGTGTGTGTTACATTAGATTCACTAGTAGGAGTGAGAAAAACATCACGGGGTGGTGCGCATTGTATGGGTGTTTGTTACATTAGATTCACTAGTAGGAGTGAGAAAAACATCACGGGGTGGTGCGCATTGTATGGGTGTGTGTTACATTACATTCACTAGTAGCAGTGAGAAAAACATCACGGGGTGGTGCGCATTGTATGGGTGTGTGTTACATTACATTCACTAGTAGCAGTGAGAAAAACATCACGGGGTGGTGCGCATTGTATGGGTGTGTGTTACATTAGATTCACTAGTAGCAGTGAGAAA
Source organism: Cavia porcellus (assembly GCF_034190915.1). Lineage (NCBI taxonomy): Eukaryota > Metazoa > Chordata > Mammalia > Rodentia > Caviidae > Cavia > Cavia porcellus. Next base: position 3,095,964 of record NW_026947537.1, read on the forward strand.
AACCTCACAGGGTGGTGCGCCTTGTATGGGTGTGTGTTACATTAGATTCACTAGTAGCAGTGAGAAATACATCACGGGGTGGTGCGCCTTGTATGGTTGTGTGTCACATTACATTCACTAGTAGGAGTGAGAAAAACATCACGGGGTGGTGCGCATTGTATGGGTGTGTGTTACATTAGATTCACTAGTAGCAGTGAGAAAAACATCACGGGGTGGTGCGCATTGTATGGGTGTGTGTTACATTAGATTCACTGGTAGCAGTGAGAAAAACATCACGGGGTGGTGCGCATTGTATGGGTGTGTGTCACATTAGATTCACTAGTAGGAGTGAGAAAAACATCACGGGGTGGTGGGCATTGTATGGGTGTGTGTCACATTACATTCACTAGTAGGAGTGAGAAAAACATCACGGAGTGGTGCGCATTGTATGGGTGTGTGTCACAGTACATTCAGTAGTAGGAGTGAGTAAAACATCACGGGGTGGTGCGCATTGTATGGGTGTGTGTCACATAGATTCACTAGTAGGAGTGAGAAAAACATCACGGGGTGGTGCGCATTGTATGGGTGTGTGTCACATTAGATTCACTAGTAGGAGTGAGACAAACATCACGGGGTGGTGCGAATTGTATGGGTGTGTGTCACATTAGATTCACTAGTAGGAGTGAGAAAAACATCACGGGGTGGTGCGCATTGTATGGGTGTGTGTCACATTAGATTCACTAGTAGGAGTGAGAAAAACATCACGGGGTGGTGCGCATTGTATGGGTGTGTGTCACATTAGATTCACTAGTAGGAGTGAGAAAAACATCACAGGGTGGTGCGCATTGTATGGGTGTGTGTCACAGTACATTCAGTAGTAGGAGTGAGAAAAACATCACGGGGTGGTGCGAATTGTATGGGTGTGTGTCACATAGATTCACTAGTAGGAGTGAGAAAAACATCACGGGGTGGTGCGCATTGTATGGGTGTGTGTCACATTAGATTCACTAGTAGGAGTGAGACAAACATCACGGGGTGGTGCGCATTGTATGGGTGTGTGTCACATTAGATTCACTAGTAGGAGTGAGAAAAACATCACGGGGTGGTGCGCATTGTATGGGTGTGTGTCACATTAGATTCACTAGTAGGAGTGAGAAAAACATCACGGGGTGGTGCGCATTGTATGGGTGAGTGTTACATTACATTCACTAGTAGGAGTGAGAAAAACATCACGGGGTTGTGCGCATTGTATGGGTGTGTGTTACATTAGATTCACTAGTAGCAGTGAGAAAAACATCACGGGGTGGTGGGCATTGTATGGGTGTGTGTTACATTAGATTCACTAGTAGGAGTGAGAAAAACATCACGGGGTGGTGCGCATTGTATGGGTGTGTGTTACATTAGATTCACTAGTAGCAGTGAGAAAAACATCACGGGGTGGTGCGCATTGTATGGGTGTGTGTTACATTAGATTTACTAGTAGCAGTGAGAAAAACATCACGGGGTGGTGCCCATTGTATGGGTGTGTGTTACATTAGATTCACTAGTAGCAGTGAGAAAAACATCACGGGGTGGTGGGCATTGTATGGGTGTGTGTCACATTACATTCACTAGTAGGAGTGAGAAAAACATCACGGAGTGGCGCGCATTGTATGGGTGTGTGTCACAGTACATTCAGTAGTAGGAGTGAGAAAAACATCACGGGGTGGTGCGCATTGTATGGGTGTGTGTCACATAGATTCACTAGTAGGAGTGAGAAAAACATCACGGGGTGGTGCGCATTGTATGGGTGTGTGTCACATTAGATTCACTAGTAGGAGTGAGAAAAACATCACGGGGTGGTGCGCATTGTATGGGTGTGTGTCACATTAGATTCACTAGTAGGAGTGAGAAAAACATCACGGGGTGGTGCGCATTGTATGGGTGTGTGTCACATTAGATTCACTAGTAGGAGTGAGAAAAACATCACGGGGTGGTGCGCATTGTATGGGTGTGTGTCACATTAGATTCACTAGTAGGAGTGAGAAAAACATCACGGGGTGGTGCGCATTGTATGGGTGTGTGTCACATTAGATTCACTAGTAGGAGTGAGAAAAACATCACGCGGTGGTGCGCATTGTATGGGTGTGTGTTACATTACATTCACTAGTAGGAGTGAGAAAAACATCACGGGGTGGTGCGCATTGTATGGGTGTGTGTTACATTAGATTCACTAGTAGCAGTGAGAAAAACATCACGGGGTGGTGCGCATTGTATGGGTGTGTGTTACATTAGATTCACTAGTAGGAGTGAGAAAAACATCACGGGGTGGTGCGCATTGTATGGGTGTGTGTTACATTAGATTCACTAGTAGCAGTGAGAAAAACATCACGGGGTGGTGCGCATTGTATGGGTGTGTGTTACATTAGATTCACTAGCAGCAGTGAGAAAAACATCACGGGGTGGTGCGCATTGTATGGGTGTGTGTTACATTAGATTCACTAGTAGTAGTGAGAAAAACATCACGGGGTGGTGCGCATTGTATGGGTGTGTGTCACATTAGATTCACTAGTAGGAGTGAGAAAAACATCACGTGGTGGTGGGCATTGTATGGGTGTGTGTCACATTACATTCACTAGTAGGAGTGAGAAAAACATCACGGAGTGGTGCGCATTGTATGGGTGTGTGTCACAGTACATTCAGTAGTAGGAGTGAGAAAAACATCACAGGGTGGTGCGCATTGTATGGGTGTGTGTCACATAGATTCACTAGTAGGAGTGAGAAAAACATCACGGGGTGGTGCGCATTGTATCGGTGTGTGTCACATTAGACTCACTAGTAGGAGTGAGAAAAACATCACGGGGTGGTGCGCATTGTATGGGTGTGTGTCACATTAGATTCACTAGTAGGAGTGAGAAAAACATCACGGGGTGGTGCGCATTGTATGGGTGTGTGTCACATTAGATTCACTAGTAGGAGTGAGAAAAACATCACGGGGTGGTGCGCATTGTATGGGTGTGTGTCACATTAGATTCACTAGTAGGAGTGAGAAAAACATCACGGGGTGGTGCGCATTGTATGGGTGTGTGTTACATTAGATTCACTAGTAGGAGTGAGAAAAACATCACGGGTGGTGCGCATTGTATGGGTGTGTGTTACATTAGATTCACTAGTAGGAGTGAGAAAAACATCACGGGGTGGTGCGCATTGTATGGGTGTGTGTTACATTACATTCACTAGTAGCAGTGAGAAAAACATCACGGGGTGGTGCGCATTGTATGGGTGTGTGTTACATTACATTCACTAGTAGCAGTGAGAAAAACATCACGGGGTGGTGCGCATTGTATGGGTGTGTGTTACATTAGATTCACTAGTAGCAGTGAGAAAAACATCACGGGGTGGTGCGCCTTGTATGGGTGTGTGTTACATTAGATTCACTAGTAGCAGTGAGAAAAACATCACGGGGTGGTGCGCATTGTATGGGTGTGTGTCACATTAGATTCACTAGTAGGAGTGAGACAAACATCACGGTGTGGTGCGCATTGTATGGGTGTGTGTCACATTACATTCACTAGTAGGAGTGAGAAAAACATCACGGGGTGGTGGGCTTTGTATGGGTGTGTGTTACATTAGATTCACTAGTAGGAGTGAGAAAAACATCACGGGGAGGTTCGCATTGTATGGGTGTGTCTTACATTAGATTCACTAGTAGGAGTGAGAAAAACATCACGGGGTGGTGCGCATTGTATGGGTGTGTGTTACATTAGATTCACTAGTAGCAGTGAGAAAAACATCACGGGGTTGTGCGCATTGTATGGGTGTGTGTTACATTAGATTCACTAGTAGGAGTGAGAAAAACATCACGGGGTGGTGCGCATTTTATGGGTGTGTGTTACATTAGATTCACTAGTAGGAGTGAGAAAAACATCACGGGGTGGTGCGCATTGTATGGGTGTGTGTTACATTACATTCACTAGTAGGAGTGAGAAAAACATCACGGGGTGGTGCGCATTGTATGGGTGTGTGTTACATTACATTCACTAGTAGGAGTGAGAAAAACATCACGGGGTGGTGCGCATTGTATGGGTCTGTGTTACATTACATTCACTAGTAGGAGTGAGAAAAACATCACGGGGTGGTGCGCATTGTATGGGTGTGTGTTACATTACTTTCACTAGTAGGAGTGAGAAAATCATCACGGGGTGGTGCGCATTGTATGGGTGTGTGTTACATAAGATTCACTAGTAGGAGTGAGAAAAACATCACGGGGTGGTGCGCATTGTATGGGTGTGTGTCACATTAGATTCACTAGTAGGAGTGAGAAAAACATCACGGGGTGGTGCGCATTGTATGGGTGTGTGTCACATTAGATTCACTAGTAGGAGTGAGAAAAACATCACGGGGTGGTGCGCATTGTATGGGTGTGTGTCACATTAGATTCACTAGTAGGAGTGAGAAAAACATCACGGGGTGGTGCGCATTGTATGGGTGTGTGTCACATTAGATTCACTAGTAGGAGTGAGAAAAACATCACGGGGTGGTGCGCATTGTATGGGTGTGTGTCACATTAGATTCACTAGTAGGAGTGAGAAAAACATCACGGGGTGGTGCGCATTGCATGGGTGTGTGTTACATTAGATTCACTAGTAGGAGTGAGAAAAACATCACGGGGTGGTGCGCATTGTATGGGTGTTTGTTACATTAGATTCACTAGTAGGAGTGAGAAAAACATCACGGGGTGGTGCGCATTGTATGGGTGTGTGTTACATTACATTCACTAGTAGCAGTGAGAAAAACATCACGGGGTGGTGCGCATTGTATGGGTGTGTGTTACATTACATTCACTAGTAGCAGTGAGAAAAACATCACGGGGTGGTGCGCATTGTATGGGTGTGTGTTACATTAGATTCACTAGTAGCAGTGAGAAAAACCTCACGGGGTGGTGCGCCTTGTATGGGTGTGTGTTACATTAGATTCACTAGTAGCAGTGAGAAAAACATCACGGGGTGGTGCGCCTTGTATGGTTGTGTGTCACATTACATTCACTAGTAGGAGTGAGAAAAACATCACGGGGTGGTGCGCATTGTATGGGTGTGTGTTACATTAGATTCACTAGTAGCAGTGAGAAAAACATCACGGGGTGGTGCGCATTGTATGGGTGTGTGTTACATTAGATTCACTGGTAGCAGTGAGAAAAACATCACGGGGTGGTGCGCATTGTATGGGTGTGTGTCACATTAGATTCACTAGTAGGAGTGAGAAAAACATCACGGGGTGGTGGGCATTGTATGGGTGTGTGTCACATTACATTCACTAGTAGGAGTGAGAAAAACATCACGGAGTGGTGCGCATTGTATGGGTGTGTGTCACAGTACATTCAGTAGTAGGAGTGAGTAAAACATCACGGGGTGGTGCGCATTGTATGGGTGTGTGTCACATAGATTCACTAGTAGGAGTGAGAAAAACATCACGGGGTGGTGCGCATTGTATGGGTGTGTGTCACATTAGATTCACTAGTAGGAGTGAGACAAACATCACGGGGTGGTGCGAATTGTATGGGTGTGTGTCACATTAGATTCACTAGTAGGAGTGAGAAAAACATCACGGGGTGGTGCGCATTGTATGGGTGTGTGTCACATTAGATTCACTAGTAGGAGTGAGAAAAACATCACGGGGTGGTGCGCATTGTATGGGTGTGTGTCACATTAGATTCACTAGTAGGAGTGAGAAAAACATCACAGGGTGGTGCGCATTGTATGGGTGTGTGTCACAGTACATTCAGTAGTAGGAGTGAGAAAAACATCACGGGGTGGTGCGAATTGTATGGGTGTGTGTCACATAGATTCACTAGTAGGAGTGAGAAAAACATCACGGGGTGGTGCGCATTGTATGGGTGTGTGTCACATTAGATTCACTAGTAGGAGTGAGACAAACATCACGGGGTGGTGCGCATTGTATGGGTGTGTGTCACATTAGATTCACTAGTAGGAGTGAGAAAAACATCACGGGGTGGTGCGCATTGTATGGGTGTGTGTCACATTAGATTCACTAGTAGGAGTGAGAAAAACATCACGGGGTGGTGCGCATTGTATGGGTGTGTGTCACATTAGATTCACTAGTAGGAGTGAGAAAAATATCACGGGGTGGTGCGCATTGTATGGGTGAGTGTTACATTACATTCACTAGTAGGAGTGAGAAAAACATCACGGGGTTGTGCGCATTGTATGGGTGTGTGTTACATTAGATTCACTAGTAGCAGTGAGAAAAACATCACGGGGTGGTGGGCATTGTATGGGTGTGTGTTACATTAGATTCACTAGTAGGAGTGAGAAAAACATCACGGGGTGGTGCGCATTGTATGGGTGTGTGTTACATTAGATTCACTAGTAGCAGTGAGAAAAACATCACGGGGTGGTGCGCATTGTATGGGTGTGTGTTACATTAGATTTACTAGTAGCAGTGAGAAAAACATCACGGGGCGGTGCGCATTGTATGGGTGTGTGTTACATTAGATTCACTAGTAGCAGTGAGAAAAACATCACGGGGTGGTGGGCATTGTATGGGTGTGTGTCACATTACATTCACTAGTAGGAGTGAGAAAAACATCACGGAGTGGCGCGCATTGTATGGGTGTGTGTCACAGTACATTCAGTAGTAGGAGTGAGAAAAACATCACGGGGTGGTGCGCATTGTATGGGTGTGTGTCACATAGATTCACTAGTAGGAGTGAGAAAAACATCACGGGGTGGTTCGCATTGTATGGGTGTGTGTCACATTAGATTCACTAGTAGGAGTGAGAAAAACATCACGGGGTGGTGCGCATTGTATGGGTGTGTGTCACATTAGATTCACTAGTAGGAGTGAGAAAAACATCACGGGGTGGTGCGCATTGTATGGGTGTGTGTCACATTAGATTCACTAGTAGGAGTGAGAAAAACATCACAGGGTGGTGCGCATTGTATGGGTGTGTGTCACATTAGATTCACTAGTAGGAGTGAGAAAAACATCACGGGGTGGTGCGCATTGTATGGGTGTGTGTCACATTAGATTCACTAGTAGGAGTGAGAAAAACATCACGGGGTGGTGCGCATTGTATGGGTGTGTGTTACATTACATTCACTAGTAGGAGTGAGAAAAACATCACGGGGTGGTGCGCATTGTATGGGTGTGTGTTACATTAGATTCACTAGTAGCAGTGAGAAAAACATCACGGGGTGGTGCGCATTGTATGGGTGTGTGTTACATTAGATTCACTAGTAGGAGTGAGAAAAACATCACGGGGTGGTGCGCATTGTATGGGTGTGTGTTACATTAGATTCACTAGTAGCAGTGAGAAAAACATCACGGGGTGGTGCGCATTGTATGGGTGTGTGTTACATTAGATTCACTAGCAGCAGTGAGAAAAACATCACGGGGTGGTGCGCATTGTATGGGTGTGTGTTACATTAGATTCACTAGTAGTAGTGAGAAAAACATCACGGGGTGGTGCGCATTGTATGGGTGTGTGTCACATTAGATTCACTAGTAGGAGTGAGAAAAACATCACGTGGTGGTGGGCATTGTATGGGTGTGTGTCACATTACATTCACTAGTAGGAGTGAGAAAAACATCACGGAGTGGTGCGCATTGTATGGGTGTGTGTCACAGTACATTCAGTAGTAGGAGTGAGAAAAACATCACAGGGTGGTGCGCATTGTATGGGTGTGTGTCACATAGATTCACTAGTAGGAGTGAGAAAAACATCACGGGGTGGTGCGCATTGTATGGGTGTGTGTCACATTAGACTCACTAGTAGGAGTGAGAAAAACATCACGGGCTGGTGCACATTGTATGGGTGTGTGTCACATTAGATTCACTAGTAGGAGTGAGAAAAACATCACGGGGTGGTGCGCATTGTATGGGTGTGTGTCACATTAGATTCACTAGTAGGAGTGAGAAAAACATCACGGGGTGGTGCGCATTGTATGGGTGTGTGTCACATTAGATTCACTAGTAGGAGTGAGAAAAACATCACGGGGTGGTGCGCATTTTATGGGTGTGTGTCACATTAGATTCACTAGTAGGTGTGAGAAAAACATCACGGGGTGGTGCGCATCGTATGGGTGTGTGTTACATTAGATTCACTAGTAGGAGTGAGAAAAACATCACGGGTGGTGCGCATTGTATGGGTGTGTGTTACATTAGATTCACTAGTAGGAGTGAGAAAAACATCACGGGGTGGTGCGCATTGTATGGGTGTGTGTTACATTACATTCACTAGTAGCAGTGAGAAAAACATCACGGGGTGGTGCGCATTGTATGGGTGTGTGTTACATTACATTCACTAGTAGCAGTGAGAAAAACATCATGGGGTGGTGCGCATTGTATGGGTGTGTGTTACATTAGATTCACTAGTAGCAGTGAGAAAAACATCACGGGGTGGTGCGCCTTGTATGGGTGTGTGTTACATTAGATTCACTAGTAGCAGTGAGAAAAACATCACGGGGTGGTGCGCATTGTATGGGTGTGTGTCACATTAGATTCACTAGTAGGAGTGAGACAAACATCACGGTGTGGTGCGCATTGTATGGGTGTGTGTCACATTACATTCACTAGTAGGAGTGAGAAAAACATCACGGGGTGGTGGGGTTTGTATGGGTGTGTGTTACATTAGATTCACTAGTAGGAGTGAGAAAAACATCACGGGGAGGTTCGCATTGTATGGGTGTGTCTTACATTAGATTCACTAGTAGGAGTGAGAAAAACATCACGGGGTGGTGCGCATTGTATGGGTGTGTGTTACATTAGATTCACTAGTAGCAGTGAGAAAAACATCACGGGGTGGTGCGCATTGTATGGGTGTGTGTTACATTAGATTCACTAGTAGGAGTGAGAAAAACATCACGGGGTGGTGCGCATTTTATGGGTGTGTGTTACATTAGATTCACTAGTAGGAGTGAGAAAAACATCACGGGGTGGTGCGCATTGTATGGGTGTGTGTTACATTACATTCACTAGTAGGAGTGAGAAAAACATCACGGGGTGGTGCGCATTGTATGGGTGTGTGTTACATTACTTTCACTAGTAGGAGTGAGAAAAACATCACGGGGTGGTGCGCATTGTATGGGTCTGTGTTACATTACATTCACTAGTAGGAGTGAGAAAAACATCACGGGGTGGTGCGCATTGTATGGGTGTGTGTTACATTACTTTCACTAGTAGGAGTGAGAAAATCATCACGGGGTGGTGCGCATTGTATGGGTGTGTGTTACATTAGATTCTCTAGTAGGAGTGAGAAAAACATCGCAGGGTGGTGCGCATTGTATGGGTGTGTGTTACATTACATTCACTAGTAGGAGTGAGAAAAACATCATGGGGTGGTGCGCATTGTATGGGTGTGTGTTACATTACATTCACTAGTAGGAGTGAGAAAAACATCACGGGGTGGTGCGCCTTGTATGGGTGTGTGTTACATTAGATTCACTAGTAGCAGTGAGAAAAACAACACGGGGTGGTGCGCCTTGTATGGTTGTGTGTTATATTAGATTCACTAGTAGGAGTGAGAAAAACATCACGGGGTGGTGCGCATTGTATGGGTGTGTGTTACATTAGATTCACTAGTAGCAGTGAGAAAAACATCACGGGGTGGTGCGCATTGTATGGGTGTGTGTTACATTACATTCACTAGTAGGACTGAGAAAAACATCACGGGGTGGTGCGCATTGTATTGGAGTGTGTTACATTACATTCACTAGTAGGAGTGAGAAAAACATCACGGGGTGGTGCGCATTGTATGGGTGTGTGTTACATTACATTCACTAGTAGGAGTGAGAAAATCATCACGGGGTGGTGCGCCTTGTATGGGTGTGTGTTACATTACATTCACTAGTAGGAGTGAGAAAAACATCACGGGGTGGTGCGCCTTGTATGGGTGTGTGTTACATTAGATTCACTAGTAGCAGGGAGAAAAACATCACGGGGTGGTGCGCATTGTATGGGTGTGTGTCACATTAGATTCACTAGTAGGAGTGAGAAAAACATCACGGGGTGGTGGGCATTGTATGGGTGTGTGTCACATTACATTCACTAGTAGGAGTGAGAAAAACATCACGGAGTGGTGCGCATTGTATGGGTGTGTGTCACAGTACATTCAGTAGTAGGAGTGAGAAAAACATCACGGGGTGGTGCGCATTGTATGGGTGTGTGTCACATAGATTCACTAGTAGGAGTGAGAAAAACATCACGGGGTGGTGCGCATTGTATGGGTGTGTGTCACATTAGATTCACTAGTAGGAGTGAGAAAAACATCACGGGGTGGTGCGCATTGTATGGGTGTGTGTCACATTAGATTCACTAGTAGGAGTGAGAAAAACATCACGGGGTGGTGCGCATTGTATGGGTGTGTGTCACATTAGATTCACTAGTAGGAATGAGAAAAACATCACGGGGTGGTGCGCATTGTATGGGTGTGTGTCACATTAGATTCACTAGTAGGAGTGAGAAAAACATCACGGGGTGGTGCGCATTGTATGGGTGTGTGTCACATTAGATTCACTAGTAGGAGTGAGAAAAACATCACGGGGTGGTGCGCATTGTATGGGTGTGTGTTACATTAGATTCACTAGTAGGAGTGAGAAAAACATCACGGGGTGGTGCGCATTGTATGGGTGTTTGTTACATTAGATTCACTAGTAGGAGTGAGAAAAACATCACGGGGTGGTGCGCATTGTATGGGTGTTTGTTACATTAGATTCACTAGTAGGAGTGAGAAAAACATCACGGGGTGGTGCGCATTGTATGGGTGTGTGTCACATTACATTCACTAGTAGGAGTGAGAAAAACATCACGGGGTGGTGCGCATTGTATGGGTGTGTGTCACATAGATTCACTAGTAGGAGTGAGAAAAACATCACGGGGTGGTGCGCATTGTATGGGTGTGTGTCACATTAGATTCACTAGTAGGAGTGAGAAAAACATCACGGGGTGGTGCGCATTGTATGGGTGTGTGTCACATTAGATTCACTAGTAGGAGTGAGAAAAACATCACGGGGTGGTGCGCATTGTATGGGTGTGTGTCACATTAGATTCACTAGTAGGAGTGAGAAAAACATCACGGGGTGGTGCGCATTGTATGGGTGTGTGTCACATTAGATTCACTAGTAGGAGTGAGAAAAACATCACGGGGTGGTGCGCATTGTATGGGTGTGTGTCACATTAGATTCACTAGTAGGAGTGAGAAAAACATCACGGGGTGGTGCGCATTGTATGGGTGTGTGTTACATTACATTCACTAGTAGGAGTGAGAAAAACATCACGGGGTGGTGCGCATTGTATGGGTGTGTGTTACATTAGATTCACTAGTAGCAGTGAGAAAAACATCACGGGGTGGTGCGCATTGTATGGGTGTGTGTTACATTAGATTCACTAGTAGGAGTGAGAAAAACATCACGGGGTGGTGCGCATTGTATGGGTGTGTGTTACATTAGATTCACTAGTAGCAGTGAGAAAAACATCACGGGGTGGTGCGCATTGTATGGGTGTGTGTTACATTAGATTCACTAGCAGCAGTGAGAAAAACATCACGGGGTGGTGCGCATTGTATGGGTGTGTGTTACATTAGATTCACTAGTAGTAGTGAGAAAAACATCACGGGGTGGTGCGCATTGTATGGGTGTGTGTCACATTAGATTCACTAGTAGGAGTGAGAAAAACATCACGTGGTGGTGGGCATTGTATGGGTGTGTGTCACATTACATTCACTAGTAGGAGTGAGAAAAACATCACGGAGTGGTGCGCATTGTATGGGTGTGTGTCACAGTACATTCAGTAGTAGGAGTGAGAAAAACATCACAGGGTGGTGCGCATTGTATGGGTGTGTGTCACATAGATTCACTAGTAGGAGTGAGAAAAACATCACGGGGTGGTGCGCATTGTATGGGTGTGTGTCACATTAGACTCACTAGTAGGAGTGAGAAAAACATCACGGGGTGGTGCACATTGTATGGGTGTGTGTCACATTAGATTCACTAGTAGGAGTGAGAAAAACATCACGGGGTGGTGCGCATTGTATGGGTGTGTGTCACATTAGATTCACTAGTAGGAGTGAGAAAAACATCACGGGGTGGTGCGCATTGTATGGGTGTGTGTCACATTAGATTCACTAGTAGGAGTGAGAAAAACATCACGGGGTGGTGCGCATTGTATGGGTGTGTGTCACATTAGATTCACTAGTAGGAGTGAGAAAAACATCACGGGGTGGTGCGCATTGTATGGGTGTGTGTTACATTAGATTCACTAGTAGGAGTGAGAAAAACATCACGGGTGGTGCGCATTGTATGGGTGTGTGTTACATTAGATTCACTAGTAGGAGTGAGAAAAACATCACGGGGTGGTGCGCATTGTATGGGTGTGTGTCACATTACATTCACTAGTAGCAGTGAGAAAAACATCACGGGGTGGTGCGCATTGTATGGGTGTGTGTTACATTACATTCACTAGTAGCAGTGAGAAAAACATCATGGGGTGGTGCGCATTGTATGGGTGTGTGTTACATTAGATTCACTAGTAGCAGTGAGAAAAACATCACGGGGTGGTGCGCCTTGTATGGGTGTGTGTTACATTAGATTCACTAGTAGCAGTGAGAAAAACATCACGGGGTGGTGCGCATTGTATGGGTGTGTGTCACATTAGATTCACTAGTAGGAGTGAGACAAACATCACGGTGTGGTGCGCATTGTATGGGTGTGTGTCACATTACATTCACTAGTAGTAGTGAGAAAAACATCACGGGGTGGTGGGCTTTGTATGGGTGTGTGTTACATTAGATTCACTAGTAGGAGTGAGAAAAACATCACGGGGAGGTTCGCATTGTATGGGTGTGTCTTACATTAGATTCACTAGTAGGAGTGAGAAAAACATCACGGGGTGGTGCGCATTGTATGGGTGTGTGTTACATTAGATTCACTAGTAGCAGTGAGAAAAACATCACGGGGTGGTGCGCATTGTATGGGTGTGTGTTACATTAGATTCACTAGTAGGAGTGAGAAAAACATCACGGGGTGGTGCGCATTTTATGGGTGTGTGTTACATTAGATTCACTAGTAGGAGTGAGAAAAACATCACGGGGTGGTGCGCATTGTATGGGTGTGTGTTACATTACATTCACTAGTAGGAGTGAGAAAAACATCACGGGGTGGTGCGCATTGTATGGGTGTGTGTTACATTACATTCACTAGTAGGAGTGAGAAAAACATCACGGGGTGGTGCGCATTGTATGGGTCTGTGTTACATTACATTCACTAGTAGGAGTGAGAAAAACATCACGGGGTGGTGCGCATTGTATGGGTGTGTGTTACATTACTTTCACTAGTAGGAGTGAGAAAATCATCACGGGGTGGTGCGCATTGTATGGGTGTGTGTTACATTAGATTCTCTAGTAGGAGTGAGAAAAACATCACAGGGTGGTGCGCATTGTATGGGTGTGTGTTACATTACATTCACTAGTAGGAGTGAGAAAAACATCATGGGGTGGTGCGCATTGTATGGGTGTGTGTTACATTACATTCACTAGTAGGAGTGAGAAAAACATCACGGAGTGGTGCGCCTTGTATGGGTGTGTGTTACATTAGATTCACTAGTAGCAGTGAGAAAAACATCACGGGGTGGTGCGCCTTGTATGGTTGTGTGTTATATTAGATTCACTAGTAGGAGTGAGAAAAACATCACGGGGTGGTGCGCATTGTATGGGTGTGTGTTACATTAGATTCACTAGTAGCAGTGAGAAAAACATCACGGGGTGGTGCGCATTGTATGGGTGTGTGTTACATTACATTCACTAGTAGGACTGAGAAAAACATCACGGGGTGGTGCGCATTGTATTGGAGTGTGGTACATTACATTCACTAGTAGGAGTGAGAAAAACATCACGGGGTGGTGCGCATTGTATGGGTGTGTGTTACATTACATTCACTAGTAGGAGTGAGAAAAACATCACGGGGTGGTGCGCCTTGTATGGGTGTGTGTTACATTACATTCACTAGTAGGAGTGAGAAAAACATCACGGGGTGGTGCGCCTTGTATGGGTGTGTGTTACATTAGATTCACTAGTAGCAGGGAGAAAAACATCACGGGGTGGTGCGCATTGTATGGGTGTGTGTCACATTAGATTCACTAGTAGGAGTGAGAAAAACATCACGGGGTGGTGGGCATTGTATGGGTGTGTGTCACATTACATTCACTAGTAGGAGTGAGAAAAACATCACGGAGTGGTGCGCATTGTATGGGTGTGTGTCACAGTACATTCAGTAGTAGGAGTGAGAAAAACATCACGGGGTGGTGCGCATTGTATGGGTGTGTGTCACATAGATTCACTAGTAGGAGTGAGAAAAACATCACGGGGTGGTGCGCATTGTATGGGTGTGTGTCACATTAGATTCACTAGTAGGAGTGAGAAAAACATCACGGGGTGGTGCGCATTGTATGGGTGTGTGTCACATTAGATTCACTAGTAGGAGTGAGAAAAACATCACGGGGTGGTGCGCATTGTATGGGTGTGTGTCACATTAGATTCACTAGTAGGAGTGAGAAAAACATCACGGGGTGGTGCGCATTGTATGGGTGTGTGTCACATTAGATTCACTAGTAGGAGTGAGAAAAACATCACGGCGTGGTGCGCATTGTATGGGTGTGTGTCACATTAGATTCACTAGTAGGAGTGAGAAAAACATCACGGGGTGGTGCGCATTGTATGGGTGTGTGTCACATTAGATTCACTAGTAGGAGTGAGAAAAACATCACGGGGTGGTGCGCATTGTATGGGTGTTTGTTACATTAGATTCACTAGTAGGAGTGAGAAAAACATCACGGGGTGGTGCGCATTGTATGGGTGTGTGTTACATTACATTCACTAGTAGCAGTGAGAAAAACATCACGGGGTGGTGCGCATTGTATGGGTGTGTGTTACATTACATTCACTAGTAGCAGTGAGAAAAACATCACGGGGTGGTGCGCATTGTATGGGTGTGTGTTACATTAGATTCACTAGTAGCAGTGAGAAAAACATCACGGGGTGGTGCGCCTTGTATGGGTGTGTGTTACATTAGATTCACTAGTAGCAGTGAGAAAAACATCACGGGGTGGTGCGCCTTGTATGGTTGTGTGTCACATTACATTCACTAGTAGGAGTGAGAAAAACATCACGGGGTGGTGCGCATTGTATGGGTGTGTGTTACATTAGATTCACTAGTAGCAGTGAGAAAAACATCACGGGGTGGTGCGCATTGTATGGGTGTGTGTTACATTAGATTCACTGGTAGCAGTGAGAAAAACATCACGGGGTGGTGCGCATTGTATGGGTGTGTGTCACATTAGATTCACTAGTAGGAGTGAGAAAAACATCACGGGGTGGTGGGCATTGTATGGGTGTGTGTCACATTACATTCACTAGTAGGAGTGAGAAAAACATCACAGAGTGGTGCGCATTGTATGGGTGTGTGTCACAGTACATTCAGTAGTAGGAGTGAGTAAAACATCACGGGGTGGTGCGCATTGTATGGGTGTGTGTCACATAGATTCACTAGTAGGAGTGAGAAAAACATCACGGGGTGGTGCGCATTGTATGGGTGTGTGTCACATTAGATTCACTAGTAGGAGTGAGACAAACATCACGGGGTGGTGCGAATTGTATGGGTGTGTGTCACATTAGATTCACTAGTAGGAGTGAGAAAAACATCACGGGGTGGTGCGCATTGTATGGGTGTGTGTCACATTAGATTCACTAGTAGGAGTGAGAAAAACATCACGGGGTGGTGCGCATTGTATGGGTGTGTGTCACATTAGATTCACTAGTAGGAGTGAGAAAAACATCACGGGGTGGTGCGCATTGTATGGGTGTGTGTCACAGTACATTCAGTAGTAGGAGTGAGAAAAACATCACGGGGTGGTGCGAATTGTATGGGTGTTTGTCACATTAGATTCACTAGTAGGAGTGAGAAAAACATCACGGGGTGGTGCGAATTGTATGGGTGTGTGTCACATTAGATTCACTAGTAGGAGTGAGAAAAACATCACGGGGTGGTGCGCATTGTATGGGTGTGTGTCACATTAGATTCACTAGTAGGAGTGAGAAAAACATCACGGGGTGGTGCGCATTGTATGGGTGTGTGTCACATTAGATTCACTAGTAGGAGTGAGAAAAACATCACGGGGTGGTGCGCATTGTATGGGTGAGTGTTACATTACATTCACTAGTAGGAGTGAGAAAAACATCACGGGGTGGTGGGCATTGTATGGGTGTGTGTTACATTGATTCACTAGTAGGAGTGAGAAAAACATCACGGGGTGGTGGGCATTGTATGGGTGTGTGTTACATTAGATTCACTAGTAGCAGTGAGAAAAACATCACGGGGTGGTGCGCATTGTATGGGTGTGTGTTACATTAGATTCACTAGTAGCAGTGAGAAAAACATCACGGGGTGGTGCGCATTGTATGGGTGTGTGTCACATTAGATTCACTAGTAGCAGTGAGAAAAACATCACGGGGTGGTGCGCATTGTATGGGTGTGTGTCACATTAGATTCACTAGTAGGAGTGAGAAAAACATCACGGGGTGGTGGGCATTGTATGGGTGTGTGTCACATTACATTCACTAGTACGAGTGAGAAAAACATCACGGAGTGGTGCGCATTGTATGGGTGTGTGTCACAGTACATTCAGTAGTAGGAGTGAGAAAAACATCACGGGGTGGTGCGCATTGTATGGGTGTGTGTCACATAGATTCACTAGTAGGAGTGAGAAAAACATCACTGGGTGGTGCGCATTGTATGGGTGTGTGTCACATTAGATTCACTAGTAGGAGTGAGAAAAACATCACGGGGTGGTGCGCATTGTATGGGTGTGTGTCACATTAGATTCACTAGTAGGAGTGAGAAAAACATCACGGGGTGGTGCGCATTGTATGGGTGTGTGTCACATTAGATTCACTAGTAGGAGTGAGAAAAACATCACGGGGTGGTGCGCATTGTATGGGTGTGTGTCACATTAGATTCACTAGTAGGAGTGAGAAAAACATCACGGGGTGGTGCGCATTGTATGGGTGTGTGTCACATTAGATTCACTAGTAGGAGTGAGAAAAACATCACGGGGGGGTGCGCATTGTATGGGTGTGTGTCACATTAGATTCACTAGTAGGAGTGAGAAAAACATCACGGGGTGGTGCGCATTGTATGGGTGTGTGTTACATTAGATTCACTAGTAGGAGTGAGAAAAACATCACGGGGTGGTGCGCATTGTATGGGTGTGTGTTACATTACATTCACTAGTAGCAGTGAGAAAAACATCACGGGGTGGTGCGCATTGTATGGGTGTGTGTTACATTACATTCACTAGTAGCAGTGAGAAAAACATCACGGGGTGGTGCGCATTGTATGGGTGTGTGTTACATTAGATTCACTAGTAGCAGTGAGAAAAACATCACGGGCTGGTGCGCCTTGTATGGGTGTGTGTTACATTAAATTCACTAGTAGCAGTGAGAAAAACATCACGGTGTGGTGCGCCTTGTATGGGTGTGTGTCACATTACATTCACTAGTAGGAGTGAGAAAAACATCACGGGGTGGTGCGCTTTGTATGGGTGTGTGTCACATTACATTCACTAGTAGGAGTGAGAAAAACATCACGGGGTGGTGCGCATTGTATGGGAGTGTGTTACATTACATTCACTAGTAGGAGTGATAAAAACATCACGGGGTGGTGCGCATTGTATGGGAGTGTGTTACATTACATTCACTAGTAGGAGTGAGAAAAACATCACGGGGTGGTGCGCATTGTATGGGTGTGTGTTACATTAGATTCACTAGTAGCAGTGAGAAAAACATCACGGGGTGGTGCGCATTGTATGGGTGTGTGTCACATTAGATTCACTAGTAGGAGTGAGAAAAACATCACGGGGTGGTGGGCATTGTATGGGTGTGTTTCACATTACATTCACTAGTAGGAGTGAGAAAAACATCACGGAGTGGTGCGCATTGTATGGGTGTGTCACAGTACATTCAGTAGTAGGAGTGAGAAAAACATCACGGGGTGGTGCGAATTGTATGGGTGTGTGTCACATAGATTCACTAGTAGGAGTGAGAAAAACATCACGGGGTGGTGCGCATTGTATGGGTGTGTGTCACATTAGATTCACTAGTAGGATTGAGACAAACATCACGGGGTGGTGCGCATTGTATGGGTGTGTGTCACATTAGATTCACTAGTAGGAGTGAGAAAAACATCACGGGGTGGTGCGCATTGTATGGGTGTGTGTTACATTAGATTCACTAGTAGGAGTGAGAAAAACATCACGGGGTGGTGCGCATTGTATGGGTGTGTGTCACATTAGATTCACTAGTAGGAGTGAGAAAAACATCACGGGGGGGTGCGCATTGTATGGGTGTGTGTCACATTAGATTCACTAGTAGGAGTGAGAAAAACATCACGGGGTGGTGCGCATTGTATGGGTGTGTGTCACATTAGATTCACTAGTAGGAGTGAGAAAAACATCACGGGGTGGTGCGCATTGTATGGGTGTGTGTCACATTAGATTCACTAGTAGGAGTGAGAAAAACATCACGGGGGGGTGCGCATTGTATGGGTGTGTGTCACATTAGATTCACTAGTAGGAGTGAGAAAAACATCACGGGGTGGTGCGCATTGTATGGGTGTGTGTTACATTACATTCACTAGTAGCAGTGAGAAAAACATCACGGGGTGGTGCGCCTTGTATGGGTGTGTGTTACATTAGATTCACTAGTAGGAGTGAGAAAAACATCACGGGGTGGTGCGCATTGTATGGGAGTGTGTTACATTACATTCACTAGTAGGAGTGAGAAAAACATCACGGGGTGGTGCGCATTGTATGGGAGTGTGTTACATTACATTCACTAGTAGGAGTGAGAAAAACATCACGGGGTGGTGCGCATTGTATGGGTGTGTGTTACATTAGATTCACTAGTAGCAGTGAGAAAAACATCACGGGGTGGTGCGCATTGTATGGGTGTGTGTTACATTAGATTCACTAGTAGGAGTGAGAAAAACATCACGGGGTGGTGCGCATTGTATGGGTGTGTGTTACATTACATTCACTAGTAGGAGTGAGAAAAACATCACGGGGTGGTGCGCATTGTATGGGTGTGTGTTACATTACATTCACTAGTAGGAGTGAGAAAAACATCACGGGTTGGTGCGCATTGTATGGGTGTGTGTTACATTACATTCACTAGTAGGAGTGAGAAAAACATCACGGGGTGGTGCGCATTGTATGGGTGTGTGTTACATTACATTCACTAGTAGGAGTGAGAAAAACATCACGGGGTGGTGCGCATTGTATGGGTGTGTGTTACATTACATTCACTAGTAGGAGTGAGAAAAACATCACGGGGTGGTGCGCATTGTATGGGTGTTTGTTACATTACTTTCACTAGTAGGAGTGAGAAAATCATCACGGGGTGGTGCGCATTGTATGGGTGTGTGTTACATTAGATTCACTAGTAGGAGTGAGAAAAACATCACAGGGTGGTGCGCATTGTATGGGTGTGTGTTACATTACATTCACTAGTAGGTGTGAGAAAAACATCACGGGGTGGTGCGCATTGTATGGGTGTGTGTTACATTACATTCACTAGTAGGAGTGAGAAAAACATCATGGGGTGGTGCGCCTTGTATGGGTGTGTGTTACATTAGATTCACTAGTAGCAGTGAGAAAAACATCACGGGGTGGTGCGCATTGTATGGGTGTGTGTTACATTAGATTCACTAGTAGGAGTGAGAAAAACATCACGGGGTGGTGCGCATTGTATGGGAGTGTATTACATTAGATTCACTAGTAGCAGTGAGAAAAACATCACGGGGTGGTGCGCATTGTATGGGTGTGTGTTACATTACATTCACTAGTAGGAGTGAGAAAAACATCACGGGGTGGTGCGCCTTGTATGGGTGTGTGTTACATTACATTCACTAGTAGGAGTGAGAAAAACATCACGGGGTGGTGCGCCTTGTATGGGTGTGTGTTACATTACATTCACTGGTAGGAGTGAGAAAAACATCACGGGGTGGTGCGCCTTGTATGGGTGTGTGTTACATTACATTCACTGGTAGGAGTGAGAAAAACATCACGGGGTGGTGCGCCTTGTATGGGTGTGTGTTACATTACATTCACTGGTAGGAGTGAGAAAAACATCACGGGGTGGTGCGCCTTGTATGGGTGTGTGTTACATTACATTCACTAGTAGGAGTGAGAAAAACATCACGGGGTGGTGCGCATTGTATGGGTGTGTGTTACATTACATTCACTAGTAGGAGTGAGAAAAACATCACGGGGTGGTGCGCATTGTATGGGTGTGTGTTACATTACTTTCACTAGTAGGAGTGAGAAAATCATCACGGGGTGGTGCGCATTGTATGGGTGTGTGTTACATTAGATTCACTAGTAGGAGTGAGAAAAACATCACAGGGAGGTGCGCATTGTATGGGTGTGTGTTACATTACATTCACTAGTAGGAGTGAGAAAAACATCACGGGGTGGTGCGCATTGTATGGGTGTGTGTTACATTACATTCACTAGTAGGAGTGCGAAAAACATCACAGGGTGGTGCGCCTTGTATTGGTGTGTGTTACATTAGATTCACTAGTAGCAGTGAGAAAAACATCACGGGGTGGTGCGCATTGTATGGGTGTGTGTTACATTAGATTCACTAGTAGGAGTGAGAAAAACATCACGGGGTGGTGCGCATTGTATGGGTGTGTGTTACATTAGATTCACTAGTAGCAGTGAGAAAAACATCAGGGGTGGTGCGCATTGTATGGGTGTTTGTTACATTACATTCACTAGTAGGACTGAGAAAAACATCACGGGGTGGTGCGCATTGTATTGGAGTGTGTTACATTACATTCACTAGTAGGAGTGAGAAAAACATCACGGGGTGGTGCGCATTGTATGGGTGTGTGTCACATTAGATTCACTAGTAGGAGTGAGAAAAACATCACGGGGTGGTGCGCATTGTATGGGTGTGTGTTACATTAGATTCAGTAGTAGGAGTGAGAAAAACATCACGGTGTGGTGCGCATTGTATGGGTGTGTGTTACATTACATTCACTAGTAGGAGTGAGAAAAACATCACGGGGAGGTGCGCATTGTATGGGTGTGTCTCACATTAGATTCACTAGTAGGAGTGAGAAAAACATCACGGGGTGGTGCGCCTTGTATGGGTGTGTGTTACATTAGATTCACTAGTAGGAGTGAGAAAAACATCATGGGGTGGTGCGCCTTGTATGGGTGTGTGTTACATTAGATTCACTAGTAGGAGTGAGAAAAACATCACGGGGTGGTGCGCATTGTATGGGTGTGTGTTAAATTACATTCACTAGTAGGAGTGAGAAAAACATCACGGGGTGGTGCGCATTGTATGGGTGTGTGTTACATTACATTCACTAGTAGGACTGAGAAAAACATCACGGGGTGGTGCGCATTGTATTGGAGTGTGTTACATTACATTCACTAGTAGGAGTGAGAAAAACATCACGGGTTGGTGCGCATTGTATGGGTGTGTGTTACATTAGATTCACTAGTAGGAGTGAGAAAAACATCACGGGGTGGTGCGCATTGTATGGGTGTGTGTTACATTAGATTCAGTAGTAGGAGTGAGAAAAACATCACGGTGTGGTGCGCATTGTATGGGTGTGTGTTACATTACATTCACTAGTAGGAGTGAGAAAAACATCACGGGGAGGTGCGCATTGTATGGGTGTGTCTTACATTAGATTCACTAGTAGGAGTGAGAAAAACATCACGGGGTGGTGCGCATTGTATGGGTGTGTGTTACATTAGATTCACTAGTAGGAGAGAGAAAATCATCACGGGGTGGTGCGCATTGTATGGGTGTGTGTTACATTAGATTCACTAGTAGGAGTGAGAAAAACATCACGGGGTGGTGCGCATTGTATGGGTGTGTGTTAGATTAGATTCACTAGTAGGAGTGAGAAAAACATCACGGGGTGGTGCGCATTGTATGGCTGTGTGTTACATTACATTCACTAGTAGGAGTGAGAAAAACATCACGGGGTGGTTCGCATTGTATGGCTGTGTGTTACATTAGATTCACTAGTAGCAGTGAGAAAAACATCACGGGGTGGTGCGCATTGTATGGCTGTGTGTTACATTAGATTCACTAGTAGCAGTGAGAAAAACATCACGGGGTGGTGCGCATTGTATGGGTGTGTGTTACATTACATTCACTAGTAGGAGTGAGAAAAACATCACGGGTTGGTGCGCATTGTATGGGTGTGTGTTACATTACATTCACTAGTAGGAGTGAGAAAAACATCACGGGGTGGTGCGCATTGTATGGGTGTGTGTTACATTACATTCACTAGTAGGAGTGAGAAAAACATCACGGGGTGGTGCGCATTGTATGGGAGTGTGTTACATTACATTCACTAGTAGGAGTGAGAAAAACATCACGGGGTGGTGCGCATTGTATGGGTGTGTTTTACATTAGATTCACTAGTAGGAGTGAGAAAAACATCACGGGGTGGTGCGCATTGTATGGGTGTGTGTTACATTAGATTCACTAGTAGGAGTGAGAAAAACATCACGGGGTGGTGCGCATTGTATGGGTGTGTGTTACATTAGATTCACTAGTAGGAGTGAGAAAAACATCACGGTGAGGTGCGCATTGTATGGGTGTGTCTTACATTAGATTCACTAGTAGGAGTGAGAAAAACATCACGGGGTGGTGCGCATTGTATGGGTGTGTGTTACATTAGATTCACTAGTAGGAGTGAGAAATACATCACGGGGTGGTGCGCATTGTATGGGTGTGTGTTACATTAGATTCACTACTAGGAGTGAGAAAAACATCACGGGGTGGTGCGCATTGTATGGGTGTGTGTTACATTAGATTCACTAGTAGGAGTGAGAAAAACATCACGGGGTGGTGCGCATTGTATGGGTGTGTGTTACATTAGATTCACTAGTAGGAGTGAGAAAAACATCACGGGGTGGTGCGCATTGTATGGGTGTGTGTTACATTAGATTCAGTAGTAGGAGTGAGAAAAACATCACGGTGTGGTGCGCATTGTATGGGTGTGTGTTACATTACATTCACTAGTAGGAGTGAGAAAAACATCACGGGGAGGTGCGCATTGTATGGGTGTGTCTTACATTAGATTCACTAGTAGGAGTGAGAAAAACATCACGGGGTGGTGCGCATTGTATGGGTGTGTGTTACATTAGATTCACTAGTAGGAGAGAGAAAATCATCACGGGGTGGTGCGCATTGTATGGGTGTGTGTTACATTAGATTCACTAGTAGGAGTGAGAAAAACATCACGGGGTGGTGCGCATTGTATGGGTGTGTGTTAGATTAGATTCACTAGTAGGAGTGAGAAAAACATCACGGGGTGGTGCGCATTGTATGGCTGTGTGTTACATTACATTCACTAGTAGGAGTGAGAAAAACATCACGGGGTGGTTCGCATTGTATGGCTGTGTGTTACATTAGATTCACTAGTAGCAGTGAGAAAAACATCACGGGGTGGTGCGCATTGTATGGCTGTGTGTTACATTAGATTCACTAGTAGCAGTGAGAAAAACATCACGGGGTGGTGCGCATTGTATGGGTGTGTGTTACATTACATTCACTAGTAGGAGTGAGAAAAACATCACGGGTTGGTGCGCATTGTATGGGTGTGTGTTACATTACATTCACTAGTAGGAGTGAGAAAAACATCACGGGGTGGTGCGCATTGTATGGGTGTGTGTTACATTACATTCACTAGTAGGAGTGAGAAAAACATCACGGGGTGGTGCGCATTGTATGGGAGTGTGTTACATTACATTCACTAGTAGGAGTGAGAAAAACATCACGGGGTGGTGCGCATTGTATGGGTGTGTTTTACATTAGATTCACTAGTAGGAGTGAGAAAAACATCACGGGGTGGTGCGCATTGTATGGGTGTGTGTTACATTAGATTCACTAGTAGGAGTGAGAAAAACATCACGGGGTGGTGCGCATTGTATGGGTGTGTGTTACATTAGATTCACTAGTAGGAGTGAGAAAAACATCACGGTGAGGTGCGCATTGTATGGGTGTGTCTTACATTAGATTCACTAGTAGGAGTGAGAAAAACATCACGGGGTGGTGCGCATTGTATGGGTGTGTGTTACATTAGATTCACTAGTAGGAGTGAGAAATACATCACGGGGTGGTGCGCATTGTATGGGTGTGTGTTACATTAGATTCACTACTAGGAGTGAGAAAAACATCACGGGGTGGTGCGCATTGTATGGGTGTGTGTTACATTAGATTCACTAGTAGGAGTGAGAAAAACATCACGGGGTGGTGCGCATTGTATGGGTGTGTGTTACATTTCATTCACTAGTAGGAGTGAGAAAAACATCACGGGGTGGTGCGCATTGTATGGCTGTGTGTTACATTACATTCACTAGTAGGAGTGAGAAAAACATCACGGGGTGGTGCGCATTGTATGGGTGTGTGTTACATTACTTTCACTAGTAGGAGTGAGAAAATCATCACGGGGTGGTGCGCATTGTATGGGTGTGTGTTACGTTACATTCACTAGTAGGAGTGAGAAAAACATCACGGGGTGGTGCGCATTGTATGGGTGTGTGTTACATTACATTCACTAGTAGGAGTGAGAAAAACATCACGGGGTGGTGCGCCTTGTATGGGTGTGTGTTACATTACATTCACTAGTAGGAGTGAGAAAAACATCACGGGGTGGTGCGCCTTGTATGGGTGTGTGTTACATTAGATTCCCTAGTAGCAGTGAGAAAAACATCACGGGGTGGTGCGCCTTGTATGGGTGTGTGTTACATTAGATTCACTAGTAGGAGTGAGAAAAACATCACGGGGTGGTGCGCATTGTATGGGTGTGTGTTACATTAGATTCACTAGTAGCAGTGAGAAAAACATCACGGGGTGGTGCGCATTGTATGGGTGTGTGTTACATTACATTCACTAGTAGGACTGAGAAAAACATCACGCGGTGGTGCGCATTGTATTGGAGTGTGTTACATTACATTCACTAGTAGGAGTGAGAAAAACATCACGGGGTGGTGCGCATTGTATGGGTGTGTGTTACATTAGATTCACTAGTAGGAGTGAAACAAACATCACGGGGTGGTGCGCATGGTATGGGTGTGTGTTACATTAGATTCAGTAGTAGGAGTGAGAAAAACATCATGGTGTGGTGCGCATTGTATGGGTGTGTGTTACATTACATTCACTAGTAGGAGTGAGAAAAACATCACGGGGAGGTGCGCATTGTATGGGTGTGTCTTACATTAGATTCACTATTAGGAGTGAGAAAAACATCACGGGGTGGTGCGCCTTGTATGGGTGTGTGTTACATTAGATTCACTAGTAGGAGTGAGAAAAACATCACGGGGTGGTGCGCCTTGTATGGGTGTGTGTTACATTAGATTCACTAGTAGGAGTGAGAAAAACATCACGGGATGGTGCGCATTGTATGGGTGTGTGTTAAATTAGATTCACTAGTAGGAGTGAGAAAAACATCACGGGGTGCTGCGCATTGTATGGGTGTGTGTTACATTAGATTCACTAGTAGCAGTGAGAAAAACATCACGGGGTGGTGCGCATTGTATTGGAGTGTGTTACATTACATTCACTAGTAGGAGTGAGAAAAACATCACGGGGTGGTGCGCATTGTATGGGTGTGTGTTACATTAGATTCACTAGTAGGAGTGAGAAAAACATCACGGGGTGGTGCGCATTGTATGGGTGTGTGTCACATTAGATTCACTAGTAGGAGTGAGAAAAACATCACGGGGTGGTGCGCATTGTATGGGTGTGTGTCACATTAGATTCACTAGTAGGAGTGAGAAAAACATCACGGGGTGGTGCGCATTGTATGGGTGTGTGTCACATTAGATTCACTAGTAGGAGTGAGAAAAACATCACGGGGTGGTGCGCATTGTATGGGTGTGTGTCACATTAGATTCACTAGTAGGAGTGAGAAAAACATCACGGGGTGGTGCGCATTGTATGGGTGTGTGTTACATTAGATTCACTAGTAGGAGTGAGAAAAACATCACGGGGTGGTGCGCATTGTATGGGTGTGTGTTACATTAGATTCACTAGTAGGAGTGAGAAAAACATCACGGTGTGGTGCGCATTGTATGGGTGTGTGTTACATAACATTCACTAGTAGCAGTGAGAAAAACATCACGGTGTGGTGCGCATTGTATGGGTGTGTGTTACATTACATTCACTAGTAGCAGTGAGAAAAACATCACGGGGTGGTGCGCATTGTATGGGTGTGTGTTACATTAGATTCACTAGTAGGAGTGAGAAAAACATCACGGGGTGGTGCGCATTGTATGGGAGTGTGTTACATTACATTCACTAGTAGGAGTGAGAAAAACATCACGGGGTGGTGCGCATTGTATGGGAGTGTGTTACATTACATTCACTAGTAGGAGTGAGAAAAACATCACGGGGTGGTGCGCATTGTATGGGTGTGTGTTACATTAGATTCACTAGTAGCAGTGAGAAAAACATCACGGGGTGGTGCGCATTGTATGGGTGTGTGTTACATTAGATTCACTAGTAGGAGTGAGAAAAACATCACGGGGTGGTGCGCATTGTATGGGTGTGTGTTACATTACATTCACTAGTAGGAGTGAGGAAAACATCACGGGGTGGTGCGCATTGTATGGGTGTGTGTTACATTACATTCACTAGTAGGAGTGAGAAAAACATCACGGGGTGGTGCGCATTGTATGGGTGTGTGTTACATTACATTCACTAGTAGGAGTGAGAAAAACATCACGGGGTGGTGCGCATTGTATGGGTGTGTGTTACATTACATTCACTAGTAGGAGTGAGAAAAACATCACGGGGTGGTGCGCATTGTATGGGTGTGTGTTACATTACATTCACTAGTAGGAGTGAGAAAAACATCACGGGGTGGTGCGCATTGTATGGGTGTGTGTTACATTACTTTCACTAGTAGGAGTGAGAAAATCATCACGGGGTGGTGCGCATTGTATGGGTGTGTGTTACATTAGATTCACTAGTAGGAGTGAGAAAAACATCACAGGGTGGTGCGCATTGTATGGGTGTGTGTTACATTACATTCACTAGTAGGTGTGAGAAAAACATCACGGGGTGGTGCGCATTGTATGGGTGTGTGTTACATTACATTCACTAGTAGGAGTGAGAAAAACATCATGGGGTGTTGCGCCTTGTATGGGTGTGTGTTACATTAGATTCACTAGTAGCAGTGAGAAAAACATCACGGGGTGGTGCGCATTGTATGGGTGTGTGTTACATTAGATTCACTAGTAGGAGTGAGAAAAACATCACGGGGTGGTGCGCATTGTATGGGTGTGTGTTACATTAGATTCACTAGTAGCAGTGAGAAAAACATCACGGGGTGGTGCGCATTGTATGGGTGTGTGTTACATTACATTCACTAGTAGGAGTGAGAAAAACATCACGGGGTGGTGCGCCTTGTATGGGTGTGTGTTACATTACATTCACTAGTAGGAGTGAGAAAAACATCACGGGGTGGTGCGCCTTGTATGGGTGTGTGTTACATTACATTCACTGGTAGGAGTGAGAAAAACATCACGGGGTGGTGCGCCTTGTATGGGTGTGTGTTACATTACATTCACTGGTAGGAGTGAGAAAAACATCACGGGGTGGTGCGCCTTGTATGGGTGTGTGTTACATTACATTCACTAGTAGGAGTGAGAAAAACATCACGGGGTGGTGCGCATTGTATGGGTGTGTGTTACATTACATTCACTAGTAGGAGTGAGAAAAACATCAAGGGGGGGTGCGCATTGTATGGGTGTGTGTTACATTACATTCACTAGTAGGAGTGAGAAAAACATCACGGGGTGGTGCGCATTGTATGGGTGTGTGTTACATTACTTTCACTAGTAGGAGTGAGAAAATCATCACGGGGTGGTGCGCATTGTATCGGTGTGTGTTACATTAGATTCACTAGTAGGAGTGAGAAAAACATCACAGGGAGGTGCGCATTGTATGGGTGTGTGTTACATTACATTCACTAGTAGGAGTGAGAAAAACATCACGGGGTGGTGCGCCTTGTATGGGTGTGTGTTACATTAGATTCACTAGTAGCAGTGAGAAAAACATCACGGGGTGGTGCGCATTGTATGGGTGTGTGTTACATTAGATTCACTAGTAGGAGTGAGAAAAACATCACGGGGTGGTGCGCATTGTATGGGTGTGTGTTACATTAGATTCACTAGTAGCAGTGAGAAAAACATCACGGGGTGGTGCGCATTGTATGGGTGTGTGTTACATTACATTCACTAGTAGGACTGAGAAAAACATCACGGGGTGGTGCGCATTGTATTGGAGTGTGTTACATTACATTCACTAGTAGGAGTGAGAAAAACATCACGGGGTGGTGCGCATTGTATGGGTGTGTGTCACATTAGATTCACTAGTAGGAGTGAGAAAAACATCACGGGGTGGTGCGCATTGTATGGGTGTGTGTTACATTAGATTCAGTAGTAGGAGTGAGAAAAACATCACGGTGTGGTGCGCATTGTATGGGTGTGTGTTACATTACATTCACTAGTAGGAGTGAGAAAAACATCACGGGGAGGTGCGCATTGTATGGGTGTGTCTCACATTAGATTCACTAGTAGGAGTGAGAAAAACATCACGGGGTGGTGCGCCTTGTATGGGTGTGTGTTACATTAGATTCACTAGTAGGAGTGAGAAAAACATCATGGGGTGGTGCGCCTTGTATGGGTGTGTGTTACATTAGATTCACTAGTAGGAGTGAGAAAAACATCACGGGGTGGTGCGCATTGTATGGGTGTGTGTTAAATTACATTCACTAGTAGGAGTGAGAAAAACATCACGGGGTGGTGCGCATTGTATGGGTGTGTGTTACATTACATTCACTAGTAGGACTGAGAAAAACATCACGGGGTGGTGCGCATTGTATTGGAGTGTGTTACATTACATTCACTAGTAGGAGTGAGAAAAACATCACGGGTTGGTGCGCATTGTATGGGTGTGTGTTACATTAGATTCACTAGTAGGAGTGAGAAAAACATCACGGGGTGGTGCGCATTGTATGGGTGTGTGTTACATTAGATTCAGTAGTAGGAGTGAGAAAAACATCACGGTGTGGTGCGCATTGTATGGGTGTGTGTTACATTACATTCACTAGTAGGAGTGAGAAAAACATCACGGGGAGGTGCGCATTGTATGGGTGTGTCTTACATTAGATTCACTAGTAGGAGTGAGAAAAACATCACGGGGTGGTGCGCATTGTATGGGTGTGTGTTACATTAGATTCACTAGTAGGAGAGAGAAAATCATCACGGGGTGGTGCGCATTGTATGGGTGTGTGTTACATTAGATTCACTAGTAGGAGTGAGAAAAACATCACGGGGTGGTGCGCATTGTATGGGTGTGTGTTAGATTAGATTCACTAGTAGGAGTGAGAAAAACATCACGGGGTGGTGCGCATTGTATGGCTGTGTGTTACATTACATTCACTAGTAGGAGTGAGAAAAACATCACGGGGTGGTTCGCATTGTATGGCTGTGTGTTACATTAGATTCACTAGTAGCAGTGAGAAAAACATCACGGGGTGGTGCGCATTGTATGGCTGTGTGTTACATTAGATTCACTAGTAGCAGTGAGAAAAACATCACGGGGTGGTGCGCATTGTATGGGTGTGTGTTACATTACATTCACTAGTAGGAGTGAGAAAAACATCACGGGTTGGTGCGCATTGTATGGGTGTGTGTTACATTACATTCACTAGTAGGAGTGAGAAAAACATCACGGGGTGGTGCGCATTGTATGGGTGTGTGTTACATTACATTCACTAGTAGGAGTGAGAAAAACATCACGGGGTGGTGCGCATTGTATGGGAGTGTGTTACATTACATTCACTAGTAGGAGTGAGAAAAACATCACGGGGTGGTGCGCATTGTATGGGTGTGTTTTACATTAGATTCACTAGTAGGAGTGAGAAAAACATCACGGGGTGGTGCGCATTGTATGGGTGTGTGTTACATTAGATTCACTAGTAGGAGTGAGAAAAACATCACGGGGTGGTGCGCATTGTATGGGTGTGTGTTACATTAGATTCACTAGTAGGAGTGAGAAAAACAACACGGGGAGGTGCGCATTGTATGGGTGTGTCTTACATTAGATTCACTAGTAGGAGTGAGAAAAACATCACGGGGTGGTGCGCATTGTATGGGTGTGTGTTACATTAGATTCACTAGTAGGAGTGAGAAAAACATCACGGGGTGGTGCGCATTGTATGGGTGTGTGTTACATTAGATTCACTACTAGGAGTGAGAAAAACATCACGGGGTGGTGCGCATTGTATGGGTGTGTGTTACATTAGATTCACTAGTAGGAGTGAGAAAAACATCACGGGGTGGTGCGCATTGTATGGGTGTGTGTTACATTTCATTCACTAGTAGGAGTGAGAAAAACATCACGGGGTGGTGCGCATTGTATGGGTGTGTGTTACATTACATTCACTAGTAGGAGTGAGAAAAACATCACGGGGTGGTGCGCATTGTATGGGTGTGTGTTACATTACTTTCACTAGTAGGAATGAGAAAAACATCACGGGGTGGTGCGCATTGTATGGGTGTGTGTTACATTACATTCACTAGTAGGACTGAGAAAAACATCACGGGGTGGTGCGCATTGTATTGGAGTGTGTTACATTAGATTCACTAGTAGGAGTGAGAAAAACATCACGGGTTGGTGCGCATTGTATGGGTGTGTGTTACATTAGATTCAGTAGTACGAGTGAGAAAAACATCACGGTGTGGTGCGCATTGTATGGGTGTGTGTTACATTACATTCACTAGTAGGAGTGAGAAAAACATCATGGGGAGGTGCGCATTGTATGGGTGTGTCTTACATTAGATTCACTAGTAGGAGTGAGAAAAACATCACGGGGTGGTGCGCATTGTATGGGTGTGTGTTACATTAGATTCACTAGTAGGAGAGAGAAAATCATCACGGGGTGGTGCGCCTTGTATGGGTGTGTGTTACATTAGATTCACTAGTAGGAGTGAGAAAAACATCACGGGGTGGTGCGCATTGTATGGGTGTGTGTTAGATTAGATTCACTAGTAGGAGTGAGAAAAACATCACGGGGTGGTGCGCATTGTATGGCTGTGTGTTACATTACATTCACTAGTAGGAGTGAGAAAAACATCACGGGGTGGTTCGCATTGTATGGCTGTGTGTTACATTAGATTCACTAGTAGCAGTGAGAAAAACATCACGGGGTGGTGCGCATTGTATGGCTGTGTGTTACATTAGATTCACTAGTAGCAGTGAGAAAAACATCACGGGGTGGTGCGCATTGTATGGGTGTGTGTTACATTACATTCACTAGTAGGAGTGAGAAAAACATCACGGGTTGGTGCGCATTGTATGGGTGTGTGTTACATTACATTCACTAGTAGGAGTGAGAAAAACATCACGGGGTGGTGCGCATTGTATGGGTGTGTGTTACATTACATTCACTAGTAGGAGTGAGAAAAACATCACGGGGTGGTGCGCATTGTATGGGAGTGTGTTACATTACATTCACTAGTAGGAGTGAGAAAAACATCACGGGGTGGTGCGCATTGTATGGGTGTGTTTTACATTAGATTCACTAGTAGGAGTGAGAAAAACACAACGGGGTGGTGCGCATTGTATGGGTGTGTGTTACATTAGATTCACTAGTAGGAGTGAGAAAAACATCACGGGGTGGTGCGCATTGTATGGGTGTGTGTTACATTAGATTCACTAGTAGGAGTGAGAAAAACATCACGGGGAGGTGCGCATTGTATGGGTGTGTCTTACATTAGATTCACTAGTAGGAGTGAGAAAAACATCACGGGGTGGTGCGCATTGTATGGGTGTGTGTTACATTAGATTCACTAGTAGGAGTGAGAAAAACATCACGGGGTGGTGCGCATTGTATGGGTGTGTGTTACATTAGATTCACTACTAGGAGTGAGAAAAACATCACGGGGTGGTGCGCATTGTATGGGTGTGTGTTACATTAGATTCACTAGTAGGAGTGAGAAAAACATCACGGGGTGGTGCGCATTGTATGGGTGTGTGTTACATTTCATTCACTAGTAGGAGTGAGAAAAACATCACGGGGTGGTGCGCATTGTATGGGTGTGTGTTACATTACATTCACTAGTAGGAGTGAGAAAAACATCACGGGGTGGTGCGCATTGTATGGGTGTGTGTTACATTACTTTCACTAGTAGGAGTGAGAAAATCATCACGGGGTGGTGCGCATTGTATGGGTGTGTGTTACGTTACATTCACTAGTAGGAGTGAGAAAAACATCACGGGGTGGTGCGCATTGTATGGGTGTGTGTTACATTACATTCACTAGTAGGAGTGAGAAAAACATCACGGGGTGGTGCGCATTGTATGGGTGTGTGTTACATTACATTCACTAGTAGGAGTGAGAAAAACATCACGGGGTGGTGCGCCTTGTATGGGTGTGTGTTACATTAGATTCCCTAGTAGCAGTGAGAAAAACATCACGGGGTGGTGCGCCTTGTATGGGTGTGTGTTACATTAGATTCACTAGTAGGAGTGAGAAAAACATCACGGGGTGTTGCGCATTGTATGGGTGTGTGTTACATTAGATTCACTAGTAGCAGTGAGAAAAACATCACGGGGTGGTGCGCATTGTATGGGTGTGTGTTACATTACATTCACTAGTAGGACTGAGAAAAACATCACGCGGTGGTGCGCATTGTATTGGAGTGTGTTACATTACATTCACTAGTAGGAGTGAGAAAAACATCACGGGGTGGTGCGCATTGTATGGGTGTGTGTTACATTAGATTCACTAGTAGGAGTGAAACAAACATCACGGGGTGGTGCGCATGGTATGGGTGTGTGTTACATTAGATTCACTAGTAGGAGTGAGAAAAACATCATGGTGTGGTGCGCATTGTATGGGTGTGTGTTACATTACATTCACTAGTAGGAGTGAGAAAAACATCACGGGGAGGTGCGCATTGTATGGGTGTGTCTTACATTAGATTCACTATTAGGAGTGAGAAAAACATCACGGGGTGGTGCGCCTTGTATGGGTGTGTGTTACATTAGATTCACTAGTAGGAGTGAGAAAAACATCACGGGGTGGTGCGCCTTGTATGGGTGTGTGTTACATTAGATTCACTAGTAGGAGTGAGAAAAACATCATGGGGTGGTGCGCCTTGTATGGGTGTGTGTTACATTAGATTCACTAGTAGGAGTGAGAAAAACATCACGGGGTGGTGCGCATTGTATGGGTGTGTGTTAAATTACATTCACTAGTAGGAGTGAGAAAAATATCACGGGGTGGTGCGCATTGTATGGGTGTGTGTTACATTACATTCACTAGTAGGACTGAGAAAAACATCACGGGGTGGTGCGCATTGTATTGGAGTGTGTTACATTACATTCACTAGTAGGAGTGAGAAAAACATCACGGGTTGGTGCGCATTGTATGGGTGTGTGTTACATTAGATTCACTAGTAGGAGTGAGAAAAACATCACGGGGTGGTGCGCATTGTATGGGTGTGTGTTACATTAGATTCAGTAGTAGGAGTGAGAAAAACATCATGGTGTGGTGCGCATTGTATGGGTGTGTGTTACATTACATTCACTAGTAGGAGTGAGAAAAACATCACGGGGAGGTGCGCATTGTATGGGTGTGTCTTACATTAGATTCACTATTAGGAGTGAGAAAAACATCACGGGGTGGTGCGCCTTGTATGGGTGTGTGTTACATTAGATTCACTAGTAGGAGTGAGAAAAACATCACGGGGTGGTGCGCCTTGTATGGGTGTGTGTTACATTAGATTCACTAGTAGGAGTGAGAAAAACATCACGGGGTGGTGCGCATTGTATGGGTGTGTGTTAAATTAGATTCACTAGTAGGAGTGAGAAAAACATCACGGGGTGCTGCGCATTGTATGGGTGTGTGTTACATTACATTCACTATTAGGACTGAGAAAAACATCACGGGGTGGTGCGCATTGTATTGGAGTGTGTTACATTACATTCACTAGTAGGAGTGAGAAAAACATCACGGGGTGGTGCGCATTGTATGGGTGTGTGTTACATTAGATTCACTAGTAGGAGTGAGAAAAACATCACGGGGTGGTGCGCATTGTATGGGTGTGTGTTACATTAGATTCAGTAGTGGGAGTGAGAAAAACATCACGGTGTGGTGCGCATTGTATGGGTGTGTGTTACATTACATTCACTAGTAGGAGTGAGAAAAACATCACGGGGAGGTGCGCATTGTATGGGTGTGTCTTACATTAGATTCACTAGTAGGAGTGAGAAAAACATCACGGGGTGGTGCGCATTGTATGGGTGTGTGTTACATTAGATTAACTAGTAGGAGTGAGAAAAACATCACGGGGTGGTGCGCATTGTATGGGTGTGTGTTACATTAGATTCACTAGTAGGAGAGAGAAAATCATCACGGGGTGGTGCGCATTGTATGGGTGTGTGTTACATTAGATTCACTAGTAGGAGTGAGAAAAACATCACGGGGTGGTGCGCATTGTATGGGTGTGTGTTACATTAGATTCACTAGTAGGAGTGAGAAAAACATCACGGGGTGGTGCGCATTGTATGGGTGTGTGTTACATTACATTCACTAGTACGAGTGAGAAAAACATCACGGGGTGGTGCGCATTGTATGGGTGTGTGTTACATTACATTCACTAGTAGGAGTGAGAAAAACATCACGGGGTGGAGCGCATTGTATGGGTGTGTGTTACATTAGATGCACTAGTAGGAGTGAGAAGAACATCACGGGGTGGTGCGCATTGTATGGGTGTGTGTTACATTAGATGCACTAGTAGGAGTGAGAAAAACATCACGGGGTGGTGCGCATTGTATGGGTGTGTGTTACATTACATTCACTAGTAGCAGTGAGAAAAACATCACGCGGTAGTGCGCATTGTATGGGTGTGTGTTACATTACATTCACTAGTAGCAGTGAGAAAAACATCACGGGGTGGTGCGCATTGTATGGGTGTGTGTTACATTAGATTCACTAGTAGCAGTGAGAAAAACATCACGGGGTGGTACGCATTGTATGGGTGTGTGTTACATTACATTCACTAGTAGCAGTGAGAAAAACATCACGTGGTGGTGCGCATTGCATGGGTGTGTGTTACATTAGATTCACTAGTAGCAGTGAGAAAAACATCACGGGGTGGTGCGCATTGTATGGCTGTGTGTTACATTTGATTCACTAGTAGCAGAGAGAAAAACATCACGGGGTGGTGCGCATTGTATGGCTGTGTGTTACATTAGGTTCACTAGTAGCAGTGAGAAAAACATCACGGGGTGGTGCGCATTGTATGGGTGTGTGTTACATTACATTCACTAGTAGGAGTGAGAAAAACATCACGGGTTGGTGCGCATTGTATAGGTGTGTGTTACATTACATTCACTAGTAGGAGTGAGAAAAACATCACGGGGTGGTGCGCATTGTATGGGTGTGTGTTACATTAGATTCACTAGTAGGAGTGAGAAAAACATCACGGGGTGGTGCGCATTGTATGGGAGTGTGTTACATTACATTCACTAGTAGGAGTGAGAAAAACATCACGGGGTGGTGCGCATTGTATGGGTGTGTGTTACATTAGATTCACTAGTAGCAGTGAGAAAAACATCACGTGGTGGTGCGCCTTGTATGGGTGTGTGTTACATTAGATTCACTAGTAGCAGTGAGAAAAACATCACGGTGTGGTGCGCCTTGTATGGGTGTGTGTCACATTACATTCACTAGTAGGAGTGAGAAAAACATCACGGGGTGGTGCGCTTTGTATGGGTGTGTGTCACATTACATTCACTAGTAGGAGTGAGAAAAACATCACGGGGTGGTGCGCATTGTATGGGAGTGTGTTACATTACATTCACTAGTAGGAGTGAGAAAAACATCACGGGGTGGTGCGCATTGTATGGGAGTGTGTTACATTACATTCACTAGTAGGAGTGAGAAAAACATCACGGGGTGGTGCGCATTGTATGGGTGTGTGTTACATTAGATTCACTAGTAGGAGTGAGAAAAACATCACGGGGTGGTGCGCATTGTATGGGTGTGTGTTACATTAGATTCACTAGTAGGAGTGAGAAAAACATCACGGGGTGGTGTGCATTGTATGGGTGTGTGTTACATTAGATTCACTAGTAGGAGTGAGAAAAACATCACGGGGAGGTGCGCATTGTATGGGTGTGTCTTACATTAGATTCACTAGTAGGAGTGAGAAAAACATCACGGGGTGGTGCGCATTGTATGGGTGTGTGTTACATTAGATTCACTAGTAGGAGTGAGAAAAACCTCACGGGGTGGTGCGCATTGTATGGGTGTGTGTTACATTACATTCACTAGTAGGAGTGAGAAAAACATCACGGGGTGGTGCGCATTGTATGGGTGTGTGTTACATTACATTCACTAGTAGGAGTGAGAAAAACATCACGGGGTGGTGCGCATTGTATGGGTGTGTGTTACATTACATTCACTAGTAGGAGTGAGAAAAACATCACGGGGTGGTGCGCATTGTATGGGTGTGTGTTACATTACATTCACTAGTAGGAGTGAGAAAAACATCACGGGGTGGTGCGCATTGTATGGGTGTGTGTTACATTACTTTCACTAGTAGGAGTGAGAAAATCATCACGGGGTGGTGCGCATTGTATGGGTGTGTGTTACATTAGATTCACTAGTAGGAGTGAGAAAAACATCACAGGGTGGTGCGCATTGTATGGGTGTGTGTTACATTACATTCACTAGTAGGAGTGAGAAAAACATCACGGGGTGGTGCGCATTGTATGGGTGTGTGTTACATTACATTCACTAGTAGGAGTGAGAAAAACATCACGGGGTGGTGCGCCTTGTATGGGTGTGTGTTACATTAGATTCACTAGTAGCAGTGAGAAAAACATCACGGGGTGGTGCGCATTGTATGGGTGTGTGTTACATTAGATTCACTAGTAGGAGTGAGAAAAACATCACGGGGTGGTGCGCATTGTATGGGTGTGTGTTACATTAGATTCACTAGAAGCAGTGAGAAAAACATCACGGGGTGGTGCGCATTGTATGGGTGTGTGTTACATTAGATTCACTAGTAGGAGTGAGAAAAACATCACGGGGTGGTGCGCATTGTATGGGTGTGTGTTACATTAGATTCACTAGTAGGAGTGAGAAAAACATCACGGGGTGGTGCGCATTGTATGGGTGTGTGTTACATTAGATTCACTAGTAGGAGTGAGAAAAACATCACGGGGAGGTGCGCATTGTATGGGTGTGTCTTACATTAGATTCACTAGTAGGAGTGAGAAAAACATCACGGGGTGGTGCGCATTGTATGGGTGTGTGTTACATTAGATTCACTAGTAGGAGTGAGAAAAACATCACGGGGTGGTGCGCCTTGTATGGGTGTGTGTTACATTAGATTCACTAGTAGCAGAGAGAAAAACATCACGGGGTGGTGCGCATTGTATGGGTGTGTGTTACATTAGATTCACTAGTAGCAGTGAGAAAAACATCACGGGGTGGTGCGCATTGTATGGGTGTGTGTTACATTAGATTCACTAGTAGCAGTGAGAAAAACATCACGGGGTGGTGCGCATTGTATGGGTGTGTGTTACATTACATTCACTAGTAGGAGTGAGAAAAACATCACGGGTTGGTGCGCATTGTATGGGTGTGTGTTACATTACATTCACTAGTAGGAGTGAGAAAAACATCACGGGGTGGTGCACATTGTATGGGTGTGTGTTACATTACATTCACTAGTAGGAGTGAGAAAAACATCACGGGGTGGTGCGCATTGTATGGGAGTGTGTTACATTACATTCACTAGTAGGAGTGAGAAAAA
The DNA here is from genome assembly GCF_034190915.1 of Cavia porcellus. NCBI lineage: Eukaryota > Metazoa > Chordata > Mammalia > Rodentia > Caviidae > Cavia > Cavia porcellus. The sequence goes on from NW_026947537.1 coordinate 3,133,866, forward strand.
CATCACGGGGTGGTGCGCATTGTATGGGTGTGTTTTACATTAGATTCACTAGTAGGAGTGAGAAAAACATCACGGGGTGGTGCGCATTGTATGGGTGTGTGTTACATTAGATTCACTAGTAGGAGTGAGAAAAACATCACGGGGTGGTGCGCATTGTATGGGTGTGTGTTACATTAGATTCACTAGTAGGAGTGAGAAAAACATCACGGGGAGGTGCGCATTGTATGGGTGTGTCTTACATTAGATTCACTAGTAGGAGTGAGAAAAACATCACGGGGTGGTGCGCATTGTATGGGTGTGTGTTACATTAGATTCACTAGTAGGAGTGAGAAAAACATCACGGGGTGGTGCGCATTGTATGGGTGTGTGTTACATTAGATTCACTACTAGGAGTGAGAAAAACATCACGGGGTGGTGCGCATTGTATGGGTGTGTGTTACATTAGATTCACTAGTAGGAGTGAGAAAAACATCACGGGGTGGTGCGCATTGTATGGGTGTGTGTTACATTTCATTCACTAGTAGGAGTGAGAAAAACATCACGGGGTGGTGCGCATTGTATGGGTGTGTGTTACATTACATTCACTAGTAGGAGTGAGAAAAACATCACGGGGTGGTGCGCATTGTATGGGTGTGTGTTACATTACTTTCACTAGTAGGAATGAGAAAAACATCACGGGGTGGTGCGCATTGTATGGGTGTGTGTTACATTACATTCACTAGTAGGACTGAGAAAAACATCACGGGGTGGTGCGCATTGTATTGGAGTGTGTTACATTAGATTCACTAGTAGGAGTGAGAAAAACATCACGGGTTGGTGCGCATTGTATGGGTGTGTGTTACATTAGATTCAGTAGTAGGAGTGAGAAAAACATCACGGTGTGGTGCGCATTGTATGGGTGTGTGTTACATTACATTCACTAGTAGGAGTGAGAAAAACATCATGGGGAGGTGCGCATTGTATGGGTGTGTCTTACATTAGATTCACTAGTAGGAGTGAGAAAAACATCACGGGGTGGTGCGCATTGTATGGGTGTGTGTTACATTAGATTCACTAGTAGGAGAGAGAAAATCATCACGGGGTGGTGCGCATTGTATGGGTGTGTGTTACATTAGATTCACTAGTAGGAGTGAGAAAAACATCACGGGGTGGTGCGCATTGTATGGGTGTGTGTTAGATTAGATTCACTAGTAGGAGTGAGAAAAACATCACGGGGTGGTGCGCATTGTATGGCTGTGTGTTACATTACATTCACTAGTAGGAGTGAGAAAAACATCACGGGGTGGTTCGCATTGTATGGCTGTGTGTTACATTAGATTCACTAGTAGCAGTGAGAAAAACATCACGGGGTGGTGCGCATTGTATGGCTGTGTGTTACATTAGATTCACTAGTAGCAGTGAGAAAAACATCACGGGGTGGTGCGCATTGTATGGGTGTGTGTTACATTACATTCACTAGTAGGAGTGAGAAAAACATCACGGGTTGGTGCGCATTGTATGGGTGTGTGTTACATTACATTCACTAGTAGGAGTGAGAAAAACATCACGGGGTGGTGCGCATTGTATGGGTGTGTGTTACATTACATTCACTAGTAGGAGTGAGAAAAACATCACGGGGTGGTGCGCATTGTATGGGAGTGTGTTACATTACATTCACTAGTAGGAGTGAGAAAAACATCACGGGGTGGTGCGCATTGTATGGGTGTGTTTTACATTAGATTCACTAGTAGGAGTGAGAAAAACACAACGGGGTGGTGCGCATTGTATGGGTGTGTGTTACATTAGATTCACTAGTAGGAGTGAGAAAAACATCACGGGGTGGTGCGCATTGTATGGGTGTGTGTTACATTAGATTCACTAGTAGGAGTGAGAAAAACATCACGGGGAGGTGCGCATTGTATGGGTGTGTCTTACATTAGATTCACTAGTAGGAGTGAGAAAAACATCACGGGGTGGTGCGCATTGTATGGGTGTGTGTCACATTAGATTCACTAGTAGGAATGAGAAAAACATCACGGGGTGGTGCGCATTGTATGGGTGTGTGTTACATTACTTTCACTAGTAGGAGTGAGAAAATCATCACGGGGTGGTGCGCATTGTATGGGTGTGTGTTACATTAGATTCACTAGTAGGAGTGAGAAAAACATCACAGGGTGGTGCGCATTGTATGGGTGTGTGTTACATTACATTCACTAGTAGGAGTGAGAAAAACATCACGGGGTGGTGCGCATTGTATGGGTGTGTGTTACATTACATTCACTAGTAGGAGTGAGAAAAACATCACGGGGTGGTGCGCCTTGTATGGGTGTGTGTTACATTAGATTCACTAGTAGCAGTGAGAAAAACATCACGGGGTGGTGCGCATTGTATGGGTGTGTGTTACATTAGATTCACTAGTAGGAGTGAGAAAAACATCACGGGGTGGTGCGCATTGTATGGGTGTGTGTTACATTAGATTCACTAGAAGCAGTGAGAAAAACATCACGGGGTGGTGCGCATTGTATGGGTGTGTGTTACATTAGATTCACTAGTAGGAGTGAGAAAAACATCACGGGGTGGTGCGCATTGTATGGGTGTGTGTTACATTAGATTCACTAGTAGGAGTGAGAAAAACATCACGGGGTGGTGCGCATTGTATGGGTGTGTGTTACATTAGATTCACTAGTAGGAGTGAGAAAAACATCACGGGGAGGTGCGCATTGTATGGGTGTGTCTTACATTAGATTCACTAGTAGGAGTGAGAAAAACATCACGGGGTGGTGCGCATTGTATGGGTGTGTGTTACATTAGATTCACTAGTAGGAGTGAGAAAAACATCACGGGGTGGTGCGCCTTGTATGGGTGTGTGTTACATTAGATTCACTAGTAGCAGAGAGAAAAACATCACGGGGTGGTGCGCATTGTATGGGTGTGTGTTACATTAGATTCACTAGTAGCAGTGAGAAAAACATCACGGGGTGGTGCGCATTGTATGGGTGTGTGTTACATTAGATTCACTAGTAGCAGTGAGAAAAACATCACGGGGTGGTGCGCATTGTATGGGTGTGTGTTACATTACATTCACTAGTAGGAGTGAGAAAAACATCACGGGTTGGTGCGCATTGTATGGGTGTGTGTTACATTACATTCACTAGTAGGAGTGAGAAAAACATCACGGGGTGGTGCACATTGTATGGGTGTGTGTTACATTACATTCACTAGTAGGAGTGAGAAAAACATCACGGGGTGGTGCGCATTGTATGGGAGTGTGTTACATTACATTCACTAGTAGGAGTGAGAAAAACATCACGGGGTGGTGCGCATTGTATGGGTGTGTTTTACATTAGATTCACTAGTAGGAGTGAGAAAAACATCACGGGGTGGTGCGCATTGTATGGGTGTGTGTTACATTAGATTCACTAGTAGGAGTGAGAAAAACATCACGGGGTGGTGCGCATTGTATGGGTGTGTGTTACATTAGATTCACTAGTAGGAGTGAGAAAAACATCACGGGGAGGTGCGCATTGTATGGGTGTGTCTTACATTAGATTCACTAGTAGGAGTGAGAAAAACATCACGGGGTGGTGCGCATTGTATGGGTGTGTGTTACATTAGATTCACTAGTAGGAGTGAGAAAAACATCACGGGGTGGTGCGCATTGTATGGGTGTGTGTTACATTAGATTCACTACTAGGAGTGAGAAAAACATCACGGGGTGGTGCGCATTGTATGGGTGTGTGTTACATTAGATTCACTAGTAGGAGTGAGAAAAACATCACGGGGTGGTGCGCATTGTATGGGTGTGTGTTACATTTCATTCACTAGTAGGAGTGAGAAAAACATCACGGGGTGGTGCGCATTGTATGGGTGTGTGTTACATTACATTCACTAGTAGGAGTGAGAAAAACATCACGGGGTGGTGCGCATTGTATGGGTGTGTGTTACATTACTTTCACTAGTAGGAATGAGAAAAACATCACGGGGTGGTGCGCATTGTATGGGTGTGTGTTACATTACATTCACTAGTAGGACTGAGAAAAACATCACGGGGTGGTGCGCATTGTATTGGAGTGTGTTACATTAGATTCACTAGTAGGAGTGAGAAAAACATCACGGGTTGGTGCGCATTGTATGGGTGTGTGTTACATTAGATTCAGTAGTAGGAGTGAGAAAAACATCACGGTGTGGTGCGCATTGTATGGGTGTGTGTTACATTACATTCACTAGTAGGAGTGAGAAAAACATCATGGGGAGGTGCGCATTGTATGGGTGTGTCTTACATTAGATTCACTAGTAGGAGTGAGAAAAACATCACGGGGTGGTGCGCATTGTATGGGTGTGTGTTACATTAGATTCACTAGTAGGAGAGAGAAAATCATCACGGGGTGGTGCGCATTGTATGGGTGTGTGTTACATTAGATTCACTAGTAGGAGTGAGAAAAACATCACGGGGTGGTGCGCATTGTATGGGTGTGTGTTAGATTAGATTCACTAGTAGGAGTGAGAAAAACATCACGGGGTGGTGCGCATTGTATGGCTGTGTGTTACATTACATTCACTAGTAGGAGTGAGAAAAACATCACGGGGTGGTTCGCATTGTATGGCTGTGTGTTACATTAGATTCACTAGTAGCAGTGAGAAAAACATCACGGGGTGGTGCGCATTGTATGGCTGTGTGTTACATTAGATTCACTAGTAGCAGTGAGAAAAACATCACGGGGTGGTGCGCATTGTATGGGTGTGTGTTACATTACATTCACTAGTAGGAGTGAGAAAAACATCACGGGTTGGTGCGCATTGTATGGGTGTGTGTTACATTACATTCACTAGTAGGAGTGAGAAAAACATCACGGGGTGGTGCGCATTGTATGGGTGTGTGTTACATTACATTCACTAGTAGGAGTGAGAAAAACATCACGGGGTGGTGCGCATTGTATGGGAGTGTGTTACATTACATTCACTAGTAGGAGTGAGAAAAACATCACGGGGTGGTGCGCATTGTATGGGTGTGTTTTACATTAGATTCACTAGTAGGAGTGAGAAAAACACAACGGGGTGGTGCGCATTGTATGGGTGTGTGTTACATTAGATTCACTAGTAGGAGTGAGAAAAACATCACGGGGTGGTGCGCATTGTATGGGTGTGTGTTACATTAGATTCACTAGTAGGAGTGAGAAAAACATCACGGGGAGGTGCGCATTGTATGGGTGTGTCTTACATTAGATTCACTAGTAGGAGTGAGAAAAACATCACGGGGTGGTGCGCATTGTATGGGTGTGTGTTACATTAGATTCACTAGTAGGAGTGAGAAAAACATCACGGGGTGGTGCGCATTGTATGGGTGTGTGTTACATTAGATTCACTACTAGGAGTGAGAAAAACATCACGGGGTGGTGCGCATTGTATGGGTGTGTGTTACATTAGATTCACTAGTAGGAGTGAGAAAAACATCACGGGGTGGTGCGCATTGTATGGGTGTGTGTTACATTTCATTCACTAGTAGGAGTGAGAAAAACATCACGGGGTGGTGCGCATTGTATGGGTGTGTGTTACATTACATTCACTAGTAGGAGTGAGAAAAACATCACGGGGTGGTGCGCATTGTATGGGTGTGTGTTACATTACTTTCACTAGTAGGAGTGAGAAAATCATCACGGGGTGGTGCGCATTGTATGGGTGTGTGTTACGTTACATTCACTAGTAGGAGTGAGAAAAACATCACGGGGTGGTGCGCATTGTATGGGTGTGTGTTACATTACATTCACTAGTAGGAGTGAGAAAAACATCACGGGGTGGTGCGCATTGTATGGGTGTGTGTTACATTACATTCACTAGTAGGAGTGAGAAAAACATCACGGGGTGGTGCGCCTTGTATGGGTGTGTGTTACATTAGATTCCCTAGTAGCAGTGAGAAAAACATCACGGGGTGGTGCGCCTTGTATGGGTGTGTGTTACATTAGATTCACTAGTAGGAGTGAGAAAAACATCACGGGGTGTTGCGCATTGTATGGGTGTGTGTTACATTAGATTCACTAGTAGCAGTGAGAAAAACATCACGGGGTGGTGCGCATTGTATGGGTGTGTGTTACATTACATTCACTAGTAGGACTGAGAAAAACATCACGCGGTGGTGCGCATTGTATTGGAGTGTGTTACATTACATTCACTAGTAGGAGTGAGAAAAACATCACGGGGTGGTGCGCATTGTATGGGTGTGTGTTACATTAGATTCACTAGTAGGAGTGAAACAAACATCACGGGGTGGTGCGCATGGTATGGGTGTGTGTTACATTAGATTCACTAGTAGGAGTGAGAAAAACATCATGGTGTGGTGCGCATTGTATGGGTGTGTGTTACATTACATTCACTAGTAGGAGTGAGAAAAACATCACTGGGAGGTGCGCATTGTATGGGTGTGTCTTACATTAGATTCACTATTAGGAGTGAGAAAAACATCACGGGGTGGTGCGCCTTGTATGGGTGTGTGTTACATTAGATTCACTAGTAGGAGTGAGAAAAACATCACGGGGTGGTGCGCCTTGTATGGGTGTGTGTTACATTAGATTCACTAGTAGGAGTGAGAAAAACATCATGGGGTGGTGCGCCTTGTATGGGTGTGTGTTACATTAGATTCACTAGTAGGAGTGAGAAAAACATCACGGGGTGGTGCGCATTGTATGGGTGTGTGTTAAATTACATTCACTAGTAGGAGTGAGAAAAATATCACGGGGTGGTGCGCATTGTATGGGTGTGTGTTACATTACATTCACTAGTAGGACTGAGAAAAACATCACGGGGTGGTGCGCATTGTATTGGAGTGTGTTACATTACATTCACTAGTAGGAGTGAGAAAAACATCACGGGGTGGTGCGCATTGTATGGGTGTGTGTTACATTAGATTCACTAGTAGGAGTGAGAAAAACATCACGGGGTGGTGCGCATTGTATGGGTGTGTGTTACATTAGATTCAGTAGTAGGAGTGAGAAAAACATCACGGTGTGGTGCGCATTGTATGGGTGTGTGTTACATTACATTCACTAGTAGGAGTGAGAAAAACATCACGGGGAGGTGCGCATTGTATGGGTGTGTCTTACATTAGATTCACTAGTAGGAGTGAGAAAAACATCACGGGGTGGTGCGCATTGTATGGGTGTGTGTTACATTAGATTCACTAGTAGGAGAGAGAAAATCATCACGGGGTGGTGCGCATTGTATGGGTGTGTGTTACATTAGATTCACTAGTAGGAGTGAGAAAAACATCACGGGGTGGTGCGCATTGTATGGGTGTGTGTTAGATTAGATTCACTAGTAGGAGTGAGAAAAACATCACGGGGTGGTGCGCATTGTATGGCTGTGTGTTACATTACATTCACTAGTAGGAGTGAGAAAAACATCACGGGGTGGTTCGCATTGTATGGCTGTGTGTTACATTAGATTCACTAGTAGCAGTGAGAAAAACATCACGGGGTGGTGCGCATTGTATGGCTGTGTGTTACATTTCATTCACTAGTAGGAGTGAGAAAAACATCACGGGGTGGTGCGCATTGTATGGGTGTGTGTTACATTACATTCACTAGTAGGAGTGAGAAAAACATCACGGGGTGGTGCGCATTGTATGGGTGTGTGTTACATTACTTTCACTAGTAGGAGTGAGAAAATCATCACGGGGTGGTGCGCATTGTATGGGTGTGTGTTACATTACATTCACTAGTAGGAGTGAGAAAAACATCACGGGGTGGTGCGCATTGTATGGGTGTGTGTTACATTAGATTCACTAGTAGGAGTGAAACAAACATCACGGGGTGGTGCGCATGGTATGGGTGTGTGTTACATTAGATTCAGTAGTAGGAGTGAGAAAAACATCATGGTGTGGTGCGCATTGTATGGGTGTGTGTTACATTACATTCACTAGTAGGAGTGAGAAAAACATCACGGGGAGGTGCGCATTGTATGGGTGTGTCTTACATTAGATTCACTATTAGGAGTGAGAAAAACATCACGGGGTGGTGCGCCTTGTATGGGTGTGTGTTACATTAGATTCACTAGTAGGAGTGAGAAAAACATCACGGGGTGGTGCGCCTTGTATGGGTGTGTGTTACATTAGATTCACTAGTAGGAGTGAGAAAAACATCACGGGGTGGTGCGCATTGTATGGGTGTGTGTTAAATTAGATTCACTAGTAGGAGTGAGAAAAACATCACGGGGTGCTGCGCATTGTATGGGTGTGTGTTACATTACATTCACTATTAGGACTGAGAAAAACATCACGGGGTGGTGCGCATTGTATTGGAGTGTGTTACATTACATTCACTAGTAGGAGTGAGAAAAACATCACGGGGTGGTGCGCATTGTATGGGTGTGTGTTACATTAGATTCACTAGTAGGAGTGAGAAAAACATCACGGGGTGGTGCGCATTGTATGGGTGTGTGTTACATTAGATTCAGTAGTGGGAGTGAGAAAAACATCACGGTGTGGTGCGCATTGTATGGGTGTGTGTTACATTACATTCACTAGTAGGAGTGAGAAAAACATCACGGGGAGGTGCGCATTGTATGGGTGTGTCTTACATTAGATTCACTAGTAGGAGTGAGAAAAACATCACGGGGTGGTGCGCATTGTATGGGTGTGTGTTACATTAGATTAACTAGTAGGAGTGAGAAAAACATCACGGGGTGGTGCGCATTGTATGGGTGTGTGTTACATTAGATTCACTAGTAGGAGAGAGAAAATCATCACGGGGTGGTGCGCATTGTATGGGTGTGTGTTACATTAGATTCACTAGTAGGAGTGAGAAAAACATCACGGGGTGGTGCGCATTGTATGGGTGTGTGTTACATTAGATTCACTAGTAGGAGTGAGAAAAACATCACGGGGTGGTGCGCATTGTATGGGTGTGTGTTACATTACATTCACTAGTACGAGTGAGAAAAACATCACGGGGTGGTGCGCATTGTATGGGTGTGTGTTACATTACATTCACTAGTAGGAGTGAGAAAAACATCACGGGGTGGAGCGCATTGTATGGGTGTGTGTTACATTAGATGCACTAGTAGGAGTGAGAAGAACATCACGGGGCGGTGCGCATTGTATGGGTGTGTGTTACATTAGATGCACTAGTAGGAGTGAGAAAAACATCACGGGGTGGTGCGCATTGTATGGGTGTGTGTTACATTACATTCACTAGTAGCAGTGAGAAAAACATCACGCGGTAGTGCGCATTGTATGGGTGTGTGTTACATTACATTCACTAGTAGCAGTGAGAAAAACATCACGGGGTGGTGCGCATTGTATGGGTGTGTGTTACATTAGATTCACTAGTAGCAGTGAGAAAAACATCACGGGGTGGTACGCATTGTATGGGTGTGTGTTACATTACATTCACTAGTAGCAGTGAGAAAAACATCACGTGGTGGTGCGCATTGCATGGGTGTGTGTTACATTAGATTCACTAGTAGCAGTGAGAAAAACATCACGGGGTGGTGCGCATTGTATGGCTGTGTGTTACATTTGATTCACTAGTAGCAGAGAGAAAAACATCACGGGGTGGTGCGCATTGTATGGCTGTGTGTTACATTAGGTTCACTAGTAGCAGTGAGAAAAACATCACGGGGTGGTGCGCATTGTATGGGTGTGTGTTACATTACATTCACTAGTAGGAGTGAGAAAAACATCACGGGTTGGTGCGCATTGTATAGGTGTGTGTTACATTACATTCACTAGTAGGAGTGAGAAAAACATCACGGGGTGGTGCGCATTGTATGGGTGTGTGTTACATTAGATTCACTAGTAGGAGTGAGAAAAACATCACGGGGTGGTGCGCATTGTATGGGAGTGTGTTACATTACATTCACTAGTAGGAGTGAGAAAAACATCACGGGGTGGTGCGCATTGTATGGGTGTGTGTTACATTAGATTCACTAGTAGCAGTGAGAAAAACATCACGTGGTGGTGCGCCTTGTATGGGTGTGTGTTACATTAGATTCACTAGTAGCAGTGAGAAAAACATCACGGTGTGGTGCGCCTTGTATGGGTGTGTGTCACATTACATTCACTAGTAGGAGTGAGAAAAACATCACGGGGTGGTGCGCTTTGTATGGGTGTGTGTCACATTACATTCACTAGTAGGAGTGAGAAAAACATCACGGGGTGGTGCGCATTGTATGGGAGTGTGTTACATTACATTCACTAGTAGGAGTGAGAAAAACATCACGGGGTGGTGCGCATTGTATGGGAGTGTGTTACATTACATTCACTAGTAGGAGTGAGAAAAACATCACGGGGTGGTGCGCATTGTATGGGTGTGTGTTACATTAGATTCACTAGTAGGAGTGAGAAAAACATCACGGGGTGGTGCGCATTGTATGGGTGTGTGTTACATTAGATTCACTAGTAGGAGTGAGAAAAACATCAAGGGGTGGTGCGCATTGTATGGGTGTGTGTTACATTAGATTCACTAGTAGGAGTGAGAAAAACATCACGGGGAGGTGCGCATTGTATGGGTGTGTCTTACATTAGATTCACTAGTAGGAGTGAGAAAAACATCACGGGGTGGTGCGCATTGTATGGGTGTGTGTTACATTAGATTCACTAGTAGGAGTGAGAAAAACCTCACGGGGTGGTGCGCATTGTATGGGTGTGTGTTACATTACATTCACTAGTAGGAGTGAGAAAAACATCACGGGGTGGTGCGCATTGTATGGGTGTGTGTTACATTACATTCACTAGTAGGAGTGAGAAAAACATCACGGGGTGGTGCGCATTGTATGGGTGTGTGTTACATTACATTCACTAGTAGGAGTGAGAAAAACATCACGGGGTGGTGCGCATTGTATGGGTGTGTGTTACATTACATTCACTAGTAGGAGTGAGAAAAACATCACGGGGTGGTGCGCATTGTATGGGTGTGTGTTACATTACTTTCACTAGTAGGAGTGAGAAAATCATCACGGGGTGGTGCGCATTGTATGGGTGTGTGTTACATTAGATTCACTAGTAGGAGTGAGAAAAACATCACAGGGTGGTGCGCATTGTATGGGTGTGTGTTACATTACATTCACTAGTAGGAGTGAGAAAAACATCACGGGGTGGTGCGCATTGTATGGGTGTGTGTTACATTACATTCACTAGTAGGAGTGAGAAAAACATCACGGGGTGGTGCGCCTTGTATGGGTGTGTGTTACATTAGATTCACTAGTAGCAGTGAGAAAAACATCACGGGGTGGTGCGCATTGTATGGGTGTGTGTTACATTAGATTCACTAGTAGGAGTGAGAAAAACATCACGGGGTGGTGCGCATTGTATGGGTGTGTGTTACATTAGATTCACTAGAAGCAGTGAGAAAAACATCACGGGGTGGTGCGCATTGTATGGGTGTGTGTTACATTAGATTCACTAGTAGGAGTGAGAAAAACATCACGGGGTGGTGCGCATTGTATGGGTGTGTGTTACATTAGATTCACTAGTAGGAGTGAGAAAAACATCACGGGGTGGTGCGCATTGTATGGGTGTGTGTTACATTAGATTCACTAGTAGGAGTGAGAAAAACATCACGGGGAGGTGCGCATTGTATGGGTGTGTCTTACATTAGATTCACTAGTAGGAGTGAGAAAAACATCACGGGGTGGTGCGCATTGTATGGGTGTGTGTTACATTAGATTCACTAGTAGGAGTGAGAAAAACATCACGGGGTGGTGCGCCTTGTATGGGTGTGTGTTACATTAGATTCACTAGTAGCAGAGAGAAAAACATCACGGGGTGGTGCGCATTGTATGGGTGTGTGTTACATTAGATTCACTAGTAGCAGTGAGAAAAACATCACGGGGTGGTGCGCATTGTATGGGTGTGTGTTACATTAGATTCACTAGTAGCAGTGAGAAAAACATCACGGGGTGGTGCGCATTGTATGGGTGTGTGTTACATTACATTCACTAGTAGGACTGAGAAAAACATCACGGGGTGGTGCGCATTTTATTGGAGTGTGTTACATTACATTCACTAGTAGGAGTGAGAAAAACATCACGGGGTGGTGCGCATTGTATGGGTGTGTGTTACATTAGATTCACTAGTAGGAGTGAGAAAAACATCACGGGGTGGTGCGCATTGTATGGCTGTGTGTTACATTAGATTCAGTAGTAGGAGTGAGAAAAACATCACGGTGTGGTGCGCATTGTATGGGTGTGTGTTACATTACATTCACTAGTAGGAGTGAGAAAAACATCACGGGGAGGTGCGCATTGTATGGGTGTGTCTTACATTAGATTCACTAGTAGGAGTGAGAAAAACATCTCGGGGTGGTGCGCCTTGTATGGGTGTGTGTCACATTACATTCACTACTAGGAGTGAGAAAAACATCACGGGGAGGTGCGCATTGTATGGGTGTGTGTTACATTACATTCACTAGTAGGAGTGAGAAAAACATCACGGGGAGGTGCGCCTTGTATGGGTGTGTGTTACATTAGATTCACTAGTAGGAGTGAGAAAAACATCACGGGGTGGTGCGCCTTGTATGGGTGTGTGTTACATTAGATTCACTAGTAGGAGTGAGAAAAACATCACGGGGTGGTGCGCATTGTATGGGTGTGTGTTACATTACATTCACTAGTAGGAGTGAGAAAAACATCACGGGGTGGTGCACATTGTATGGGTGTGTGTTACATTACATTCACTAGTAGGACTGAGAAAAACATCACGGGGTGGTGCGCATTGTATTGGAGTGTGTTACATTACATTCACTAGTATGAGTGAGAAAACATCACGGGTTGGTGCGCATTGTATGGGTGTGTGTTACATTAGATTCACTAGTAGGAGTGAGAAAAACATCACGGGGTGGTGCGCATTGTATGGGTGTGTGTTACATTAGATTCACTAGTAGCAGTGAGAAAAACATCACGTGGTGGTGCGCCTTGTATGGGTGTGTGTTACATTAGATTCACTAGTAGCAGTGAGAAAAACATCACGGTGTGGTGCGCCTTGTATGGGTGTGTGTCACATTACATTCACTAGTAGGAGTGAGAAAAACATCACGGGGTGGTGCGCTTTGTATGGGTGTGTGTCACATTACATTCACTAGTAGGAGTGAGAAAAACATCACGGGGTGGTGCGCATTGTATGGGAGTGTGTTACATTACATTCACTAGTAGGAGTGAGAAAAACATCACGGGGTGGTGCGCATTGTATGGGAGTGTGTTACATTACATTCACTAGTAGGAGTGAGAAAAACATCACGGGGTGGTGCGCATTGTATGGGTGTGTGTTACATTAGATTCACTAGTAGGAGTGAGAAAAACATCACGGGGTGGTGCGCATTGTATGGGTGTGTGTTACATTAGATTCACTAGTAGGAGTGAGAAAAACATCAAGGGGTGGTGCGCATTGTATGGGTGTGTGTTACATTAGATTCACTAGTAGGAGTGAGAAAAACATCACGGGGAGGTGCGCATTGTATGGGTGTGTCTTACATTAGATTCACTAGTAGGAGTGAGAAAAACATCACGGGGTGGTGCGCATTGTATGGGTGTGTGTTACATTAGATTCACTAGTAGGAGTGAGAAAAACCTCACGGGGTGGTGCGCATTGTATGGGTGTGTGTTACATTACATTCACTAGTAGGAGTGAGAAAAACATCACGGGGTGGTGCGCATTGTATGGGTGTGTGTTACATTACATTCACTAGTAGGAGTGAGAAAAACATCACGGGGTGGTGCGCATTGTATGGGTGTGTGTTACATTACATTCACTAGTAGGAGTGAGAAAAACATCACGGGGTGGTGCGCATTGTATGGGTGTGTGTTACATTACATTCACTAGTAGGAGTGAGAAAAACATCACGGGGTGGTGCGCATTGTATGGGTGTGTGTTACATTACTTTCACTAGTAGGAGTGAGAAAATCATCACGGGGTGGTGCGCATTGTATGGGTGTGTGTTACATTAGATTCACTAGTAGGAGTGAGAAAAACATCACAGGGTGGTGCGCATTGTATGGGTGTGTGTTACATTACATTCACTAGTAGGAGTGAGAAAAACATCACGGGGTGGTGCGCATTGTATGGGTGTGTGTTACATTACATTCACTAGTAGGAGTGAGAAAAACATCACGGGGTGGTGCGCCTTGTATGGGTGTGTGTTACATTAGATTCACTAGTAGCAGTGAGAAAAACATCACGGGGTGGTGCGCATTGTATGGGTGTGTGTTACATTAGATTCACTAGTAGGAGTGAGAAAAACATCACGGGGTGGTGCGCATTGTATGGGTGTGTGTTACATTAGATTCACTAGAAGCAGTGAGAAAAACATCACGGGGTGGTGCGCATTGTATGGGTGTGTGTTACATTAGATTCACTAGTAGGAGTGAGAAAAACATCACGGGGTGGTGCGCATTGTATGGGTGTGTGTTACATTAGATTCACTAGTAGGAGTGAGAAAAACATCACGGGGTGGTGCGCATTGTATGGGTGTGTGTTACATTAGATTCACTAGTAGGAGTGAGAAAAACATCACGGGGAGGTGCGCATTGTATGGGTGTGTCTTACATTAGATTCACTAGTAGGAGTGAGAAAAACATCACGGGGTGGTGCGCATTGTATGGGTGTGTGTTACATTAGATTCACTAGTAGGAGTGAGAAAAACATCACGGGGTGGTGCGCCTTGTATGGGTGTGTGTTACATTAGATTCACTAGTAGCAGAGAGAAAAACATCACGGGGTGGTGCGCATTGTATGGGTGTGTGTTACATTAGATTCACTAGTAGCAGTGAGAAAAACATCACGGGGTGGTGCGCATTGTATGGGTGTGTGTTACATTAGATTCACTAGTAGCAGTGAGAAAAACATCACGGGGTGGTGCGCATTGTATGGGTGTGTGTTACATTACATTCACTAGTAGGACTGAGAAAAACATCACGGGGTGGTGCGCATTTTATTGGAGTGTGTTACATTACATTCACTAGTAGGAGTGAGAAAAACATCACGGGGTGGTGCGCATTGTATGGGTGTGTGTTACATTAGATTCACTAGTAGGAGTGAGAAAAACATCACGGGGTGGTGCGCATTGTATGGCTGTGTGTTACATTAGATTCAGTAGTAGGAGTGAGAAAAACATCACGGTGTGGTGCGCATTGTATGGGTGTGTGTTACATTACATTCACTAGTAGGAGTGAGAAAAACATCACGGGGAGGTGCGCATTGTATGGGTGTGTCTTACATTAGATTCACTAGTAGGAGTGAGAAAAACATCTCGGGGTGGTGCGCCTTGTATGGGTGTGTGTCACATTACATTCACTACTAGGAGTGAGAAAAACATCACGGGGAGGTGCGCATTGTATGGGTGTGTGTTACATTACATTCACTAGTAGGAGTGAGAAAAACATCACGGGGAGGTGCGCCTTGTATGGGTGTGTGTTACATTAGATTCACTAGTAGGAGTGAGAAAAACATCACGGGGTGGTGCGCCTTGTATGGGTGTGTGTTACATTAGATTCACTAGTAGGAGTGAGAAAAACATCACGGGGTGGTGCGCATTGTATGGGTGTGTGTTACATTACATTCACTAGTAGGAGTGAGAAAAACATCACGGGGTGGTGCACATTGTATGGGTGTGTGTTACATTACATTCACTAGTAGGACTGAGAAAAACATCACGGGGTGGTGCGCATTGTATTGGAGTGTGTTACATTACATTCACTAGTATGAGTGAGAAAACATCACGGGTTGGTGCGCATTGTATGGGTGTGTGTTACATTAGATTCACTAGTAGGAGTGAGAAAAACATCACGGGGTGGTGCGCATTGTATGGGTGTGTGTTACATTAGATTCAGTAGTAGGAGTGAGAAAAACATCACGGTGTGGTGCGCATTGTATGGGTGTGTGTTACATTACATTCACTAGTAGGAGTGAGAAAAACATCACGGGGAGGTGCGCATTGTATGGGTGTGTCTTACATTAGATTCACTAGTAGGAGTGAGAAAAACATCACGGGGTGGTGCGCATTTTATGGGTGTGTGTTACATTAGATTCACTAGTAGGAGTGAGAAAAACATCACGGGGTGGTGCGCATTGTATGGGTGTGTGTTACATTAGATTCACTAGTAGGAGAGAGAAAATCATCACGGGGTGGTGCGCATTGTATGGGTGTGTGTTACATTAGATTCACTAGTAGGAGTGAGAAAAACATCACGGGGTGGTGCGCATTGTATGGGTGTGTGTTAGATTAGATTCACTAGTAGGAGTGAGAAAAACATCACGGGGTGGTGCGCATTGTATGGCTGTGTGTTACATTACATTCACTAGTAGGAGTGAGAAAAACATCACGGGGTGGTTCGCATTGTATGGCTGTGTGTTACATTAGATTCACTAGTAGCAGTGAGAAAAACATCACGGGGTGGTGCGCATTGTATGGCTGTGTGTTACATTAGATTCACTAGTAGCAGTGAGAAAAACATCACGGGGTGGTGCGCATTGTATGGGTGTGTGTTACATTACATTCACTAGTAGGAGTGAGAAAAACATCACGGGTTGGTGCGCATTGTATGGGTGTGTGTTACATTACATTCACTAGTAGGAGTGAGAAAAACATCACGGGGTGGTGCGCATTGTATGGGTGTGTGTTACATTACATTCACTAGTAGGAGTGAGAAAAACATCACGGGGTGGTGCGCATTGTATGGGAGTGTGTTACATTACATTCACTAGTAGGAGTGAGAAAAACATCACGGGGTGGTGCGCATTGTATGGGTGTGTGTTACATTAGATTCACTAGTAGGAGTGAGAAAAACATCACGGGGTGGTGCGCATTGTATGGGTGTGTGTTACATTAGATTCACTATTAGGAGTGAGAAAAACATCACGGGGTGGTGCGCATTGTATGGGTGTGTGTTACATTAGATTCACTAGTAGGAGTGAGAAAAACATCACGGGGAGGTGCGCATTGTATGGGTGTGTCTTACATTAGATTCACTAGTAGGAGTGAGAAAAACATCACGGGGTGGTGCGCATTGTATGGGTGTGTGTTACATTAGATTCACTACTAGGAGTGAGAAAAACATCACGGGGTGGTGCGCATTGTATGGGTGTGTGTTACATTACATTCACTAGTAGGAGTGAGAAAAACATCACGGGGAGGTGCGCCTTGTATGGGTGTGTGTTACATTAGATTCACTAGTAGGAGTGAGAAAAACATCACGGGGTGGTGCGCCTTGTATGGGTGTGTGTTACATTAGATTCACTAGTAGGAGTGAGAAAAACATCACGGGGTGGTGCGCATTGTATGGGTGTGTGTTACATTACATTCACTAGTAGGAGTGAGAAAAACATCACGGGGTGGTGCGCATTGTATGGGTGTGTGTTACATTACGTTCACTAGTAGGACTGAGAAAAACATCACGGGGTGGTGCGCATTGTATTGGAGTGTGTTACATTACATTCACTAGTAGGAGTGAGAAAAACATCACGGGTTGGTGCGCATTGTATGGGTGTGTGTTACATTAGATTCACTAGTAGGAGTGAGAAAAACATCACGGGGTGGTGCGCATTGTATGGGTGTGTGTTACATTAGATTCAGTAGTAGGAGTGAGAAAAACATCACGGTGTGGTGCGCATTGTATGGGTGTGTGTTACATTACATTCACTAGTAGGAGTGAGAAAAACATCACGGGGAGGTGCGCATTGTATGGGTGTGTCTTACATTAGATTCACTAGTAGGAGTGAGAAAAACATCACGGGGTGGTGCGCATTTTATGGGTGTGTGTTACATTAGATTCACTAGTAGGAGTGAGAAAAACATCACGGGGTGGTGCGCATTGTATGTGTGTGTGTTACATTAGATTCACTAGTAGGAGAGAGAAAATCATCACGGGGTGGTGCGCATTGTATGGGTGTGTGTTACATTAGATTCACTAGTAGGAGTGAGAAAAACATCACGGGGTGGTGCGCATTGTATGGGTGTGTGTTAGATTAGATTCACTAGTAGCAGTGAGAAAAACATCACGGGGTGGTGCGCATTGTATGGCTGTGTGTTACATTACATTCACTAGTAGGAGTGAGAAAAACATCACGGGGTGGTTCGCATTGTATGGCTGTGTGTTACATTAGATTCACTAGTAGCAGTGAGAAAAACATCACGGGGTGGTGCGCATTGTATGGCTGTGTGTTACATTAGATACACTAGTAGCAGTGAGAAAAACATCACGGGGTGGTGCGCATTGTATGGTTGTGTGTTACATTACATTCACTAGTAGGAGTGAGAAAAACATCACGGGGTGGTGCGCATTGTATGGGTGTGTGTTACATTACATTCACTAGTAGGAGTGAGAAAAACATCACGGGGTGGTGCGCATTGTATGGGTGTGTGTTACATTACATTCACTAGTAGGAGTGAGAAAAACATCACGGGGTGGTGCGCATTGTATGGGTGTGTGTTACATTACTTTCACTAGTAGGAGTGAGAAAATCATCACGGGGTGGTGCGCATTGTATGGGTGTGTGTTACGTTACATTCACTAGTAGGAGTGAGAAAAACATCACGGGGTGGTGCGCATTGTATGGGTGTGTGTTACATTACATTCACTAGTAGGAGTGAGAAAAACATCACGGGGTGGTGCGCAGTGTATGGGTGTGTGTTACATTACATTCACTAGTAGGAGTGAGAAAAACATCACGGGGTGGTGCGCCTTGTATGGGTGTGTGTTACATTAGATTCCCTAGTAGCAGTGAGAAAAACATCACGGGGTGGTGCGCCTTGTATGGGTGTGTGTTACATTAGATTCACTAGTAGGAGTGAGAAAAACATCACGGGGTGGTGCGCATTGTATGGGTGTGTGTTACATTAGATTCACTAGTAGCAGTGAGAAAAACATCACGGGGTGGTGCGCATTGTATGGGTGTGTGTTACATTACATTCACTAGTAGGACTGAGAAAAACATCACGCGGTGGTGCGCATTGTATTGGAGTGTGTTACATTACATTCACTAGTAGGAGTGAGAAAACATCACGGGGTGGTGCGCATTGTATGGGTGTGTGTTACATTAGATTCACTAGTAGGAGTGAGAAAAACATCACGGGGTGGTGCGCATGGTATGGGTGTGTGTTACTTTAGATTCAGTAGTAGGAGTGAGAAAACATCACGGTGTGGTGCGCATTGTATGGGTGTGTGTTACATTACATTCACTAGTAGGAGTGAGAAAAACATCACGGGGAGGTGCGCATTGTATGGGTGTGTCTTACATTAGATTCACTAGTAGGAGTGAGAAAAACATCACGGGGTGGTGCGCCTTGTATGGGTGTGTGTTACATTAGATTCACTAGTAGGAGTGAGAAAAACATCACGGGGTGGTGCGCCTTGTATGGGTGTGTGTTACTTTAGATTCACTAGTAGGAGTGAGAAAAACATCACGGGGTGGTGCGCATTGTATGGGTGTGTGTTACATTAGATTCACTAGTAGGAGTGAGAAAAACATCACGGGGTGGTGCGCATTGTATGGGTGTGTGTTACATTACATTCACTATTAGGACTGAGAAAAACATCACGGGGTGGTGCGCATTGTATTGGAGTGTGTTACATTACATTCACTAGTAGGAGTGAGAAAAACATCACGGGGTGGTGCGCATTGTATGGGTGTGTGTTACATTAGATTCACTAGTAGGAGTGAGAAAAACATCACGGGGTGGTGCGCATTGTATGGGTGTGTGTTACATTAGATTCAGTAGTGGGAGTGAGAAAAACATCACGGTGTGGTGCGCATTGTATGGGTGTGTGTTACATTACATTCACTAGTAGGAGTGAGAAAAACATCACGGGGAGGTGCGCATTGTATGGGTGTGTCTTACATTAGATTCACTAGTAGGAGTGAGAAAAACATCACGGGGTGGTGCGCATTGTATGGGGGTGTGTTACATGACATTCACTAGTAGGAGTGAGAAAAACATCACGGGGTGGAGCGCATTGTATGGGTGTGTGTTACATTAGATGCACTAGTAGGAGTGAGAAAAACATCACGGGGTGGTGCGCATTGTATGGGTGTGTGTTACATTACATTCACTAGTAGCAGTGAGAAAAACATCACGGGGTGGTGCGCATTGTATGGGTGTGTGTTACATTACATTCACTAGTAGCAGTGAGAAAAACATCACGGGGTGGTGCGCATTGTATGGGTGTGTGTTACATTACATTCACTAGTAGGAGTGAGAAAAACATCACGGGGTGGTGCGCATTGTATGGGTGTGTGTTACATTACATTCACTAGTAGCAGTGAGAAAAACATCACGTGGTGGTGCGCATTGTATGGGTGTGTGTTACATTAGATTCACTAGTAGCAGTGAGAAAAACATCACGGGGTGGTGCGCATTGTATGGCTGTGTGTTACATTTGATTCACTAGTAGCAGAGAGAAAAACATCACGGGGTGGCGCGCATTGTATGGCTGTGTGTTACATTAGGTTCACTAGTAGCAGTGAGAAAAACATCACGGGGTGGTGCGCATTGTATGGGTGTGTGTTACATTACATTCACTAGTAGGAGTGAGAAAAACATCACGGGTTGGTGCGCATTGAATAGGTGTGTGTTACATTACATTCACTAGTAGGAGTGAGAAAAACATCACGGGGTGGTGCGCATTGTATGGGTGTGTGTTACATTAGATTCAAAAGTAGGAGTGAGAAAAACATCACGGGGTGGTGCGCATTGTATGGGAGTGTGTTACATTACATTCACTAGTAGGAGTGAGAAAAACATCACGGGGTGGTGCGCATTGTATGGGTGTGTGTTACATTAGATTCACTAGTAGCAGTGAGAAAAACATCACGGGGTGGTGCGCATTGTATGGGTGTGTGTTACATTAGATTCACTACTAGGAGTGAGAAAAACATCACGGGGTGGTGCGCATTGTATGGGTGTGTGTTACATTAGATTCACTAGTAGGAGTGAGAAAAACATCACGGGGAGGTGCGCATTGTATGGGTGTGTCTTACATTAGATTCACTAGTAGGAGTGAGAAAAACATCACGGGATGGTGCGCATTGTATGGGTGTGTGTTACATTAGATTCACTAGTAGGAGTGAGAAAAACATCACGGGGTGGTGCGCATTGTATGGGTGTGTGTTACAGTAGATTCACTAGTAGGAGTGAGAAAAACATCACGGGGTGGTGCGCATTGTATGGGTGTGTGTTACATTCACTAGTAGGAGTGAGAAAAACATCACCGGGTGGTGCGCATTGTATGGGTGTGTGTTACATTACATTCACTAGTAGGAGTGAGAAAAACATCACGGGGTGGTGCGCATTGTATGGGTGTGTGTTACATTACATTCACTACTAGGAGTGAGAAAAACATCACGGGGTGGTGCGCATTGTATGGGTGTGTGTTACATTCACTAGTAGGAGTGAGAAAAACATCACGGGGTGGTGCGCATTGTATGGGTGTGTGTTAGATTACATTCACTAGTAGCAGTGAGAAAAACATCACGGGGTTGTGCGCATTGTACGGGTGTGTGTTACATTACATTCACTAGTAGCAGTGAGAAAAACATCACGGGGTGGTGCGCATTGTATGGGTGTGTGTTGCATTACATTCACTAGTAGGAGTGAGACAAACATCACGGGGTGTTGCGCATTGTATGGGTGTGTGTTACATTACATTCACTAGTAGGAGTGAGAAAAACATCACGGGGTGGTGCGCATTGTATGGGTGTGTGTTGCATTACATTCACTAGTAGGTGTGAGAAAACCATCACGGGGTGGTGCGCATTGTATGGGTGTGTGTTGCATTACATTCACTAGTAGGAGTGAGAAAAACATCACGTGGTGGTGCGCATTGTATGGGTGTGTGTTACATTAGATTCACTCGTAGGAGTGAGAAAAACATCACGGGGTGGTGCGCATTGTATGGGTGTGTGTTACGTTAGATTCAGTAGTAGGAGTGAGAAAAACATCACGGTGTGGTGCGCATTGTATGGGTGTGTGTTACATTACATTCACTAGTAGGAGTGAGAAAAACATCACGGGGAGGTGCGCATTGTATGGGTGTGTCTTACATTAGATTCACTAGTAGGAGTGAGAAAAACATCACGGGGTGGTGCGCATTGTA
The DNA here is from genome assembly GCF_034190915.1 of Cavia porcellus. Taxonomy (NCBI): domain Eukaryota; kingdom Metazoa; phylum Chordata; class Mammalia; order Rodentia; family Caviidae; genus Cavia; species Cavia porcellus. Next base: position 3,155,919 of record NW_026947537.1, read on the forward strand.
TGGGTGTGTGTTACGTTAGATTCAGTAGTAGGAGTGAGAAAAACATCACGGTGTGGTGCGCATTGTATGGGTGTGTGTTACATTACATTCACTAGTAGGAGTGAGAAAAACATCACGGGGAGGTGCGCATTGTATGGGTGTGTCTTACGTTACATTCACTAGTAGGAGTGAGAAAAACATCACGGGGTGGTGCGCCTTGTATGGGTGTGTGTTACATTAGATTCACTAGTAGGAGTGAGAAAAACATCACGGGGTGGTGCGCCTGGTATGGGTGTGTGTTACATTAGATTCACTAGTAGGAGTGAGAAAAACATCACGGGGTGGTGCGCCTTGTATGGGTGTGTGTTACATTAGATTCACTAGTAGGAGGGAGAAAAACATCACGGGGTGGTGCGCATTGTATGGGTGTGTGTTACATTAGATTCACTAGTAGGAGTGAGAAAAACATCACGGGGTGGTGCGCATTGTATGGGTGTGTGTTACATTAGATTCACTAGTAGGAGTGAGAAAAACATCACGGGGTGGTGCGCATTGTATGGGTGTGTGTTACATTAGATTCACTAGTAGGAGGGAGAAAAACATCACGGCGTGGTGCGCATTGTATGGGTGTGTGTTACATTAGATTCACTAGTAGCAGTGAGAAAAACATCACGGGGTGGTGCGCATTGTATGGGTGTGTGTTACATTAGATTCACTAGTAGGAGTGAGAAAAACATCACGGGGTGGTGCGCATTGTATGGGTGTGTGTTACATTAGATTCTGTAGTAGGAGGGAGAAAAACATCACGGGGTGGTGCGCATTGTATGGGTGTGTGTTACATTAGATTCACTAGTAGCAGTGAGAAAAACATCACGGGGTGGTGCGCATTGTATGGGTGTGTGTTACATTAGATTCACTAGTAGGAGTGAGAAAAACATCACGGGGTGGTGCGCATTGTATGGTTGTGTGTTACATTACATTCACTAGTAGCAGTGAGAAAAACATCACGGGGTGGTGCGCATTGTATGGGTGTGTGTTACATTAGATTCACTAGTAGGAGGGAGAAAAACATCACGGGGTGGTGCGCATTGTATGGGTGTGTGTTACATTAGATTCACTAGTAGGAGTGAGAAAAACATCACGGGGTGGTGTGCATTGTATGGGTGTGTGTTACATTACATTCACTAGTAGCAGTGAGAAAAACATCACGGGGTGGTGCACATTGTATGGGTGTGTGTTACATTAGATTCACTAGTAGCAGTGAGAAAAACATCACGGGGTGGTGCGCATTGTATGGGTGTGTGTTACATTACATTCACTAGTAGGAGTGAGAAAAACATCACGGGGTGGTGCGCCTTGTATGGGTGTGTGTTACATTACATTCACTAGTAGGAGTGAGAAAAACATCACGGGGTGGTGCGCCTTGTATGGGTGTGTGTTACATTAGATTCACTAGTAGGAGTGAGAAAAACATCACGGGGTGGTGCGCCTTGTATGGGTGTGTGTTACATTACATTCACTAGTAGGAGTGAGAAAAACATCACGGGGTGGTGCGCCTTGTATGGGTGTGTGTTACATTAGATTCAATAGTAGGAGTGAGAAAAACATCACGGAGTGGTGCGCCTTGTATGGGTGTGTGTTACATTACATTCACTATTAGGAGGGAGAAAAACATCACGGGGTGGTGCGCATTGTATGGGTGCGTGTTACATTAGATTCACTAGTAGCAGTGAGAAAAACATCACGGGGTGGTGCGCATTGTATGGGTGTGTGCTACATTAGATTCACTAGTAGGAGTGAGAAAAACATCACGGGGTGGTGCGCATTGTATGGGTGTGTGTTACATTACATTCACTAGTAGCAGTGAGAAAAACATCACGGGGTGGTGCGCATTGTATGGGTGTGTGTTACATTAGATTCACTAGTAGCAGTGAGAAAAACATCACGGGGTGGTGCGCATTGTATGGGTGTGTGTTACATTAGATTCACTAGTAGCAGTGAGAAAAACATCACGGGGTGGTGCGCATTGTATGGGTGTGTGTTACATTAGATTCACTAGTAGCAGTGAGAAAAACATCACGGGGTGGTGCGCATTGTATGGGTGTGTGTTACATTAGATTCACTAGTAGGAGTGAGAAAAACATCACGGGGAGTTGCGCATTGTATGGGTGTGTGTTACATTAGATTCACTAGTAGGAGTGAGAAAAACATCACGGGGTGGTGCGCATTGTATGGGTGTGTGTCACATTAGATTCACTAGTAGCAGTGAGAAAAACATCACGGGGTGGTTCGCATTGTATGGGTGTGTGTTACATTAGATTCACTAGTAGCAGTGAGAAAAACATCACGGGGTGGTGCGCATTGTATGGGTGTGTGTTACATTAGATTCACTAGTAGCAGTGAGAAAAACATCACGGGGTGGTGCGCATTGTATGGGTGTGTGTTACATTAGATTCACTAATAGCAGTGAGAAAAACATCACGGGGTGGTGCGCATTGTATGGGTGTGTGCTACATTAGATTCACTAGTAGGAGTGAGAAAAACATCACGGGGAGTTGCGCATTGTATGGGTGTGTGTTACATTAGATTCACTAGTAGGAGTGAGAAAAACATCACGGTGTGGTGCGCATTGTATGGGTGTGTGCTACATTAGATTCACTAGTAGGAGTGAGAAAAACATCACGGGGAGTTGCGCATTGTATGGGTGTGTGCTACATTAGATTCACTAGTAGGAGTGAGAAAAACATCACGGTGTGGTGCGCATTGTATGGGTGTGTGTTACATTAGATTCACTAGTAGCAGTGAGAAAAACATCACGGTGTGGTGCGCATCATACGGGTGTGTGTTACATTAGATTCACTAGTAGGAGTGAGAAAAACATCACGGGGTGGTGCGCATTGTATGGGTGTGTGTTACATTACATTCACTAGTAGGAGTGAGAAAAACATCACGGGGTGGTGCGCATTGTATGGGTGTGTGTTACATTAGATTCACTAGTAGGAGGGAGAAAAACATCACAGGGTGGTGCGCATTGTATGGGTGTGTGTCACATTAGATTCACTAGTAGCAGTGAGAAAAACATCACGGGGTGGTGCGCATTGTATGGGTGTGTGTCACATTAGATTCACTAGTAGGAGTGAGAAAAACATCACGGGGTGGTGCGCATTGTATGGGTGTGTGTTACATTAGATTCACTAGTAGCAGTGAGAAAAACATCACGGGGTGGTGCGCATTGTATGGGTGTGTGTTACATTAGATTCACTAGTAGCAGTGAGAAAAACATCACGGGGTGGTGCGCATTGTATGGGTGTGTGTTACATTACATTCACTAGTAGGAGTGAGAAAAACATCACGGGGTGGTGCGCCTTGTATGGGTGTGTGTTACATTAGATTCACTAGTAGGAGTGAGAAAAACATCACGGGGTGGTGCGCCTGGTATGGGTGTGTGTTACATTAGATTCACTAGTAGGAGTGAGAAAAACATCACGGGGTGGTGCGCCTTGTATGGGTGTGTGTTACATTAGATTCACTAGTAGGAGGGAGAAAAACATCACGGGGTAGTGCGCATTGTATGGGTGTGTGTTACATTAGATTCACTAGTAGGAGTGAGAAAAACATCACGGGGTGGTGCGCATTGTATGGGTGTGTGTTACATTAGATTCACTAGTAGGAGTGAGAAAAACATCACGGGGTGGTGCGCATTGTATGGGTGTGTGTTACATTAGATTCACTAGTAGGAGTGAGAAAAACATCACGGGGTGGTGCGCATTGTATGGGTGTGTGTTACATTACATTCACTAGTAGAAGTGAGAAAAACATCACGGGGTGGTGCGCATTGTATGGGTGTGTGTTACATTAGATTCACTAGTAGCAGTGAGAAAAACATCACGGGGTGGTGCGCATTGTATGGGTGTGTGTTACATTAGATTCACTAGTAGCAGTGAGAAAAACATCACGGGGTGGTGCGCATTGTATGGGTGTGTGTTACATTAGATTCACTAGTAGCAGTGAGAAAAACATCACGGGGTGGTGCGCATTGTATGGGTGTGTGTTACATTAGATTCACTAGTAGGAGTGAGAAAAACATCACGGGGAGTTGCGCATTGTATGGGTGTGTGTTACATTAGATTCACTAGTAGGAGTGAGAAAAACATCACGGGGTGGTGCGCATTGTATGGGTGTGTGTCACATTAGATTCACTAGTAGCAGTGAGAAAAACATCACGGGGTGGTTCGCATTGTATGGGTGTGTGTTACATTAGATTCACTAGTAGCAGTGAGAAAAACATCACGGGGTGGTGCGCATTGTATGGGTGTGTGTTACATTAGATTCACTAGTAGCAGTGAGAAAAACATCACGGGGTGGTGCGCATTGTATGGGTGTGTGTTACATTAGATTCACTAATAGCAGTGAGAAAAACATCACGGGGTGGTGCGCATTGTATGGGTGTGTGCTACATTAGATTCACTAGTAGGAGTGAGAAAAACATCACGGGGAGTTGCGCATTGTATGGGTGTGTGTTACATTAGATTCACTAGTAGGAGTGAGAAAAACATCACGGTGTGGTGCGCATTGTATGGGTGTGTGCTACATTAGATTCACTAGTAGGAGTGAGAAAAACATCACGGGGAGTTGCGCATTGTATGGGTGTGTGCTACATTAGATTCACTAGTAGGAGTGAGAAAAACATCACGGTGTGGTGCGCATTGTATGGGTGTGTGTTACATTAGATTCACTAGTAGCAGTGAGAAAAACATCACGGTGTGGTGCGCATCATACGGGTGTGTGTTACATTAGATTCACTAGTAGGAGTGAGAAAAACATCACGGGGTGGTGCGCATTGTATGGGTGTGTGTTACATTACATTCACTAGTAGCAGTGAGAAAAACATCACGGGGTGGTGCGCATTGTATGGGTGTGTGTTACATTAGATTCACTAGTAGGAGGGAGAAAAACATCACAGGGTGGTGCGCATTGTATGGGTGTGTGTCACATTAGATTCACTAGTAGCAGTGAGAAAAACATCACGGGGTGGTGCGCATTGTATGGGTGTGTGTCACATTAGATTCACTAGTAGGAGTGAGAAAAACATCACGGGGTGGTGCGCATTGTATGGGTGTGTGTTACATTAGATTCACTAGTAGCAGTGAGAAAAACATCACGGGGTGGTGCGCATTGTATGGGTGTGTGTTACATTAGATTCACTAGTAGCAGTGAGAAAAACATCACGGGGTGGTGCGCATTGTATGGGTGTGTGTTACATTACATTCACTAGTAGGAGTGAGAAAAACATCATGGGGTGGTGCGCCTTGTATGGGTGTGTGTTACATTAGATTCACTAGTAGGAGTGAGAAAAACATCACGGGGTGGTGCGCCTGGTATGGGTGTGTGTTACATTAGATTCACTAGTAGGAGTGAGAAAAACATCACGGGGTGGTGCGCCTTGTATGGGTGTGTGTTACATTAGATTCACTAGTAGGAGGGAGAAAAACATCACGGGGTGGTGCGCATTGTATGGGTGTGTGTTACATTAGATTCACTAGTAGGAGTGAGAAAAACATCACGGGGTGGTGCGCATTGTATGGGTGTGTGTTACATTAGATTCACTAGTAGGAGTGAGAAAAACATCACGGGGTGGTGCGCATTGTATGGGTGTGTGTTACATTAGATTCACTAGTAGGAGGGAGAAAAACATCACGGCGTGGTGCGCATTGTATGGGTGTGTGTTACATTAGATTCACTAGTAGGAGTGAGAAAAACATCACGGGGTGGTGCGCATTGTATGGGTGTGTGTTACATTAGATTCACTAGTAGGAGTGAGAAAAACATCACGGGGTGGTGCGCATTGTATGGGTGTGTGTTACATTAGATTCACTAGTAGGAGTGAGAAAAACATCACGGGGTGGTGCGCATTGTATGGGTGTGTGTTACATTAGATTCTCTAGTAGGAGGGAGAAAAACATCACGGGGTGGTGCGCATTGTATGGGTGTGTGTTACATTAGATTCACTAGTAGCAGTGAGAAAAACATCACGGGGTGGTGCGCATTGTATGGGTGTGTGTTACATTAGATTCACTAGTAGGAGTGAGAAAAACATCACGGGGTGGTGCGCATTGTATGGTTGTGTGTTACATTACATTCACTAGTAGCAGTGAGAAAAACATCACGGGGTGGTGCGCATTGTATGGGTGTGTGTTACATTAGATTCACTAGTAGGAGGGAGAAAAACATCACGGGGTGGTGCGCATTGTATGGGTGTGTGTTACATTAGATTCACTAGTAGGAGTGAGAAAAACATCACGGGGTGGTGTGCATTGTATGGGTGTGTGTTACATTACATTCACTAGTAGCAGTGAGAAAAACATCACGGGGTGGTGCACATTGTATGGGTGTGTGTTACATTAGATTCACTAGTAGCAGTGAGAAAAACATCACGGGGTGGTGCGCATTGTATGGGTGTGTGTTACATTACATTCACTAGTAGGAGTGAGAAAAACATCACGGGGTGGTGCGCCTTGTATGGGTGTGTGTTACATTACATTCACTAGTAGGAGTGAGAAAAACATCACGGGGTGGTGCGCCTTGTATGGGTGTGTGTTACATTAGATTCACTAGTAGGAGTGAGAAAAACATCACGGGGTGGTGCGCCTTGTATGGGTGTGTGTTACATTACATTCACTAGTAGGAGTGAGAAAAACATCACGGGGTGGTGCGCCTTGTATGGGTGTGTGTTACATTAGATTCAATAGTAGGAGTGAGAAAAACATCACGGGGTGGTGCGCATTGTATGGGTGTGTGTTACATTACATTCACTAGTAGAAGTGAGAAAAACATCACGGGGTGGTGCGCATTGTATGGGTGTGTGTTACATTAGATTCACTAGTAGCAGTGAGAAAAACATCACGGGGTGGTGCGCATTGTATGGGTGTGTGTTACATTAGATTCACTAGTAGCAGTGAGAAAAACATCACGGGGTGGTGCGCATTGTATGGGTGTGTGTTACATTAGATTCACTAGTAGCAGTGAGAAAAACATCACGGGGTGGTGCGCATTGTATGGGTGTGTGTTACATTAGATTCACTAGTAGGAGTGAGAAAAACATCACGGGGAGTTGCGCATTGTATGGGTGTGTGTTACATTAGATTCACTAGTAGGAGTGAGAAAAACATCACGGGGTGGTGCGCATTGTATGGGTGTGTGTCACATTAGATTCACTAGTAGCAGTGAGAAAAACATCACGGGGTGGTTCGCATTGTATGGGTGTGTGTTACATTAGATTCACTAGTAGCAGTGAGAAAAACATCACGGGGTGGTGCGCATTGTATGGTTGTGTGTTACATTAGATTCACTAGTAGCAGTGAGAAAAACATCACGGGGTGGTGCGCATTGTATGGGTGTGTGTTACATTAGATTCACTAATAGCAGTGAGAAAAACATCACGGGGTGGTGCGCATTGTATGGGTGTGTGCTACATTAGATTCACTAGTAGGAGTGAGAAAAACATCACGGGGAGTTGCGCATTGTATGGGTGTGTGTTACATTAGATTCACTAGTAGGAGTGAGAAAAACATCACGGTGTGGTGCGCATTGTATGGGTGTGTGCTACATTAGATTCACTAGTAGGAGTGAGAAAAACATCACGGGGAGTTGCGCATTGTATGGGTGTGTGCTACATTAGATTCACTAGTAGGAGTGAGAAAAACATCACGGTGTGGTGCGCATTGTATGGGTGTGTGTTACATTAGATTCACTAGTAGCAGTGAGAAAAACATCACGGTGTGGTGCGCATCATACGGGTGTGTGTTACATTAGATTCACTAGTAGGAGTGAGAAAAACATCACGGGGTGGTGCGCATTGTATGGGTGTGTGTTACATTACATTCACTAGTAGCAGTGAGAAAAACATCACGGGGTGGTGCGCATTGTATGGGTGTGTGTTACATTAGATTCACTAGTAGGAGGGAGAAAAACATCACAGGGTGGTGCGCATTGTATGGGTGTGTGTCACATTAGATTCACTAGTAGCAGTGAGAAAAACATCACGGGGTGGTGCGCATTGTATGGGTGTGTGTCACATTAGATTCACTAGTAGGAGTGAGAAAAACATCACAGGGTGGTGCGCATTGTATGGGTGTGTGTTACATTAGATTCACTAGTAGCAGTGAGAAAAACATCACGGGGTGGTGCGCATTGTATGGGTGTGTGTTACATTAGATTCACTAGTAGCAGTGAGAAAAACATCACGGGGTGGTGCGCATTGTATGGGTGTGTGTTACATTACATTCACTAGTAGGAGTGAGAAAAACATCACGGGGTGGTGCGCCTTGTATGGGTGTGTGTTACATTAGATTCACTAGTAGGAGTGAGAAAAACATCACGGGGTGGTGCGCCTGGTATGGGTGTGTGTTACATTAGATTCACTAGTAGGAGTGAGAAAAACATCACGGGGTTGTGCGCCTTGTATGGGTGTGTGTTACATTAGATTCACTAGTAGGAGGGAGAAAAACATCACGGGGTGGTGCGCATTGTATGGGTGTGTGTTACATTAGATTCACTAGTAGGAGTGAGAAAAACATCACGGGGTGGTGCGCATTGTATGGGTGTGTGTTACATTAGATTCACTAGTAGGAGTGAGAAAAACATCACGGGGTGGTGCGCATTGTATGGGTGTGTGTTACATTAGATTCACTAGTAGGAGGGAGAAAAACATCACGGCGTGGTGCGCATTGTATGGGTGTGTGTTACATTAGATTCACTAGTAGCAGTGAGAAAAACATCACGGGGTGGTGCGCATTGTATGGGTGTGTGTTACATTAGATTCACTAGTAGGAGTGAGAAAAACATCACGGGGTGGTGCGCATTGTATGGGTGTGTGTTACATTAGATTCACTAGTAGGAGTGAGAAAAACATCACGGGGTGGTGCGCATTGTATGGGTGTGTGTTACATTAGATTCTCTAGTAGGAGGGAGAAAAACATCACGGGGTGGTGCGCATTGTATGGGTGTGTGTTACATTAGATTCACTAGTAGCAGTGAGAAAAACATCACGGGGTGGTGCGCATTGTATGGGTGTGTGTTACATTAGATTCACTAGTAGGAGTGAGAAAAACATCACGGGGTGGTGCGCATTGTATGGTTGTGTGTTACATTACATTCACTAGTAGCAGTGAGAAAAACATCACGGGGTGGTGCGCATTGTATGGGTGTGTGTTACATTAGATTCACTAGTAGGAGGGAGAAAAACATCACGGGGTGGTGCGCATTGTATGGGTGTGTGTTACATTAGATTCACTAGTAGGAGTGAGAAAAACATCACGGGGTGGTGTGCATTGTATGGGTGTGTGTTACATTACATTCACTAGTAGCAGTGAGAAAAACATCACGGGGTGGTGCACATTGTATGGGTGTGTGTTACATTAGATTCACTAGTAGCAGTGAGAAAAACATCACGGGGCGGTGCGCATTGTATGGGTGTGTGTTACATTACATTCACTAGTAGGAGTGAGAAAAACATCACGGGGTGGTGCGCCTTGTATGGGTGTGTGTTACATTACATTCACTAGTAGGAGTGAGAAAAACATCACGGGGTGGTGCGCCTTGTATGGGTGTGTGTTACATTAGATTCACTAGTAGGAGTGAGAAAAACATCACGGGGTGGTGCGCCTTGTATGGGTGTGTGTTACATTACATTCACTAGTAGGAGTGAGAAAAACATCACGGGGTGGTGCGCCTTGTATGGGTGTGTGTTACATTAGATTCAATAGTAGGAGTGAGAAAAACATCACGGGGTGGTGCGCCTTGTATGGGTGTGTGTTACATTACATTCACTAGTAGGAGGGAGAAAAACATCACGGGGTGGTGCGCATTGTATGGGTGCGTGTTACATTAGATTCACTAGTAGCAGTGAGAAAAACATCACGGGGTGGTGCGCATTGTATGGGTGTGTGCTCCATTAGATTCACTAGTAGGAGTGAGAAAAACATCACGGGGTGGTGCGCATTGTATGGGTGTGTGTTACATTACATTCACTAGTAGCAGTGAGAAAAACATCACGGGCTGGTGCGCATTGTATGGGTGTGTGTTACATTAGATTCACTAGTAGCAGTGAGAAAAACATCACGGGGTGGTGCGCATTGTATGGGTGAGTGTTACATTACATTCACTAGTAGCAGTGAGAAAAACATCACGGGGTGGTGCGCATTGTATGGGTGTGTGTTACATTAGATTCACTAGTAGGAGTGAGAAAAACATCACGGGGAGTTGCGCATTGTATGGGTGTGTGTTACATTAGATTCACTAGTAGGAGTGAGAAAAACATCACGGGGTGGTGCCCATTGTATGGGTGTGTGTCACATTAGATTCACTAGTAGCAGTGAGAAAAACATCACGGGGTGGTTCGCATTGTATGGGTGTGTGTTACATTAGATTCACTAGTAGCAGTGAGAAAAACATCACGGGGTGGTGCGCATTGTATGGGTGTGTGTTACATTAGATTCACTAGTAGCAGTGAGAAAAACATCACGGGTTGGTGCGCATTGTATGGGTGTGTGTTACATTAGATTCACTAGTAGCAGTGAGAAAAACATCACGGGGTGGTGCGCATTGTATGGGTGTGTTCTACATTAGATTCACTAGTAGGAGTGAGAAAAACATCACGGGGTGGTGCGCATTGTATGGGTGTGTGTTACATTAGATTCACTAGTAGGAGTGAGAAAAACATCACGGTGTGGTGCGCATTGTATGGGTGTGTGCTACATTAGATTCACTAGTAGGAGTGAGAAAAACATCACGGGGAGTTGCGCATTGTATGGGTGTGTGTTACATTAGATTCACTAGTAGGAGTGAGAAAAACATCACGGGGAGGTGCGCATTGTATGGGTGTGTCTTACATTAGATTCACTAGTAGGAGTGAGAAAAACATCACGGGGTGGTGCGCATTGTATGGGTGTGTGTTACATTAGATTCACTAGTAGGAGTGAGAAAAACATCACGGGGTGGTGCGCATTGTATGGGTGTGTGTTACATTAGATTCACTAGTAGCAGTGAGAAAAACATCACGGGGTGGTGCGCATTGTATGGGTGTGTGTTACATTAGATACACTAGTAGGAGTGAGAAAAACATCACGGGGTGGTGCGCATTGTATGGGTGTGTGTTACATTACATTCACTAGTAGGAGTGAGAAAAACATCACGGGGTGGTGCGCATTGTATGGGTGTGTGTTACATTACATTCACTAGTAGGAGTGAGAAAAACATCACGGGGTGGTGCGCATTGTATGGGTGTGTGTTACATTACTTTCACTAGTAGGAGTGAGAAAATCATCACGGGGTGGTGCGCATTGTATGGGTGTGTGTTACGTTACATTCACTAGTAGGAGTGAGAAAAACATCACGGGGTGGTGCGCATTGTATGGGTGTGTGTTACATTACTTTCACTAGTAGGAGTGAGAAAAACATCACGGGGTGGTGCGCATTGTATGGGTGTGTGTTACATTACATTCACTAGTAGGAGTGAGAAAAACATCACGGGGTGGTGCGCCTTGTATGGGTGTGTGTTACATTAGATTCCCTAGTAGCAGTGAGAAAAACATCACGGGGTGGTGCGCCTTGTATGGGTGTGTGTTACATTAGATTCACTAGTAGGAGTGAGAAAAACATCACGGGGTGGTGCGCATTGTATGGGTGTGTGTTACATTAGATTCACTAGTAGCAGTGAGAAAAACATCACGGGGTGGTGCGCATTGTATGGGTGTGTGTTACATTACATTCACTAGTAGGACTGAGAAAAACATCACGCGGTGGTGCGCATTGTATTGGAGTGTGTTACATTACATTCACTAGTAGGAGTGAGAAAACATCACGGGGTGGTGCGCATTGTATGGGTGTGTGTTACATTAGATTCACTAGTAGGAGTGAGAAAAACATCACGGGGTCGTGCGCATGGTATGGGTGTGTGTTACATTAGATTCAGTAGTAGGAGTGAGAAAACATCACGGTGTGGTGCGCATTGTATGGGTGTGTGTTACATTACATTCACTAGTAGGAGTGAGAAAAACATCACGGGGAGGTGCGCATTGTATGGGTGTGTCTTACATTAGATTCACTAGTAGGAGTGAGAAAAACATCACGGGGTGGTGCGCCTTGTATGGGTGTGTGTTACATTAGATTCACTAGTATGAGTGAGAAAAACATCACGGGGAGTTGCGCATTGTATGGGTGTGTGTTACATTAGATTCACTAGTAGGAGTGAGAAAAACATCACGGGGTGGTGCCCATTGTATGGGTGTGTGTCACATTAGATTCACTAGTAGCAGTGAGAAAAACATCACGGGGTGGTTCGCATTGTATGGGTGTGTGTTACATTAGATTCACTAGTAGCAGTGAGAAAAACATCACGGGGTGGTGCGCATTGTATGGGTGTGTGTTACATTAGATTCACTAGTAGCAGTGAGAAAAACATCACGGGTTGGTGCGCATTGTATGGGTGTGTGTTACATTACATTCACTAGTAGCAGTGAGAAAAACATCACGGGGTGGTGCGCATTGTATGGGTGTGTGCTACATTAGATTCACTAGTAGGAGTGAGAAAAACATCACGGGGAGTTGCGCATTGTATGGGTGTGTGTTACATTAGATTCACTAGTAGGAGTGAGAAAAACATCACGGTGTGGTGCGCATTGTATGGGTGTGTGCTACATTAGATTCACTAGTAGGAGTGAGAAAAACATCACGGGGAGTTGCGCATTGTATGGGTGTGTGCTACATTAGATTCACTAGTAGGAGTGAGAAAAACATCACGGGGTGGTGCGCCTTGTATGGGTGTGTGTTACATTAGATTCACTAGTAGGAGTGAGAAAAACATCACGGGGTGGTGCGCCTTGTATGGGTGTGTGTTACATTACATTCACTAGTAGGAGTGAGAAAAACATCACGGGGTGGTGCGCCTTGTATGGGTGTGTGTTACATTAGATTCAATAGTAGGAGTGAGAAAAACATCACGGGGTGGTGCGCCTTGTATGGGTGTGTGTTACATTACATTCACTAGTAGGAGGGAGAAAAACATCACGGGGTGGTGCGCATTGTATGGGTGCGTGTTACATTAGATTCACTAGTAGCAGTGAGAAAAACATCACGGGGTGGTGCGCATTGTATGGGTGTGTGCTACATTAGATTCACTAGTAGGAGTGAGAAAAACATCACGGGGTGGTGCGCATTGTATGGGTGTGTGTTACATTACATTCACTAGTAGCAGTGAGAAAAACATCACGGGCTGGTGCGCATTGTATGGGTGTGTGTTACATTAGATTCACTAGTAGCAGTGAGAAAAACATCACGGGGTGGTGCGCATTGTATGGGTGAGTGTTACATTAGATTCACTAGTAGCAGTGAGAAAAACATCACGGGGTGGTGCGCATTGTATGGGTGTGTGTTACATTAGATTCACTAGTAGGAGTGAGAAAAACATCACGGGGAGTTGCGCATTGTATGGGTGTGTGTTACATTAGATTCACTAGTAGGAGTGAGAAAAACATCACGGGGTGGTGCCCATTGTATGGGTGTGTGTCACATTAGATTCACTAGTAGCAGTGAGAAAAACATCACGGGGTGGTTCGCATTGTATGGGTGTGTGTTACATTAGATTCACTAGTAGCAGTGAGAAAAACATCACGGGGTGGTGCGCATTGTATGGGTGTGTGTTACATTAGATTCACTAGTAGCAGTGAGAAAAACATCACGGGTTGGTGCGCATTGTATGGGTGTGTGTTACATTAGATTCACTAGTAGCAGTGAGAAAAACATCACGGGGTGGTGCGCATTGTATGGGTGTGTGCTACATTAGATTCACTAGTAGGAGTGAGAAAAACATCACGGGGTGGTGCGCATTGTATGGGTGTGTGTTACATTAGATTCACTAGTAGGAGTGAGAAAAACATCACGGTGTGGTGCGCATTGTATGGGTGTGTGCTACATTAGATTCACTAGTAGGAGTGAGAAAAACATCACGGGGTGGTGCGCATTGTATGGGTGTGTGTTACATTACATTCACTAGTAGGAGTGAGAAAAACATCACGGGGTGGTGCGCATTGTATGGGTGTGTGTTACATTACTTTCACTAGTAGGAGTGAGAAAATCATCACGGGGTGGTGCGCATTGTATGGGTGTGTGTTACGTTACATTCACTAGTAGGAGTGAGAAAAACATCACGGGGTGGTGCGCATTGTATGGGTGTGTGTTACATTACTTTCACTAGTAGGAGTGAGAAAATCATCACGGGGTGGTGCGCATTGTATGGGTGTGTGTTACGTTACATTCACTAGTAGGAGTGAGAAAAACATCACGGGGTGGTGCGCATTGTATGGGTGTGTGTTACATTACTTTCACTAGTAGGAGTGAGAAAAACATCACGGGGTGGTGCGCATTGTATGGGTGTGTGTTACATTACATTCACTAGTAGGAGTGAGAAAAACATCACGGGGTGGTGCGCCTTGTATGGGTGTGTGTTACATTAGATTCCCTAGTAGCAGTGAGAAAAACATCACGGGGTGGTGCGCCTTGTATGGGTGTGTGTTACATTAGATTCACTAGTAGGAGTGAGAAAAACATCACGGGGTGGTGCGCATTGTATGGGTGTGTGTTACATTAGATTCACTAGTAGCAGTGAGAAAAACATCACGGGGTGGTGCGCATTGTATGGGTGTGTGTTACATTACATTCACTAGTAGGACTGAGAAAAACATCACGCGGTGGTGCGCATTGTATTGGAGTGTGTTACATTACATTCACTAGTAGGAGTGAGAAAACATCACGGGGTGGTGCGCATTGTATGGGTGTGTGTTACATTAGATTCACTAGTAGGAGTGAGAAAAACATCACGGGGTCGTGCGCATGGTATGGGTGTGTGTTACATTAGATTCAGTAGTAGGAGTGAGAAAACATCACGGTGTGGTGCGCATTGTATGGGTGTGTGTTACATTACATTCACTAGTAGGAGTGAGAAAAACATCACGGGGAGGTGCGCATTGTATGGGTGTGTCTTACATTAGATTCACTAGTAGGAGTGAGAAAAACATCACGGGGTGGTGCGCCTTGTATGGGTGTGTGTTACATTAGATTCACTAGTATGAGTGAGAAAAACATCACGGGGAGTTGCGCATTGTATGGGTGTGTGTTACATTAGATTCACTAGTAGGAGTGAGAAAAACATCACGGGGTGGTGCCCATTGTATGGGTGTGTGTCACATTAGATTCACTAGTAGCAGTGAGAAAAACATCACGGGGTGGTTCGCATTGTATGGGTGTGTGTTACATTAGATTCACTAGTAGCAGTGAGAAAAACATCACGGGGTGGTGCGCATTGTATGGGTGTGTGTTACATTAGATTCACTAGTAGCAGTGAGAAAAACATCACGGGTTGGTGCGCATTGTATGGGTGTGTGTTACATTACATTCACTAGTAGCAGTGAGAAAAACATCACGGGGTGGTGCGCATTGTATGGGTGTGTGCTACATTAGATTCACTAGTAGGAGTGAGAAAAACATCACGGGGAGTTGCGCATTGTATGGGTGTGTGTTACATTAGATTCACTAGTAGGAGTGAGAAAAACATCACGGTGTGGTGCGCATTGTATGGGTGTGTGCTACATTAGATTCACTAGTAGGAGTGAGAAAAACATCACGGGGAGTTGCGCATTGTATGGGTGTGTGCTACATTAGATTCACTAGTAGGAGTGAGAAAAACATCACGGGGTGGTGCGCCTTGTATGGGTGTGTGTTACATTAGATTCACTAGTAGGAGTGAGAAAAACATCACGGGGTGGTGCGCCTTGTATGGGTGTGTGTTACATTACATTCACTAGTAGGAGTGAGAAAAACATCACGGGGTGGTGCGCCTTGTATGGGTGTGTGTTACATTAGATTCAATAGTAGGAGTGAGAAAAACATCACGGGGTGGTGCGCCTTGTATGGGTGTGTGTTACATTACATTCACTAGTAGGAGGGAGAAAAACATCACGGGGTGGTGCGCATTGTATGGGTGCGTGTTACATTAGATTCACTAGTAGCAGTGAGAAAAACATCACGGGGTGGTGCGCATTGTATGGGTGTGTGCTACATTAGATTCACTAGTAGGAGTGAGAAAAACATCACGGGGTGGTGCGCATTGTATGGGTGTGTGTTACATTACATTCACTAGTAGCAGTGAGAAAAACATCACGGGCTGGTGCGCATTGTATGGGTGTGTGTTACATTAGATTCACTAGTAGCAGTGAGAAAAACATCACGGGGTGGTGCGCATTGTATGGGTGAGTGTTACATTAGATTCACTAGTAGCAGTGAGAAAAACATCACGGGGTGGTGCGCATTGTATGGGTGTGTGTTACATTAGATTCACTAGTAGGAGTGAGAAAAACATCACGGGGAGTTGCGCATTGTATGGGTGTGTGTTACATTAGATTCACTAGTAGGAGTGAGAAAAACATCACGGGGTGGTGCCCATTGTATGGGTGTGTGTCACATTAGATTCACTAGTAGCAGTGAGAAAAACATCACGGGGTGGTTCGCATTGTATGGGTGTGTGTTACATTAGATTCACTAGTAGCAGTGAGAAAAACATCACGGGGTGGTGCGCATTGTATGGGTGTGTGTTACATTAGATTCACTAGTAGCAGTGAGAAAAACATCACGGGTTGGTGCGCATTGTATGGGTGTGTGTTACATTAGATTCACTAGTAGCAGTGAGAAAAACATCACGGGGTGGTGCGCATTGTATGGGTGTGTGCTACATTAGATTCACTAGTAGGAGTGAGAAAAACATCACGGGGTGGTGCGCATTGTATGGGTGTGTGTTACATTAGATTCACTAGTAGGAGTGAGAAAAACATCACGGTGTGGTGCGCATTGTATGGGTGTGTGCTACATTAGATTCACTAGTAGGAGTGAGAAAAACATCACGGGGAGTTGCGCATTGTATGGGTGTGTGTTACATTAGATTCACTAGTAGGAGTGAGAAAAACATCACGGGGAGGTGCGCATTGTATGGGTGTGTCTTACATTAGATTCACTAGTAGGAGTGAGAAAAACATCACGGGGTGGTGCGCATTGTATGGGTGTGTGTTACATTAGATTCACTAGTAGGAGTGAGAAAAACATCACGGGGTGGTGCGCATTGTATGGGTGTGTGTTACATTAGATTCACTAGTAGCAGTGAGAAAAACATCACGGGGTGGTGCGCATTGTATGGGTGTGTGTTACATTAGATACACTAGTAGGAGTGAGAAAAACATCACGGGGTGGTGCGCATTGTATGGGTGTGTGTTACATTACATTCACTAGTAGGAGTGAGAAAAACATCACGGGGTGGTGCGCATTGTATGGGTGTGTGTTACATTACATTCACTAGTAGGAGTGAGAAAAACATCACGGGGTGGTGCGCATTGTATGGGTGTGTGTTACATTACTTTCACTAGTAGGAGTGAGAAAATCATCACGGGGTGGTGCGCATTGTATGGGTGTGTGTTACGTTACATTCACTAGTAGGAGTGAGAAAAACATCACGGGGTGGTGCGCATTGTATGGGTGTGTGTTACATTACTTTCACTAGTAGGAGTGAGAAAAACATCACGGGGTGGTGCGCATTGTATGGGTGTGTGTTACATTACATTCACTAGTAGGAGTGAGAAAAACATCACGGGGTGGTGCGCCTTGTATGGGTGTGTGTTACATTAGATTCCCTAGTAGCAGTGAGAAAAACATCACGGGGTGGTGCGCCTTGTATGGGTGTGTGTTACATTAGATTCACTAGTAGGAGTGAGAAAAACATCACGGGGTGGTGCGCATTGTATGGGTGTGTGTTACATTAGATTCACTAGTAGCAGTGAGAAAAACATCACGGGGTGGTGCGCATTGTATGGGTGTGTGTTACATTACATTCACTAGTAGGACTGAGAAAAACATCACGCGGTGGTGCGCATTGTATTGGAGTGTGTTACATTACATTCACTAGTAGGAGTGAGAAAACATCACGGGGTGGTGCGCATTGTATGGGTGTGTGTTACATTAGATTCACTAGTAGGAGTGAGAAAAACATCACGGGGTCGTGCGCATGGTATGGGTGTGTGTTACATTAGATTCAGTAGTAGGAGTGAGAAAACATCACGGTGTGGTGCGCATTGTATGGGTGTGTGTTACATTACATTCACTAGTAGGAGTGAGAAAAACATCACGGGGAGGTGCGCATTGTATGGGTGTGTCTTACATTAGATTCACTAGTAGGAGTGAGAAAAACATCACGGGGTGGTGCGCCTTGTATGGGTGTGTGTTACATTAGATTCACTAGTATGAGTGAGAAAAACATCACGGGGAGTTGCGCATTGTATGGGTGTGTGTTACATTAGATTCACTAGTAGGAGTGAGAAAAACATCACGGGGTGGTGCCCATTGTATGGGTGTGTGTCACATTAGATTCACTAGTAGCAGTGAGAAAAACATCACGGGGTGGTTCGCATTGTATGGGTGTGTGTTACATTAGATTCACTAGTAGCAGTGAGAAAAACATCACGGGGTGGTGCGCATTGTATGGGTGTGTGTTACATTAGATTCACTAGTAGCAGTGAGAAAAACATCACGGGTTGGTGCGAATTGTATGGGTGTGTGTTACATTACATTCACTAGTAGCAGTGAGAAAAACATCACGGGGTGGTGCGCATTGTATGGGTGTGTGCTACATTAGATTCACTAGTAGGAGTGAGAAAAACATCACGGGGAGTTGCGCATTGTATGGGTGTGTGTTACATTAGATTCACTAGTAGGAGTGAGAAAAACATCACGGTGTGGTGCGCATTGTATGGGTGTGTGCTACATTAGATTCACTAGTAGGAGTGAGAAAAACATCACGGGGAGTTGCGCATTGTATGGGTGTGTGCTACATTAGATTCACTAGTAGGAGTGAGAAAAACATCACGGTGTGGTGCGCATTGTATGGGTGTGTGTTACATTAGATTCACTAGTAGCAGTGAGAAAAACATCACGGTGTGGTGCGCATCATACGGGTGTGTGTTACATTAGATTCACTAGTAGGAGTGAGAAAAACATCACGGGGTGGTGCGCATTGTATGGGTGTGTGTTACATTACATTCACTAGTAGCAGTGAGAAAAACATCACGGTGTGGTGCGCATTGTATGGGTGTGTGTTACATTAGATTCACTAGTAGGAGTGAGAAAAACATCACGGGGTGGTGCGCATTGTATGGGTGTGTGTTACATTAGATTCACTAGTAGGAGTGAGAAAAACATCACGGTGTGGTGCGCATTGTATGGGTGTGTGCTACATTAGATTCACTAGTAGGAGTGAGAAAAACATCACGGGGAGTTGCGCATTGTATGGGTGTGTGTTACATTAGATTCACTAGTAGGAGTGAGAAAAACATCACGGGGAGGTGCGCATTGTATGGGTGTGTCTTACATTAGATTCACTAGTAGGAGTGAGAAAAACATCACGGGGTGGTGCGCATTTTATGGGTGTGTGTTACATTAGATTCACTAGTAGGAGTGAGAAAAACATCACGGGGTGGTGCGCATTGTATGGGTGTGTGTTACATTAGATTCACTAGTAGGAGTGAGAAAAACATCACGGGGTGGTGCGCATTGTATGGGTGTGTGTTACATTAGATACACTAGTAGGAGTGAGAAAAACATCACGGGGTGGTGCGCATTGTATGGGTGTGTGTTACATTACATTCACTAGTAGGAGTGAGAAAAACATCACGGGGTGGTGCGCATTGTATGGGTGTGTGTTACATTACATTCACTAGTAGGAGTGAGAAAAACATCACGGGGTGGTGCGCATTGTATGGGTGTGTGTTACATTACTTTCACTAGTAGGAGTGAGAAAATCATCACGGGGTGGTGCGCATTGTATGGGTGTGTGTTACGTTACATTCACTAGTAGGAGTGAGAAAAACATCACGGGGTGGTGCGCATTGTATGGGTGTGTGTTACATTACTTTCACTAGTAGGAGTGAGAAAAACATCACGGGGTGGTGCGCATTGTATGGGTGTGTGTTACATTACATTCACTAGTAGGAGTGAGAAAAACATCACGGGGTGGTGCGCCTTGTATGGGTGTGTGTTACATTAGATTCCCTAGTAGCAGTGAGAAAAACATCACGGGGTGGTGCGCCTTGTATGGGTGTGTGTTACATTAGATTCACTAGTAGGAGTGAGAAAAACATCACGGGGTGGTGCGCATTGTATGGGTGTGTGTTACATTAGATTCACTAGTAGCAGTGAGAAAAACATCACGGGGTGGTGCGCATTGTATGGGTGTGTGTTACATTACATTCACTAGTAGGACTGAGAAAAACATCACGCGGTGGTGCGCATTGTATTGGAGTGTGTTACATTACATTCACTAGTAGGAGTGAGAAAACATCACGGGGTGGTGCGCATTGTATGGGTGTGTGTTACATTAGATTCACTAGTAGGAGTGAGAAAAACATCACGGGGTCGTGCGCATGGTATGGGTGTGTGTTACATTAGATTCAGTAGTAGGAGTGAGAAAACATCACGGTGTGGTGCGCATTGTATGGGTGTGTGTTACATTACATTCACTAGTAGGAGTGAGAAAAACATCACGGGGAGGTGCGCATTGTATGGGTGTGTCTTACATTAGATTCACTAGTAGGAGTGAGAAAAACATCACGGGGTGGTGCGCATTGTATGGGTGTGTGTTACATTAGATTCACTAGTAGGAGTGAGAAAAACATCACGGGGAGGTGCGCATTGTATGGGTGTGTCTTACATTAGATTCACTAGTAGGAGTGAGAAAAACATCACGGGGTGGTGCGCATTGTATGGGTGTGTGTTACATTAGATTCACTAGTAGGAGTGAGAAAAACATCACGGGGTGGTGCGCATTGTATGGGTGTGTGTTACATTAGATTCACTAGTAGGAGTGAGAAAAACATCACGGGGTGGTGCGCATTGTATGGGTGTGTGTTACATTAGATTCACTAGTAGGAGTGAGAAAAACATCACGGGGTGGTGCGCATTGTATGGGTGTGTGTTACATTACATTCACTAGTAGGAGTGAGAAAAACATCACGGGGTGGTGCGCATTGTATGGGTGTGTGTTACATTACATTCACTAGTAGGAGTGAGAAAAACATCACGGGGTGGTGCGCATTGTATGGGTGTGTGTTACATTACTTTCACTAGTAGGAGTGAGAAAATCATCACGGGGTGGTGCGCATTGTATGGGTGTGTGTTACGTTACATTCACTAGTAGGAGTGAGAAAAACATCACGGGGTGGTGCGCATTGTATGGGTGTGTGTTACATTACATTCACTAGTAGGAGTGAGAAAAACATCACGGGGTGGTGCGCATTGTATGGGTGTGTGTTACATTACATTCACTAGTAGGAGTGAGAAAAACATCACGGGGTGGTGCGCCTTGTATGGGTGTGTGTTACATTAGATTCCCTAGTAGCAGTGAGAAAAACATCACGGGGTGGTGCGCCTTGTATGGGTGTGTGTTACATTAGATTCACTAGTAGGAGTGAGAAAAACATCACGGGGTGGTGCGCATTGTATGGGTGTGTGTTACATTAGATTCACTAGTAGCAGTGAGAAAAACATCACGGGGTGGTGCGCATTGTATGGGTGTGTGTTACATTACATTCACTAGTAGGACTGAGAAAAACATCACGCGGTGGTGCGCATTGTATTGGAGTGTGTTACATTACATTCACTAGTAGGAGTGAGAAAACATCACGGGGTGGTGCGCATTGTATGGGTGTGTGTTACATTAGATTCACTAGTAGGAGTGAGAAAAACATCACGGGGTCGTGCGCATGGTATGGGTGTGTGTTACATTAGATTCAGTAGTAGGAGTGAGAAAACATCACGGTGTGGTGCGCATTGTATGGGTGTGTGTTACATTACATTCACTAGTAGGAATGAGAAAAACATCACGGGGAGGTGCGCATTGTATGGGTGTGTCTTACATTAGATTCACTAGTAGGAGTGAGAAAAACATCACGGGGTGGTGCGCCTTGTATGGGTGTGTGTTACATTAGATTCACTAGTAGGAGTGAGAAAAACATCACGGGGTGGTGCGCATTGTATGGGTGTGTGTTACATTAGATTCACTAGTAGGAGTGAGAAAAACATCACGGGGTGGTGCGCATTGTATGGGTGTGTGTTACATTACATTCACTATTAGGACTGAGAAAAACATCACGGGGTGGTGCGCATTGTATTGGAGTGTGTTACATTACATTCACTAGTAGGAGTGAGAAAAACATCACGGGGTGGTGCGCATTGTATGGGTGTGTGTTACATTAGATTCACTAGTAGGAGTGAGAAAAACATCACGGGGTGGTGCGCATTGTATGGGTGTGTGTTACATTAGATTCAGTAGTGGGAGTGAGAAAAACATCACGGTGTGGTGCGCATTGTATGGGTGTGTGTTACATTACATTCACTAGTAGGAGTGAGAAAAACATCACGGGGAGGTGCGCATTGTATGGGTGTGTCTTACATTAGATTCACTAGTAGGAGTGAGAAAAACATCACGGGGTGGTGCGCATTGTATGGGTGTGTGTTACATTAGATTCACTAGTAGGAGTGAGAAAAACATCACGGGGTGGTGCGCCTTGTATGGGTGTGTGTTACATTAGATTCACTAGTAGGAGTGAGAAAAACATCACGGGGTGGTGCGCCTTGTATGGGTGTGTGTTACATTAGATTCACTACTAGGAGTGAGAAAAACATCACGGGGTGGTGCGCCTTGTATGGGTGTGTGTTACATTACATTCACTAGTAGGAGTGAGAAAAACATCACGGGGTGGTGCGCATTGTATGGGTGTGTGTTACATTAGATTCACTAGTAGGAGTGAGAAAAACATCACGGGGTGGTGCGCATTGTATGGGTGTGTGTTACATTAGATTCACTAGTAGGAGTGAGAAAAACATCACGGGGTGGTGCGCATTGTATGGGTGTGTGTTACATTAGATTCACTAGTAGGAGAGAGAAAATCATCACGGGGTGGTGCGCATTGTATGGGTGTGTGTTACATTAGATTCACTAGTAGGAGTGAGAAAAACATCACGGGGTGGTGCGCATTGTATGGGTGTGTGTTACATTAGATTCACTAGTAGGAGTGAGAAAAACATCACGGGGTGGTGCGCATTGTATGGGTGTGTGTTACATTACATTCACTAGTACGAGTGAGAAAAACATCACGGGGTGGTGCGCATTGTATGGGGGTGTGTTACATGACATTCACTAGTAGGAGTGAGAAAAACATCACGGGGTGGAGCGCATTGTATGGGTGTGTGTTACGTTAGATGCACTAGTAGGAGTGAGAAGAACATCACGGGGTGGTGCGCATTGTATGGGTGTGTGTTACATTAGATGCACTAGTAGGAGTGAGAAAAACATCACGGGGTGGTGCGCATTGTATGGGTGTGTGTTACATTAGATTCACTAGTAGGAGTGAGAAAAACATCACGGGGTGGTGCGCATTGTATGGGAGTGTGTTACATTACATTCACTAGTAGGAGTGAGAAAAACATCACGGGGTGGTGCGCATTGTATGGGTGTGTGTTACATTAGATTCACTAGTAGGAGTGAGAAAAACATCACGGGGTGGTGCGCATTGTATGGGTGTGTGTTACAGTAGATTCACTAGTAGGAGTGAGAAAAACATCACGGGGAGGTGCGCATTGTATGGGTGTGTCTTACATTAGATTCACTAGTAGGAGTGAGAAAAACATCACGGGATGGTGCGCATTGTATGGGTGTGTGTTACATTAGATTCACTAGTAGGAGTGAGAAAAACATCACGGGGTGGTGCGCATTGTATGGGTGTGTGTTACAGTAGATTCACTAGTAGGAGTGAGAAAAACATCACGGGGTGGTGCGCATTGTATGGGTGTGTGTTACATTCACTAGTAGGAGTGAGAAAAACATCACGGGGTGGTGCGCATTGTATGGGTGTGTGTTACATTACATTCACTAGTAGGAGTGAGAAAAACATCACGGGGTGGTGCGCATTGTATGGGTGTGTGTTACATTACATTCACTACTAGGAGTGAGAAAAACATCACGGGGTGGTGCGCATTGTATGCGTGTGTGTTAGATTACATTCACTAGTAGCAGTGAGAAAAACATCACGGGGTGGTGCGCATTGTATGGGTGTGTGTTACATTACATTCACTAGTAGCAGTGAGAAAAACATCACGGGGTGGTGCGCATTGTATGGGTGTGTGTTGCATTACATTCACTAGTAGGAGTGAGAAAAACATCACGGGGTGTTGCGCATTGTATGGGTGTGTGTTACATTACATTCACTAGTAGGAGTGAGAAAAACATCACGGGGTGGTGCGCATTGTATGGGTGTGTGTTGCATTACATTCACTAGTAGGTGTGAGAAAACCATCACGGGGTGGTGCGCATTGTATGGGTGTGTGTTGCATTACATTCACTAGTAGGAGTGAGAAAAACATCACGGGGTGGTGCGCATTGTATGGGTGTGTGTTACATTAGATTCACTCGTAGGAGTGAGAAAAACATCACGGGGTGGTGCGCATTGTATGGGTGTGTGTTACGTTAGATTCAGTAGTAGGAGTGAGAAAAACATCACGGTGTGGTGCGCATTGTATGGGTGTGTGTTACATTACATTCACTAGTAGGAGTGAGAAAAACATCACGGGGAGGTGCGCATTGTATGGGTGTGTCTTACATTAGATTCACTAGAAGGAGTGAGAAAAACATCACGGGGTGGTGCGCCTTGTATGGGTGTGTGTTACATTAGATTCACTAGTAGGAGTGAGAAAAACATCACGGGGTGGTGCGCCTTGTATGGGTGTGTGTTACATTAGATTCACTAGTAGGAGTGAGAAAAACATCACGGGGTGGTGTGCATTGTATGGGTGTGTGTTACATTAGATTCACTATTAGGAGTGAGAAAAACATCACGGGGTGGTGCGCATTGTATGGGTGTGTGTTATATTACATTCACTAGTAGGACTGAGAAAAACATCACGGGGTGGTGCGCATTGTATTGGAGTGTGTTACATTACATTCACTAGTAGGAGTGAGAAAAACATCACGGGGTGGTGCGCATTGTATGGGTGTGTGTTACATTAGATTCACTAGTAGGAGTGAGAAAAACATCACGGGGTGGTGCGCATTGTATGGGTGTGTGTTACATTAGATTCAGTAGTAGGAGTGAGAAAAACATCACGGTGTGGTGCGCATTTTATGGGTGTGTGTTACATTACATTCACTAGTAGGAGTGAGAAAAACATCACGGGGAGGTGCGCATTGTATGGTGTGTCTTACATTAGATTCACTAGTAGGAGTGAGAAAAACATCACGGGGTGGTGCGCATTGTATGGGTGTGTGTTACATTAGATTCACTAGTAGGAGTGAGAAAAACATCACGGGGTGGTGCGCATTGTATGGGTGTGTGTTACATTAGATTCACTAGTAGGAGAGAGAAAATCATCACGGGGTGGTGCGCATTGTATGGGTGTGTGTTACATTAGATTCACTAGTAGGAGTGAGAAAAACATCACGGGGTGGTGCGCATTGTATGGGTGTGTGTTACATTACATTCACTAGTACGAGTGAGAAAAACATCCCGGGGTGGTGCGCATTGTATGGGTGTGTGTTACATTACATTCACTAGTAGGAGTGACAAAAACATCACGGGGTGGAGCGCATTGTATGGGTGTGTGTTACATTAGATTCACTAGTAGGAGTGAGAAAAACATCACGGGGTGGTGCGCATTGTATGGGTGTGTGTTGCATTACATTCACTAGTAGCAGTGAGAAAAACATCCCGGGGTGGTGCGCATTGTATGGGTGTGTGTTACATTACATTCACTAGTAGCAGTGAGAAAAACATCACGGGGTGGTGCGCATTGTATGGGTGTGTGTTACATTACATTCACTAGTACCAGTGAGAAAAACATCACGGGGTGGTGCGCATTGTATGGGTGTGTGTTACATTACATTCACTAGTAGCAGTGAGAAAAACATCACGGGGCGGTGCGCATTGTATGGGTGTGTGTTACATTAGATTCACTAGTAGCAGTGAGAAAAACATCACGGGGTGGTGCGCATTGTATGGCTGTGTGTTACATTAGATTCACTAGTAGCAGTGAGAAAAACATCACGGGGTGGTGCGCATTGTATGGCTGTGTTTTACATTAGATTCACTAGTAGCAGTGAGAAAAACATCACGGGGTGGTGCGCATTGCATGGGTGTGTGTTACATTACATTCACTAGTAGGAGTGAGAAAAACATCACGGGTTGGTGCGCATTGTATGGGTGTGTGTTACATTACATTCACTAGTAGGAGTGAGAAAAACATCACGAGGTGGTGCGCATTGTATGGGTGTGTGTTACATTACATTCACTAGTAGGAGTGAGAAAAACATCACGGGGTGGTGCGCATTGTATGGGAGTGTGTTACATTACATTCACTAGTAGGAGTGAGAAAAACATCACGGGGTGGTGCGCATTGTATGGGTGTGTGTTACATTACATTCACTAGTAGGAGTGAGAAAAACATCACGGGGTGGTGCGCATTGTATGGGTGTGTGTTACATTAGATTCACTACTAGGAGTGAGAAAAACATCACGGGGTGGTGCGCATTGTATGGGTGTGTGTTACATTAGATTCACTAGTAGGAGTGAGAAAAGCATCACGGGGAGGTGCGCATTGTATGGGTGTGTGTTACATTACATTCACTAGTAGGAGTGAGAAAAACATCAGGGGGTGGTGCGCATTGTATGGGTGTGTGTTACATTACATTCACTAGTAGGAGTGAGAAAAACATCACGGGGTGGTGCGCATTGTATGGGTGTGTGTTGCATTACATTCACTAGTAGGTGTGAGAAAACCATCACGGGGTGGTGCGCATTGTATGGGTGTGTGTTGCATTACATTCACTAGTAGGAGTGAGAAAAACATCACGGGGTGGTGCGCATTGTATGGGTGTGTGTTACATTAGATTCACTCGTAGGAGTGAGAAAAACATCACGGGGTGGTGCGCATTGTATGGGTGTGTGTTACGTTAGATTCAGTAGTAGGAGTGAGAAAAACATCACGGTGTGGTGCGCATTGTATGGGTGTGTGTTACATTACATTCACTAGTAGGAGTGAGAAAAACATCACGGGGAGGTGCGCATTGTATGGGTGTGTCTTACATTAGATTCACTAGAAGGAGTGAGAAAAACATCACGGGGTGGTGCGCCTTGTATGGGTGTGTGTTACATTAGATTCACTAGTAGGAGTGAGAAAAACATCACGGGGTGGTGCGCCTTGTATGGGTGTGTGTTACATTAGATTCACTAGTAGGAGTGAGAAAAACATCACGGGGTGGTGTGCATTGTATGGGTGTGTGTTACATTAGATTCACTATTAGGAGTGAGAAAAACATCACGGGGTGGTGCGCATTGTATGGGTGTGTGTTATATTACATTCACTAGTAGGACTGAGAAAAACATCACGGGGTGGTGCGCATTGTATTGGAGTGTGTTACATTACATTCACTAGTAGGAGTGAGAAAAACATCACGGGGTGGTGCGCATTGTATGGGTGTGTGTTACATTAGATTCACTAGTAGGAGTGAGAAAAACATCACGGGGTGGTGCGCATTGTATGGGTGTGTGTTACATTAGATTCAGTAGTAGGAGTGAGAAAAACATCACGGTGTGGTGCGCATTTTATGGGTGTGTGTTACATTACATTCACTAGTAGGAGTGAGAAAAACATCACGGGGAGGTGCGCATTGTATGGTGTGTCTTACATTAGATTCACTAGTAGGAGTGAGAAAAACATCACGGGGTGGTGCGCATTGTATGGGTGTGTGTTACATTAGATTCACTAGTAGGAGTGAGAAAAACATCACGGGGTGGTGCGCATTGTATGGGTGTGTGTTACATTAGATTCACTAGTAGGAGAGAGAAAATCATCACGGGGTGGTGCGCATTGTATGGGTGTGTGTTACATTAGATTCACTAGTAGGAGTGAGAAAAACATCACGGGGTGGTGCGCATTGTATGGGTGTGTGTTACATTACATTCACTAGTACGAGTGAGAAAAACATCCCGGGGTGGTGCGCATTGTATGGGTGTGTGTTACATTACATTCACTAGTAGGAGTGACAAAAACATCACGGGGTGGAGCGCATTGTATGGGTGTGTGTTACATTAGATTCACTAGTAGGAGTGAGAAAAACATCACGGGGTGGTGCGCATTGTATGGGTGTGTGTTGCATTACATTCACTAGTAGCAGTGAGAAAAACATCCCGGGGTGGTGCGCATTGTATGGGTGTGTGTTACATTACATTCACTAGTAGGAGTGAGAAAAACATCACGGGGTGGTGCGCATTGTATGGGTGTGTGTTACATTAGATTCACTAGTAGGAGTGAGAAAAACATCACGGGGTGGTGCGCATTGTATGGGAGTGTGTTACATTACATTCACTAGTAGGAGTGAGAAAAACATCACGGGGTGGTGCGCATTGTATGGGTGTGTGTTACATTAGATTCACTAGTAGCAGTGAGAAAAACATCACGGGGTGGTGCGCATTGTATGGGTGTGTGTTACATTAGATTCACTACTAGGAGTGAGAAAAACATCACGGGGTGGTGCGCATTGGATGGGTGTGTGTTACATTAGATTCACTAGTAGGAGTGAGAAAAACATCACGGGGAGGTGCGCATTGTATGGGTGTGTCTTACATTAGATTCACTAGTAGGAGTGAGAAAAACATCACGGGATGGTGCGCATTGTATGGGTGTGTGTTACATTAGATTCACTAGTAGGAGTGAGAAAAACATCACGGGGTGGTGCGCATTGTATGGGTGTGTGTTACAGTAGATTCACTAGTAGGAGTGAGAAAAACATCACGGGGTGGTGCGCATTGTATGCGTGTGTGTTAGATTACATTCACTAGTAGCAGTGAGAAAAACATCACGGGGTGGTGCGCATTGTATGGGTGTGTGTTACATTACATTCACTAGTAGCAGTGAGAAAAACATCACGGGGTGGTGCGCATTGTATGCGTGTGTGTTAGATTACATTCACTAGTAGCAGTGAGAAAAACATCACGGGGTGGTGCGCATTGTATGGGTGTGTGTTACATTACATTCACTAGTAGGAGTGAGAAAAACATCACGGGGTGGTGCGCATTGTATGGGTGTGTGTTACATTACATTCACTACTAGGAGTGAGAAAAACATCACGGGGTGGTGCGCATTGTATGGGTGTGTGTTACATTACATTCACTACTAGGAGTGAGAAAAACATCACGGGGTGGTGCGCATTGTATGCGTGTGTGTTAGATTACATTCACTAGTAGCAGTGAGAAAAACATCACGGGGTGGTGCGCATTGTATGGGTGTGTGTTACATTACATTCACTAGTAGCAGTGAGAAAAACATCACGGGGTGGTGCGCATTGTATGGGTGTGTGTTGCATTACATTCACTAGTAGGAGTGAGAAAAACATCACGGGGTGTTGCGCATTGTATGGGTGTGTGTTACATTACATTCACTAGTAGGAGTGAGAAAAACATCACGGGGTGGTGCGCATTGTATGGGTGTGTGTTGCATTACATTCACTAGTAGGTGTGAGAAAACCATCACGGGGTGGTGCGCATTGTATGGGTGTGTGTTGCATTACATTCACTAGTAGGAGTGAGAAAAACATCACGGGGTGGTGCGCATTGTATGGGTGTGTGTTACATTAGATTCACTCGTAGGAGTGAGAAAAACATCACGGGGTGGTGCGCATTGTATGGGTGTGTGTTACGTTAGATTCAGTAGTAGGAGTGAGAAAAACATCACGGTGTGGTGCGCATTGTATGGGTGTGTGTTACATTACATTCACTAGTAGGAGTGAGAAAAACATCACGGGGAGGTGCGCATTGTATGGGTGTGTCTTACATTAGATTCACTAGAAGGAGTGAGAAAAACATCACGGGGTGGTGCGCCTTGTATGGGTGTGTGTTACATTAGATTCACTAGTAGGAGTGAGAAAAACATCACGGGGTGGTGCGCCTTGTATGGGTGTGTGTTACATTAGATTCACTAGAAGGAGTGAGAAAAACATCACGGGGTGGTGTGCATTGTATGGGTGTGTGTTACATTAGATTCACTATTGGGAGTGAGAAAAACATCACGGGGTGGTGCGCATTGTATGGGTGTGTGTTATATTACATTCACTAGTAGGACTGAGAAAAACATCACGGGGTGGTGCGCATTGTATTGGAGTGTGTTACATTACATTCACTAGTAGGAGTGAGAAAAACATCACGGGGTGGTGCGCATTGTATGGGTGTGTGTTACATTAGATTCACTAGTAGGAGTGAGAAAAACATCACGGGGTGGTGCGCATTGTATGGGTGTGTGTTACATTAGATTCAGTAGTAGGAGTGAGAAAAACATCACGGTGTGGTGCGCATTTTATGGGTGTGTGTTACATTACATTCACTAGTAGGAGTGAGAAAAACATCACGGGGAGGTGCGCATTGTATGGTGTGTCTTACATTAGATTCACTAGTAGGAGTGAGAAAAACATCACGGGGTGGTGCGCATTGTATGGGTGTGTGTTACATTAGATTCACTAGTAGGAGTGAGAAAAACATCACGGGGTGGTGCGCATTGTATGGGTGTGTGTTACATTAGATTCACTAGTAGGAGAGAGAAAATCATCACGGGGTGGTGCGCATTGTATGGGTGTGTGTTACATTAGATTCACTAGTAGGAGTGAGAAAAACATCACGGGGTGGTGCGCATTGTATGGGTGTGTGTTACATTACATTCACTAGTACGAGTGAGAAAAACATCCCGGGGTGGTGCGCATTGTATGGGTGTGTGTTACATTACATTCACTAGTAGGAGTGACAAAAACATCACGGGGTGGAGCGCATTGTATGGGTGTGTGTTACATTAGATTCACTAGTAGGAGTGAGAAAAACATCACGGGGTGGTGCGCATTGTATGGGTGTGTGTTGCATTACATTCACTAGTAGCAGTGAGAAAAACATCCCGGGGTGGTGCGCATTGTATGGGTGTGTGTTACATTACATTCACTAGTAGCAGTGAGAAAAACATCACGGGGTGGTGCGCATTGTATGGGTGTGTGTTACATTACATTCACTAGTACCAGTGAGAAAAACATCACGGGGTGGTGCGCATTGTATGGGTGTGTGTTACATTACATTCACTAGTAGCAGTGAGAAAAACATCACGGGGCGGTGCGCATTGTATGGGTGTGTGTTACATTAGATTCACTAGTAGCAGTGAGAAAAACATCACGGGGTGGTGCGCATTGTATGGCTGTGTGTTACATTAGATTCACTAGTAGCAGTGAGAAAAACATCACGGGGTGGTGCGCATTGTATGGCTGTGTTTTACATTAGATTCACTAGTAGCAGTGAGAAAAACATCACGGGGTGGTGCGCATTGCATGGGTGTGTGTTACATTACATTCACTAGTAGGAGTGAGAAAAACATCACGGGTTGGTGCGCATTGTATGGGTGTGTGTTACATTACATTCACTAGTAGGAGTGAGAAAAACATCACGAGGTGGTGCGCATTGTATGGGTGTGTGTTACATTACATTCACTAGTAGGAGTGAGAAAAACATCACGGGGTGGTGCGCATTGTATGGGAGTGTGTTACATTACATTCACTAGTAGGAGTGAGAAAAACATCACGGGGTGGTGCGCATTGTATGGGTGTGTGTTACATTACATTCACTAGTAGGAGTGAGAAAAACATCACGGGGTGGTGCGCATTGTATGGGTGTGTGTTACATTAGATTCACTACTAGGAGTGAGAAAAACATCACGGGGTGGTGCGCATTGTATGGGTGTGTGTTACATTAGATTCACTAGTAGGAGTGAGAAAAGCATCACGGGGAGGTGCGCATTGTATGGGTGTGTGTTACATTACATTCACTAGTAGGAGTGAGAAAAACATCAGGGGGTGGTGCGCATTGTATGGGTGTGTGTTACATTACATTCACTAGTAGGAGTTAGAAAAACATCACGGGGTGGTGCGCATTGTATGGGTGTGTGTTGCATTACATTCACTAGTAGGTGTGAGAAAACCATCACGGGGTGGTGCGCATTGTATGGGTGTGTGTTGCATTACATTCACTAGTAGGAGTGAGAAAAACATCACGGGGTGGTGCGCATTGTATGGGTGTGTGTTACATTAGATTCACTCGTAGGAGTGAGAAAAACATCACGGGGTGGTGCGCATTGTATGGGTGTGTGTTACGTTAGATTCAGTAGTAGGAGTGAGAAAAACATCACGGGGTGGTGCGCATTGTATGGGTGTGTGTTACATTACATTCACTAGTAGGAGTGAGAAAAACATCACGGGGAGGTGCGCATTGTATGGGTGTGTCTTACATTAGATTCACTAGAAGGAGTGAGAAAAACATCACGGGGTGGTGCGCCTTGTATGGGTGTGTGTTACATTAGATTCACTAGTAGGAGTGAGAAAAACAACACGGGGTGGTGCGCCTTGTATGGGTGTGTGTTACATTAGATTCACTAGTAGGAGTGAGAAAAACATCACGGGGTGGTGTGCATTGTATGGGTGTGTGTTACATTAGATTCACTATTAGGAGTGAGAAAAACATCACGGGGTGGTGCGCATTGTATGGGTGTGTGTTATATTACATTCACTAGTAGGACTGAGAAAAACATCACGGGGTGGTGCGCATTGTATTGGAGTGTGTTACATTACATTCACTAGTAGGAGTGAGAAAAACATCACGGGGTGGTGCGCATTGTATGGGTGTGTGTTACATTAGATTCACTAGTAGGAGTGAGAAAAACATCACGGGGTGGTGCGCATTGTATGGGTGTGTGTTACATTAGATTCAGTAGTAGGAGTGAGAAAAACATCACGGTGTGGTGCGCATTTTATGGGTGTGTGTTACATTACATTCACTAGTAGGAGTGAGAAAAACATCACGGGGAGGTGCGCATTGTATGGTGTGTCTTACATTAGATTCACTAGTAGGAGTGAGAAAAACATCACGGGGTGGTGCGCATTGTATGGGTGTGTGTTACATTAGATTCACTAGTAGGAGTGAGAAAAACATCACGGGGTGGTGCGCATTGTATGGGTGTGTGTTACATTAGATTCACTAGTAGGAGAGAGAAAATCATCACGGGGTGGTGCGCATTGTATGGGTGTGTGTTACATTAGATTCACTAGTAGGAGTGAGAAAAACATCACGGGGTGGTGCGCATTGTATGGGTGTGTGTTACATTACATTCACTAGTACGAGTGAGAAAAACATCCCGGGGTGGTGCGCATTGTATGGGTGTGTGTTACATTACATTCACTAGTAGGAGTGACAAAAACATCACGGGGTGGAGCGCATTGTATGGGTGTGTGTTACATTAGATTCACTAGTAGGAGTGAGAAAAACATCACGGGGTGGTGCGCATTGTATGGGTGTGTGTTGCATTACATTCACTAGTAGCAGTGAGAAAAACATCCCGGGGTGGTGCGCATTGTATGGGTGTGTGTTACATTACATTCACTAGTAGCAGTGAGAAAAACATCACGGGGTGGTGCGCATTGTATGGGTGTGTGTTACATTACATTCACTAGTACCAGTGAGAAAAACATCACGGGGTGGTGCGCATTGTATGGGTGTGTGTTACATTACATTCACTAGTAGCAGTGAGAAAAACATCACGGGGCGGTGCGCATTGTATGGGTGTGTGTTACATTAGATTCACTAGTAGCAGTGAGAAAAACATCACGGGGTGGTGCGCATTGTATGGCTGTGTGTTACATTAGATTCACTAGTAGCAGTGAGAAAAACATCACGGGGTGGTGCGCATTGTATGGCTGTGTTTTACATTAGATTCACTAGTAGCAGTGAGAAAAACATCACGGGGTGGTGCGCATTGCATGGGTGTGTGTTACATTACACTCACTAGTAGGAGTGAGAAAAACATCACGGGGTGGTGCGCATTGCATGGGTGTGTGTTACATTACATTCACTAGTAGGAGTGAGAAAAACATCACGGGTTGGTGCGCATTGTATGGGTGTGTGTTACATTACATTCACTAGTAGGAGTGAGAAAAACATCACGAGGTGGTGCGCATTGTATGGGTGTGTGTTACATTAGATTCACTAGTAGGAGTGAGAAAAACATCACGGGGTGGTGCGCATTGTATGGGTGTGTGTTACATTAGATTCACTACTAGGAGTGAGAAAAACATCACGGGGTGGTGCGCATTGTATGGGTGTGTGTTACATTAGATTCACTAGTAGGAGTGAGAAAAGCATCACGGGGAGGTGCGCATTGTATGGGTGTGTGTTACATTACATTCACTAGTAGGAGTGAGAAAAACATCAGGGGGTGGTGCGCATTGTATGGGTGTGTGTTACATTACATTCACTAGTAGGAGTGAGAAAAACATCACGGGGTGGTGCGCATTGTATGGGTGTGTGTTACATTACATTCACTAGTAGGAGTGAGAAAAACATCACGGGGTGGTGCGCATTGTATGGGTGTGTGTTACATTACTTTCAGTAGTAGGAGTGAGAAAATCATCACGGGGTGGTGCGCATTGTATGGGTGTGTGTTACATTACATTCAGTAGTAGGAGTGAGAAAAACATCACGGGGTGGTGCGCATTGTATGGGTGTGTGTTACATTACATTCACTAGTAGGAGTGAGAAAAACATCACGGGGTGGTGCGCATTGTATGGGTGTGTGTTACATTACATTCACTAGTAGGAGTGAGAAAAACATCACGGGGTGGTGCGTCTTGTATGGGTGTGTGTTACATTAGATTCACTAGTAGCAGTGAGAAAAAC
Organism: Cavia porcellus; assembly: GCF_034190915.1. Lineage (NCBI taxonomy): Eukaryota > Metazoa > Chordata > Mammalia > Rodentia > Caviidae > Cavia > Cavia porcellus. Next base: position 3,190,784 of record NW_026947537.1, read on the forward strand.
ATCACGGGGTGGTGCGCATTGTATGGGTGTGTGTTACATTAGATTCACTAGTAGGAGTGAGAAAAACATCACGGGTTGGTGCGCATTGTATGGGTGTGTGTTACATTACATTCACTAGTAGGAGTGAGAAAAACATCACGGGGTGGTGCGCATTGTATGGGTGTGTGTTACATTACATTCACTAGTAGGAGTGAGAAAAACATCACGGGGTGGTGCGCCTTGTATGGGTGTGTGTTACATTAGATTCACTAGTAGCAGTGCGAAAAACGTCACGGGGTGGTGCACATTGTATGGGTGTGTGTTACATTAGATTCACTAGTAGGAGTGAGAAAAACATCACGGGGTGGTGCGCATTGTATGGGTGTGTGTTACATTAGATTCACTAGTAGCAGTGAGAAAAACATCACGGGGTGGTGCGCATTGTATGGGTGTGTGTTACATTACATTCACTAGTAGGAGTGAGAAAAACATCACGGGATGGTGCGCCTTGTATGGGTGTGTGTTACATTAGATTCACTAGTAGCAGTGAGAAAAACATCACGGGGTGGTGCGCATTGTATGGGTGTGTGTTACATTAGATTCACTAGTAGGAGTGAGAAAAACATCACGGGGTGGTGCGCATTGTATGGGTGTGTGTTACATTAGATTCACTAGTAGCAGTGAGAAAAACATCACGGGGTGGTGCGCATTGTATGGGTGTGTGTTACATTACATTCACTAGTAGGACTGAGAAAAACATCACGGGGTGGTGCGCATTGTATTGGAGTGTGTTACATTAGATTCACTAGTAGGAGTGAGAAAAACATCACGGGGTGGTGCGCATTGTATGGGTGTGTGTTACATTAGATTCAGTAGTAGGAGTGAGAAAAACATCACGGTGTGGTGCGCATTGTATGGGTGTGTGTTACATTACATTCACTAGTAGGAGTGAGAAAAACATCACGGGGAGGTGCGCATTGTATGGGTGTGTCTTACATTAGATTCACTAGTAGGAGTGAGAAAAACATCACGGGGTGGTGCGCCTTGTATGGGTGTGTGTTACATTAGATTCAGTCGTAGGAGTGAGAAAAACATCACGGGGTGGTGCGCCTTGTATGGGTGTGTGTTACATTAGATTCACTAGTAGGAGTGAGAAAAACATCACGGGGTGGTGCGCATTGTATGGGTGTGTGTTACATTACATTCACTAGTAGGAGTGAGAAAAACATCACGGGGTGGTGCGCATTGTATGGGTGTGTGTTACATTACATTCACTAGTAGGACTGAGAAAAACATCACGGGGTGGTGCGCATTGTATTGGAGTGTGTTACATTACATTCACTGGTAGGAGTGAGAAAAACATCACGGGTTGGTGCGCATTGTATGGGTGTGTGTTACATTAGATTCACTAGTAGGAGTGAGAAAAACATCACGGGGTGGTGCGCATTGTATGGGTGTGTGTTACATTAGATTCAGTAGTAGGAGTGAGAAAAACATCACGGTGTGGTGCGCATTGTATGGGTGTGTGTTACATTACATTCACTAGTAGGAGTGAGAAAAACATCACGGGGAGGTGCGCATTGTATGGGTGTGTCTTACATTAGATTCACTAGTAGGAGTGAGAAAAACATCACGGGGTGGTGCGCATTGTATGGGTGTGTGTTACATTAGATTCACTAGTAGGAGAGAGAAAATCATCACGGGGTGGTGCGCATTGTATGGGTGTGTGTTACATTAGATTCACTAGTAGGAGTGAGAAAAACATCACGGGGTGGTGCGCATTGTATGGGTGTGTGTTAGATTAGATTCACTAGTAGGAGTGAGAAAAACATCACGGGGTGGTGCGCATTGTATGGCTGTGTGTTACATTACATTCACTAGTAGGACTGAGAAAAACATCACGGGGTGGTTCGCATTGTATGGCTGTGTGTTACATTAGATTCACTAGTAGCAGTGAGAAAAACATCACGGGGTGGTGCGCATTGTATGGCTGTGTGTTACATTAGATTCACTAGTAGCAGTGAGAAAAACATCACGGGGTGGTGCGCATTGTATGGGTGTGTGTTACATTACATTCACTAGTAGGAGTGAGAAAAACATCACGGGTTGGTGCGCATTGTATGGGTGTGTGTTACATTACATTCACTAGTAAGAGTGAGAAAAACATCACGGGGTGGTGTGCATTGTATGGGTGTGTGTTACATTACATTCACTAGTAGGAGTGAGAAAAACATCACGGGGTGGTGCGCATTGTATGGGAGTGTGTTACATTACATTCACTAGTAGGAGTGAGAAAAACATCACGGGGTGGTGCGCATTGTATGGGTGTGTGTTACATTAGATTCACTAGTAGGAGTGAGAAAAACATCACGGGGTGGTGCGCATTGTATGGGTGTGTGTTACATTAGATTCACTAGTAGGAGTGAGAAAAACATCACGGGGTGGTGCGCATTGTATGGGTGTGTGTTACATTAGATTCACTAGTAGGAGTGAGAAAAACATCACGGGGAGGTGCGCATTGTATGGGTGTGTGTTACATTAGATTCACTAGTAGGAGTGAGAAAAACATCACGGGGTGGTGCGCATTGTATGGGTGTGTGTTACATTAGATTCACTAGTAGGAGTGAGAAAAACATCACGGGGTGGTGCGCATTGTATGGGTGTGTGTTACATTAGATTCACTAGTAGGAGTGAGAAAAACATCACGGGGAGGTGCGCATTGTATGGGTGTGTCTTACATTAGATTCACTAGTAGGAGTGAGAAAAACATCACGGGGTGGTGCGCATTGTATGGGTGTGTGTTACATTAGATTCACTAGTAGGAGTGAGAAAAACATCACGGGGTGGTGCGCATTGTATGGGTGTGTGTTACATTAGATTCACTAGTAGGAGTGAGAAAAACATCACGGGGTGGTGCGCATTGTATGGGTGTGTGTTACATTAGATTCACTAGTAGGAGTGAGAAAAACATCACGGGGTGGTGCGCATTGTATGGGTGTGTGTTACATTACATTCACTAGTAGGAGTGAGAAAAACATCACGGGGTGGTGCGCATTGTATGGGTGTGTGTTACATTACATTCACTAGTAGGAGTGAGAAAAACATCACGGGGTGGTGCGCATTGTATGGGTGTGTGTTACATTACTTTCACTAGTAGGAGTGAGAAAATCATCACGGGGTGGTGCGCATTGTATGGGTGTGTGTTACGTTACATTCACTAGTAGGAGTGAGAAAAACATCACGGGGTGGTGCGCATTGTATGGGTGTGTGTTACATTACATTCACTAGTAGGAGTGAGAAAAACATCACGGGGTGGTGCGCATTGTATGGGTGTGTGTTACATTACATTCACTAGTAGGAGTGAGAAAAACATCACGGGGTGGTGCGCCTTGTATGGGTGTGTGTTACATTAGATTCCCTAGTAGCAGTGAGAAAAACATCACGGGGTGGTGCGCCTTGTATGGGTGTGTGTTACATTAGATTCACTAGTAGGAGTGAGAAAAACATCACGGGGTGGTGCGCATTGTATGGGTGTGTGTTACATTAGATTCACTAGTAGCAGTGAGAAAAACATCACGGGGTGGTGCGCATTGTATGGGTGTGTGTTACATTACATTCACTAGTAGGACTGAGAAAAACATCACGCGGTGGTGCGCATTGTATTGGAGTGTGTTACATTACATTCACTAGTAGGAGTGAGAAAAACATCACGGGGTGGTGCGCATTGTATGGGTGTGTGTTACATTAGATTCACTAGTAGGAGTGAGAAAAACATCACGGGGTGGTGCGCATGGTATGGGTGTGTGTTACATTAGATTCAGTAGTAGGAGTGAGAAAAACATCACGGTGTGGTGCGCATTTTATCGGTGTGTGTTACATTACATTCACTAGTAGGAGTGAGAAAAACATCACGGGGAGGTGCGCATTGTATGGGTGTGTCTTACATTAGATTCACTAGTAGGAGTGAGAAAAACATCACGGGGTGGTGCGCCTTGTATGGGTGTGTGTTACATTAGATTCACTAGTAGGAGTGAGAAAAACATCACGGGGTGGTGCGCCTTGTATGGGTGTGTGTTACATTAGATTCACTAGTAGGAGTGAGAAAAACATCACGGGGTGGTGCGCATTGTATGGGTGTGTGTTACATTAGATTCACTAGTAGGAGTGAGAAAAACCTCACGGGGTGGTGCGCATTGTATGGGTGTGTGTTACATTACATTCACTATTAGGACTGAGAAAAACATCACGGGGTAGTGCGCATTGTATTGGAGTGTGTTACATTACATTCACTAGTAGGAGTGAGAAAAACATCACGGGGTGGTGCGCATTGTATGGGTGTGTGTTACATTAGATTCACTAGTAGGAGTGAGAAAAACATCACGGGGTGGTGCGCATTGTATGGGTGTGTGTTACATTAGATTCAGTAGTGGGAGTGAGAAAAACATCACGGTGTGGTGCGCATTATATGGGTGTGTGTTACATTACATTCACTAGTAGGAGTGAGAAAAACATCACGGGGAGGTGCGCATTGTATGGGTGTGTCTTACATTAGATTCACTAGTAGGAGTGAGAAAAACATCACGGGGTGGTGCGCATTGTATGGGTGTGTGTTACATTAGATTCACTAGTAGGAGTGAGAAAAACATCACGGGGTGGTGCGCATTGTATGGGTGTGTGTTACATTAGATTCACTAGTAGGAGAGAGAAAATCATCACGGGGTGGTGCGCATTGTATGGGTGTGTGTTACATTAGATTCACTAGTAGGAGTGAGAAAAACATCACGGGGTGGTGCGCATTGTATGGGTGTGTGTTACATTAGATTCACTAGTAGGAGTGAGAAAAACATCACGGGGTGGTGCGCATTGTATGGGTGTGTGTTACATTACATTCACTAGTACGAGTGAGAAAAACATCACGGGGTGGTGCGCATTGTATGGGGGTGTGTTACATGACATTCACTAGTAGGAGTGAGAAAAACATCACGGGGTGGAGCGCATTGTATGGGTGTGTGTTACATTAGATGCACTAGTAGGAGTGAGAAGAACATCACGGGGTGGTGCGCATTGTATGGGTGTGTGTTACATTAGATGCACTAGTAGGAGTGAGAAAAACATCACGGGGTGGTGCGCATTGTATGGGTGTGTGTTACATTACATTCGCTAGTAGCAGGGAGAAAAACATCACGGGGTGGTGCGCATTGTATGGGTGTGTGTTACATTACATTCACTAGTAGCAGTGAGAAAAACATCATGGGGTGGTGCGCATTGTATGGGTGTGTGTTACATTACATTCGCTAGTAGCAGTGAGAAAAACATCACGGGGTGGTGCGCATTGTATGGGTGTGTGTTACATTACATTCACTAGTAGCAGTGAGAAAAACATCACGTGGTGGTGCGCATTGTATGGGTGTGTGTTACATTAGATTCACTAGTAGCAGTGAGAAAAACATCACGGGGTGGTGCGCATTGTATGGGTGTGTGTTACATTACATTCACTAGTAACAGTGAGAAAAACATCACGGGGTGGTGCGCATTGTATGGGTGTGTCTTACATTAGATTCACTAGTAGGAGTGAGAAAAACATCACGGGGTGGTGCGCATTGTATGGGTGTGTGTTACATTAGATTCACTAGTAGGAGAGAGAAAATCATCACGGGGTGGTGCGCATTGTATGGGTGTGTGTTACATTAGATTCACTAGTAGGAGTGAGAAAAACATCACGGGGTGGTGCGCATTGTATGGGTGTGTGTTAGATTAGATTCACTAGTAGGAGTGAGAAAAACATCACGGGGTGGTGCGCATTGTATGGCTGTGTGTTACATTACATTCACTAGTAGGACTGAGAAAAACATCACGGGGTGGTTCGCATTGTATGGCTGTGTGTTACATTAGATTCACTAGTAGCAGTGAGAAAAACATCACGGGGTGGTGCGCATTGTATGGCTGTGTGTTACATTAGATTCACTAGTAGCAGTGAGAAAAACATCACGGGGTGGTGCGCATTGTATGGGTGTGTGTTACATTACATTCACTAGTAGGAGTGAGAAAAACATCACGGGTTGGTGCGCATTGTATGGGTGTGTGTTACATTACATTCACTAGTAAGAGTGAGAAAAACATCACGGGGTGGTGTGCATTGTATGGGTGTGTGTTACATTACATTCACTAGTAGGAGTGAGAAAAACATCACGGGGTGGTGCGCATTGTATGGGAGTGTGTTACATTACATTCACTAGTAGGAGTGAGAAAAACATCACGGGGTGGTGCGCATTGTATGGGTGTGTGTTACATTAGATTCACTAGTAGGAGTGAGAAAAACATCACGGGGTGGTGCGCATTGTATGGGTGTGTGTTACATTAGATTCACTAGTAGGAGTGAGAAAAACATCACGGGGTGGTGCGCATTGTATGGGTGTGTGTTACATTAGATTCACTAGTAGGAGTGAGAAAAACATCACGGGGAGGTGCGCATTGTATGGGTGTGTGTTACATTAGATTCACTAGTAGGAGTGAGAAAAACATCACGGGGTGGTGCGCATTGTATGGGTGTGTGTTAGATTAGATTCACTAGTAGGAGTGAGAAAAACATCACGGGGTGGTGCGCATTGTATGGCTGTGTGTTACATTACATTCACTAGTAGGACTGAGAAAAACATCACGGGGTGGTTCGCATTGTATGGCTGTGTGTTACATTAGATTCACTAGTAGCAGTGAGAAAAACATCACGGGGTGGTGCGCATTGTATGGCTGTGTGTTACATTAGATTCACTAGTAGCAGTGAGAAAAACATCACGGGGTGGTGCGCATTGTATGGGTGTGTGTTACATTACATTCACTAGTAGGAGTGAGAAAAACATCACGGGTTGGTGCGCATTGTATGGGTGTGTGTTACATTACATTCACTAGTAAGAGTGAGAAAAACATCACGGGGTGGTGTGCATTGTATGGGTGTGTGTTACATTACATTCACTAGTAGGAGTGAGAAAAACATCACGGGGTGGTGCGCATTGTATGGGAGTGTGTTACATTACATTCACTAGTAGGAGTGAGAAAAACATCACGGGGTGGTGCGCATTGTATGGGTGTGTGTTACATTAGATTCACTAGTAGGAGTGAGAAAAACATCACGGGGTGGTGCGCATTGTATGGGTGTGTGTTACATTAGATTCACTAGTAGGAGTGAGAAAAACATCACGGGGTGGTGCGCATTGTATGGGTGTGTGTTACATTAGATTCACTAGTAGGAGTGAGAAAAACATCACGGGGAGGTGCGCATTGTATGGGTGTGTGTTACATTAGATTCACTAGTAGGAGTGAGAAAAACATCACGGGGTGGTGCGCATTGTATGGGTGTGTGTTACATTAGATTCACTAGTAGGAGTGAGAAAAACATCACGGGGTGGTGCGCATTGTATGGGTGTGTGTTACATTAGATTCACTAGTAGGAGTGAGAAAAACATCACGGGGAGGTGCGCATTGTATGGGTGTGTCTTACATTAGATTCACTAGTAGGAGTGAGAAAAACATCACGGGGTGGTGCGCATTGTATGGGTGTGTGTTACATTAGATTCACTAGTAGGAGTGAGAAAAACATCACGGGGTGGTGCGCATTGTATGGGTGTGTGTTACATTAGATTCACTAGTAGGAGTGAGAAAAACATCATGGGGTGGTGCGCATTGTATGGGTGTGTGTTACATTAGATTCACTAGTAGGAGTGAGAAAAACATCACGGGGTGGTGCGCATTGTATGGGTGTGTGTTACATTACATTCACTAGTAGGAGTGAGAAAAACATCACGGGGTGGTGCGCATTGTATGGGTGTGTGTTACATTACATTCACTAGTAGGAGTGAGAAAAACATCACGGGGTGGTGCGCATTGTATGGGTGTGTGTTACATTACTTTCACTAGTAGGAGTGAGAAAATCATCACGGGGTGGTGCGCATTGTATGGGTGTGTGTTACGTTACATTCACTAGTAGGAGTGAGAAAAACATCACGGGGTGGTGCGCATTGTATGGGTGTGTGTTACATTACATTCACTAGTAGGAGTGAGAAAAACATCACGGGGTGGTGCGCATTGTATGGGTGTGTGTTACATTACATTCACTAGTAGGAGTGAGAAAAACATCACGGGGTGGTGCGCCTTGTATGGGTGTGTGTTACATTAGATTCCCTAGTAGCAGTGAGAAAAACATCACGGGGTGGTGCGCCTTGTATGGGTGTGTGTTACATTAGATTCACTAGTAGGAGTGAGAAAAACATCACGGGGTGGTGCGCATTGTATGGGTGTGTGTTACATTAGATTCACTAGTAGCAGTGAGAAAAACATCACGGGGTGGTGCGCATTGTATGGGTGTGTGTTACATTACATTCACTAGTAGGACTGAGAAAAACATCACGCGGTGGTGCGCCTTGTATTGGAGTGTGTTACATTACATTCACTAGTAGGAGTGAGAAAAACATCACGGGGTGGTGCGCATTGTATGGGTGTGTGTTACATTAGATTCACTAGTAGGAGTGAGAAAAACATCACGGGGTGGTGCGCATGGTATGGGTGTGTGTTACATTAGATTCAGTAGTAGGAGTGAGAAAAACATCACGGTGTGGTGCGCATTTTATCGGTGTGTGTTACATTACATTCACTAGTAGGAGTGAGAAAAACATCACGGGGAGGTGCGCATTGTATGGGTGTGTCTTACATTAGATTCACTAGTAGGAGTGAGAAAAACATCACGGGGTGGTGCGCCTTGTATGGGTGTGTGTTACATTAGATTCACTAGTAGGAGTGAGAAAAACATCACGGGGTGGTGCGCCTTGTATGGGTGTGTGTTACATTAGATTCACTAGTAGGAGTGAGAAAAACATCACGGGGTGGTGCGCATTGTATGGGTGTGTGTTACATTAGATTCACTAGTAGGAGTGAGAAAAACCTCACGGGGTGGTGCGCATTGTATGGGTGTGTGTTACATTACATTCACTATTAGGACTGAGAAAAACATCACGGGGTAGTGCGCATTGTATTGGAGTGTGTTACATTACATTCACTAGTAGGAGTGAGAAAAACATCACGGGGTGGTGCGCATTGTATGGGTGTGTGTTACATTAGATTCACTAGTAGGAGTGAGAAAAACATCACGGGGTGGTGCGCATTGTATGGGTGTGTGTTACATTAGATTCAGTAGTGGGAGTGAGAAAAACATCACGGTGTGGTGCGCATTATATGGGTGTGTGTTACATTACATTCACTAGTAGGAGTGAGAAAAACATCACGGGGAGGTGCGCATTGTATGGGTGTGTCTTACATTAGATTCACTAGTAGGAGTGAGAAAAACATCACGGGGTGGTGCGCATTGTATGGGTGTGTGTTACATTAGATTCACTAGTAGGAGTGAGAAAAACATCACGGGGTGGTGCGCATTGTATGGGTGTGTGTTACATTAGATTCACTAGTAGGAGAGAGAAAATCATCACGGGGTGGTGCGCATTGTATGGGTGTGTGTTACATTAGATTCACTAGTAGGAGTGAGAAAAACATCACGGGGTGGTGCGCATTGTATGGGTGTGTGTTACATTAGATTCACTAGTAGGAGTGAGAAAAACATCACGGGGTGGTGCGCATTGTATGGGTGTGTGTTACATTACATTCACTAGTACGAGTGAGAAAAACATCACGGGGTGGTGCGCATTGTATGGGGGTGTGTTACATGACATTCACTAGTAGGAGTGAGAAAAACATCACGGGGTGGAGCGCATTGTATGGGTGTGTGTTACATTAGATGCACTAGTAGGAGTGAGAAGAACATCACGGGGTGGTGCGCATTGTATGGGTGTGTGTTACATTAGATGCACTAGTAGGAGTGAGAAAAACATCACGGGGTGGTGCGCATTGTATGGGTGTGTGTTACATTACATTCGCTAGTAGCAGGGAGAAAAACATCACGGGGTGGTGCGCATTGTATGGGTGTGTGTTACATTACATTCACTAGTAGCAGTGAGAAAAACATCATGGGGTGGTGCGCATTGTATGGGTGTGTGTTACATTACATTCGCTAGTAGCAGTGAGAAAAACATCACGGGGTGGTGCGCATTGTATGGGTGTGTGTTACATTACATTCACTAGTAGCAGTGAGAAAAACATCACGTGGTGGTGCGCATTGTATGGGTGTGTGTTACATTAGATTCACTAGTAGCAGTGAGAAAAACATCACGGGGTGGTGCGCATTGTATGGGTGTGTGTTACATTACATTCACTAGTAACAGTGAGAAAAACATCACGGGGTGGTGCGCATTGTATGGGTGTGTGTTACATTACATTCACTAGTAGCAGTGAGAAAAACATCACGGGGTGGTGCGCATTGTATGGGTGTGTGTTACATTAGATTCACTAGTAGCAGTGAGAAAAACATCACGGGGTGGTGCGCATTGTATGGCTGTGTGTTACATTTGATTCACTAGTAGCAGAGAGAAAAACATCACGGGGTGGTGCGCATTGTATGGCTGTGTGTTACATTAGGTTCACTAGTAGCAGTGAGAAAAACATCACGGGGTGGTGCGCATTGTATGGGTGTGTGTTACATTACATTCACTAGTAGGAGTGAGAAAAACATCACGGGTTGGTGCGCATTGTATAGGTGTGTGTTACATTACATTCACTAGTAGGAGTGAGAAAAACATCACGGGGTGGTGCGCATTGTATGGGTGTGTGTTACATTAGATTCACTAGTAGGAGTGAGAAAAACATCACGGGGTGGTGCGCATTGTATGGGAGTGTGTTACATTACATTCACTAGTAGGAGTGAGAAAAACATCACGGGGTGGTGCGCATTGTATGGGTGTGTGTTACATTAGATTCACTAGTAGCAGTGAGAAAAACATCACGGGGTGGTGCGCATTGTATGGGTGTGTGTTACATTAGATTCACTACTAGGAGTGAGAAAAAACATCACGGGGTGGTGCGCATTGTATGGGTGTGTGTTACATTAGATTCACTAGTAGGAGTGAGAAAAACATCACGGGGTGGTGCGCATTGTATGGGTGTGTGTTACATTCACTAGTAGGAGTGAGAAAAACATCACGGGGTGGTGCGCATTGTATGGGTGTGTGTTACATTACATTCACTAGTAGGAGTGAGAAAAACATCACGGGGTGGTGCGCATTGTATGGGTGTGTGTTACATTACATTCACTACTAGGAGTGAGAAAAACATCACGGGGTGGTGCGCATTGTATGGGTGTGTGTTAGATTACATTCACTAGTAGCAGTGAGAAAAACATCACGGGGTGGTGCGCATTGTATGGGTGTGTGTTACATTACATTCACTAGTAGCAGTGAGAAAAACATCACGGGGTGGTGCGCATTGTATGGGTGTGTGTTACATTACATTCACTAGTAGGAGTGAGAAAAACATCACGGGGTGGTGCGCATTGTATGGGTGTGTGTTACATTACATTCACTAGTAGGAGTGAGAAAAACATCACGGGGTGGTGCGCATTGTATGGGTGTGTGTTGCATTACATTCACTAGTAGGTGTGAGAAAACAATCACGGGGTGGTGCGCATTGTATGGGTGTGTGTTGCATTACATTCACTAGTAGGAGTGAGAAAAACATCACGGGGTGGTGCGCATTGTATGGGTGTGTGTTACATTAGATTCACTCGTAGGAGTGAGAAAAACATCACGGGGTGGTGCGCATAGTATGGGTGTGTGTTACATTAGATTCAGTAGTAGGAGTGAGAAAAACATCACGGTGTGGTGCGCATTGTATGGGTGTGTGTTACATTACATTCACTAGTAGGAGTGAGAAAAACATCACGGGGTGGTGCGCATTGTATAGGTGTGTGTTACATTACATTCACTAGTAGGAGTGAGAAAAACATCACGGGGAGGTGCGCATTGTATGGGTGTGTCTTACATTAGATTCACTAGTAGGAGTGAGAAAAACATCACGGGGTGGTGCGCATTTTATGGGTGTGTGTTACATTACATTCACTAGTAGGAGTGAGAAAAACATCACGGGGTGGTGCGCATTGTATGGCTGTGTGTTACATTTGATTCACTAGTAGCAGAGAGAAAAACATCACGGGGTGGTGCGCATTGTATGGCTGTGTGTTACATTAGGTTCACTAGTAGCAGTGAGAAAAACATCACGGGGTGGTGCGCATTGTATGGGTGTGTGTTACATTACATTCACTAGTAGGAGTGAGAAAAACATCACGGGTTGGTGCGCATTGTATAGGTGTGTGTTACATTACATTCACTAGTAGGAGTGAGAAAAACATCACGGGGTGGTGCGCATTGTATGGGTGTGTGTTACATTAGATTCACTAGTAGGAGTGAGAAAAACATCACGGGGTGGTGCGCATTGTATGGGAGTGTGTTACATTACATTCACTAGTAGGAGTGAGAAAAACATCACGGGGTGGTGCGCATTGTATGGGTGTGTGTTACATTAGATTCACTAGTAGCAGTGAGAAAAACATCACGGGGTGGTGCGCATTGTATGGGTGTGTGTTACATTAGATTCACTACTAGGAGTGAGAAAAACATCACGGGGTGGTGCGCATTGTATGGGTGTGTGTTACATTAGATTCACTAGTAGGAGTGAGAAAAACATCACGGGGAGGTGCGCATTGTATGGGTGTGTCTTACATTAGATTCACTAGTAGGAGTGAGAAAAACATCACGGGATGGTGCGCATTGTATGGGTGTGTGTTACATTAGATTCACTAGTAGGAGTGAGAAAAACATCACGGGGTGGTGCGCATTGTATGGGTGTGTGTTACATTAGATTCACTAGTAGGAGTGAGAAAAACATCACGGGGTGGTGCGCATTGTATGGGTGTGTGTTACATTACATTCACTAGTAACAGTGAGAAAAACATCACGGGGTGGTGCGCATTGTATGGGTGTGTGTTACATTACATTCACTAGTAGCAGTGAGAAAAACATCACGGGGTGGTGCGCATTGTATGGGTGTGTGTTACATTACATTCACTAGTAGCAGTGAGAAAAACATCACGGGGTGGTGCGCATTGTATGGCTGTGTGTTACATTTGATTCACTAGTAGCAGAGAGAAAAACATCACGGGGTGGTGCGCATTGTATGGCTGTGTGTTACATTAGGTTCACTAGTAGCAGTGAGAAAAACATCACGGGGTGGTGCGCATTGTATGGGTGTGTGTTACATTACATTCACTAGTAGGAGTGAGAAAAACATCACGGGTTGGTGCGCATTGTATAGGTGTGTGTTACATTACATTCACTAGTAGGAGTGAGAAAAACATCACGGGGTGGTGCGCATTGTATGGGTGTGTGTTACATTAGATTCACTAGTAGGAGTGAGAAAAACATCACGGGGTGGTGCGCATTGTATGGGAGTGTGTTACATTACATTCACTAGTAGGAGTGAGAAAAACATCACGGGGTGGTGCGCATTGTATGGGTGTGTGTTACATTAGATTCACTAGTAGCAGTGAGAAAAACATCACGGGGTGGTGCGCATTGTATGGGTGTGTGTTACATTAGATTCACTACTAGGAGTGAGAAAAACATCACGGGGTGGTGCGCATTGTATGGGTGTGTGTTACATTAGATTCACTAGTAGGAGTGAGAAAAACATCACGGGGAGGTGCGCATTGTATGGGTGTGTCTTACATTAGATTCACTAGTAGGAGTGAGAAAAACATCACGGGATGGTGCGCATTGTATGGGTGTGTGTTACATTAGATTCACTAGTAGGAGTGAGAAAAACATCACGGGGTGGTGCGCATTGTATGGGTGTGTGTTACATTAGATTCACTAGTAGGAGTGAGAAAAACATCACGGGGTGGTGCGCATTGTATGGGTGTGTGTTACATTCACTAGTAGGAGTGAGAAAAACATCACGGGGTGGTGCGCATTGTATGGGTGTGTGTTACATTACATTCACTAGTAGGAGTGAGAAAAACATCACGGGGTGGTGCGCATTGTATGGGTGTGTGTTACATTACATTCACTACTAGGAGTGAGAAAAACATCACGGGGTGGTGCGCATTGTATGGGTGTGTGTTAGATTACATTCACTAGTAGCAGTGAGAAAATCATCACGGGGTGGTGCGCATTGTATGGGTGTGTGTTACATTACATTCACTAGTAGCAGTGAGAAAAACATCACGGGGTGGTGCGCATTGTATGGGTGTGTGTTACATTACATTCACTAGTAGGAGTGAGAAAAACATCACGGGGTGGTGCGCATTGTATGGGTGTGTGTTACATTACATTCACTAGTAGGAGTGAGAAAAACATCACGGGGTGGTGCGCATTGTATGGGTGTGTGTTGCATTACATTCACTAGTAGGTGTGAGAAAACAATCACGGGGTGGTGCGCATTGTATGGGTGTGTGTTGCATTACATTCACTAGTAGGAGTGAGAAAAACATCACGGGGTGGTGCGCATTGTATGGGTGTGTGTTACATTAGATTCACTCGTAGGAGTGAGAAAAACATCACGGGGTGGTGCGCATTGTATGGATGTGTGTTACATTAGATTCAGTAGTAGGAGTGAGAAAAACATCACGGTGTGGTGCGCATTGTATGGGTGTGTGTTACATTACATTCACTAGTAGGAGTGAGAAAAACATCACGGGGAGGTGCGCATTGTATGGGTGTTTCTTACATTAGATTCACTCGTAGGAGTGAGAAAAACATCACGGGGTGGTGCGCATTGTATGGGTGTGTGTTACATTACATTCACTAGTAGGAGTGAGAAAAACATCACGGGGTGGTGCGCATTGTATGGCTGTGTGTTACATTTGATTCACTAGTAGCAGAGACAAAAACATCACGGGGTGGTGCGCATTGTATGGCTGTGTGTTACATTAGGTTCACTAGTAGCAGTGAGAAAAGCATCACGGGGTGGTGCGCATTGTATGGGTGTGTGTTACATTACATTCACTAGTAGGAGTGAGAAAATCATCACGGGTTGGTGCGCATTGTATAGGTGTGTGTTACATTACATTCACTAGTAGGAGTGAGAAAAACATCACGGGGTGGTGCGCATTGTATGGGTGTGTGTTACATTAGATTCACTAGTAGGAGTGAGAAAAACATCACGGGGTGGTGCGCATTGTATGGGAGTGTGTTACATTACATTCACTAGTAGGAGTGAGAAAAACATCACGGGGTGGTGCGCATTGTATGGGTGTGTGTTACATTAGATTCACTAGTAGCAGTGAGAAAAACATCACGGGGTGGTGCGCATTGTATGGGTGTGTGTTACATTAGATTCACTACTAGGAGTGAGAAAAACATCACGGGGTGGTGCACATTGTATGGGTGTGTGTTACATTAGATTCAGTAGTAGGAGTGAGAAAAACATCACGGTGTGGTGCGCATTGTATGGGTGTGTGTTACATTACATTCACTAGTAGGAGTGAGAAAAACAT
This sequence comes from Cavia porcellus, assembly GCF_034190915.1. Lineage (NCBI taxonomy): Eukaryota > Metazoa > Chordata > Mammalia > Rodentia > Caviidae > Cavia > Cavia porcellus. Next base: position 3,206,187 of record NW_026947537.1, read on the forward strand.
CACGGGGAGGTGCGCATTGTATGGGTGTGTCTTACATTAGATTCACTAGTAGGAGTGAGAAAAACATCACGGGGTGGTGCGCATTTTATGGGTGTGTGTTACATTACATTCACTAGTAGGAGTGAGAAAAACATCACGGGGTGGTGCGCATTGTATGGCTGTGTGTTACATTTGATTCACTAGTAGCAGAGAGAAAAACATCACGGGGTGGTGCGCATTGTATGGCTGTGTGTTACATTAGGTTCACTAGTAGCAGTGAGAAAAACATCACGGGGTGGTGCGCATTGTATGGGTGTGTGTTACATTACATTCACTAGTAGGAGTGAGAAAAACATCACGGGTTGGTGCGCATTGTATAGGTGTGTGTTACATTACATTCACTAGTAGGAGTGAGAAAAACATCACGGGGTGGTGCGCATTGTATGGGTGTGTGTTACATTAGATTCACTACTAGGAGTGAGAAAAACATCACGGGGTGGTGCGCATTGTATGGGTGTGTGTTACATTAGATTCACTAGTAGGAGTGAGAAAAACATCACGGGGAGGTGCGCATTGTATGGGTGTGTCTTACATTAGATTCACTAGAAGGAGTGAGAAAAACATCACGGGATGGTGCGCATTGTATGGGTGTGTGTTACATTAGATTCACTAGTAGGAGTGAGAAAAACATCACGGGGTGGTGCGCATTGTATGGGTGTGTGTTACATTAGATTCACTAGTAGGAGTGAGAAAAACATCACGGGGTGGTGCGCATTGTATGGGTGTGTGTTACATTCACTAGTAGGAGTGAGAAAAACATCACGGGGTGGTGCGCATTGTATGGGTGTGTGTTACATTACATTCACTAGTAGGAGTGAGAAAAACATCACGGGGCGGTGCGCATTGTATGGGTGTGTGTTACATTACATTCACTACTAGGAGTGAGAAAAACATCACGGGGTGGTGCGCATTGTATGGGTGTGTGTTAGATTACATTCACTAGTAGCAGTGAGAAAAACATCACGGGGTGGTGCGCATTGTATGGGTGTGTGTTACATTACATACACTAGTAGCAGTGAGAAAAACATCACGGGGTGGTGCGCATTGTATGGGTGTGTGTTACATTACATTCACTAGTAGGAGTGAGAAAAACATCACGGGGTGGTGCGCATTGTATGGGTGTGTGTTACATTACATTCACTAGTAGGAGTGAGAAAAACATCACGGGGTGGTGCGCATTGTATGGGTGTGTGTTGCATTACATTCACTAGTAGGTGTGAGAAAACAATCACGGGGTGGTGCGCATTGTATGGGTGTGTGTTGCATTACATTCACTAGTAGGAGTGAGAAAAACATCACGGGGTGGTGCGCATTGTATGGGTGTGTGTTACAGTAGATTCACTCGTAGGAGTGAGAAAAACATCACGGGGTGGTGCGCATTGTATGGGTGTGTGTTACATTAGATTCAGTAGTAGGAGTGAGAAAAACATCACGGTGTGGTGCACATTGTATGGGTGTGTGTTACATTACATTCACTAGTAGGAGTGAGAAAAACATCACGGGGAGGTGCGCATTGTATGGGTGGGTCTTACATTAGATTCACTAGTAGGAGTGAGAAAAACATCACGGGGTGGTGCGCCTTGTATGGGTGTGTGTTACATTACATTCACTAGTAGCAGTGAGAAAAACATCACGGGGTGGTGCGCATTGTATGGCTGTGTGTTACATTTGATTCACTAGTAGCAGAGAGAAAAACATCACGGGGTGGTGCGCATTGTATGGCTGTGTGTTACATTAGGTTCACTAGTAGCAGTGAGAAAAACATCACGGGGTGGTGCGCATTGTATGGGTGTGTGTTACATTACATTCACTAGTAGGAGTGAGAAAAACATCACGGGTTGGTGCGCATTGTATAGGTGTGTGTTACATTACATTCACTAGTAGGAGTGAGAAAAACATCACGGGGTGGTGCGCATTGTATGGGTGTGTGTTACATTAGATTCACTAGTAGGAGTGAGAAAAACATCACGGGGTGGTGCGCATTGTATGGGAGTGTGTTACATTACATTCACTAGTAGGAGTGAGAAAAACATCACGGGGTGGTGCGCATTGTATGGGTGTGTGTTACATTAGATTCACTAGTAGCAGTGAGAAAAACATCACGGGGTGGTGCACATTGTATGGGTGTGTGTTACATTAGATTCACTACTAGGAGTGAGAAAAACATCACGGGGTGGTGCGCATTGTATGGGTGTGTGTTACATTAGATTCACTAGTAGGAGTGAGAAAAACATCACGGGGAGGTGCGCATTGTATGGGTGTGTCTTACATTAGATTCACTAGTAGGAGTGAGAAAAACATCACGGGATGGTGCGCATTGTATGGGTGTGTGTTACATTAGATTCACTAGTAGGAGTGAGAAAAACATCACGGGGTGGTGCGCATTGTATGGGTGTGTGTTACATTAGATTCACTAGTAGGAGTGAGAAAAACATCACGGGGTGGTGCGCATTGTATGGGTGTGTGTTACATTCACTAGTAGGAGTGAGAAAAACATCACGGGGTGGTGCGCATTGTATGGGTGTGTGTTACATTACATTCACTAGTAGGAGTGAGAAAAACATCACGGGGTGGTGCGCATTGTATGGGTGTGTGTTACATTACATTCACTACTAGGAGTGAGAAAAACATCACGGGGTGGTGCGCATTGTATGGGTGTGTGTTAGATTACATTCACTAGTAGCAGTGAGAAAATCATCACGGGGTGGTGCGCATTGTATGGGTGTGTGTTACATTACATTCACTAGTAGCAGTGAGAAAAACATCACGGGGTGGTGCGCATTGTATGGGTGTGTGTTACATTACATTCACTAGTAGGAGTGAGAAAAACATCACGGGGTGGTGCGCATTGTATGGGTGTGTGTTACATTACATTCACTAGTAGGAGTGAGAAAAACATCACGGGGTGGTGCGCATTGTATGGGTGTGTGTTGCATTACATTCACTAGTAGGTGTGAGAAAACAATCACGGGGTGGTGCGCATTGTATGGGTGTGTGTTGCATTACATTCACTAGTAGGAGTGAGAAAAACATCACGGGGTGGTGCGCATTGTATGGGTGTGTGTTACATTAGATTCACTCGTAGGAGTGAGAAAAACATCACGGGGTGGTGCGCATTGTATGGATGTGTGTTACATTAGATTCAGTAGTAGGAGTGAGAAAAACATCACGGTGTGGTGCGCATTGTATGGGTGTGTGTTACATTACATTCACTAGTAGGAGTGAGAAAAACATCACGGGGAGGTGCGCATTGTATGGGTGTTTCTTACATTAGATTCACTCGTAGGAGTGAGAAAAACATCACGGGGTGGTGCGCATTGTATGGGTGTGTGTTACATTACATTCACTAGTAGGAGTGAGAAAAACATCACGGGGTGGTGCGCATTGTATGGCTGTGTGTTACATTTGATTCACTAGTAGCAGAGACAAAAACATCACGGGGTGGTGCGCATTGTATGGCTGTGTGTTACATTAGGTTCACTAGTAGCAGTGAGAAAAGCATCACGGGGTGGTGCGCATTGTATGGGTGTGTGTTACATTACATTCACTAGTAGGAGTGAGAAAATCATCACGGGTTGGTGCGCATTGTATAGGTGTGTGTTACATTACATTCACTAGTAGGAGTGAGAAAAACATCACGGGGTGGTGCGCATTGTATGGGTGTGTGTTACATTAGATTCACTAGTAGGAGTGAGAAAAACATCACGGGGTGGTGCGCATTGTATGGGAGTGTGTTACATTACATTCACTAGTAGGAGTGAGAAAAACATCACGGGGTGGTGCGCATTGTATGGGTGTGTGTTACATTAGATTCACTAGTAGCAGTGAGAAAAACATCACGGGGTGGTGCGCATTGTATGGGTGTGTGTTACATTAGATTCACTACTAGGAGTGAGAAAAACATCACGGGGTGGTGCACATTGTATGGGTGTGTGTTACATTAGATTCAGTAGTAGGAGTGAGAAAAACATCACGGTGTGGTGCGCATTGTATGGGTGTGTGTTACATTACATTCACTAGTAGGAGTGAGAAAAACATCACGGGGAGGTGCGCATTGTATGGGTGTGTCTTACATTAGATTCACTAGTAGGAGTGAGAAAAACATCACGGGGTGGTGCGCATTTTATGGGTGTGTGTTACATTACATTCACTAGTAGGAGTGAGAAAAACATCACGGGGTGGTGCGCATTGTATGGCTGTGTGTTACATTTGATTCACTAGTAGCAGAGAGAAAAACATCACGGGGTGGTGCGCATTGTATGGCTGTGTGTTACATTAGGTTCACTAGTAGCAGTGAGAAAAACATCACGGGGTGGTGCGCATTGTATGGGTGTGTGTTACATTACATTCACTAGTAGGAGTGAGAAAAACATCACGGGTTGGTGCGCATTGTATAGGTGTGTGTTACATTACATTCACTAGTAGGAGTGAGAAAAACATCACGGGGTGGTGCGCATTGTATGGGTGTGTGTTACATTAGATTCACTACTAGGAGTGAGAAAAACATCACGGGGTGGTGCGCATTGTATGGGTGTGTGTTACATTAGATTCACTAGTAGGAGTGAGAAAAACATCACGGGGAGGTGCGCATTGTATGGGTGTGTCTTACATTAGATTCACTAGTAGGAGTGAGAAAAACATCACGGGATGGTGCGCATTGTATGGGTGTGTGTTACATTAGATTCACTAGTAGGAGTGAGAAAAACATCACGGGGTGGTGCGCATTGTATGGGTGTGTGTTACATTAGATTCACTAGTAGGAGTGAGAAAAACATCACGGGGTGGTGCGCATTGTATGGGTGTGTGTTACATTCACTAGTAGGAGTGAGAAAAACATCACGGGGTGGTGCGCATTGTATGGGTGTGTGTTACATTACATTCACTAGTAGGAGTGAGAAAAACATCACGGGGCGGTGCGCATTGTATGGGTGTGTGTTACATTACATTCACTACTAGGAGTGAGAAAAACATCACGGGGTGGTGCGCATTGTATGGGTGTGTGTTAGATTACATTCACTAGTAGCAGTGAGAAAAACATCACGGGGTGGTGCGCATTGTATGGGTGTGTGTTACATTACATACACTAGTAGCAGTGAGAAAAACATCACGGGGTGGTGCGCATTGTATGGGTGTGTGTTACATTACATTCACTAGTAGGAGTGAGAAAAACATCACGGGGTGGTGCGCATTGTATGGGTGTGTGTTACATTACATTCACTAGTAGGAGTGAGAAAAACATCACGGGGTGGTGCGCATTGTATGGGTGTGTGTTGCATTACATTCACTAGTAGGTGTGAGAAAACAATCACGGGGTGGTGCGCATTGTATGGGTGTGTGTTGCATTACATTCACTAGTAGGAGTGAGAAAAACATCACGGGGTGGTGCGCATTGTATGGGTGTGTGTTACAGTAGATTCACTCGTAGGAGTGAGAAAAACATCACGGGGTGGTGCGCATTGTATGGGTGTGTGTTACATTAGATTCAGTAGTAGGAGTGAGAAAAACATCACGGTGTGGTGCACATTGTATGGGTGTGTGTTACATTACATTCACTAGTAGGAGTGAGAAAAACATCACGGGGAGGTGCGCATTGTATGGGTGGGTCTTACATTAGATTCACTAGTAGGAGTGAGAAAAACATCACGGGGTGGTGCGCCTTGTATGGGTGTGTGTTACATTAGATTCACTAGTAGGAGTGAGAAAAACATCACGGGGTGGTGCGCCTTGTATGGGTGTGTGTTACATTAGATTCACTAGTAGGAGTGAGAAAAACATCACGGGGTGGTGCGCATTGTATGGGTGTGTGTTACATTAGATTCACTAGTAGGAGTGAGAAAAACATCACGGGGTGGTGCGCATTGTATGGGTGTGTGTTATATTACATTCACTAGTAGGACTGAGAAAAACATCACGGGGTGGTGCGCATTGTATTGGAGTGTGTTACATTACATTCACTAGTAGGAGTGAGAAAAACATCACGGGGTGGTGCGCATTGTATGGGTGTGTGTTACATTAGATTCACTAGTAGGAGTGAGAAAAACATCACGGGGTGGTGCGCATTGTATGGGTGTGTGTTACATTAGATTCAGTAGTAGGAGTGAGAAAAACATCACGGTGTGGTGCGCATTGTATGGGTGTGTGTTACATTACATTCACTAGTAGCAGTGAGAAAAACATCACGGGGTGGTGCGCATTGTATGGGTGTGTGTTACATTACATTCACTAGTAGGAGTGAGAAAAACATCACGGGGTGGTGCGCATTGTATGGGTGTGTGTTACATTACATTCACTAGTAGGAGTGAGAAAAACATCACGGGGTGGTGCGCATTGTATGGGTGTGTGTTGCATTACATTCACTAGTAGGTGTGAGAAAACAATCACGGGGTGGTGCGCATTGTATGGGTGTGTGTTGCATTACATTCACTAGTAGGAGTGAGAAAAACATCACGGGGTGGTGCGCATTGTATGGGTGTGTGTTACATTAGATTCACTCGTAGGAGTGAGAAAAACATCACGGGGTGGTGCGCATTGTATGGATGTGTGTTACATTAGATTCAGTAGTAGGAGTGAGAAAAACATCACGGTGTGGTGCGCATTGTATGGGTGTGTGTTACATTACATTCACTAGTAGGAGTGAGAAAAACATCACGGGGAGGTGCGCATTGTATGGGTGTTTCTTACATTAGATTCACTCGTAGGAGTGAGAAAAACATCACGGGGTGGTGCGCATTGTATGGGTGTGTGTTACATTACATTCACTAGTAGGAGTGAGAAAAACATCACGGGGTGGTGCGCATTGTATGGCTGTGTGTTACATTTGATTCACTAGTAGCAGAGACAAAAACATCACGGGGTGGTGCGCATTGTATGGCTGTGTGTTACATTAGGTTCACTAGTAGCAGTGAGAAAAGCATCACGGGGTGGTGCGCATTGTATGGGTGTGTGTTACATTACATTCACTAGTAGGAGTGAGAAAATCATCACGGGTTGGTGCGCATTGTATAGGTGTGTGTTACATTACATTCACTAGTAGGAGTGAGAAAAACATCACGGGGTGGTGCGCATTGTATGGGTGTGTGTTACATTAGATTCACTAGTAGGAGTGAGAAAAACATCACGGGGTGGTGCGCATTGTATGGGAGTGTGTTACATTACATTCACTAGTAGGAGTGAGAAAAACATCACGGGGTGGTGCGCATTGTATGGGTGTGTGTTACATTAGATTCACTAGTAGCAGTGAGAAAAACATCACGGGGTGGTGCGCATTGTATGGGTGTGTGTTACATTAGATTCACTACTAGGAGTGAGAAAAACATCACGGGGTGGTGCACATTGTATGGGTGTGTGTTACATTAGATTCAGTAGTAGGAGTGAGAAAAACATCACGGTGTGGTGCGCATTGTATGGGTGTGTGTTACATTACATTCACTAGTAGGAGTGAGAAAAACATCACGGGGAGGTGCGCATTGTATGGGTGTGTCTTACATTAGATTCACTAGTAGGAGTGAGAAAAACATCACGGGGTGGTGCGCATTTTATGGGTGTGTGTTACATTACATTCACTAGTAGGAGTGAGAAAAACATCACGGGGTGGTGCGCATTGTATGGCTGTGTGTTACATTTGATTCACTAGTAGCAGAGAGAAAAACATCACGGGGTGGTGCGCATTGTATGGCTGTGTGTTACATTAGGTTCACTAGTAGCAGTGAGAAAAACATCACGGGGTGGTGCGCATTGTATGGGTGTGTGTTACATTACATTCACTAGTAGGAGTGAGAAAAACATCACGGGTTGGTGCGCATTGTATAGGTGTGTGTTACATTAGATTCACTAGTAGGAGTGAGAAAAACATCACGGGGTGGTGCGCATTGTATGGGTGTGTGTTACATTCACTAGTAGGAGTGAGAAAAACATCACGGGGTGGTGCGCATTGTATGGGTGTGTGTTACATTACATTCACTAGTAGGAGTGAGAAAAACATCACGGGGTGGTGCGCATTGTATGGGTGTGTGTTACATTACATTCACTACTAGGAGTGAGAAAAACATCACGGGGTGGTGCGCATTGTATGGGTGTGTGTTAGATTACATTCACTAGTAGCAGTGAGAAAAACATCACGGGGTGGTGCGCATTGTATGGGTGTGTGTTACATTATATACACTAGTAGCAGTGAGAAAAACATCACGGGGTGGTGCGCATTGTATGGGTGTGTGTTACATTACATTCACTAGTAGGAGTGAGAAAAACATCACGGGGTGGTGCGCATTGTATGGGTGTGTGTTACATTACATTCACTAGTAGGAGTGAGAAAAACATCACGGGGTGGTGCGCATTGTATGGGTGTGTGTTGCATTACATTCACTAGTAGGTGTGAGAAAACAATCACGGGGTGGTGCGCATTGTATGGGTGTGTGTTGCATTACATTCACTAGTAGGAGTGAGAAAAACATCACGGGGTGGTGCGCATTGTATGGGTGTGTGTTACAGTAGATTCACTCGTAGGAGTGAGAAAAACATCACGGGGTGGTGCGCATTGTATGGGTGTGTGTTACATTAGATTCAGTAGTAGGAGTGAGAAAAACATCACGGTGTGGTGCACATTGTATGGGTGTGTGTTACATTACATTCACTAGTAGGAGTGAGAAAAACATCACGGGGAGGTGCGCATTGTATGGGTGGGTCTTACATTAGATTCACTAGTAGGAGTGAGAAAAACATCACGGGGTGGTGCGCCTTGTATGGGTGTGTGTTACATTAGATTCACTAGTAGGAGTGAGAAAAACATCACGGGGTGGTGCGCCTTGTATGGGTGTGTGTTACATTAGATTCACTAGTAGGAGTGAGAAAAACATCACGGGGTGGTGCGCATTGTATGGGTGTGTGTTACATTAGATTCACTAGTAGGAGTGAGAAAAACATCACGGGGTGGTGCGCATTGTATGGGTGTGTGTTATATTACATTCACTAGTAGGACTGAGAAAAACATCACGGGGTGGTGCGCATTGTATTGGAGTGTGTTACATTACATTCACTAGTAGGAGTGAGAAAAACATCACGGGGTGGTGCGCATTGTATGGGTGTGTGTTACATTAGATTCACTAGTAGGAGTGAGAAAAACATCACGGGGTGGTGCGCATTGTATGGGTGTGTGTTACATTAGATTCAGTAGTAGGAGTGAGAAAAACATCACGGTGTGGTGCGCATTTTATGGGTGTGTGTTACATTACATTCACTAGTAGGAGTGAGAAAAACATCACGGGGAGGTGCGCATTGTATGGTGTGTCTTACATTAGATTCACTAGTAGGAGTGAGAAAAACATAACGGGGTGGTGCGCATTGTATGGGTGTGTGTTACATTAGATTCACTAGTAGGAGTGAGAAAAACATCACGGGGTGGTGCGCATTGTATGGGTGTGTGTTACATTAGATTCACTAGTAGGAGTGAGAAAAACATCACGGGGTGGTGCGCATTGTATGGGTGTGTGTTACATTACATTCACTAGTACGAGTGAGAAAAACATCACGGGGTGGTGCGCATTGTATGGGTGTGTGTTACATTACATTCACTAGTAGGAGTGAAAAAAACATCACGGGGTGGAGCGCATTGTATGGGTGTGTGTTACATTAGATGCACTAGTAGGAGTGAGAAAAACATCACGGGGTGGTGCGCATTGTATGGGTGTGTGTTACATTAGATGCACTAGTAGGAGTGAGAAAAACATCACGGGGTGGTGCGCATTGTATGGGTGTGTGTTACATTACATTCACTAGTAGCAGTGAGAAAAACATCACGGGGTGGTGCGCATTGTATGGGTGTGTGTTACATTACATTCACTAGTACCAGTGAGAAAAACATCACGGGGTGGTGCGCATTGTATGGGTGTGTGTTACATTAGATTAACTAGTAGCAGTGAGAAAAACATCACGGGGTGGTGCGCATTGTATGGGTGTGTGTTACATTAGATTCACTAGTAGCAGTGAGAAAAACATCACGGGGTGGTGCGCATTGTATGGCTGTGTGTTACATTAGATTCACTAGTAGCAGTGAGAAAAACATCACGGGGTGGTGCGCATTGTATGGCTGTGTGTTACATTAGATTCACTAGTAGCAGTGAGAAAAACATCACGGGGTGGTGCGCATTGCATGGGTGTGTGTTACATTAGATTCACTAGTAGGAGTGAGAAAAACATCACGGGGTGGTGCGCATTGTATGGGTGTGTGTTATATTACATTCACTAGTAGGACTGAGAAAAACATCACGGGGTGGTGCGCCTTGTATGGGTGTGTGTTACATTAGATTCACTAGTAGGAGTGAGAAAAACATCACGGGGTGGTGCGCATTGTATGGGTGTGTGTTACATTAGATTCACTAGTAGGAGTGAGAAAAACATCACGGGGTGGTGCGCATTGTATGGGTGTGTGTTATATTACATTCACTAGTAGGACTGAGAAAAACATCACGGGGTGGTGCGCATTGTATTGGAGTGTGTTACATTACATTCACTAGTAGGAGTGAGAAAAACATCACGGGGTGGTGCGCATTGTATGGGTGTGTGTTACATTAGATTCACTAGTAGGAGTGAGAAAAACATCACGGGGTGGTGCGCATTGTATGGGTGTGTGTTACATTAGATTCAGTAGTAGGAGTGAGAAAAACATCACGGTGTGGTGCGCATTTTATGGGTGTGTGTTACATTACATTCACTAGTAGGAGTGAGAAAAACATCACGGGGAGGTGCGCATTGTATGGTGTGTCTTACATTAGATTCACTAGTAGGAGTGAGAAAAACATAACGGGGTGGTGCGCATTGTATGGGTGTGTGTTACATTAGATTCACTAGTAGGAGTGAGAAAAACATCACGGGGTGGTGCGCATTGTATGGGTGTGTGTTACATTAGATTCACTAGTAGGAGAGAGAAAATCATCACGGGGTGGTGCGCATTGTATGGGTGTGTGTTACATTACATTCACTAGTAGGAGTGAGAAAAACATCACGGGGTGGTGCGCATTGTATGGGTGTGTGTTACATTACATTCACTAGTACGAGTGAGAAAAACATCACGGGGTGGTGCGCATTGTATGGGTGTGTGTTACATTACATTCACTAGTAGGAGTGAAAAAAACATCACGGGGTGGAGCGCATTGTATGGGTGTGTGTTACATTAGATGCACTAGTAGGAGTGAGAAAAACATCACGGGGTGGTGCGCATTGTATGGGTGTGTGTTACATTAGATGCACTAGTAGGAGTGAGAAAAACATCACGGGGTGGTGCGCATTGTATGGGTGTGTGTTACATTACATTCACTAGTAGCAGTGAGAAAAACATCACGGGGTGGTGCGCATTGTATGGGTGTGTGTTACATTACATTCACTAGTACCAGTGAGAAAAACATCACGGGGTGGTGCGCATTGTATGGGTGTGTGTTACATTAGATTAACTAGTAGCAGTGAGAAAAACATCACGGGGTGGTGCGCATTGTATGGGTGTGTGTTACATTAGATTCACTAGTAGCAGTGAGAAAAACATCACGGGGTGGTGCGCATTGTATGGCTGTGTGTTACATTAGATTCACTAGTAGCAGTGAGAAAAACATCACGGGGTGGTGCGCATTGTATGGCTGTGTGTTACATTAGATTCACTAGTAGCAGTGAGAAAAACATCACGGGGTGGTGCGCATTGCATGGGTGTGTGTTACATTAGATTCACTAGTAGGAGTGAGAAAAACATCACGGGGTGGTGCGCATTGTATGGGTGTGTGTTATATTACATTCACTAGTAGGACTGAGAAAAACATCACGGGGTGGTGCGCATTGTATTGGAGTGTGTTACATTACATTCACTAGTAGGAGTGAGAAAAACATCACGGGGTGGTGTGCATTGTATGGGTGTGTGTTACATTAGATTCACTAGTAGGAGTGAGAAAAACATCACGGGGTGGTGCGCATTGTATGGGTGTGTGTTACATTAGATTCAGTAGTAGGAGTGAGAAAAACATCACGGTGTGGTGCGCATTTTATGGGTGTGTGTTACATTACATTCACTAGTAGGAGTGAGAAAAACATCACGGGGAGGTGCGCATTGTATGGTGTGTCTTACATTAGATTCACTAGTAGGAGTGAGAAAAACATCACGGGGTGGTGCGCATTGTATGGGTGTGTGTTACATTAGATTCACTAGTAGGAGTGAGAAAAACATCACGGGGTGGTGCGCATTGTATGGGTGTGTGTTACATTAGATTCACTAGTAGGAGAGAGAAAATCATCACGGGGTGGTGCGCATTGTATGGGTGTGTGTTACATTACATTCACTAGTAGGAGTGAGAAAAACATCACGGGGTGGTGCGCATTGTATGGGTGTGTGTTACATTACATTCACTAGTACGAGTGAGAAAAACATCACGGCGTGGTGCGCATTGTATGGGTGTGTGTTACATTACATTCACTAGTAGGAGTGAAAAAAACATCACGGGGTGGAGCGCATTGTATGGGTGTGTGTTACATTAGATGCACTAGTAGGAGTGAGAAAAACATCATGGGGTGGTGCGCATTGTATGGGTGTGTGTTACATTAGATGCACTAGTAGGAGTGAGAAAAACATCACGGGGTGGTGCGCATTGTATGGGTGTGTGTTACATTACATTCACTAGTAGCAGTGAGAAAAACATCACGGGGTGGTGCGCATTGTATGGGTGTGTGTTACATTACATTCACTAGTACCAGTGAGAAAAACATCACGGGGTGGTGCGCATTGTATGGCTGTGTGTTACATTAGATTCACTAGTAGGAGTGAGAAAAGCATCACGGGGAGGTGCGCATTGTATGGGTGTGTCTTACATTAGATTCACTAGTAGGAGTGAGAAAAACATCACGGGGTGGTGCGCATTGTATGGGTGTGTGTTACATTACATTCACTAGTAGGAGTGAGAAAAACATCAGGGGGTGGTGCGCATTGTATGGGTGTGTGTTACATTACATTCACTAGTAGGAGTGAGAAAAACATCACGGGGTGGTGCGCATTGTATGGGTGTGTGTTACATTACATTCACTAGTAGGAGTGAGAAAAACATCACGGGGTGGTGCGCATTGTATGGGTGTGTGTTACATTACTTTCAGTAGTAGGAGTGAGAAAATCATCACGGGGTGGTGCGCATTGTATGGGTGTGTGTTACATTACATTCAGTAGTAGGAGTGAGAAAAACATCACGGGGTGGTGCGCATTGTATGGGTGTGTGTTACATTACATTCACTAGTAGGAGTGAGAAAAACATCACGGGGTGGTGCGCATTGTATGGGTGTGTGTTACATTACATTCACTAGTAGGAGTGAGAAAAACATCACGGGGTGGTGCGCCTTGTATGGGTGTGTGTTACATTAGATTCACTAGTAGCAGTGAGAAAAACATCACGGGGTGGTGCGCATTGTATGGGTGTGTGTTACATTAGATTCACTAGTAGGAGTGAGAAAAACATCACGGGGTGGTGCGCATTGTATGGGTGTGTGTTACATTACATTCAGTAGTAGGAGTGAGAAAAACATCACAGGGTGTTGCGCATTGTATGGGTGTGTGTTACATTACATTCACTAGTAGGAGTGAGAAAAACATCACGGGGTGGTGCGCCTTGTATGGGTGTGTGTTACATTAGATTCACTAGTAGCAGTGAGAAAAACATCACGGGGTGGTGCGCATTGTATGGGTGTGTGTTACATTAGATTCACTAGTAGGAGTGAGAAAAACATCACGGGGTGGTGCGCATTGTATGGGTGTGTGTTACATTAGATTCACTGGTAGCAGTGAGAAAAACATCACGGGGTGGTGCGCATTGTATGGGTGTGTGTTACATTACATTCACTAGTACGAGTGAGAAAAACATCACGGGGTGGTGCGCATTGTATGGGTGTGTGTTACATTACATTCACTAGTAGGAGTGAAAAAAACATCACGGGGTGGATCGCATTGTATGGGTGTGTGTTACATTAGATGCACTAGTAGGAGTGAGAAAAACATCACGGGGTGGTGCGCATTGTATGGGTGTGTGTTACATTAGATGCACTAGTAGGAGTGAGAAAAACATCACGGGGTGGTGCGCATTGTATGGGTGTGTGTTACATTACATTCACTAGTAGCAGTGAGAAAAACATCACGGGGTGGTGCGCATTGTATGGGTGTGTGTTACATTACATTCACTAGTACCAGTGAGAAAAACATCACGGGGTGGTGCGCATTGTATGGGTGTGTGTTACATTAGATTAACTAGTAGCAGTGAGAAAAACATCACGGGGTGGTGCGCATTGTATGGGTGTGTGTTACATTAGATTCACTAGTAGCAGTGAGAAAAACATCACGGGGTGGTGCGCATTGTATGGCTGTGTGTTACATTAGATTCACTAGTAGCAGTGAGAAAAACATCACGGGGTGGTGCGCATTGTATGGCTGTGTCTTACATTAGATTCACTAGTAGGAGTGAGAAAAACATCACGGGGTGGTGCGCATTGCATGGGTGTGTGTTACATTAGATTCACTAGTAGGAGTGAGAAAAACATCACGGGGTGGTGCGCATTGTATGGGTGTGTGTTATATTACATTCACTAGTAGGACTGAGAAAAACATCACGGGGTGGTGCGCATTGTATTGGAGTGTGTTACATTACATTCACTAGTAGGAGTGAGAAAAACATCACGGGGTGGTGCGCATTGTATGGGTGTGTGTTACATTAGATTCACTAGTAGGAGTGAGAAAAACATCACGGGGTGGTGCGCATTGTATGGGTGTGTGTTACATTAGATTCAGTAGTAGGAGTGAGAAAAACATCACGGTGTGGTGCGCATTTTATGGGTGTGTGTTACATTACATTCACTAGTAGGAGTGAGAAAAACATCACGGGGAGGTGCGCATTGTATGGTGTGTCTTACATTAGATTCACTAGTAGGAGTGAGAAAAACATCACGGGGTGGTGCGCATTGTATGGGTGTGTGTTACATTAGATTCACTAGTAGGAGTGAGAAAAACATCACGGGGTGGTGCGCATTGTATGGGTGTGTGTTACATTAGATTCACTAGTAGGAGAGTGAAAATCATCACGGGGTGGTGCGCATTGTATGGGTGTGTGTTACATTACATTCACTAGTAGGAGTGAGAAAAACATCACGGGGTGGTGCGCATTGTATGGGTGTGTGTTACATTACATTCACTAGTACGAGTGAGAAAAACATCACGGGGTGGTGCGCATTGTATGGGTGTGTGTTACATTACATTCACTAGTAGGAGTGAAAAAAACATCACGGGGTGGAGCGCATTGTATGGGTGTGTGTTACATTAGATGCACTAGTAGGAGTGAGAAAAACATCACGGGGTGGTGCGCATTGTATGGGTGTGTGTTACATTAGATGCACTAGTAGGAGTGAGAAAAACATCACGGGGTGGTGCGCATTGTATGGGTGTGTGTTACATTACATTCACTAGTAGCAGTGAGAAAAACATCACGGGGTGGTGCGCATTGTATGGGTGTGTGTTACATTACATTCACTAGTACCAGTGAGAAAAACATCACGGGGTGGTGCGCATTGTATGGCTGTGTGTTACATTAGATTCACTAGTAGGAGTGAGAAAAGCATCACGGGGAGGTGCGCATTGTATGGGTGTGTCTTACATTAGATTCACTAGTAGGAGTGAGAAAAACATCACGGGGTGGTGCGCATTGTATGGGTGTGTGTTACATTACATTCACTAGTAGGAGTGAGAAAAACATCACGGGGTGGTGCGCCTTGTATGGGTGTGTGTTACATTAGATTCACTAGTAGCAGTGAGAAAAACATCACGGGGTGGTGCGCATTGTTTGGGTGTGTGTTACATTACTTTCAGTAGTAGGAGTGAGAAAATCATCAGGGGGTGGTGCGCATTGTATGGGTGTGTGTTACATTACATTCAGTAGTAGGAGTGAGAAAAACATCACGGGGTGGTGCGCATTGTATGGGTGTGTGTTACATTACATTCACTAGTAGGAGTGAGAAAAACATCACGGGGTGGTGCGCATTGTATGGGTGTGTGTTACATTACATTCAGTAGTAGGAGTGAGAAAAACATCACAGGGTGGTGCGCATTGTATGGGTGTGTGTTACATTACATTCACTAGTAGGAGTGAGAAAAACATCACGGGGTGGTGCGCCTTGTATGGGTGTGTGTTACATTAGATTCACTAGTAGCAGTGAGAAAAACATCACCGGGTGGTGCGCATTGTATGGGTGTGTGTTACATTAGATTCACTAGTATGAGTGAG
Organism: Cavia porcellus; assembly: GCF_034190915.1. Lineage (NCBI taxonomy): Eukaryota > Metazoa > Chordata > Mammalia > Rodentia > Caviidae > Cavia > Cavia porcellus. Next base: position 3,222,503 of record NW_026947537.1, read on the forward strand.
AAAAACATCACGGGGTGGTGCGCATTGTATGGGTGTGTGTTACATTAGATTCACTAGTAGCAGTGAGAAAAACATCACGGGGTGGTGCGCATTGTATGGGTGTGTGTTACATTACATTCACTAGTAGGAGTGAGAAAAACATCACGGGGTGGTGCGCCTTGTATGGGTGTGTGTTACATTAGATTCACTAGTAGCAGTGAGAAAAACATCACGGGGTGGTGCGCATTGTATGGGTGTGTGTTACATTAGATTCACTAGTAGGAGTGAGAAAAACATCACGGGGTGGTGCGCATTGTATGGGTGTGTGTTACATTAGATTCACTAGTAGCAGTGAGAAAAACATCACGGGGTGGTGCGCATTGTATGGGTGTGTGTTACATTACATTCACTAGTAGGACTGAGAAAAACATCACGGGGTGGTGTGCATTGTATTGGAGTGTGTTACATTACATTCACTAGTAGGAGTGAGAAAAACATCACGGGCTGGTGCGCATTGTATGGGTGTGTGTTACATTAGATTCACTAGTAGGAGTGAGAAAAACATCACGGGGTGGTGCGCATTGTATTGGTGTGTGTTACATTAGATTCAGTAGTAGGAGTGAGAAAAACATCACGGTGTGGTGCGCATTGTATGGGTGTGTGTTACATTACATTCACTAGTAGGAGTGAGAAAAACATCACGGGGAGGTGCGCATTGTATGGGTGTGTCTTACATTAGATTCACTAGTAGGAGTGAGAAAAACATCACGGGGTGGTGCGCCTTATATGGGTGTGTGTTACATTAGATTCACTCGTAGGAGTGAGAAAAACATCACGGGGTGGTGCGCCTTGTATGGGTGTGTGTTACATTAGATTCACTAGTAGGAGTGAGAAAAACATCACGGGGTGGTGCGCATTGTATGGGTGTGTGTTACATTACATTCACTAGTAGGAGTGAGAAAAACATCACGGGGTGGTGCGCATTGTATGGGTGTGTGTTACATTACATTCACTAGTAGGACTGAGAAAAACATCACGGGGTGGTGCGCATTGTATTGGAGTGTGTTACATTACATTCACTAGTAGGAGTGAGAAAAACATCACGGGTTGGTGCGCATTGTATGGGTGTGTGTTACATTAGATTCACTAGTAGGAGTGAGAAAAACATCACGGGGTGGTGCGCATTGTATGGGTGTGTGTTACATTAGATTCAGTAGTAGGAGTGAGAAAAACATCACAGTGTGGTGCTCATTGTATGGGTGTGTGTTACATTACATTCACTAGTAGGAGTGAGAAAAACATCACGGGGAGGTGCGCATTGTATGGGTGTGTCTTACATTAGATTCACTAGTAGGAGTGAGAAAAACATCACGGGGTGGTGCGCATTTTATGGGTGTGTGTTACATTAGATTCACTAGTAGGAGTGAGAAAAACATCACGGGGTGGTGCGCATTGTATGGGTGTGTGTTACATTAGATTCACTAGTAGGAGAGAGAAAATCATCACGTGGTGGTGCGCATTGTATGGGTGTGTGTTACATTAGATTCACTAGTAGGAGTGAGAAAAACATCACGGGGTGGTGCGCATTGTATGGGTGTGTGTTAGAATAGATTCACTAGTAGGAGTGAGAAAAACATCACGGGGTGGTGCGAATTGTATGGCTGTGTGTTACATTACATTCACTAGTAGGAGTGAGAAAAACATCACGGGGTGGTTCGCATTGTATGGCTGTGTGTTACATTAGATTCACTAGTAGCAGTGAGAAAAACATCACGGGGTGGTGCGCATTGTATGGCTGTGTGTTACATTAGATTCACTAGTAGGAGTGAGAAAAACATCACGGGGTGGTGCGCATTGTATGGGTGTGTGTTACATTACATTCACTAGTAGGAGTGAGAAAAACATCACGGGTTGGTGCGCATTGTATGGGTGTGTGTTACATTACATTCACTAGTAGGAGTGAGAAAAACATCACGGGGTGGTGCGCATTGTATGGGTGTGTGTTACATTACATTCACTAGTAGGAGTGAGAAAAACATCACGGGGTGGTGCGCATTGTATGGGAGTGTGTTACATTACATTCACTAGTAGGAGTGAGAAAAACATCACGGGGTGGTGCGCATTGTATGGGTGTGTGTTACATTAGATTCACTAGTAGGAGTGAGAAAAACATCACGGGGTGGTGCGCATTGTATGGGTGTGTGTTACATTAGATTCACTAGTAGGAGTGAGAAAAACATCACGGGGTGGTGCGCATTGTATGGGTGTGTGTTACATTAGATTCACTAGTAGGAGTGAGAAAAACATCACGGGTAGGTGCGCATTGTATGGGTGTGTCTTACATTAGATTCACTAGTAGGAGTGAGAAAAACATCACGGGGTGGTGCGCATTGTATGGGTGTGTGTTACATTAGATTCACTAGTAGGAGTGAGAAAAGCATCACGGGGAGGTGCGCATTGTATGGGTGTGTCTTACATTAGATTCACTAGTAGGAGTGAGAAAAACATCACGGGGTGGTGCGCATTGCATGGGTGTGTGTTACATTACATTCACTAGTAGGAGTGAGAAAAACATCAGGGGGTGGTGCGCATTGTATGGGTGTGTGTTACATTACATTCACTAGTAGGAGTGAGAAAAACATCAGGGGGTGGTGCGCACTGTATGGGTGTGTGTTACATTACATTCACTAGTAGGAGTGAGAAAAACATCACGGGGTGGTGCGCATTGTATGGGTGTGTGTTACATTACTTTCAGTAGTAGGAGTGAGAAAATCATCACGGGGTGGTGCGCATTGTATGGGTGTGTGTTACATTACATTCAGTAGTAGGAGTGAGAAAAACATCACGGGGTGGTGCGCATTGTATGGGTGTGTGTTACATTACATTCACTAGTAGGAGTGAGAAAAACATCACGGGGTGGTGCGCATTGTATGGGTGTGTGTTACATTACATTCACTAGTAGGAGTGAGAAAAACATCACGGGGTGGTGCGCCTTGTATGGGTGTGTGTTACATTAGATTCACTAGTAGCAGTGAGAAAAACATCACGGGGTGGTGCGCATTGTATGGGTGTGTGTTACATTAGATTCACTAGTAGGAGTGAGAAAAACATCACGGGTAGGTGCGCATTGTATGGGTGTGTCTTACATTAGATTCACTAGTAGGAGTGAGAAAAACATCACGGGGTGGTGCGCATTGTATGGGTGTGTGTTACATTAGATTCACTAGTAGGAGTGAGAAAAACATCACGGGGTGGTGCGCATTGTATGGGTGTGTGTTACATTACATTCACTAGTAGGAGTGAGAAAAACATCACGGGGTGGTGCGCATTGTATGGGTGTGTGTTACATTAGATTCACTAGTAGCAGTGAGAAAAACATCACGGGGTGGTGCGCATTGTATGGGTGTGTGTTACATTAGATTCACTAGTAGGAGTGAGAAAAGCATCACGGGGAGGTGCGCATTGTATGGGTGTGTCTTACATTAGATTCACTAGTAGGAGTGAGAAAAACATCACGGGGTGGTGCGCATTGCATGGGTGTGTGTTACATTACATTCACTAGTAGGAGTGAGAAAAACATCAGGGGGTGGTGCGCATTGTATGGGTGTGTGTTACATTACATTCACTAGTAGGAGTGAGAAAAACATCAGGGGGTGGTGCGCACTGTATGGGTGTGTGTTACATTACATTCACTAGTAGGAGTGAGAAAAACATCACGGGGTGGTGCGCATTGTATGGGTGTGTGTTACATTACTTTCAGTAGTAGGAGTGAGAAAATCATCACGGGGTGGTGCGCATTGTATGGGTGTGTGTTACATTACATTCAGTAGTAGGAGTGAGAAAAACATCACGGGGTGGTGCGCATTGTATGGGTGTGTGTTACATTACATTCACTAGTAGGAGTGAGAAAAACATCACGGGGTGGTGCGCATTGTATGGGTGTGTGTTACATTACATTCACTAGTAGGAGTGAGAAAAACATCACGGGGTGGTGCGCCTTGTATGGGTGTGTGTTACATTAGATTCACTAGTAGGAGAGAGAAAATCATCACGTGGTGGTGCGCATTGTATGGGTGTGTGTTACATTAGATTCACTAGTAGGAGAGAGAAAATCATCACGTGGTGGTGCGCATTGTATGGGTGTGTGTTACATTAGATTCACTAGTAGGAGTGAGAAAAACATCACGGGGTGGTGCGCATTGTATGGGTGTGTGTTACATTAGATTCACTAGTAGGAGTGAGAAAAACATCACGGGTAGGTGCGCATTGTATGGGTGTGTCTTACATTAGATTCACTAGTAGGAGAGAGAAAATCATCACGTGGTGGTGCGCATTGTATGGGTGTGTGTTACATTAGATTCACTAGTAGGAGTGAGAAAAACATCACGGGGTGGTGCGCATTGTATGGGTGTGTGTTACATTAGATTCACTAGTAGGAGAGAGAAAATCATCACGTGGTGGTGCGCATTGTATGGGTGTGTGTTACATTAGATTCACTAGTAGGAGTGAGAAAAACATCACGGGGTGGTGCGCATTGTATGGGTGTGTGTTAGAATAGATTCACTAGTAGGAGTGAGAAAAACATCACGGGGTGGTGCGAATTGTATGGCTGTGTGTTACATTACATTCACTAGTAGGAGTGAGAAAAACATCACGGGGTGGTTCGCATTGTATGGCTGTGTGTTACATTAGATTCACTAGTAGCAGTGAGAAAAACATCACGGGGTGGTGCGCATTGTATGGCTGTGTGTTACATTAGATTCACTAGTAGGAGTGAGAAAAACATCACGGGGTGGTGCGCATTGTATGGGTGTGTGTTACATTACATTCACTAGTAGGAGTGAGAAAAACATCACGGGTTGGTGCGCATTGTATGGGTGTGTGTTACATTACATTCACTAGTAGGAGTGAGAAAAACATCACGGGGTGGTGCGCATTGTATGGGTGTGTGTTACATTACATTCACTAGTAGGAGTGAGAAAAACATCACGGGGTGGTGCGCATTGTATGGGAGTGTGTTACATTACATTCACTAGTAGGAGTGAGAAAAACATCACGGGGTGGTGCGCATTGTATGGGTGTGTGTTACATTAGATTCACTAGTAGCAGTGAGAAAAACATCACGGGGTGGTGCGCATTGTATGGGTGTGTGTTACATTACATTCACTAGTAGGAGTGAGAAAAACATCACGGGGTGGTGCGCATTGTATGGGAGTGTGTTACATTACATTCACTAGTAGGAGTGAGAAAAACATCACGGGGTGGTTCGCATTGTATGGCTGTGTGTTACATTAGATTCACTAGTAGCAGTGAGAAAAACATCACGGGGTGGTGCGCATTGTATGGCTGTGTGTTACATTAGATTCACTAGTAGGAGTGAGAAAAACATCACGGGGTGGTGCGCATTGTATGGGTGTGTGTTACATTACATTCACTAGTAGGAGTGAGAAAAACATCACGGGTTGGTGCGCATTGTATGGGTGTGTGTTACATTACATTCACTAGTAGGAGTGAGAAAAACATCACGGGGTGGTGCGCATTGTATGGGTGTGTGTTACATTACATTCACTAGTAGGAGTGAGAAAAACATCACGGGGTGGTGCGCATTGTATGGGTGTGTGTTACATTACATTCACTAGTAGGAGTGAGAAAAACATCACGGGGTGGTGCGCATTGTATGGGAGTGTGTTACATTACATTCACTAGTAGGAGTGAGAAAAACATCACGGGGTGGTGCGCATTGTATGGGTGTGTGTTACATTACATTCACTAGTAGGAGTGAGAAAAACATCACGGGGTGGTGCGCATTGTATGGGTGTGTGTTACATTACATTCACTAGTAGGAGTGAGAAAAACATCACGGGGTGGTGCGCCTTGTATGGGTGTGTGTTACATTAGATTCACTAGTAGCAGTGAGAAAAACATCACGGGGTGGTGCGCATTGTATGGGTGTGTGTTACATTAGATTCACTAGTAGGAGTGAGAAAAACATCACGGGTAGGTGCGCATTGTATGGGTGTGTCTTACATTAGATTCACTAGTAGGAGTGAGAAAAACATCACGGGGTGGTGCGCATTGTATGGGTGTGTGTTACATTAGATTCACTAGTAGGAGTGAGAAAAACATCACGGGGTGGTGCGCATTGTATGGGTGTGTGTTACATTACATTCACTAGTAGGAGTGAGAAAAACATCACGGGGTGGTGCGCATTGTATGGGTGTGTGTTACATTAGATTCACTAGTAGCAGTGAGAAAAACATCACGGGGTGGTGCGCATTGTATGGGTGTGTGTTACATTAGATTCACTAGTAGGAGTGAGAAAAGCATCACGGGGAGGTGCGCATTGTATGGGTGTGTCTTACATTAGATTCACTAGTAGGAGTGAGAAAAACATCACGGGGTGGTGCGCATTGCATGGGTGTGTGTTACATTACATTCACTAGTAGGAGTGAGAAAAACATCAGGGGGTGGTGCGCATTGTATGGGTGTGTGTTACATTACATTCACTAGTAGGAGTGAGAAAAACATCAGGGGGTGGTGCGCACTGTATGGGTGTGTGTTACATTACATTCACTAGTAGGAGTGAGAAAAACATCACGGGGTGGTGCGCATTGTATGGGTGTGTGTTACATTACTTTCAGTAGTAGGAGTGAGAAAATCATCACGGGGTGGTGCGCATTGTATGGGTGTGTGTTACATTACATTCAGTAGTAGGAGTGAGAAAAACATCACGGGGTGGTGCGCATTGTATGGGTGTGTGTTACATTACATTCACTAGTAGGAGTGAGAAAAACATCACGGGGTGGTGCGCATTGTATGGGTGTGTGTTACATTACATTCACTAGTAGGAGTGAGAAAAACATCACGGGGTGGTGCGCCTTGTATGGGTGTGTGTTACATTAGATTCACTAGTAGGAGAGAGAAAATCATCACGTGGTGGTGCGCATTGTATGGGTGTGTGTTACATTAGATTCACTAGTAGGAGAGAGAAAATCATCACGTGGTGGTGCGCATTGTATGGGTGTGTGTTACATTAGATTCACTAGTAGGAGTGAGAAAAACATCACGGGGTGGTGCGCATTGTATGGGTGTGTGTTACATTAGATTCACTAGTAGGAGTGAGAAAAACATCACGGGTAGGTGCGCATTGTATGGGTGTGTCTTACATTAGATTCACTAGTAGGAGAGAGAAAATCATCACGTGGTGGTGCGCATTGTATGGGTGTGTGTTACATTAGATTCACTAGTAGGAGTGAGAAAAACATCACGGGGTGGTGCGCATTGTATGGGTGTGTGTTACATTAGATTCACTAGTAGGAGAGAGAAAATCATCACGTGGTGGTGCGCATTGTATGGGTGTGTGTTACATTAGATTCACTAGTAGGAGTGAGAAAAACATCACGGGGTGGTGCGCATTGTATGGGTGTGTGTTAGAATAGATTCACTAGTAGGAGTGAGAAAAACATCACGGGGTGGTGCGAATTGTATGGCTGTGTGTTACATTACATTCACTAGTAGGAGTGAGAAAAACATCACGGGGTGGTTCGCATTGTATGGCTGTGTGTTACATTAGATTCACTAGTAGCAGTGAGAAAAACATCACGGGGTGGTGCGCATTGTATGGCTGTGTGTTACATTAGATTCACTAGTAGGAGTGAGAAAAACATCACGGGGTGGTGCGCATTGTATGGGTGTGTGTTACATTACATTCACTAGTAGGAGTGAGAAAAACATCACGGGTTGGTGCGCATTGTATGGGTGTGTGTTACATTACATTCACTAGTAGGAGTGAGAAAAACATCACGGGGTGGTGCGCATTGTATGGGTGTGTGTTACATTACATTCACTAGTAGGAGTGAGAAAAACATCACGGGGTGGTGCGCATTGTATGGGAGTGTGTTACATTACATTCACTAGTAGGAGTGAGAAAAACATCACGGGGTGGTGCGCATTGTATGGGTGTGTGTTACATTAGATTCACTAGTAGGAGTGAGAAAAACATCACGGGGTGGTGCGCATTGTATGGGTGTGTGTTACATTAGATTCACTAGTAGGAGTGAGAAAAACATCACGGGGTGGTGCGCATTGTATGGGTGTGTGTTACATTAGATTCACTAGTAGGAGTGAGAAAAACATCACGGGTAGGTGCGCATTGTATGGGTGTGTCTTACATTAGATTCACTAGTAGGAGTGAGAAAAACATCACGGGGTGGTGCGCATTGTATGGGTGTGTGTTACATTAGATTCACTAGTAGGAGTGAGAAAAACATCACGGGGTGGTGCGCATTGTATGGGTGTGTGTTACATTACATTCACTAGTAGGAGTGAGAAAAACATCACGGGGTGGTGCGCATTGTATGGGTGTGTGTTACATTAGATTCACTAGTAGCAGTGAGAAAAACATCACGGGGTGGTGCGCATTGTATGGGTGTGTGTTACATTAGATTCACTAGTAGGAGTGAGAAAAGCATCACGGGGAGGTGCGCATTGTATGGGTGTGTCTTACATTAGATTCACTAGTAGGAGTGAGAAAAACATCACGGGGTGGTGCGCATTGCATGGGTGTGTGTTACATTACATTCACTAGTAGGAGTGAGAAAAACATCAGGGGGTGGTGCGCATTGTATGGGTGTGTGTTACATTACATTCACTAGTAGGAGTGAGAAAAACATCAGGGGGTGGTGCGCACTGTATGGGTGTGTGTTACATTACATTCACTAGTAGGAGTGAGAAAAACATCACGGGGTGGTGCGCATTGTATGGGTGTGTGTTACATTACTTTCAGTAGTAGGAGTGAGAAAATCATCACGGGGTGGTGCGCATTGTATGGGTGTGTGTTACATTACATTCAGTAGTAGGAGTGAGAAAAACATCACGGGGTGGTGCGCATTGTATGGGTGTGTGTTACATTACATTCACTAGTAGGAGTGAGAAAAACATCACGGGGTGGTGCGCATTGTATGGGTGTGTGTTACATTACATTCACTAGTAGGAGTGAGAAAAACATCACGGGGTGGTGCGCCTTGTATGGGTGTGTGTTACATTAGATTCACTAGTAGCAGTGAGAAAAACATCACGGGGTGGTGCGCATTGTATGGGTGTGTGTTACATTAGATTCACTAGTAGGAGTGAGAAAAACATCACGGGTAGGTGCGCATTGTATGGGTGTGTCTTACATTAGATTCACTAGTAGGAGTGAGAAAAACATCACGGGGTGGTGCGCATTGTATGGGTGTGTGTTACATTAGATTCACTAGTAGGAGTGAGAAAAACATCACGGGGTGGTGCGCATTGTATGGGTGTGTGTTACATTACATTCACTAGTAGGAGTGAGAAAAACATCACGGGGTGGTGCGCATTGTATGGGTGTGTGTTACATTAGATTCACTAGTAGCAGTGAGAAAAACATCACGGGGTGGTGCGCATTGTATGGGTGTGTGTTACATTAGATTCACTAGTAGGAGTGAGAAAAGCATCACGGGGAGGTGCGCATTGTATGGGTGTGTCTTACATTAGATTCACTAGTAGGAGTGAGAAAAACATCACGGGGTGGTGCGCATTGCATGGGTGTGTGTTACATTACATTCACTAGTAGGAGTGAGAAAAACATCAGGGGGTGGTGCGCATTGTATGGGTGTGTGTTACATTACATTCACTAGTAGGAGTGAGAAAAACATCAGGGGGTGGTGCGCACTGTATGGGTGTGTGTTACATTACATTCACTAGTAGGAGTGAGAAAAACATCACGGGGTGGTGCGCATTGTATGGGTGTGTGTTACATTACTTTCAGTAGTAAGAGTGAGAAAATCATCACGGGGTGGTGCGCATTGTATGGGTGTGTGTTACATTACATTCAGTAGTAGGAGTGAGAAAAACATCACGGGGTGGTGCGCATTGTATGGGTGTGTGTTACATTACATTCACTAGTAGGAGTGAGAAAAACATCACGGGGTGGTGCGCATTGTATGGGTGTGTGTTACATTACATTCACTAGTAGGAGTGAGAAAAACATCACGGGGTGGTGCGCCTTGTATGGGTGTGTGTTACATTAGATTCACTAGTAGCAGTGAGAAAAACATCACGGGGTGGTGCGCATTGTATGGGTGTGTGTTACATTAGATTCACTAGTAGGAGTGAGAAAAACATCACGGGGTGGTGCGCATTGTATGGGTGTGTGTTACATTACATTCAGTAGTAGGAGTGAGAAAAACATCACGGGGTGGTGCGCATTGTATGGGTGTGTGTTACATTACATTCACTAGTAGGAGTGAGAAAAACATCACGGGGTGGTGCGCCTTGTATGGGTGTGTGTTACATTAGATTCACTAGTAGCAGTGAGAAAAACATCACGGGGTGGTGCGCATTGTATGGGTGTGTGTTACATTAGATTCACTAGTAGGAGTGAGAAAAACATCACGGGGTGGTGCGCATTGTATGGGTGTGTGTTACATTAGATTCACTAGTAGCAGTGAGAAAAACATCACGGGGTGGTGCGCATTGTATGGGTGTGTGTTACATTACATTCACTAGTAGGAGTGAGAAAAACATCACGGGGTGGTGCGCCTTGTATGGGTGTGTGTTACATTAGATTCACTAGTAGCAGTGAGAAAAACATCACGGGGTGGTGCGTATTGTATGGGTGTGTGTTACATTAGATTCACTAGTAGGAGTGAGAAAAACATCACGGGGTGGTGCGCATTGTATGGGTGTGTGTTACATTAGATTCACTAGTAGCAGTGAGAAAAACATCACGGGGTGGTGCGCATTGTATGGGTGTGTGTTACATTACATTCACTAGTAGGACTGAGAAAAACATCACGGGGTGGTGCGCATTGTATTGGAGTGTGTTACATTACATTCACTAGTAGGAGTGAGAAAAACATCACGGGGTGGTGCGCATTGTATGGGTGTGTGTTACATTAGATTCACTAGTAGGAGTGAGAAAAACATCACGGGGTGGTGCGCATTGTATTGGTGTGTGTTACATTAGATTCAGTAGTAGGAGTGAGAAAAACATCACGGTGTGGTGCGCATTGTATGGGTGTGTGTTACATTACATTCACTAGTAGGAGTGAGAAAAACATCACGGGGAGGTGCGCATTGTATGGGTGTGTCTTACATTAGATTCACTAGTAGGAGTGAGAAAAACATCACGGGGTGGTGCGCCTGGTATGGGTGTGTGTTACATTAGATTCACTCGTAGGAGTGAGAAAAACATCACGGGGTGGTGCGCCTTGTATGGGTGTGTGTTACATTAGATTCACTAGTAGGAGTGAGAAAAACATCACGGGGTGGTGCGCATTGTATGGGTGTGTGTTACATTACATTCACTAGTAGGAGTGAGAAAAACATCACGGGGTGGTGCGCATTGTATGGGTGTGTGTTACATTACATTCACTAGTAGGACTGAGAAAAACATCACGGGGTGGTGCGCATTGTATTGGAGTGTGTTACATTACATTCACTAGTAGGAGTGAGAAAAACATCACGGGTTGGTGCGCATTTTATGGGTGTGTGTTACATTAGATTCACTAGTAGGAGTGAGAAAAACATCACGGGGTGGTGCGCATTGTATGGGTGTGTGTTACATTAGATTCAGTAGTAGGAGTGAGAAAAACATCACGGTGTGGTGCTCATTGTTTGGGTGTGTGTTACATTACATTCACTAGTAGGAGTGAGAAAAACATCACGGGGAGGTGCGCATTGTATGGGTGTGTCTTACATTAGATTCACTAGTAGGAGTGAGAAAAACATCACGGGGTTGTGCGCATTTTATGGGTGTGTGTTACATTAGATTCACTAGTAGGAGTGAGAAAAACATCACGGGGTGGTGCGCATTGTATGGGTGTTTGTTACATTAGATTCACTAGTAGGAGAGAGAAAATCATCAGGGGTGGTGCGCATTGTATGGGTGTGTGTTACATTAGATTCACTAGTAGGAGTGAGAAAAACATCACGGGGTGGTGCGCATTGTATGGGTGTGTGTTAGATTAGATTCACTAGTAGGAGTGAGAAAAACATCACGGGGTGGTGCGCATGGTATGGCTGTGTGTTACATTACATTCACTAGTAGGAGTGAGAAAAACATCACGGGGTGGTTCGCATTGTATGGCTGTGTGTTACATTAGATTCACTAGTAGCAGTGAGAAAAACATCACGGGGTGGTGCGCATTGTATGGCTGTGTGTTACATTAGATTCACTAGTAGCAGTGAGAAAAACATCACGGGGTGGTGCGCATTGTATGGGTGTGTGTTACATTACATTCACTAGTAGGAGTGAGAAAAGCATCACGGGTTGGTGCGCATTGTATGGGTGTGTGTTACATTACATTCACTAGTAGGAGTGAGAAAAACATCACGGGGTGGTGCGCATTGTATGGGTGTGTGTTACATTACATTCACTAGTAGGAGTGAGAAAAACATCACGGGGTGGTGCGCATTGTATGGGAGTGTGTTACATTACATTCACTAGTAGGAGTGAGAAAAACATCACGGGGTGGTGCGCATTGTATGGGTGTGTGTTACATTAGATTCACTAGTAGGAGTGAGAAAAACATCACGGGGTGGTGCGCATTGTATGGGTGTGTGTTACATTAGATTCACTAGTAGGAGTGAGAAAAACATCACGGGGTGGTGCGCATTGTATGGGTGTGTGTTACATTAGATTCACTAGTAGGAGTGAGAAAAACATCACGGGGAGGTGCGCATTGTATGGGTGTGTCTTACATTAGATTCACTAGTAGGAGTGAGAAAAACATCACGGGGTGGTGCGCATTGTATGGGTGTGTGTTACATTAGATTCACTAGTAGGAGTGAGAAAAACATCACGGGGTGGTGCGCATTGTATGGGTGTGTGTTACATTAGATTCACTAGTAGGAGTGAGAAAAACATCACGGGGTGGTGCGCATTGTATGGGTGTGTGTTACATTACATTCACTAGTAGGAGTGAGAAAAACATCACGGGGTGGTGCGCATTGTATGGGTGTGTGTTACATTACATTCACTAGTAGGAGTGAGAAAAACATCACGGGGTGGTGCGCATTGTATGGGTGTGTGTTACATTACTTTCACTAGTAGGAGTGAGAAAATCATCACGGGGTGGTGCGCATTGTATGGGTGTGTGTTACGTTACATTCACTAGTAGGAGTGAGAAAAACATCACGGGGTGGTGCGCATTGTATGGGTGTGTGTTACATTACATTCACTAGTAGGAGTGAGAAAAACATCACGGGGTGGTGCGCATTGTATGGGTGTGTGTTACATTACATTCACTAGTAGGAGTGAGAAAAACATCACGGGGTGGTGCGCCTTGTATGGGTGTGTGTTACATTAGATTCCCTAGTAGCAGTGAGAAAAACATCACGGGGTGGTGCGCCTTGTATGGCTGTGTGTTACATTAGATTCACTAGTAGCAGTGAGAAAAACATCACGGGGTGGTGCGCATTGTATGGGTGTGTGTTACATTACATTCACTAGTAGGACTGAGAAAAACATCACGCGGTGGTGCGCATTGTATTGGAGTGTGTTACATTACATTCACTAGTAGGAGTGAGAAAAACATCACGGGGTGGTGCGCATTGTATGGGTGTGTGTTACATTAGATTCACTAGTAGGAGTGAGAAAAACATCACGGGGTGGTGCGCATGGTATGGGTGTGTGTTACATTAGATTCAGTAGTAGGAGTGAGAAAAACATCACGGTGTGGTGCGCATTGTATGGGTGTGTGTTACATTACATTCACTAGTAGGAGTGAGAAAAACATCACGGGGAGGTGCGCATTGTATGGGTGTGTCTTACATTAGATTCACTAGTAGGAGTGAGAAAAACATCACGGGGTGGTGCGCCTTGTATGGGTGTGTGTTACATTAGATTCACTAGTAGGAGTGAGAAAAACATCACGGGGTGGCGCGCCTTGTATGGGTGTGTGTTACATTAGATTCACTAGTAGGAGTGAGAAAAACATCACGGGGTGGTGCGCATTGTATGGGTGTGTGTTACATTAGATTCACTAGTAGGAGTGAGAAAAACATCACGGGGTGGTGCGCATTGTATGGGTGTGTGTTACATTACATTCAGTATTAGGACTGAGAAAAACATCACGGGGTGGTGCGCATTGTATTGGAGTGTGTTACATTACATTCACTAGTAGGAGTGAGAAAAACATCACGGGGTGGTGCGCATTGTATGGGTGTGTGTTACATTAGATTCACTAGTAGGAGTGAGAAAAACATCACGGGGTGGTGCGCATTGTATGGGTGTGTGTTACATTAGATTCAGTAGTGGGAGTGAGAAAAACATCACGGGGTGGTGCGCATTGTATGGGTGTGTGTTACATTACATTCACTAGTAGGAGTGAGAAAAACATCACGGGGAGGTGCGCATTGTATGGGTGTGTCTTACATTAGATTCACTAGTAGGAGTGAGAAAAACATCACGGGGTGGTGCGCATTGTATGGGTGTGTGTTACATTAGATTCACTAGTAGGAGTGAGCAAAACATCACGGGGTGGTGCGCATTGTATGGGTGTGTGTTACATTAGATTCACTAGTAGGAGAGAGAAAATCATCACGGGGTGGTGCGCATTGTATGGGTGTGTGTTACTTTAGATTCACTAGTAGGAGTGAGAAAAACATCACGGGGTGGTGCGCATTGTATGGGTGTGTGTTACATTAGATTCACTAGTAGGAGTGAGAAAAACATCACGGGGTGGTGCGCATTGTATGGGTGTGTGTTACATTACATTCACTAGTACGAGTGAGAAAAACATCACGGGGTGGTGCGCATTGTATGGGTGTGTGTTACATTACATTCACTAGTAGGAGTGAGAAAAACATCACGGGTTGGTGCGCATTGTATAGGTGTGTGTTACATTACATTCACTAGTAGGAGTGAGAAAAACATCACGGGGTGGTGCGCATTGTATGGGTGTGTGTTACATTAGATTCACTAGTAGGAGTGAGAAAAACATCACGGGGTGGTGCGCATTGTATGGGAGTGTGTTACATTACATTCACTAGAAGGAGTGAGAAAAACATCACGGGGTGGTGCGCATTGTATGGGTGTGTGTTACATTAGATTCACTAGTAGGAGTGAGAAAAACATCACGGGGTGGTGCGCATTGTATGGGTGTGTGTTACATTAGATTCACTACTAGGAGTGAGAAAAACATCACGGGGTGGTGCGCATTGTATGGGTGTGTGTTACATTAGATTCACTAGTAGGAGTGAGAAAAAAATCACGGGGAGGTGCGCATTGTATGGGTGTGTCTTACATTAGATTCACTAGTAGGAGTGAGAAAAACATCACGGGATGGTGCGCATTGTATGGGTGTGTGTTACATTACATTCACTAGTAGGACTGAGAAAAACATCACGGGGTGGTGCGCATTGTATTGGAGTGTGTTACATTACATTCACTAGTAGGAGTGAGAAAAACATCACGGGTTGGTGCGCATTTTATGGGTGTGTGTTACATTAGATTCACTAGTAGGAGTGAGAAAAACATCACGGGGTGGTGCGCATTGTATGGGTGTGTGTTACATTAGATTCAGTAGTAGGAGTGAGAAAAACATCACGGTGTGGTGCTCATTGTTTGGGTGTGTGTTACATTACATTCACTAGTAGGAGTGAGAAAAACATCACGGGGAGGTGCGCATTGTATGGGTGTGTCTTACATTAGATTCACTAGTAGGAGTGAGAAAAACATCACGGGGTTGTGCGCATTTTATGGGTGTGTGTTACATTAGATTCACTAGTAGGAGTGAGAAAAACATCACGGGGTGGTGCGCATTGTATGGGTGTTTGTTACATTAGATTCACTAGTAGGAGAGAGAAAATCATCAGGGGTGGTGCGCATTGTATGGGTGTGTGTTACATTAGATTCACTAGTAGGAGTGAGAAAAACATCACGGGGTGGTGCGCATTGTATGGGTGTGTGTTAGATTAGATTCACTAGTAGGAGTGAGAAAAACATCACGGGGTGGTGCGCATGGTATGGCTGTGTGTTACATTACATTCACTAGTAGGAGTGAGAAAAACATCACGGGGTGGTTCGCATTGTATGGCTGTGTGTTACATTAGATTCACTAGTAGCAGTGAGAAAAACATCACGGGGTGGTGCGCATTGTATGGCTGTGTGTTACATTAGATTCACTAGTAGCAGTGAGAAAAACATCACGGGGTGGTGCGCATTGTATGGGTGTGTGTTACATTACATTCACTAGTAGGAGTGAGAAAAGCATCACGGGTTGGTGCGCATTGTATGGGTGTGTGTTACATTACATTCACTAGTAGGAGTGAGAAAAACATCACGGGGTGGTGCGCATTGTATGGGTGTGTGTTACATTACATTCACTAGTAGGAGTGAGAAAAACATCACGGGGTGGTGCGCATTGTATGGGAGTGTGTTACATTACATTCACTAGTAGGAGTGAGAAAAACATCACGGGGTGGTGCGCATTGTATGGGTGTGTGTTACATTAGATTCACTAGTAGGAGTGAGAAAAACATCACGGGGTGGTGCGCATTGTATGGGTGTGTGTTACATTAGATTCACTAGTAGGAGTGAGAAAAACATCACGGGGTGGTGCGCATTGTATGGGTGTGTGTTACATTAGATTCACTAGTAGGAGTGAGAAAAACATCACGGGGAGGTGCGCATTGTATGGGTGTGTCTTACATTAGATTCACTAGTAGGAGTGAGAAAAACATCACGGGGTGGTGCGCATTGTATGGGTGTGTGTTACATTAGATTCACTAGTAGGAGTGAGAAAAACATCACGGGGTGGTGCGCATTGTATGGGTGTGTGTTACATTAGATTCACTAGTAGGAGTGAGAAAAACATCACGGGGTGGTGCGCATTGTATGGGTGTGTGTTACATTACATTCACTAGTAGGAGTGAGAAAAACATCACGGGGTGGTGCGCATTGTATGGGTGTGTGTTACATTACATTCACTAGTAGGAGTGAGAAAAACATCACGGGGTGGTGCGCATTGTATGGGTGTGTGTTACATTACTTTCACTAGTAGGAGTGAGAAAATCATCACGGGGTGGTGCGCATTGTATGGGTGTGTGTTACGTTACATTCACTAGTAGGAGTGAGAAAAACATCACGGGGTGGTGCGCATTGTATGGGTGTGTGTTACATTACATTCACTAGTAGGAGTGAGAAAAACATCACGGGGTGGTGCGCATTGTATGGGTGTGTGTTACATTACATTCACTAGTAGGAGTGAGAAAAACATCACGGGGTGGTGCGCCTTGTATGGGTGTGTGTTACATTAGATTCCCTAGTAGCAGTGAGAAAAACATCACGGGGTGGTGCGCCTTGTATGGCTGTGTGTTACATTAGATTCACTAGTAGCAGTGAGAAAAACATCACGGGGTGGTGCGCATTGTATGGGTGTGTGTTACATTACATTCACTAGTAGGACTGAGAAAAACATCACGCGGTGGTGCGCATTGTATTGGAGTGTGTTACATTACATTCACTAGTAGGAGTGAGAAAAACATCACGGGGTGGTGCGCATTGTATGGGTGTGTGTTACATTAGATTCACTAGTAGGAGTGAGAAAAACATCACGGGGTGGTGCGCATGGTATGGGTGTGTGTTACATTAGATTCAGTAGTAGGAGTGAGAAAAACATCACGGTGTGGTGCGCATTGTATGGGTGTGTGTTACATTACATTCACTAGTAGGAGTGAGAAAAACATCACGGGGAGGTGCGCATTGTATGGGTGTGTCTTACATTAGATTCACTAGTAGGAGTGAGAAAAACATCACGGGGTGGTGCGCCTTGTATGGGTGTGTGTTACATTAGATTCACTAGTAGGAGTGAGAAAAACATCACGGGGTGGCGCGCCTTGTATGGGTGTGTGTTACATTAGATTCACTAGTAGGAGTGAGAAAAACATCACGGGGTGGTGCGCATTGTATGGGTGTGTGTTACATTAGATTCACTAGTAGGAGTGAGAAAAACATCACGGGGTGGTGCGCATTGTATGGGTGTGTGTTACATTACATTCAGTATTAGGACTGAGAAAAACATCACGGGGTGGTGCGCATTGTATTGGAGTGTGTTACATTACATTCACTAGTAGGAGTGAGAAAAACATCACGGGGTGGTGCGCATTGTATGGGTGTGTGTTACATTAGATTCACTAGTAGGAGTGAGAAAAACATCACGGGGTGGTGCGCATTGTATGGGTGTGTGTTACATTAGATTCAGTAGTGGGAGTGAGAAAAACATCACGGGGTGGTGCGCATTGTATGGGTGTGTGTTACATTACATTCACTAGTAGGAGTGAGAAAAACATCACGGGGAGGTGCGCATTGTATGGGTGTGTCTTACATTAGATTCACTAGTAGGAGTGAGAAAAACATCACGGGGTGGTGCGCATTGTATGGGTGTGTGTTACATTAGATTCACTAGTAGGAGTGAGCAAAACATCACGGGGTGGTGCGCATTGTATGGGTGTGTGTTACATTAGATTCACTAGTAGGAGAGAGAAAATCATCACGGGGTGGTGCGCATTGTATGGGTGTGTGTTACTTTAGATTCACTAGTAGGAGTGAGAAAAACATCACGGGGTGGTGCGCATTGTATGGGTGTGTGTTACATTAGATTCACTAGTAGGAGTGAGAAAAACATCACGGGGTGGTGCGCATTGTATGGGTGTGTGTTACATTACATTCACTAGTACGAGTGAGAAAAACATCACGGGGTGGTGCGCATTGTATGGGTGTGTGTTACATTACATTCACTAGTAGGAGTGAGAAAAACATCACGGGTTGGTGCGCATTGTATAGGTGTGTGTTACATTACATTCACTAGTAGGAGTGAGAAAAACATCACGGGGTGGTGCGCATTGTATGGGTGTGTGTTACATTAGATTCACTAGTAGGAGTGAGAAAAACATCACGGGGTGGTGCGCATTGTATGGGAGTGTGTTACATTACATTCACTAGAAGGAGTGAGAAAAACATCACGGGGTGGTGCGCATTGTATGGGTGTGTGTTACATTAGATTCACTAGTAGGAGTGAGAAAAACATCACGGGGTGGTGCGCATTGTATGGGTGTGTGTTACATTAGATTCACTACTAGGAGTGAGAAAAACATCACGGGGTGGTGCGCATTGTATGGGTGTGTGTTACATTAGATTCACTAGTAGGAGTGAGAAAAAAATCACGGGGAGGTGCGCATTGTATGGGTGTGTCTTACATTAGATTCACTAGTAGGAGTGAGAAAAACATCACGGGATGGTGCGCATTGTATGGGTGTGTGTTACATTACATTCACTAGTAGGAGTGAGAAAAACATCACGGGGTGGAGCGCATTGTATGGGTGTGTGTTACATTAGATGCACTAGTAGGAGTGAGAAGAACATCACGGGGTGGTGCGCATTGTATGGGTGTGTGTTACATTAGATGCACTAGTAGGAGTGAGAAAAACATCACGGGGTGGTGCGCATTGTATGGGTGTGTGTTACATTACATTCACTAGTAGCAGTGAGAAAAACATCACGGGGTGGTGCGCATTGTATGGGTGTGTGTTACATTATATTCACTAGTAGCAGTGAGAAAAACATCACGGGGTGGTGCGCATTGTATGGGTGTGTGTTACATTACATTCACTAGTAGCAGTGAGAAAAACATCACGGGGTGGTGCGCATTGTATGGGTGTGTGTTACATTACATTCACTAGTAGCAGTGAGAAAAACATCACGTGGTGGTGCGCATTGTATGGGTGTGTGTTACATTAGATTCACTAGTAGCAGTGAGAAAAACATCACGGGGTGGTGCGCATTGTATGGCTGTGTGTTACATTTGATTCACTAGTAGCAGAGAGAAAAACATCACGGGGTGGTGCGCATTGTATGGCTGTGTGTTACATTAGGTTCACTAGTAGCAGTGAGAAAAACATCACGGGGTGGTGCACATTGTATGGGTGTGTGTTACATTACATTCACTAGTAGGAGTGAGAAAAACATCACGGGTTGGTGCGCATTGTATAGGTGTGTGTTACATTACATTCACTAGTAGGAGTGAGAAAAACATCACGGGGTGGTGCGCATTGTATGGGTGTGTGTTACATTAGATTCACTAGTAGGAGTGAGAAAAACATCACGGGGTGGTGCGCATTGTATGGGAGTGTGTTACATTACATTCACTAGAAGGAGTGAGAAAAACATCACGGGGTGGTGCGCATTGTATGGGTGTGTGTTACATTAGATTCACTAGTAGGAGTGAGAAAAACATCACGGGGTGGTGCGCATTGTATGGGTGTGTGTTACATTAGATTCACTACTAGGAGTGAGAAAAACATCACGGGGTGGTGCGCATTGTATGGGTGTGTGTTACATTAGATTCACTAGTAGGAGTGAGAAAAACATCACGGGGAGGTGCGCATTGTATGGGTGTGTCTTACATTAGATTCACTAGTAGGAGTGAGAAAAACATCACGGGATGGTGCGCATTGTATGGGTGTGTGTTACATTAGATTCACTAGTAGGAGTGAGAAAAACATCACGGGGTGGTGCGCATTGTATGGGTGTGTGTTACATTAGATTCACTAGTAGGAGTGAGAAAAACATCACGGGGTGGTGCGCATTGTATGGGTGTGTGTTACATTCACTAGTAGGAGTGAGAAAAACATCACGGGGTGGTGCGCATTGTATGGGTGTGTGTTACATTCACTAGTAGGAGTGAGAAAAACATCACGGGGTGGTGCGCATTGTATGGGTGTGTGTTACATTACATTCAGTAGTAGGAGTGAGAAAAACATCACGGGGTGGTGCGCATTGTATGGGTGTGTGTTACATTACATTCACTACTAGGAGTGAGAAAAACATCACGGGGTGGTGCGCATTGTATGGGTGTGTGTTAGATTACATTCACTAGTAGCAGTGAGAAAAACATCACGGGGTGGTGCGCATTGTATGGGTGTGTGTTACATTACATTCACTAGTAGCAGTGAGAAAAACATCACGGGGTGGTGCGCATTGTATGGGTGTGTGTTACATTACATTCACTAGTAGCAGTGAGAAAAACATCACGTGGTGGTGCGCATTGTATGGGTGTGTGTTACATTACATTCACTAGTAGGAGTGAGAAAAACATCACGGGGTGTTGCGCATTGTATGGGTGTGTGTTACATTATATTCACTAGTAGCAGTGAGAAAAACATCACGGGGTGGTGCGCATTGTATGGGTGTGTGTTACATTACATTCACTAGTAGCAGTGAGAAAAACATCACGGGGTGGTGCGCATTGTATGGGTGTGTGTTACATTACATTCACTAGTAGCAGTGAGAAAAACATCACGTGGTGGTGCGCATTGTATGATTGTGTGTTACATTAGATTCACTAGTAGCAGTGAGAAAAACATCACGGGGTGGTGCGCATTGTATGGCTGTGTGTTACATTTGATTCACTAGTAGCAGAGAGAAAAACATCACGGGGTGGTGCGCATTGTATGGCTGTGTATTACATTAGGTTCACTAGTAGCAGTGAGAAAAACATCACGGGGTGGTGCGCATTGTATGGGTGTGTGTTACATTACATTCACTAGTAGGAGTGAGAAAAACATCACGGGTTGGTGCGCATTGTATGGGTGTGTGTTACATTACATTCACTAGTAGGAGTGAGAAAAACATCACGGGGTGGTGCGCATTGTATGGGTGTGTGTTACATTACATTCACTAGTAGGAGTGAGAAAAACATCACGGGGTTGTGCGCATTGTATGGGAGTGTGTTACATTACATTCACTAGAAGGAGTGAGAAAAACATCACGGGGTGGTGCGCATTGTATGGGTGTGTGTTACATTAGATTCACTAGTAGGAGTGAGAAAAACATCACGGGGTGGTGCGCATTGTATGGGTGTGTGTTACATTAGATTCACTACTAGGAGTGAGAAAAACATCACGGGGTGGTGCGCATTGTATGGGTGTGTGTTACATTAGATTCACTAGTAGGAGTGAGAAAAACATCACGGGGTGGTGCGCATTGTATGGGTGTGTGTTACATTACATTCACTAGTAGGAGTGAGAAAAACATCACGGGGTGGTGCGCCTTGTATGGGTGTGTGTTACATTACATTCACTAGTACGAGTGAGAAAAACATCACGGGGTGGTGCGCATTGTATGGGTGTGTGTTACATTACATTCACTAGTAGGAGTGAAAAAAACATCACGGGGTGGAGCGCATTGTATGGGTGTGTGTTACATTAGATGCACTAGTAGGAGTGAGAAAAACATCACGGGGTGGTGCGCATTGTATGGGTGTGTGTTACATTAGATGCACTAGTAGGAGTGAGAAAAACATCACGGGGTGGTGCGCATTGTATGGGTGTGTGTTACATTACATTCACTAGTAGCAGTGAGAAAAACATCACGGGGTGGTGCGCATTGTATGGGTGTGTGTTACATTACATTCACTAGTACCAGTGAGAAAAACATCACGGGGTGGTGCGCATTGTATGGGTGTGTGTTACATTAGATTAACTAGTAGCAGTGAGAAAAACATCACGGGGTGGTGCGCATTGTATGGGTGTGTGTTACATTAGATTCACTAGTAGCAGTGAGAAAAACATCACGGGGTGGTGCGCATTGTATGGCTGTGTGTTACATTAGATTCACTAGTAGCAGTGAGAAAAACATCACGGGGTGGTGCGCATTGTATGGCTGTGTGTTACATTAGATTCACTAGTAGCAGTGAGAAAAACATCACGGGGTGGTGCGCATTGCATGGGTGTGTGTTACATTAGATTCACTAGTAGGAGTGAGAAAAACATCACGGGGTGGTGCGCATTGTATGGGTGTGTGTTATATTACATTCACTAGTAGGACTGAGAAAAACATCACGGGGTGGTGCGCCTTGTATGGGTGTGTGTTACATTAGATTCACTAGTAGGAGTGAGAAAAACATCACGGGGTGGTGCGCATTGTATGGGTGTGTGTTACATTAGATTCACTAGTAGGAGTGAGAAAAACATCACGGGGTGGTGCGCATTGTATGGGTGTGTGTTATATTACATTCACTAGTAGGACTGAGAAAAACATCACGGGGTGGTGCGCATTGTATTGGAGTGTGTTACATTACATTCACTAGTAGGAGTGAGAAAAACATCACGGGGTGGTGCGCATTGTATGGGTGTGTGTTACATTAGATTCACTAGTAGGAGTGAGAAAAACATCACGGGGTGGTGCGCATTGTATGGGTGTGTGTTACATTAGATTCAGTAGTAGGAGTGAGAAAAACATCACGGTGTGGTGCGCATTTTATGGGTGTGTGTTACATTACATTCACTAGTAGGAGTGAGAAAAACATCACGGGGAGGTGCGCATTGTATGGTGTGTCTTACATTAGATTCACTAGTAGGAGTGAGAAAAACATAACGGGGTGGTGCGCATTGTATGGGTGTGTGTTACATTAGATTCACTAGTAGGAGTGAGAAAAACATCACGGGGTGGTGCGCATTGTATGGGTGTGTGTTACATTAGATTCACTAGTAGGAGAGAGAAAATCATCACGGGGTGGTGCGCATTGTATGGGTGTGTGTTACATTAGATTCACTAGTAGGAGTGAGAAAAACATCACGGGGTGGTGCGCATTGTATGGGTGTGTGTTACATTACATTCACTAGTACGAGTGAGAAAAACATCACGGGGTGGTGCGCATTGTATGGGTGTGTGTTACATTACATTCACTAGTAGGAGTGAAAAAAACATCACGGGGTGGAGCGCATTGTATGGGTGTGTGTTACATTAGATGCACTAGTAGGAGTGAGAAAAACATCACGGGGTGGTGCGCATTGTATGGGTGTGTGTTACATTAGATGCACTAGTAGGAGTGAGAAAAACATCACGGGGTGGTGCGCATTGTATGGGTGTGTGTTACATTACATTCACTAGTAGCAGTGAGAAAAACATCACGGGGTGGTGCGCATTGTATGGGTGTGTGTTACATTACATTCACTAGTACCAGTGAGAAAAACATCACGGGGTGGTGCGCATTGTATGGGTGTGTGTTACATTAGATTAACTAGTAGCAGTGAGAAAAACATCACGGGGTGGTGCGCATTGTATGGGTGTGTGTTACATTAGATTCACTAGTAGCAGTGAGAAAAACATCACGGGGTGGTGCGCATTGTATGGCTGTGTGTTACATTAGATTCACTAGTAGCAGTGAGAAAAACATCACGGGGTGGTGCGCATTGTATGGCTGTGTGTTACATTAGATTCACTAGTAGCAGTGAGAAAAACATCACGGGGTGGTGCGCATTGCATGGGTGTGTGTTACATTAGATTCACTAGTAGGAGTGAGAAAAACATCACGGGGTGGTGCGCATTGTATGGGTGTGTGTTATATTACATTCACTAGTAGGACTGAGAAAAACATCACGGGGTGGTGCGCATTGTATTGGAGTGTGTTACATTACATTCACTAGTAGGAGTGAGAAAAACATCACGGGGTGGTGTGCATTGTATGGGTGTGTGTTACATTAGATTCACTAGTAGGAGTGAGAAAAACATCACGGGGTGGTGCGCATTGTATGGGTGTGTGTTACATTAGATTCAGTAGTAGGAGTGAGAAAAACATCACGGTGTGGTGCGCATTTTATGGGTGTGTCTTACATTAGATTCACTAGTAGGAGTGAGAAAAACATCACGGGGTGGTGCGCATTTTATGGGTGTGTGTTACATTAGATTCACTAGTAGGAGTGAGAAAAACATCACGGGGTGGTGCGCATTGTATGGGTGTGTGTTACATTAGATTCACTAGTAGGAGAGAGAAAATCATCACGTGGTGGTGCGCATTGTATGGGTGTGTGTTACATTAGATTCACTAGTAGGAGTGAGAAAAACATCACGGGGTGGTGCGCATTGTATGGGTGTGTGTTAGAATAGATTCACTAGTAGGAGTGAGAAAAACATCACGGGGTGGTGCGAATTGTATGGCTGTGTGTTACATTACATTCACTAGTAGGAGTGAGAAAAACATCACGGGGTGGTTCGCATTGTATGGCTGTGTGTTACATTAGATTCACTAGTAGCAGTGAGAAAAACATCACGGGGTGGTGCGCATTGTATGGCTGTGTGTTACATTAGATTCACTAGTAGCAGTGAGAAAAACATCACGGGGTGGTGCGCATTGTATGGGTGTGTGTTACATTACATTCACTAGTAGGAGTGAGAAAAACATCACGGGTTGGTGCGCATTGTATGGGTGTGTGTTACATTACATTCACTAGTAGGAGTGAGAAAAACATCACGGGGTGGTGCGCATTGTATGGGTGTGTGTTACATTACATTCACTAGTAGGAGTGAGAAAAACATCACGGGGTGGTGCGCATTGTATGGGAGTGTGTTACATTACATTCACTAGTAGGAGTGAGAAAAACATCACGGGGTGGTGCGCATTGTATGGGTGTGTGTTACATTAGATTCACTAGTAGGAGTGAGAAAAACATCACGGGGTGGTGCGCATTGTATGGGTGTGTGTTACATTAGATTCACTAGTAGGAGTGAGAAAAACATCACGGGGTGGTGCGCATTGTATGGGTGTGTGTTACATTAGATTCACTAGTAGGAGTGAGAAAAACATCACGGGTAGGTGCGCATTGTATGGGTGTGTCTTACATTAGATTCACTAGTAGGAGTGAGAAAAACATCACGGGGTGGTGCGCATTGTATGGGTGTGTGTTACATTAGATTCACTAGTAGGAGTGAGAAAAACATCACGGGGTGGTGCGCATTGTATGGGTGTGTGTTACATTACATTCACTAGTAGGAGTGAGAAAAACATCACGGGGTGGTGCGCATTGTATGGGTGTGTGTTACATTAGATTCACTAGTAGCAGTGAGAAAAACATCACGGGGTGGTGCGCATTGTATGGGTGTGTGTTACATTAGATTCACTAGTAGGAGTGAGAAAAGCATCACGGGGAGGTGCGCATTGTATGGGTGTGTCTTACATTAGATTCACTAGTAGGAGTGAGAAAAACATCACGGGGTGGTGCGCATTGCATGGGTGTGTGTTACATTACATTCACTAGTAGGAGTGAGAAAAACATCAGGGGGTGGTGCGCATTGTATGGGTGTGTGTTACATTACATTCACTAGTAGGAGTGAGAAAAACATCAGGGGGTGGTGCGCACTGTATGGGTGTGTGTTACATTACATTCACTAGTAGGAGTGAGAAAAACATCACGGGGTGGTGCGCATTGTATGGGTGTGTGTTACATTACTTTCAGTAGTAGGAGTGAGAAAATCATCACGGGGTGGTGCGCATTGTATGGGTGTGTGTTACATTACATTCAGTAGTAGGAGTGAGAAAAACATCACGGGGTGGTGCGCATTGTATGGGTGTGTGTTACATTACATTCACTAGTAGGAGTGAGAAAAACATCACGGGGTGGTGCGCATTGTATGGGTGTGTGTTACATTACATTCACTAGTAGGAGTGAGAAAAACATCACGGGGTGGTGCGCCTTGTATGGGTGTGTGTTACATTAGATTCACTAGTAGCAGTGAGAAAAACATCACGGGGTGGTGCGCATTGTATGGGTGTGTGTTACATTAGATTCACTAGTAGGAGTGAGAAAAACATCACGGGGTGGTGCGCATTGTATGGGTGTGTGTTACATTACATTCAGTAGTAGGAGTGAGAAAAACATCACGGGGTGGTGCGCATTGTATGGGTGTGTGTTACATTACATTCACTAGTAGGAGTGAGAAAAACATCACGGGGTGGTGCGCCTTGTATGGGTGTGTGTTACATTAGATTCACTAGTAGCAGTGAGAAAAACATCACGGGGTGGTGCGCATTGTATGGGTGTGTGTTACATTAGATTCACTAGTAGGAGTGAGAAAAACATCACGGGGTGGTGCGCATTGTATGGGTGTGTGTTACATTAGATTCACTAGTAGCAGTGAGAAAAACATCACGGGGTGGTGCGCATTGTATGGGTGTGTGTTACATTACATTCACTAGTAGGAGTGAGAAAAACATCACGGGGTGGTGCGCCTTGTATGGGTGTGTGTTACATTAGATTCACTAGTAGCAGTGAGAAAAACATCACGGGGTGGTGCGTATTGTATGGGTGTGTGTTACATTAGATTCACTAGTAGGAGTGAGAAAAACATCACGGGGTGGTGCGCATTGTATGGGTGTGTGTTACATTAGATTCACTAGTAGCAGTGAGAAAAACATCACGGGGTGGTGCGCATTGTATGGGTGTGTGTTACATTACATTCACTAGTAGGACTGAGAAAAACATCACGGGGTGGTGCGCATTGTATTGGAGTGTGTTACATTACATTCACTAGTAGGAGTGAGAAAAACATCACGGGGTGGTGCGCATTGTATGGGTGTGTGTTACATTAGATTCACTAGTAGGAGTGAGAAAAACATCACGGGGTGGTGCGCATTGTATTGGTGTGTGTTACATTAGATTCAGTAGTAGGAGTGAGAAAAACATCACGGTGTGGTGCGCATTGTATGGGTGTGTGTTACATTACATTCACTAGTAGGAGTGAGAAAAACATCACGGGGAGGTGCGCATTGTATGGGTGTGTCTTACATTAGATTCACTAGTAGGAGTGAGAAAAACATCACGGGGTGGTGCGCCTGGTATGGGTGTGTGTTACATTAGATTCACTCGTAGGAGTGAGAAAAACATCACGGGGTGGTGCGCCTTGTATGGGTGTGTGTTACATTAGATTCACTAGTAGGAGTGAGAAAAACATCACGGGGTGGTGCGCATTGTATGGGTGTGTGTTACATTACATTCACTAGTAGGAGTGAGAAAAACATCACGGGGTGGTGCGCATTGTATGGGTGTGTGTTACATTACATTCACTAGTAGGACTGAGAAAAACATCACGGGGTGGTGCGCATTGTATTGGAGTGTGTTACATTACATTCACTAGTAGGAGTGAGAAAAACATCACGGGTTGGTGCGCATTGTATGGGTGTGTGTTACATTAGATTCACTAGTAGGAGTGAGAAAAACATCACGGGGTGGTGCGCATTGTATGGGTGTGTGTTACATTAGATTCAGTAGTAGGAGTGAGAAAAACATCACGGTGTGGTGCTCATTGTTTGGGTGTGTGTTACATTACATTCACTAGTAGGAGTGAGAAAAACATCACGGGGAGGTGCGCATTGTATGGGTGTGTCTTACATTAGATTCACTAGTAGGAGTGAGAAAAACATCACGGGGTTGTGCGCATTTTATGGGTGTGTGTTACATTAGATTCACTAGTAGGAGTGAGAAAAACATCACGGGGTGGTGCGCATTGTATGGGTGTTTGTTACATTAGATTCACTAGTAGGAGAGAGAAAATCATCAGGGGTGGTGCGCATTGTATGGGTGTGTGTTACATTAGATTCACTAGTAGGAGTGAGAAAAACATCACGGGGTGGTGCGCATTGTATGGGTGTGTGTTAGATTAGATTCACTAGTAGGAGTGAGAAAAACATCACGGGGTGGTGCGCATGGTATGGCTGTGTGTTACATTACATTCACTAGTAGGAGTGAGAAAAACATCACGGGGTGGTTCGCATTGTATGGCTGTGTGTTACATTAGATTCACTAGTAGCAGTGAGAAAAACATCACGGGGTGGTGCGCATTGTATGGCTGTGTGTTACATTAGATTCACTAGTAGCAGTGAGAAAAACATCACGGGGTGGTGCGCATTGTATGGGTGTGTGTTACATTACATTCACTAGTAGGAGTGAGAAAAGCATCACGGGTTGGTGCGCATTGTATGGGTGTGTGTTACATTACATTCACTAGTAGGAGTGAGAAAAACATCACGGGGTGGTGCGCATTGTATGGGTGTGTGTTACATTACATTCACTAGTAGGAGTGAGAAAAACATCACGGGGTGGTGCGCATTGTATGGGAGTGTGTTACATTACATTCACTAGTAGGAGTGAGAAAAACATCACGGGGTGGTGCGCATTGTATGGGTGTGTGTTACATTAGATTCACTAGTAGGAGTGAGAAAAACATCACGGGGTGGTGCGCATTGTATGGGTGTGTGTTACATTAGATTCACTAGTAGGAGTGAGAAAAACATCACGGGGTGGTGCGCATTGTATGGGTGTGTGTTACATTAGATTCACTAGTAGGAGTGAGAAAAACATCACGGGGAGGTGCGCATTGTATGGGTGTGTCTTACATTAGATTCACTAGTAGGAGTGAGAAAAACATCACGGGGTGGTGCGCATTGTATGGGTGTGTGTTACATTAGATTCACTAGTAGGAGTGAGAAAAACATCACGGGGTGGTGCGCATTGTATGGGTGTGTGTTACATTAGATTCACTAGTAGGAGTGAGAAAAACATCACGGGGTGGTGCGCATTGTATGGGTGTGTGTTACATTACATTCACTAGTAGGAGTGAGAAAAACATCACGGGGTGGTGCGCATTGTATGGGTGTGTGTTACATTACATTCACTAGTAGGAGTGAGAAAAACATCACGGGGTGGTGCGCATTGTATGGGTGTGTGTTACATTACTTTCACTAGTAGGAGTGAGAAAATCATCACGGGGTGGTGCGCATTGTATGGGTGTGTGTTACGTTACATTCACTAGTAGGAGTGAGAAAAACATCACGGGGTGGTGCGCATTGTATGGGTGTGTGTTACATTACATTCACTAGTAGGAGTGAGAAAAACATCACGGGGTGGTGCGCATTGTATGGGTGTGTGTTACATTACATTCACTAGTAGGAGTGAGAAAAACATCACGGGGTGGTGCGCCTTGTATGGGTGTGTGTTACATTAGATTCCCTAGTAGCAGTGAGAAAAACATCACGGGGTGGTGCGCCTTGTATGGCTGTGTGTTACATTAGATTCACTAGTAGCAGTGAGAAAAACATCACGGGGTGGTGCGCATTGTATGGGTGTGTGTTACATTACATTCACTAGTAGGACTGAGAAAAACATCACGCGGTGGTGCGCATTGTATTGGAGTGTGTTACATTACATTCACTAGTAGGAGTGAGAAAAACATCACGGGGTGGTGCGCATTGTATGGGTGTGTGTTACATTAGATTCACTAGTAGGAGTGAGAAAAACATCACGGGGTGGTGCGCATGGTATGGGTGTGTGTTACATTAGATTCAGTAGTAGGAGTGAGAAAAACATCACGGTGTGGTGCGCATTGTATGGGTGTGTGTTACATTACATTCACTAGTAGGAGTGAGAAAAACATCACGGGGAGGTGCGCATTGTATCGGTGTGTCTTACATTAGATTCACTAGTAGGAGTGAGAAAAACATCACGGGGTGGTGCGCCTTGTATGGGTGTGTGTTACATTAGATTCACTAGTAGGAGTGAGAAAAACATCACGGGGTGGCGCGCCTTGTATGGGTGTGTGTTACATTAGATTCACTAGTAGGAGTGAGAAAAACATCACGGGGTGGTGCGCATTGTATGGGTGTGTGTTACATTAGATTCACTAGTAGGAGTGAGAAAAACATCACGGGGTGGTGCGCATTGTATGGGTGTGTGTTACATTACATTCAGTATTAGGACTGAGAAAAACATCACGGGGTGGTGCGCATTGTATTGGAGTGTGTTACATTACATTCACTAGTAGGAGTGAGAAAAACATCACGGGGTGGTGCGCATTGTATGGGTGTGTGTTACATTAGATTCACTAGTAGGAGTGAGAAAAACATCACGGGGTGGTGCGCATTGTATGGGTGTGTGTTACATTAGATTCAGTAGTGGGAGTGAGAAAAACATCACGGGGTGGTGCGCATTGTATGGGTGTGTGTTACATTACATTCACTAGTAGGAGTGAGAAAAACATCACGGGGAGGTGCGCATTGTATGGGTGTGTCTTACATTAGATTCACTAGTAGGAGTGAGAAAAACATCACGGGGTGGTGCGCATTGTATGGGTGTGTGTTACATTAGATTCACTAGTAGGAGTGAGCAAAACATCACGGGGTGGTGCGCATTGTATGGGTGTGTGTTACATTAGATTCACTAGTAGGAGAGAGAAAATCATCACGGGGTGGTGCGCATTGTATGGGTGTGTGTTACTTTAGATTCACTAGTAGGAGTGAGAAAAACATCACGGGGTGGTGCGCATTGTATGGGTGTGTGTTACATTAGATTCACTAGTAGGAGTGAGAAAAACATCACGGGGTGGTGCGCATTGTATGGGTGTGTGTTACATTACATTCACTAGTACGAGTGAGAAAAACATCACGGGGTGGTGCGCATTGTATGGGTGTGTGTTACATTACATTCACTAGTAGGAGTGAGAAAAACATCACGGGTTGGTGCGCATTGTATAGGTGTGTGTTACATTACATTCACTAGTAGGAGTGAGAAAAACATCACGGGGTGGTGCGCATTGTATGGGTGTGTGTTACATTAGATTCACTAGTAGGAGTGAGAAAAACATCACGGGGTGGTGCGCATTGTATGGGAGTGTGTTACATTACATTCACTAGAAGGAGTGAGAAAAACATCACGGGGTGGTGCGCATTGTATGGGTGTGTGTTACATTAGATTCACTAGTAGGAGTGAGAAAAACATCACGGGGTGGTGCGCATTGTATGGGTGTGTGTTACATTAGATTCACTACTAGGAGTGAGAAAAACATCACGGGGTGGTGCGCATTGTATGGGTGTGTGTTACATTAGATTCACTAGTAGGAGTGAGAAAAAAATCACGGGGAGGTGCGCATTGTATGGGTGTGTCTTACATTAGATTCACTAGTAGGAGTGAGAAAAACATCACGGGATGGTGCGCATTGTATGGGTGTGTGTTACATTACATTCACTAGTAGGAGTGAGAAAAACATCACGGGGTGGAGCGCATTGTATGGGTGTGTGTTACATTAGATGCACTAGTAGGAGTGAGAAGAACATCACGGGGTGGTGCGCATTGTATGGGTGTGTGTTACATTAGATGCACTAGTAGGAGTGAGAAAAACATCACGGGGTGGTGCGCATTGTATGGGTGTGTGTTACATTACATTCACTAGTAGCAGTGAGAAAAACATCACGGGGTGGTGCGCATTGTATGGGTGTGTGTTACATTATATTCACTAGTAGCAGTGAGAAAAACATCACGGGGTGGTGCGCATTGTATGGGTGTGTGTTACATTACATTCACTAGTAGCAGTGAGAAAAACATCACGGGGTGGTGCGCATTGTATGGGTGTGTGTTACATTACATTCACTAGTAGCAGTGAGAAAAACATCACGTGGTGGTGCGCATTGTATGGGTGTGTGTTACATTAGATTCACTAGTAGCAGTGAGAAAAACATCACGGGGTGGTGCGCATTGTATGGCTGTGTGTTACATTTGATTCACTAGTAGCAGAGAGAAAAACATCACGGGGTGGTGCGCATTGTATGGCTGTGTGTTACATTAGGTTCACTAGTAGCAGTGAGAAAAACATCACGGGGTGGTGCACATTGTATGGGTGTGTGTTACATTACATTCACTAGTAGGAGTGAGAAAAACATCACGGGTTGGTGCGCATTGTATAGGTGTGTGTTACATTACATTCACTAGTAGGATTGAGAAAAACATCACGGGGTGGTGCGCATTGTATGGGTGTGTGTTACATTAGATTCACTAGTAGGAGTGAGAAAAACATCACGGGGTGGTGCGCATTGTATGGGAGTGTGTTACATTACATTCACTAGAAGGAGTGAGAAAAACATCACGGGGTGGTGCGCATTGTATGGGTGTGTGTTACATTAGATTCACTAGTAGGAGTGAGAAAAACATCACGGGGTGGTGCGCATTGTATGGGTGTGTGTTACATTAGATTCACTACTAGGAGTGAGAAAAACATCACGGGGTGGTGCGCATTGTATGGGTGTGTGTTACATTAGATTCACTAGTAGGAGTGAGAAAAACATCACGGGGTGGTGCGCATTGTATGGGTGTGTGTTACATTAGATTCACTAGTAGGAGTGAGAAAAACATCACGGGGTGGTGCGCATTGTATGGGTGTGTGTTACATTAGATTCACTAGTAGGAGTGAGAAAAACATCACGGGATGGTGCGCATTGTATGGGTGTGTGTTACATTAGATTCACTAGTAGGAGTGAGAAAAACATCACGGGGTGGTGCGCATTGTATGGGTGTGTGTTACATTAGATTCACTAGTAGGAGTGAGAAAAACATCACGGGGTGGTGCGCATTGTATGGGTGTGTGTTACATTCACTAGTAGGAGTGAGAAAAACATCACGGGGTGGTGCGCATTGTATGGGTGTGTGTTACATTCACTAGTAGGAGTGAGAAAAACATCACGGGGTGGTGCGCATTGTATGGGTGTGTGTTACATTACATTCACTAGTAGGAGTGAGAAAAACATCACGGGGTGGTGCGCATTGTATGGGTGTGTGTTACATTACATTCACTACTAGGAGTGAGAAAAACATCACGGGGTGGTGCGCATTGTATGGGTGTGTGTTAGATTACATTCACTAGTAGCAGTGAGAAAAACATCACGGGGTGGTGCGCATTGTATGGGTGTGTGTTACATTACATTCACTAGTAGCAGTGAGAAAAACATCACGGGGTGGTGCGCATTGTATGGGTGTGTGTTACATTACATTCACTAGTAGCAGTGAGAAAAACATCACGGGGTGGTGCGCATTGTATGGGTGTGTGTTACATTACATTCACTAGTAGGAGTGAGAAAAACATCACGGGGTGTTGCGCATTGTATGGGTGTGTGTTACATTATATTCACTAGTAGCAGTGAGAAAAACATCACGGGGTGGTGCGCATTGTATGGGTGTGTGTTACATTACATTCACTAGTAGCAGTGAGAAAAACATCACGGGGTGGTGCGCATTGTATGGGTGTGTGTTACATTACATTCACTAGTAGCAGTGAGAAAAACATCACGTGGTGGTGCGCATTGTATGATTGTGTGTTACATTAGATTCACTAGTAGCAGTGAGAAAAACATCACGGGGTGGTGCGCATTGTATGGCTGTGTGTTACATTTGATTCACTAGTAGCAGAGAGAAAAACATCACGGGGTGGTGCGCATTGTATGGCTGTGTGTTACATTAGGTTCACTAGTAGCAGTGAGAAAAACATCACGGGGTGGTGCGCATTGTATGGGTGTGTGTTACATTAGATTCACTAGTAGGAGTGAGAAAAACATCACGGGGTGGTGCGCATTGTATGGGTGTGTGTTACATTAGATTCACTAGTAGGAGTGAGAAAAACATCACGGGTAGGTGCGCATTGTATGGGTGTGTCTTACATTAGATTCACTAGTAGGAGTGAGAAAAACATCACGGGGTGGTGCGCATTGTATGGGTGTGTGTTACATTAGATTCACTAGTAGGAGTGAGAAAAACATCACGGGGTGGTGCGCATTGTATGGGTGTGTGTTACATTACATTCACTAGTAGGAGTGAGAAAAACATCACGGGGTGGTGCGCATTGTATGGGTGTGTGTTACATTAGATTCACTAGTAGCAGTGAGAAAAACATCACGGGGTGGTGCGCATTGTATGGGTGTGTGTTACATTAGATTCACTAGTAGGAGTGAGAAAAGCATCACGGGGAGGTGCGCATTGTATGGGTGTGTCTTACATTAGATTCACTAGTAGGAGTGAGAAAAACATCACGGGGTGGTGCGCATTGCATGGGTGTGTGTTACATTACATTCACTAGTAGGAGTGAGAAAAACATCAGGGGGTGGTGCGCATTGTATGGGTGTGTGTTACATTACATTCACTAGTAGGAGTGAGAAAAACATCAGGGGGTGGTGCGCACTGTATGGGTGTGTGTTACATTACATTCACTAGTAGGAGTGAGAAAAACATCACGGGGTGGTGCGCATTGTATGGGTGTGTGTTACATTACTTTCAGTAGTAGGAGTGAGAAAATCATCACGGGGTGGTGCGCATTGTATGGGTGTGTGTTACATTACATTCAGTAGTAGGAGTGAGAAAAACATCACGGGGTGGTGCGCATTGTATGGGTGTGTGTTACATTACATTCACTAGTAGGAGTGAGAAAAACATCACGGGGTGGTGCGCATTGTATGGGTGTGTGTTACATTACATTCACTAGTAGGAGTGAGAAAAACATCACGGGGTGGTGCGCCTTGTATGGGTGTGTGTTACATTAGATTCACTAGTAGCAGTGAGAACAACATCACGGGGAGGTGCGCATTGTATGGGTGTGTGTTACATTAGATTCACTAGTAGGAGTGAGAAAAACATCACGGGGTGGTGTGCATTGTATGGGTGTGTGTTACATTACATTCAGTAGTAGGAGTGAGAAAAACATCACGGGGTGGTGCGCATTGTATGGGTGTGTGTTACATTACATTCACTAGTAGGAGTGAGAAAAACATCACGGGGTGGTGCGCCTTGTATGGGTGTGTGTTACATTTAGTAGCAGTGAGAAAAACATCACGGGGTGGTGCGCATTGTATGGGTGTGTGTTACATTAGATTCACTAGTAGGAGTGAGAAAAACATCACGGGGTGGTGCGCATTGTATGGGTGTGTGTTACATTAGATTCACTAGTAGCAGTGAGAAAAACATCACGGGGTGGTGCGCATTGTATGGGTGTGTGTTACATTACATTCACTAGTAGGAGTGAGAAAAACATCACGGGGTGGTGCGCCTTGTATGGGTGTGTGTTACATTAGATTCACTAGTAGCAGTGAGAAAAACATCACGGGGTGGTGCGTATTGTATGGGTGTGTGTTACATTAGATTCACTAGTAGGAGTGAGAAAAACATCACGGGTTGGTGCGCATTGTATGGGTGTGTGTTACATTAGATTCACTAGTAGGAGTGAGAAAAACATCACGGGGTGGTGCGCATTGTATGGGTGTGTGTTACATTACATTCACTAGTAGGAGTGAGAAAAACATCACGGGGAGGTGCGCATTGTATGGGTGTGTCTTACATTAGATTCACTAGTAGGAGTGAGAAAAACATCACGGGGTGGTGCGCCTGGTATGGGTGTGTGTTACATTAGATTCACTCGTAGGAGTGAGAAAAACATCACGGGGTGGTGCGCCTTGTATGGGTGTGTGTTACATTAGATTCACTAGTAGGAGTGAGAAAAACATCACGGGGTGGTGCGCATTGTATGGGTGTGTGTTACATTACATTCACTAGTAGGAGTGAGAAAAACATCACGGGGTGGTGCGCATTGTATGGGTGTGTGTTACATTACATTCACTAGTAGGACTGAGAAAAACATCACGGGGTGGTGCGCATTGTATTGGAGTGTGTTACATTACATTCACTAGTAGGAGTGAGAAAAACATCACGGGTTGGTGCGCATTGTATGGGTGTGTGTTACATTAGATTCACTAGTAGGAGTGAGAAAAACATCACGGGGTGGTGCGCATTGTATGGGTGTGTGTTACATTAGATTCAGTAGTAGGAGTGAGAAAAACATCACGGTGTGGTGCTCATTGTTTGGGTGTGTGTTACATTACATTCACTAGTAGGAGTGAGAAAAACATCACGGGGAGGTGCGCATTGTATGGGTGTGTCTTACATTAGATTCACTAGTAGGAGTGAGAAAAACATCACGGGGTTGTGCGCATTTTATGGGTGTGTGTTACATTAGATTCACTAGTAGGAGTGAGAAAAACATCACGGGGTGGTGCGCATTGTATGGGTGTTTGTTACATTAGATTCACTAGTAGGAGAGAGAAAATCATCAGGGGTGGTGCGCATTGTATGGGTGTGTGTTACATTAGATTCACTAGTAGGAGTGAGAAAAACATCACGGGGTGGTGCGCATTGTATGGGTGTGTGTTAGATTAGATTCACTAGTAGGAGTGAGAAAAACATCACGGGGTGGTGCGCATGGTATGGCTGTGTGTTACATTACATTCACTAGTAGGAGTGAGAAAAACATCACGGGGTGGTTCGCATTGTATGGCTGTGTGTTACATTAGATTCACTAGTAGCAGTGAGAAAAACATCACGGGGTGGTGCGCATTGTATGGCTGTGTGTTACATTAGATTCACTAGTAGCAGTGAGAAAAACATCACGGGGTGGTGCGCATTGTATGGGTGTGTGTTACATTACATTCACTAGTAGGAGTGAGAAAAGCATCACGGGTTGGTGCGCATTGTATGGGTGTGTGTTACATTACATTCACTAGTAGGAGTGAGAAAAACATCACGGGGTGGTGCGCATTGTATGGGTGTGTGTTACATTACATTCACTAGTAGGAGTGAGAAAAACATCACGGGGTGGTGCGCATTGTATGGGAGTGTGTTACATTACATTCACTAGTAGGAGTGAGAAAAACATCACGGGGTGGTGCGCATTGTATGGGTGTGTGTTACATTAGATTCACTAGTAGGAGTGAGAAAAACATCACGGGGTGGTGCGCATTGTATGGGTGTGTGTTACATTAGATTCACTAGTAGGAGTGAGAAAAACATCACGGGGTGGTGCGCATTGTATGGGTGTGTGTTACATTAGATTCACTAGTAGGAGTGAGAAAAACATCACGGGGAGGTGCGCATTGTATGGGTGTGTCTTACATTAGATTCACTAGTAGGAGTGAGAAAAACATCACGGGGTGGTGCGCATTGTATGGGTGTGTGTTACATTAGATTCACTAGTAGGAGTGAGAAAAACATCACGGGGTGGTGCGCATTGTATGGGTGTGTGTTACATTAGATTCACTAGTAGGAGTGAGAAAAACATCACGGGGTGGTGCGCATTGTATGGGTGTGTGTTACATTACATTCACTAGTAGGAGTGAGAAAAACATCACGGGGTGGTGCGCATTGTATGGGTGTGTGTTACATTACATTCACTAGTAGGAGTGAGAAAAACATCACGGGGTGGTGCGCATTGTATGGGTGTGTGTTACATTACTTTCACTAGTAGGAGTGAGAAAATCATCACGGGGTGGTGCGCATTGTATGGGTGTGTGTTACGTTACATTCACTAGTAGGAGTGAGAAAAACATCACGGGGTGGTGCGCATTGTATGGGTGTGTGTTACGTTACATTCACTAGTAGGAGTGAGAAAAACATCACGGGGTGGTGCGCATTGTATGGGTGTGTGTTACATTACATTCACTAGTAGGAGTGAGAAAAACATCACGGGGTGGTGCGCCTTGTATGGGTGTGTGTTACATTAGATTCCCTAGTAGCAGTGAGAAAAACATCACGGGGTGGTGCGCCTTGTATGGCTGTGTGTTACATTAGATTCACTAGTAGCAGTGAGAAAAACATCACGGGGTGGTGCGCATTGTATGGGTGTGTGTTACATTACATTCACTAGTAGGACTGAGAAAAACATCACGCGGTGGTGCGCATTGTATTGGAGTGTGTTACATTACATTCACTAGTAGGAGTGAGAAAAACATCACGGGGTGGTGCGCATTGTATGGGTGTGTGTTACATTAGATTCACTAGTAGGAGTGAGAAAAACATCACGGGGTGGTGCGCATGGTATGGGTGTGTGTTACATTAGATTCAGTAGTAGGAGTGAGAAAAACATCACGGTGTGGTGCGCATTGTATGGGTGTGTGTTACATTACATTCACTAGTAGGAGTGAGAAAAACATCACGGGGAGGTGCGCATTGTATCGGTGTGTCTTACATTAGATTCACTAGTAGGAGTGAGAAAAACATCACGGGGTGGTGCGCCTTGTATGGGTGTGTGTTACATTAGATTCACTAGTAGGAGTGAGAAAAACATCACGGGGTGGCGCGCCTTGTATGGGTGTGTGTTACATTAGATTCACTAGTAGGAGTGAGAAAAACATCACGGGGTGGTGCGCATTGTATGGGTGTGTGTTACATTAGATTCACTAGTAGGAGTGAGAAAAACATCACGGGGTGGTGCGCATTGTATGGGTGTGTGTTACATTACATTCAGTATTAGGACTGAGAAAAACATCACGGGGTGGTGCGCATTGTATTGGAGTGTGTTACATTACATTCACTAGTAGGAGTGAGAAAAACATCACGGGGTGGTGCGCATTGTATGGGTGTGTGTTACATTAGATTCACTAGTAGGAGTGAGAAAAACATCACGGGGTGGTGCGCATTGTATGGGTGTGTGTTACATTAGATTCAGTAGTGGGAGTGAGAAAAACATCACGGGGTGGTGCGCATTGTATGGGTGTGTGTTACATTACATTCACTAGTAGGAGTGAGAAAAACATCACGGGGAGGTGCGCATTGTATGGGTGTGTCTTACATTAGATTCACTAGTAGGAGTGAGAAAAACATCACGGGGTGGTGCGCATTGTATGGGTGTGTGTTACATTAGATTCACTAGTAGGAGTGAGCAAAACATCACGGGGTGGTGCGCATTGTATGGGTGTGTGTTACATTAGATTCACTAGTAGGAGAGAGAAAATCATCACGGGGTGGTGCGCATTGTATGGGTGTGTGTTACTTTAGATTCACTAGTAGGAGTGAGAAAAACATCACGGGGTGGTGCGCATTGTATGGGTGTGTGTTACATTAGATTCACTAGTAGGAGTGAGAAAAACATCACGGGGTGGTGCGCATTGTATGGGTGTGTGTTACATTACATTCACTAGTACGAGTGAGAAAAACATCACGGGGTGGTGCGCATTGTATGGGTGTGTGTTACATTACATTCACTAGTAGGAGTGAGAAAAACATCACGGGTTGGTGCGCATTGTATAGGTGTGTGTTACATTACATTCACTAGTAGGAGTGAGAAAAACATCACGGGGTGGTGCGCATTGTATGGGTGTGTGTTACATTAGATTCACTAGTAGGAGTGAGAAAAACATCACGGGGTGGTGCGCATTGTATGGGAGTGTGTTACATTACATTCACTAGAAGGAGTGAGAAAAACATCACGGGGTGGTGCGCATTGTATGGGTGTGTGTTACATTAGATTCACTAGTAGGAGTGAGAAAAACATCACGGGGTGGTGCGCATTGTATGGGTGTGTGTTACATTAGATTCACTACTAGGAGTGAGAAAAACATCACGGGGTGGTGCGCATTGTATGGGTGTGTGTTACATTAGATTCACTAGTAGGAGTGAGAAAAAAATCACGGGGAGGTGCGCATTGTATGGGTGTGTCTTACATTAGATTCACTAGTAGGAGTGAGAAAAACATCACGGGATGGTGCGCATTGTATGGGTGTGTGTTACATTACATTCACTAGTAGGAGTGAGAAAAACATCACGGGGTGGAGCGCATTGTATGGGTGTGTGTTACATTAGATGCACTAGTAGGAGTGAGAAGAACATCACGGGGTGGTGCGCATTGTATGGGTGTGTGTTACATTAGATGCACTAGTAGGAGTGAGAAAAACATCACGGGGTGGTGCGCATTGTATGGGTGTGTGTTACATTACATTCACTAGTAGCAGTGAGAAAAACATCACGGGGTGGTGCGCATTGTATGGGTGTGTGTTACATTATATTCACTAGTAGCAGTGAGAAAAACATCACGGGGTGGTGCGCATTGTATGGGTGTGTGTTACATTACATTCACTAGTAGCAGTGAGAAAAACATCACGGGGTGGTGCGCATTGTATGGGTGTGTGTTACATTACATTCACTAGTAGCAGTGAGAAAAACATCACGTGGTGGTGCGCATTGTATGGGTGTGTGTTACATTAGATTCACTAGTAGCAGTGAGAAAAACATCACGGGGTGGTGCGCATTGTATGGCTGTGTGTTACATTTGATTCACTAGTAGCAGAGAGAAAAACATCACGGGGTGGTGCGCATTGTATGGCTGTGTGTTACATTAGGTTCACTAGTAGCAGTGAGAAAAACATCACGGGGTGGTGCACATTGTATGGGTGTGTGTTACATTACATTCACTAGTAGGAGTGAGAAAAACATCACGGGTTGGTGCGCATTGTATAGGTGTGTGTTACATTACATTCACTAGTAGGATTGAGAAAAACATCACGGGGTGGTGCGCATTGTATGGGTGTGTGTTACATTAGATTCACTAGTAGGAGT
Source organism: Cavia porcellus (assembly GCF_034190915.1). NCBI lineage: Eukaryota > Metazoa > Chordata > Mammalia > Rodentia > Caviidae > Cavia > Cavia porcellus. The sequence continues at coordinate 3,263,471 of NW_026947537.1, forward strand.
GAGAAAAACATCACGGGGTGGTGCGCATTGTATGGGAGTGTGTTACATTACATTCACTAGAAGGAGTGAGAAAAACATCACGGGGTGGTGCGCATTGTATGGGTGTGTGTTACATTAGATTCACTAGTAGGAGTGAGAAAAACATCACGGGGTGGTGCGCATTGTATGGGTGTGTGTTACATTAGATTCACTACTAGGAGTGAGAAAAACATCACGGGGTGGTGCGCATTGTATGGGTGTGTGTTACATTAGATTCACTAGTAGGAGTGAGAAAAACATCACGGGGTGGTGCGCATTGTATGGGTGTGTGTTACATTAGATTCACTAGTAGGAGTGAGAAAAACATCACGGGGTGGTGCGCATTGTATGGGTGTGTGTTACATTAGATTCACTAGTAGGAGTGAGAAAAACATCACGGGATGGTGCGCATTGTATGGGTGTGTGTTACATTAGATTCACTAGTAGGAGTGAGAAAAACATCACGGGGTGGTGCGCATTGTATGGGTGTGTGTTACATTAGATTCACTAGTAGGAGTGAGAAAAACATCACGGGGTGGTGCGCATTGTATGGGTGTGTGTTACATTCACTAGTAGGAGTGAGAAAAACATCACGGGGTGGTGCGCATTGTATGGGTGTGTGTTACATTCACTAGTAGGAGTGAGAAAAACATCACGGGGTGGTGCGCATTGTATGGGTGTGTGTTACATTACATTCACTAGTAGGAGTGAGAAAAACATCACGGGGTGGTGCGCATTGTATGGGTGTGTGTTACATTACATTCACTACTAGGAGTGAGAAAAACATCACGGGGTGGTGCGCATTGTATGGGTGTGTGTTAGATTACATTCACTAGTAGCAGTGAGAAAAACATCACGGGGTGGTGCGCATTGTATGGGTGTGTGTTACATTACATTCACTAGTAGCAGTGAGAAAAACATCACGGGGTGGTGCGCATTGTATGGGTGTGTGTTACATTACATTCACTAGTAGCAGTGAGAAAAACATCACGGGGTGGTGCGCATTGTATGGGTGTGTGTTACATTACATTCACTAGTAGGAGTGAGAAAAACATCACGGGGTGTTGCGCATTGTATGGGTGTGTGTTACATTATATTCACTAGTAGCAGTGAGAAAAACATCACGGGGTGGTGCGCATTGTATGGGTGTGTGTTACATTACATTCACTAGTAGCAGTGAGAAAAACATCACGGGGTGGTGCGCATTGTATGGGTGTGTGTTACATTACATTCACTAGTAGCAGTGAGAAAAACATCACGTGGTGGTGCGCATTGTATGATTGTGTGTTACATTAGATTCACTAGTAGCAGTGAGAAAAACATCACGGGGTGGTGCGCATTGTATGGCTGTGTGTTACATTTGATTCACTAGTAGCAGAGAGAAAAACATCACGGGGTGGTGCGCATTGTATGGCTGTGTGTTACATTAGGTTCACTAGTAGCAGTGAGAAAAACATCACGGGGTGGTGCGCATTGTATGGGTGTGTGTTACATTAGATTCACTAGTAGGAGTGAGAAAAACATCACGGGGTGGTGCGCATTGTATGGGTGTGTGTTACATTAGATTCACTAGTAGGAGTGAGAAAAACATCACGGGTAGGTGCGCATTGTATGGGTGTGTCTTACATTAGATTCACTAGTAGGAGTGAGAAAAACATCACGGGGTGGTGCGCATTGTATGGGTGTGTGTTACATTAGATTCACTAGTAGGAGTGAGAAAAACATCACGGGGTGGTGCGCATTGTATGGGTGTGTGTTACATTACATTCACTAGTAGGAGTGAGAAAAACATCACGGGGTGGTGCGCATTGTATGGGTGTGTGTTACATTAGATTCACTAGTAGCAGTGAGAAAAACATCACGGGGTGGTGCGCATTGTATGGGTGTGTGTTACATTAGATTCACTAGTAGGAGTGAGAAAAGCATCACGGGGAGGTGCGCATTGTATGGGTGTGTCTTACATTAGATTCACTAGTAGGAGTGAGAAAAACATCACGGGGTGGTGCGCATTGCATGGGTGTGTGTTACATTACATTCACTAGTAGGAGTGAGAAAAACATCAGGGGGTGGTGCGCATTGTATGGGTGTGTGTTACATTACATTCACTAGTAGGAGTGAGAAAAACATCAGGGGGTGGTGCGCACTGTATGGGTGTGTGTTACATTACATTCACTAGTAGGAGTGAGAAAAACATCACGGGGTGGTGCGCATTGTATGGGTGTGTGTTACATTACTTTCAGTAGTAGGAGTGAGAAAATCATCACGGGGTGGTGCGCATTGTATGGGTGTGTGTTACATTACATTCAGTAGTAGGAGTGAGAAAAACATCACGGGGTGGTGCGCATTGTATGGGTGTGTGTTACATTACATTCACTAGTAGGAGTGAGAAAAACATCACGGGGTGGTGCGCATTGTATGGGTGTGTGTTACATTACATTCACTAGTAGGAGTGAGAAAAACATCACGGGGTGGTGCGCCTTGTATGGGTGTGTGTTACATTAGATTCACTAGTAGCAGTGAGAACAACATCACGGGGAGGTGCGCATTGTATGGGTGTGTGTTACATTAGATTCACTAGTAGGAGTGAGAAAAACATCACGGGGTGGTGTGCATTGTATGGGTGTGTGTTACATTACATTCAGTAGTAGGAGTGAGAAAAACATCACGGGGTGGTGCGCATTGTATGGGTGTGTGTTACATTACATTCACTAGTAGGAGTGAGAAAAACATCACGGGGTGGTGCGCCTTGTATGGGTGTGTGTTACATTAGATTCACTAGTAGCAGTGAGAAAAACATCACGGGGTGGTGCGCATTGTATGGGTGTGTGTTACATTAGATTCACTAGTAGGAGTGAGAAAAACATCACGGGGTGGTGCGCATTGTATGGGTGTGTGTTACATTAGATTCACTAGTAGCAGTGAGAAAAACATCACGGGGTGGTGCGCATTGTATGGGTGTGTGTTACATTACATTCACTAGTAGGAGTGAGAAAAACATCACGGGGTGGTGCGCCTTGTATGGGTGTGTGTTACATTAGATTCACTAGTAGCAGTGAGAAAAACATCACGGGGTGGTGCGTATTGTATGGGTGTGTGTTACATTAGATTCACTAGTAGGAGTGAGAAAAACATCACGGGGTGGTGCGCATTGTATGGGTGTGTGTTACATTAGATTCACTAGTAGCAGTGAGAAAAACATCACGGGGTGGTGCGCATTGTATGGGTGTGTGTTACATTACATTCACTAGTAGGACTGAGAAAAACATCACGGGGTGGTGCGCATTGTATTGGAGTGTGTTACATTACATTCACTAGTAGGAGTGAGAAAAACATCACGGGGTGGTGCGCATTGTATGGGTGTGTGTTACATTAGATTCACTAGTAGGAGTGAGAAAAACATCATGGGGTGGTGCGCATTGTATTGGTGTGTGTTACATTAGATTCAGTAGTAGGAGTGAGAAAAACATCACGGTGTGGTGCGCATTGTATGGGTGTGTGTTACATTACATTCACTAGTAGGAGTGAGAAAAACATCACGGGGAGGTGCGCATTGTATGGGTGTGTCTTACATTAGATTCACTAGTAGGAGTGAGAAAAACATCACGGGGTGGTGCGCCTGGTATGGGTGTGTGTTACATTAGATTCACTCGTAGGAGTGAGAAAAACATCACGGGGTGGTGCGCCTTGTATGGGTGTGTGTTACGTTAGATTCACTAGTAGGAGTGAGAAAAACATCACGGGGTGGTGCGCATTGTATGGGTGTGTGTTACATTACATTCACTAGTAGGAGTGAGAAAAACATCACGGGGTGGTGCGCATTGTATGGGTGTGTGTTACATTACATTCACTAGTAGGACTGAGAAAAACATCACGGGGTGGTGCGCATTGTATTGGAGTGTGTTACATTACATTCACTAGTAGGAGTGAGAAAAACATCACGGGTTGGTGCGCATTGTATGGGTGTGTGTTACATTAGATTCACTAGTAGGAGTGAGAAAAACATCACGGGGTGGTGCGCATTGTATGGGTGTGTGTTACATTAGATTCAGTAGTAGGAGTGAGAAAAACATCACGGTGTGGTGCTCATTGTTTGGGTGTGTGTTACATTACATTCACTAGTAGGAGTGAGAAAAACATCACGGGGAGGTGCGCATTGTATGGGTGTGTCTTACATTAGATTCACTAGTAGGAGTGAGAAAAACATCACGGGGTTGTGCGCATTTTATGGGTGTGTGTTACATTAGATTCACTAGTAGGAGTGAGAAAAACATCACGGGGTGGTGCGCATTGTATGGGTGTTTGTTACATTAGATTCACTAGTAGGAGAGAGAAAATCATCAGGGGTGGTGCGCATTGTATGGGTGTGTGTTACATTAGATTCACTAGTAGGAGTGAGAAAAACATCACGGGGTGGTGCGCATTGTATGGGTGTGTGTTAGATTAGATTCACTAGTAGGAGTGAGAAAAACATCACGGGGTGGTGCGCATGGTATGGCTGTGTGTTACATTACATTCACTAGTAGGAGTGAGAAAAACATCACGGGGTGGTTCGCATTGTATGGCTGTGTGTTACATTAGATTCACTAGTAGCAGTGAGAAAAACATCACGGGGTGGTGCGCATTGTATGGCTGTGTGTTACATTAGATTCACTAGTAGCAGTGAGAAAAACATCACGGGGTGGTGCGCATTGTATGGGTGTGTGTTACATTACATTCACTAGTAGGAGTGAGAAAAGCATCACGGGTTGGTGCGCATTGTATGGGTGTGTGTTACATTACATTCACTAGTAGGAGTGAGAAAAACATCACGGGGTGGTGCGCATTGTATGGGTGTGTGTTACATTACATTCACTAGTAGGAGTGAGAAAAACATCACGGGGTGGTGCGCATTGTATGGGAGTGTGTTACATTACATTCACTAGTAGGAGTGAGAAAAACATCACGGGGTGGTGCGCATTGTATGGGTGTGTGTTACATTAGATTCACTAGTAGGAGTGAGAAAAACATCACGGGGTGGTGCGCATTGTATGGGTGTGTGTTACATTAGATTCACTAGTAGGAGTGAGAAAAACATCACGGGGTGGTGCGCATTGTATGGGTGTGTGTTACATTAGATTCACTAGTAGGAGTGAGAAAAACATCACGGGGAGGTGCGCATTGTATGGGTGTGTCTTACATTAGATTCACTAGTAGGAGTGAGAAAAACATCACGGGGTGGTGCGCATTGTATGGGTGTGTGTTACATTAGATTCACTAGTAGGAGTGAGAAAAACATCACGGGGTGGTGCGCATTGTATGGGTGTGTGTTACATTAGATTCACTAGTAGGAGTGAGAAAAACATCACGGGGTGGTGCGCATTGTATGGGTGTGTGTTACATTACATTCACTAGTAGGAGTGAGAAAAACATCACGGGGTGGTGCGCATTGTATGGGTGTGTGTTACATTACATTCACTAGTAGGAGTGAGAAAAACATCACGGGGTGGTGCGCATTGTATGGGTGTGTGTTACATTACTTTCACTAGTAGGAGTGAGAAAATCATCACGGGGTGGTGCGCATTGTATGGGTGTGTGTTACGTTACATTCACTAGTAGGAGTGAGAAAAACATCACGGGGTGGTGCGCATTGTATGGGTGTGTGTTACATTACATTCACTAGTAGGAGTGAGAAAAACATCACGGGGTGGTGCGCATTGTATGGGTGTGTGTTACATTACATTCACTAGTAGGAGTGAGAAAAACATCACGGGGTGGTGCGCCTTGTATGGGTGTGTGTTACATTAGATTCCCTAGTAGCAGTGAGAAAAACATCACGGGGTGGTGCGCCTTGTATGGCTGTGTGTTACATTAGATTCACTAGTAGCAGTGAGAAAAACATCACGGGGTGGTGCGCATTGTATGGGTGTGTGTTACATTACATTCACTAGTAGGACTGAGAAAAACATCACGCGGTGGTGCGCATTGTATTGGAGTGTGTTACATTACATTCACTAGTAGGAGTGAGAAAAACATCACGGGGTGGTGCGCATTGTATGGGTGTGTGTTACATTAGATTCACTAGTAGGAGTGAGAAAAACATCACGGGGTGGTGCGCATGGTATGGGTGTGTGTTACATTAGATTCAGTAGTAGGAGTGAGAAAAACATCACGGTGTGGTGCGCATTGTATGGGTGTGTGTTACATTACATTCACTAGTAGGAGTGAGAAAAACATCACGGGGAGGTGCGCATTGTATGGGTGTGTCTTACATTAGATTCACTAGTAGGAGTGAGAAAAACATCACGGGGTGGTGCGCCTTGTATGGGTGTGTGTTACATTAGATTCACTAGTAGGAGTGAGAAAAACATCACGGGGTGGCGCGCCTTGTATGGGTGTGTGTTACATTAGATTCACTAGTAGGAGTGAGAAAAACATCACGGGGTGGTGCGCATTGTATGGGTGTGTGTTACATTAGATTCACTAGTAGGAGTGAGAAAAACATCACGGGGTGGTGCGCATTGTATGGGTGTGTGTTACATTACATTCAGTATTAGGACTGAGAAAAACATCACGGGGTGGTGCGCATTGTATTGGAGTGTGTTACATTACATTCACTAGTAGGAGTGAGAAAAACATCACGGGGTGGTGCGCATTGTATGGGTGTGTGTTACATTAGATTCACTAGTAGGAGTGAGAAAAACATCACGGGGTGGTGCGCATTGTATGGGTGTGTGTTACATTAGATTCAGTAGTGGGAGTGAGAAAAACATCACGGGGTGGTGCGCATTGTATGGGTGTGTGTTACATTACATTCACTAGTAGGAGTGAGAAAAACATCACGGGGAGGTGCGCATTGTATGGGTGTGTCTTACATTAGATTCACTAGTAGGAGTGAGAAAAACATCACGGGGTGGTGCGCATTGTATGGGTGTGTGTTACATTAGATTCACTAGTAGGAGTGAGCAAAACATCACGGGGTGGTGCGCATTGTATGGGTGTGTGTTACATTAGATTCACTAGTAGGAGAGAGAAAATCATCACGGGGTGGTGCGCATTGTATGGGTGTGTGTTACTTTAGATTCACTAGTAGGAGTGAGAAAAACATCACGGGGTGGTGCGCATTGTATGGGTGTGTGTTACATTAGATTCACTAGTAGGAGTGAGAAAAACATCACGGGGTGGTGCGCATTGTATGGGTGTGTGTTACATTACATTCACTAGTACGAGTGAGAAAAACATCACGGGGTGGTGCGCATTGTATGGGTGTGTGTTACATTACATTCACTAGTAGGAGTGAGAAAAACATCACGGGTTGGTGCGCATTGTATAGGTGTGTGTTACATTACATTCACTAGTAGGAGTGAGAAAAACATCACGGGGTGGTGCGCATTGTATGGGTGTGTGTTACATTAGATTCACTAGTAGGAGTGAGAAAAACATCACGGGGTGGTGTGCATTGTATGGGAGTGTGTTACATTACATTCACTAGAAGGAGTGAGAAAAACATCACGGGGTGGTGCGCATTGTATGGGTGTGTGTTACATTAGATTCACTAGTAGGAGTGAGAAAAACATCACGGGGTGGTGCGCATTGTATGGGTGTGTGTTACATTAGATTCACTACTAGGAGTGAGAAAAACATCACGGGGTGGTGCGCATTGTATGGGTGTGTGTTACATTAGATTCACTAGTAGGAGTGAGAAAAAAATCACGGGGAGGTGCGCATTGTATGGGTGTGTCTTACATTAGATTCACTAGTAGGAGTGAGAAAAACATCACGGGATGGTGCGCATTGTATGGGTGTGTGTTACATTACATTCACTAGTAGGAGTGAGAAAAACATCACGGGGTGGAGCGCATTGTATGGGTGTGTGTTACATTAGATGCACTAGTAGGAGTGAGAAGAACATCACGGGGTGGTGCGCATTGTATGGGTGTGTGTTACATTAGATGCACTAGTAGGAGTGAGAAAAACATCACGGGGTGGTGCGCATTGTATGGGTGTGTGTTACATTACATTCACTAGTAGCAGTGAGAAAAACATCACGGGGTGGTGCGCATTGTATGGGTGTGTGTTACATTATATTCACTAGTAGCAGTGAGAAAAACATCACGGGGTGGTGCGCATTGTATGGGTGTGTGTTACATTACATTCACTAGTAGCAGTGAGAAAAACATCACGGGGTGGTGCGCATTGTATGGGTGTGTGTTACATTACATTCACTAGTAGCAGTGAGAAAAACATCACGTGGTGGTGCGCATTGTATGGGTGTGTGTTACATTAGATTCACTAGTAGCAGTGAGAAAAACATCACGGGGTGGTGCGCATTGTATGGCTGTGTGTTACATTTGATTCACTAGTAGCAGAGAGAAAAACATCACGGGGTGGTGCGCATTGTATGGCTGTGTGTTACATTAGGTTCACTAGTAGCAGTGAGAAAAACATCACGGGGTGGTGCACATTGTATGGGTGTGTGTTACATTACATTCACTAGTAGGAGTGAGAAAAACATCACGGGTTGGTGCGCATTGTATAGGTGTGTGTTACATTACATTCACTAGTAGGAGTGAGAAAAACATCACGGGGTGGTGCGCATTGTATGGGTGTGTGTTACATTAGATTCACTAGTAGGAGTGAGAAAAACATCACGGGGTGGTGCGCATTGTATGGGAGTGTGTTACATTACATTCACTAGAAGGAGTGAGAAAAACATCACGGGGTGGTGCGCATTGTATGGGTGTGTGTTACATTAGATTCACTAGTAGGAGTGAGAAAAACATCACGGGGTGGTGCGCATTGTATGGGTGTGTGTTACATTAGATTCACTACTAGGAGTGAGAAAAACATCACGGGGTGGTGCGCATTGTATGGGTGTGTGTTACATTAGATTCACTAGTAGGAGTGAGAAAAACATCACGGGGAGGTGCGCATTGTATGGGTGTGTCTTACATTAGATTCACTAGTAGGAGTGAGAAAAACATCACGGGATGGTGCGCATTGTATGGGTGTGTGTTACATTAGATTCACTAGTAGGAGTGAGAAAAACATCACGGGGTTGTGCGCATTGTATGGGTGTGTGTTACATTAGATTCACTAGTAGGAGTGAGAAAAACATCACGGGGTGGTGCGCATTGTATGGGTGTGTGTTACATTCACTAGTAGGAGTGAGAAAAACATCACGGGGTGGTGCGCATTGTATGGGTGTGTGTTACATTCACTAGTAGGAGTGAGAAAAACATCACGGGGTGGTGCGCATTGTATGGGTGTGTGTTACATTACATTCACTAGTAGGAGTGAGAAAAACATCACGGGGTGGTGCGCATTGTATGGGTGTGTGTTACATTACATTCACTACTAGGAGTGAGAAAAACATCACGGGGTGGTGCGCATTGTATGGGTGTGTGTTAGATTACATTCACTAGTAGCAGTGAGAAAAACATCACGGGGTGGTGCGCATTGTATGGGTGTGTGTTACATTACATTCACTAGTAGCAGTGAGAAAAACATCACGGGGTGGTGCGCATTGTATGGGTGTGTGTTACATTACATTCACTAGTAGCAGTGAGAAAAACATCACGGGGTGGTGCGCATTGTATGGGTGTGTGTTACATTACATTCACTAGTAGGAGTGAGAAAAACATCACGGGGTGTTGCGCATTGTATGGGTGTGTGTTACATTATATTCACTAGTAGCAGTGAGAAAAACATCACGGGGTGGTGCGCATTGTATGGGTGTGTGTTACATTACATTCACTAGTAGCAGTGAGAAAAACAACACGGGGTGGTGCGCATTGTATGGGTGTGTGTTACATTACATTCACTAGTAGCAGTGAGAAAAACATCACGTGGTGGTGCGCATTGTATGATTGTGTGTTACATTAGATTCACTAGTAGCAGTGAGAAAAACATCACGGGGTGGTGCGCATTGTATGGCTGTGTGTTACATTTGATTCACTAGTAGCAGAGAGAAAAACATCACGGGGTGGTGCGCATTGTATGGCTGTGTGTTACATTAGGTTCACTAGTAGCAGTGAGAAAAACATCACGGGGTGGTGCGCATTGTATGGGTGTGTGTTACATTACATTCACTAGTAGGAGTGAGAAAAACATCACGGGTTGGTGCGCATTGTATGGGTGTGTGTTACATTACATTCACTAGTAGGAGTGAGAAAAACATCACGGGGTGGTGCGCATTGTATGGGTGTGTGTTACATTACATTCACTAGTAGGAGTGAGAAAAACATCACGGGGTTGTGCGCATTGTATGGGAGTGTGTTACATTACATTCACTAGAAGGAGTGAGAAAAACATCACGGGGTGGTGCGCATTGTATGGGTGTGTGTTACATTAGATTCACTAGTAGGAGTGAGAAAAACATCACGGGGTGGTGCGCATTGTATGGGTGTGTGTTACATTAGATTCACTACTAGGAGTGAGAAAAACATCACGGGGTGGTGCGCATTGTATGGGTGTGTGTTACATTAGATTCACTAGTAGGAGTGAGAAAAACATCACGGGGTGGTGCGCATTGTATGGGTGTGTGTTACATTACATTCACTAGTAGGAGTGAGAAAAACATCACGGGGTGGTGCGCCTTGTATGGGTGTGTGTTACATTACATTCACTAGTACGAGTGAGAAAAACATCACGGGGTGGTGCGCATTGTATGGGTGTGTGTTACATTACATTCACTAGTAGGAGTGAAAAAAACATCACGGGGTGGAGCGCATTGTATGGGTGTGTGTTACATTAGATGCACTAGTAGGAGTGAGAAAAACATCACGGGGTGGTGCGCATTGTATGGGTGTGTGTTACATTAGATGCACTAGTAGGAGTGAGAAAAACATCACGGGGTGGTGCGCATTGTATGGGTGTGTGTTACATTACATTCACTAGTAGCAGTGAGAAAAACATCACGGGGTGGTGCGCATTGTATGGGTGTGTGTTACATTACATTCACTAGTACCAGTGAGAAAAACATCACGGGGTGGTGCGCATTGTATGGGTGTGTGTTACATTAGATTAACTAGTAGCAGTGAGAAAAACATCACGGGGTGGTGCGCATTGTATGGGTGTGTGTTACATTAGATTCACTAGTAGCAGTGAGAAAAACATCACGGGGTGGTGCGCATTGTATGGCTGTGTGTTACATTAGATTCACTAGTAGCAGTGAGAAAAACATCACGGGGTGGTGCGCATTGTATGGCTGTGTGTTACATTAGATTCACTAGTAGCAGTGAGAAAAACATCACGGGGTGGTGCGCATTGCATGGGTGTGTGTTACATTAGATTCACTAGTAGGAGTGAGAAAAACATCACGGGGTGGTGCGCATTGTATGGGTTTGTGTTATATTACATTCACTAGTAGGACTGAGAAAAACATCACGGGGTGGTGCGCCTTGTATGGGTGTGTGTTACATTAGATTCACTAGTAGGAGTGAGAAAAACATCACGGGGTGGTGCGCATTGTATGGGTGTGTGTTACATTAGATTCACTAGTAGGAGTGAGAAAAACATCACGGGGTGGTGCGCATTGTATGGGTGTGTGTTATATTACATTCACTAGTAGGACTGAGAAAAACATCACGGGGTGGTGCGCATTGTATTGGAGTGTGTTACATTACATTCACTAGTAGGAGTGAGAAAAACATCACGGGGTGGTGCGCATTGTATGGGTGTGTGTTACATTAGATTCACTAGTAGGAGTGAGAAAAACATCACGGGGTGGTGCGCATTGTATGGGTGTGTGTTACATTAGATTCAGTAGTAGGAGTGAGAAAAACATCACGGTGTGGTGCGCATTTTATGGGTGTGTGTTACATTACATTCACTAGTAGGAGTGAGAAAAACATCACGGGGAGGTGCGCATTGTATGGTGTGTCTTACATTAGATTCACTAGTAGGAGTGAGAAAAACATAACGGGGTGGTGCGCATTGTATGGGTGTGTGTTACATTAGATTCACTAGTAGGAGTGAGAAAAACATCACGGGGTGGTGCGCATTGTATGGGTGTGTGTTACATTAGATTCACTAGTAGGAGAGAGAAAATCATCACGGGGTGGTGCGCATTGTATGGGTGTGTGTTACATTACATTCACTAGTAGGAGTGAGAAAAACATCACGGGGTGGTGCGCATTGTATGGGTGTGTGTTACATTACATTCACTAGTACGAGTGAGAAAAACATCACGGGGTGGTGCGCATTGTATGGGTGTGTGTTACATTACATTCACTAGTAGGAGTGAAAAAAACATCACGGGGTGGAGCGCATTGTATGGGTGTGTGTTACATTAGATGCACTAGTAGGAGTGAGAAAAACATCACGGGGTGGTGCGCATTGTATGGGTGTGTGTTACATTAGATGCACTAGTAGGAGTGAGAAAAACATCACGGGGTGGTGCGCATTGTATGGGTGTGTGTTACATTACATTCACTAGTAGCAGTGAGAAAAACATCACGGGGTGGTGCGCATTGTATGGGTGTGTGTTACATTACATTCACTAGTACCAGTGAGAAAAACATCACGGGGTGGTGCGCATTGTATGGGTGTGTGTTACATTAGATTAACTAGTAGCAGTGAGAAAAACATCACGGGGTGGTGCGCATTGTATGGGTGTGTGTTACATTAGATTCACTAGTAGCAGTGAGAAAAACATCACGGGGTGGTGCGCATTGTATGGCTGTGTGTTACATTAGATTCACTAGTAGCAGTGAGAAAAACATCACGGGGTGGTGCGCATTGTATGGCTGTGTGTTACATTAGATTCACTAGTAGCAGTGAGAAAAACATCACGGGGTGGTGCGCATTGCATGGGTGTGTGTTACATTAGATTCACTAGTAGGAGTGAGAAAAACATCACGGGGTGGTGCGCATTGTATGGGTGTGTGTTATATTACATTCACTAGTAGGACTGAGAAAAACATCACGGGGTGGTGCGCATTGTATTGGAGTGTGTTACATTACATTCACTAGTAGGAGTGAGAAAAACATCACGGGGTGGTGTGCATTGTATGGGTGTGTGTTACATTAGATTCACTAGTAGGAGTGAGAAAAACATCACGGGGTGGTGCGCATTGTATGGGTGTGTGTTACATTAGATTCAGTAGTAGGAGTGAGAAAAACATCACAGTGTGGTGCGCATTTTATGGGTGTGTGTTACATTACATTCACTAGTAGGAGTGAGAAAAACATCACGGGGAGGTGCGCATTGTATGGTGTGTCTTACATTAGATTCACTAGTAGGAGTGAGAAAAACATCACGGGGTGGTGCGCATTGTATGGGTGTGTGTTACATTAGATTCACTAGTAGGAGTGAGAAAAACATCACGGGGTGGTGCGCATTGTATGGGTGTGTGTTACATTAGATTCACTAGTAGGAGAGAGAAAATCATCACGGGGTGGTGCGCATTGTATGGGTGTGTGTTACATTACATTCACTAGTAGGAGTGAGAAAAACATCACGGGGTGGTGCGCATTGTATGGGTGTGTGTTACATTACATTCACTAGTACGAGTGAGAAAAACATCACGGCGTGGTGCGCATTGTATGGGTGTGTGTTACATTACATTCACTAGTAGGAGTGAAAAAAACATCACGGGGTGGAGCGCATTGTATGGGTGTGTGTTACATTAGATGCACTAGTAGGAGTGAGAAAAACATCACGGGGTGGTGCGCATTGTATGGGTGTGTGTTACATTAGATGCACTAGTAGGAGTGAGAAAAACATCACGGGGTGGTGCGCATTGTATGGGTGTGTGTTACATTACATTCACTAGTAGCAGTGAGAAAAACATCACGGGGTGGTGCGCATTGTATCGGTGTGTGTTACATTACATTCACTAGTACCAGTGAGAAAAACATCACGGGGTGGTGCGCATTGTATGGCTGTGTGTTACATTAGATTCACTAGTAGGAGTGAGAAAAGCATCACGGGGAGGTGCGCATTGTATGGGTGTGTCTTACATTAGATTCACTAGTAGGAGTGAGAAAAACATCACGGGGTGGTGCGCATTGTATGGGTGTGTGTTACATTACATTCACTAGTAGGAGTGAGAAAAACATCAGGGGGTGGTGCGCATTGTATGGGTGTGTGTTACATTACATTCACTAGTAGGAGTGAGAAAAACATCACGGGGTGGTGCGCATTGTATGGGTGTGTGTTACATTACATTCACTAGTAGGAGTGAGAAAAACATCACGGGGTGGTGCGCATTGTATGGGTGTGTGTTACATTACTTTCAGTAGTAGGAGTGAGAAAATCATCACGGGGTGGTGCGCATTGTATGGGTGTGTGTTACATTACATTCAGTAGTAGGAGTGAGAAAAACATCACGGGGTGGTGCGCATTGTATGGGTGTGTGTTACATTACATTCACTAGTAGGAGTGAGAAAAACATCACGGGGTGGTGCGCATTGTATGGGTGTGTGTTACATTACATTCACTAGTAGGAGTGAGGAAAACATCACGGGGTGGTGCGCCTTGTATGGGTGTGTGTTACATTAGATTCACTAGTAGCAGTGAGAAAAACATCACGGGGTGGTGCGCATTGTATGGGTGTGTGTTACATTAGATTCACTAGTAGGAGTGAGAAAAACATCACGGGGTGGTGCGCATTGTATGGGTGTGTGTTATATTACATTCAGTAGTAGGAGTGAGAAAAACATCACAGGGTGTTGCGCATTGTATGGGTGTGTGTTACATTACATTCACTAGTAGGAGTGAGAAAAACATCACGGGGTGGTGCGCCTTGTATGGGTGTGTGTTACATTAGATTCACTAGTAGCAGTGAGAAAAACATCACGGGGTGGTGCGCATTGTATGGGTGTGTGTTACATTAGATTCACTAGTAGGAGTGAGAAAAACATCATGGGTGGTGCGCATTGTATGGGTGTGTGTTACATTAGATTCACTAGTAGCAGTGAGAAAAACATCACGGGGTGGTGCGCATTGTATGGGTGTGTGTTACATTACATTCACTAGTACGAGTGAGAAAAACATCACGGGGTGGTGCGCATTGTATGGGTGTGTGTTACATTACATTCACTAGTAGGAGTGAAAAAAACATCACGGGGTGGAGCGCATTGTATGGGTGTGTGTTACATTAGATGCACTAGTAGGAGTGAGAAAAACATCACGGGGTGGTGCGCATTGTATGGGTGTGTGTTACATTACATTCACTAGTAGCAGTGAGAAAAACATCACGGGGTGGTGCGCATTGTATGGGTGTGTGTTACATTACATTCACTAGTACCAGTGAGAAAAACATCACGGGGTGGTGCGCATTGTATGGGTGTGTGTTACATTAGATTAACTAGTAGCAGTGAGAAAAACATCACGGGGTGGTGCGCATTGTATGGGTGTGTGTTACATTAGATTCACTAGTAGCAGTGAGAAAAACATCACGGGGTGGTGCGCATTGTATGGCTGTGTGTTACATTAGATTCACTAGTAGCAGTGAGAAAAACATCACGGGGTGGTGCGCATTGTATGGCTGTGTGTTACATTAGATTCACTAGTAGCAGTGAGAAAAACATCACGGGGTGGTGCGCATTGCATGGGTGTGTGTTACATTAGATTCACTAGTAGGAGTGAGAAAAACATCACGGGGTGGTGCGCATTGTATGGGTGTGTGTTATATTACATTCACTAGTAGGACTGAGAAAAACATCACGGGGTGGTGCGCATTGTATTGGAGTGTGTTACATTACATTCACTAGTAGGAGTGAGAAAAACATCACGGGGTGGTGTGCATTGTATGGGTGTGTGTTACATTAGATTCACTAGTAGGAGTGAGAAAAACATCACGGGGTGGTGCGCATTGTATGGGTGTGTGTTACATTAGATTCAGTAGTAGGAGTGAGAAAAACATCACGGTGTGGTGCGCATTTTATGGGTGTGTGTTACATTACATTCACTAGTAGGAGTGAGAAAAACATCACGGGGAGGTGCGCATTGTATGGTGTGTCTTACATTAGATTCACTAGTAGGAGTGAGAAAAACATCACGGGGTGGTGCGCATTGTATGGGTGTGTGTTACATTAGATTCACTAGTAGGAGTGAGAAAAACATCACGGGGTGGTGCGCATTGTATGGGTGTGTGTTACATTAGATTCACTAGTAGGAGAGAGAAAATCATCACGGGGTGGTGCGCATTGTATGGGTGTGTGTTACATTACATTCACTAGTAGGAGTGAGAAAAACATCACGGGGTGGTGCGCATTGTATGGGTGTGTGTTACATTACATTCACTAGTACGAGTGAGAAAAACATCACGGGGTGGTGCGCATTGTATGGGTGTGTGTTACATTACATTCACTAGTAGGAGTGAAAAAAACATCACGGGGTGGAGCGCATTGTATGGGTGTGTGTTACATTAGATGCACTAGTAGGAGTGAGAAAAACATCACGGGGTGGTGCGCATTGTATGGGTGTGTGTTACATTAGATGCACTAGTAGGAGTGAGAAAAACATCACGGGGTGGTGCGCATTGTATGGGTGTGTGTTACATTACATTCACTAGTAGCAGTGAGAAAAACATCACGGGGTGGTGCGCATTGTATGGGTGTGTGTTACATTACATTCACTAGTACCAGTGAGAAAAACATCACGGGGTGGTGCGCATTGTATGGCTGTGTGTTACATTAGATTCACTAGTAGGAGTGAGAAAAGCATCACGGGGAGGTGCGCATTGTATGGGTGTGTCTTACATTAGATTCACTAGTAGGAGTGAGAAAAACATCACGGGGTGGTGCGCATTGTATGGGTGTGTGTTACATTACATTCACTAGTAGGAGTGAGAAAAACATCACGGGGTGGTGCGCCTTGTATGGGTGTGTGTTACATTAGATTCACTAGTAGCAGTGAGAAAAACATCACGGGGTGGTGCGCATTGTATGGGTGTGTGTTACATTACTTTCAGTAGTAGGAGTGAGAAAATCATCACGGGGTGGTGCGCATTGTATGGGTGTGTGTTACATTACATTCAGTAGTAGGAGTGAGAAAAACATCACGGGGTGGTGCGCATTGTATGGGTGTGTGTTACATTACATTCACTAGTAGGAGTGAGAAAAACATCACGGGGTGGTGCGCATTGTATGGGTGTGTGTTACATTACATTCAGTAGTAGGAGTGAGAAAAACATCACAGGGTGGTGCGCATTGTATGGGTGTGTGTTACATTACATTCACTAGTAGGAGTGAGAAAAACATCACGGGGTGGTGCGCCTTGTATGGGTGTGTGTTACATTAGATTCACTAGTAGCAGTGAGAAAAACATCACCGGGTGGTGCGCATTGTATGGGTGTGTGTTACATTAGATTCACTAGTAGGAGTGAGAAAAACATCACGGGGTGGTGCGCATTGTATGGGTGTGTGTTACATTAGATTCACTAGTAGCAGTGAGAAAAACATCACGGGGTGGTGCGCATTGTATGGGTGTGTGTTACATTACATTCACTAGTAGGAGTGAGAAAAACATCACGGGGTGGTGCGCCTTGTATGGGTGTGTGTTACATTAGATTCACTAGTAGCAGTGAGAAAAACATCACGGGGTGGTGCGCATTGTATGGGTGTGTGTTACATTAGATTCACTAGTAGGAGTGAGAAAAACATCACGGGGTGGTGCGCATTGTATGGGTGTGTGTTACATTAGATTCACTAGTAGCAGTGAGAAAAACATCACGGGGTGGTGCGCATTGTATGGGTGTGTGTTACATTACATTCACTAGTAGGACTGAGAAAAACATCACGGGGTGGTGCGCATTGTATTGGAGTGTGTTACATTACATTCACTAGTAGGAGTGAGAAAAACATCACGGGGTGGTGCGCATTGTATGGGTGTGTGTTACATTAGATTCACTAGTAGGAGTGAGAAAAACATCACGGGGTGGTGCGCATTGTATTGGTGTGTGTTACATTAGATTCAGTAGTAGGAGTGAGAAAAACATCACGGTGTGGTGCGCATTGTATGGGTGTGTGTTACATTACATTCACTAGTAGGAGTGAGAAAAACATCACGGGGAGGTGCGCATTGTATGGGTGTGTCTTACATTAGATTCACTAGTAGGAGTGAGAAAAACATCACGGGGTGGTGCGCCTTATATGGGTGTGTGTTACATTAGATTCACTCGTAGGAGTGAGAAAAACATCACGGGGTGGTGCGCCTTGTATGGGTGTGTGTTACATTAGATTCACTAGTAGGAGTGAGAAAAACATCACGGGGTGGTGCGCATTGTATGGGTGTGTGTTACATTACATTCACTAGTAGGAGTGAGAAAAACATCACGGGGTGGTGCGCATTGTATGGGTGTGTGTTACATTACATTCACTAGTAGGACTGAGAAAAACATCACGGGGTGGTGCGCATTGTATTGGAGTGTGTTACATTACATTCACTAGTAGGAGTGAGAAAAACATCACGGGTTGGTGCGCATTGTATGGGTGTGTGTTACATTAGATTCACTAGTAGGAGTGAGAAAAACATCACGGGGTGGTGCGCATTGTATGGGTGTGTGTTACATTAGATTCAGTAGTAGGAGTGAGAAAAACATCACAGTGTGGTGCTCATTGTATGGGTGTGTGTTACATTACATTCACTAGTAGGAGTGAGAAAAACATCACGGGGAGGTGCGCATTGTATGGGTGTGTCTTACATTAGATTCACTAGTAGGAGTGAGAAAAACATCACGGGGTGGTGCGCATTTTATGGGTGTGTGTTACATTAGATTCACTAGTAGGAGTGAGAAAAACATCACGGGGTGGTGCGCATTGTATGGGTGTGTGTTACATTAGATTCACTAGTAGGAGAGAGAAAATCATCACGGGGTGGTGCGCATTGTATGGGTGTGTGTTACATTAGATTCACTAGTAGGAGTGAGAAAAACATCACGGGGTGGTGCGCATTGTATGGGTGTGTGTTAGAATAGATTCACTAGTAGGAGTGAGAAAAACATCACGGGGTGGTGCGAATTGTATGGCTGTGTGTTACATTACATTCACTAGTAGGAGTGAGAAAAACATCACGGGGTGGTTCGCATTGTATGGCTGTGTGTTACATTAGATTCACTAGTAGCAGTGAGAAAAACATCACGGGGTGGTGCGCATTGTATGGCTGTGTGTTACATTAGATTCACTAGTAGCAGTGAGAAAAACATCACGGGGTGGTGCGCATTGTATGGGTGTGTGTTACATTACATTCACTAGTAGGAGTGAGAAAAACATCACGGGTTGGTGCGCATTGTATGGGTGTGTGTTACATTACATTCACTAGTAGGAGTGAGAAAAACATCACGGGGTGGTGCGCATTGTATGGGTGTGTGTTACATTACATTCACTAGTAGGAGTGAGAAAAACATCACGGGGTGGTGCGCATTGTATGGGAGTGTGTTACATTACATTCACTAGTAGGAGTGAGAAAAACATCACGGGGTGGTGCGCATTGTATGGGTGTGTGTTACATTAGATTCACTAGTAGGAGTGAGAAAAACATCACGGGGTGGTGCGCATTGTATGGGTGTGTGTTACATTAGATTCACTAGTAGGAGTGAGAAAAACATCACGGGGTGGTGCGCATTGTATGGGTGTGTGTTACATTAGATTCACTAGTAGGAGTGAGAAAAACATCACGGGTAGGTGCGCATTGTATGGGTGTGTCTTACATTAGATTCACTAGTAGGAGTGAGAAAAACATCACGGGGTGGTGCGCATTGTATGGGTGTGTGTTACATTAGATTCACTAGTAGGAGTGAGAAAAACATCACGGGGTGGTGCGCATTGTATGGGTGTGTGTTACATTAGATTCACTAGTAGGAGTGAGAAAAACATCACGGGGTGGTGCGCATTGTATGGGTGTGTGTTACATTAGATTCACTAGTAGGAGTGAGAAAAACATCACGGGGTGGTGCGCATTGTATGGGTGTGTGTTACATTACATTCACTAGTAGGAGTGAGAAAAACATCACGGGGTGGTGCGCATTGTATGGGTGTGTGTTACATTAGATTCACTAGTAGCAGTGAGAAAAACATCACGGGGTGGTGCGCATTGTATGGGTGTGTGTTACATTAGATTCACTAGTAGGAGTGAGAAAAGCATCACGGGGAGGTGCGCATTGTATGGGTGTGTCTTACATTAGATTCACTAGTAGGAGTGAGAAAAACATCACGGGGTGGTGCGCATTGCATGGGTGTGTGTTACATTACATTCACTAGTAGGAGTGAGAAAAACATCAGGGGGTGGTGCGCATTGTATGGGTGTGTGTTACATTACATTCACTAGTAGGAGTGAGAAAAACATCAGGGGGTGGTGCGCACTGTATGGGTGTGTGTTACATTACATTCACTAGTAGGAGTGAGAAAAACATCACGGGGTGGTGCGCATTGTATGGGTGTGTGTTACATTACTTTCAGTAGTAGGAGTGAGAAAATCATCACGGGGTGGTGCGCATTGTATGGGTGTGTGTTACATTACATTCAGTAGTAGGAGTGAGAAAAACATCACGGGGTGGTGCGCATTGTATGGGTGTGTGTTACATTACATTCACTAGTAGGAGTGAGAAAAACATCACGGGGTGGTGCGCATTGTATGGGTGTGTGTTACATTACATTCACTAGTAGGAGTGAGAAAAACATCACGGGGTGGTGCGCCTTGTATGGGTGTGTGTTACATTAGATTCACTAGTAGCAGTGAGAAAAACATCACGGGGTGGTGCGCATTGTATGGGTGTGTGTTACATTAGATTCACTAGTAGGAGTGAGAAAAACATCACGGGGTGGTGCGCATTGTATGGGTGTGTGTTACATTACATTCAGTAGTAGGAGTGAGAAAAACATCACGGGGTGGTGCGCATTGTATGGGTGTGTGTTACATTACATTCACTAGTAGGAGTGAGAAAAACATCACGGGGTGGTGCGCCTTGTATGGGTGTGTGTTACATTAGATTCACTAGTAGCAGTGAGAAAAACATCACGGGGTGGTGCGCATTGTATGGGTGTGTGTTACATTAGATTCACTAGTAGGAGTGAGAAAAACATCACGGGGTGGTGCGCATTGTATGGGTGTGTGTTACATTAGATTCACTAGTAGCAGTGAGAAAAACATCACGGGGTGGTGCGCATTGTATGGGTGTGTGTTACATTACATTCACTAGTAGGAGTGAGAAAAACATCACGGGGTGGTGCGCCTTGTATGGGTGTGTGTTACATTAGATTCACTAGTAGCAGTGAGAAAAACATCACGGGGTGGTGCGTATTGTATGGGTGTGTGTTACATTAGATTCACTAGTAGGAGTGAGAAAAACATCACGGGGTGGTGCGCATTGTATGGGTGTGTGTTACATTAGATTCACTAGTAGCAGTGAGAAAAACATCACGGGGTGGTGCGCATTGTATGGGTGTGTGTTACATTACATTCACTAGTAGGACTGAGAAAAACATCACGGGGTGGTGCGCATTGTATTGGAGTGTGTTACATTACATTCACTAGTAGGAGTGAGAAAAACATCACGGGGTGGTGCGCATTGTATGGGTGTGTGTTACATTAGATTCACTAGTAGGAGTGAGAAAAACATCACGGGGTGGTGCGCATTGTATTGGTGTGTGTTACATTAGATTCAGTAGTAGGAGTGAGAAAAACATCATGGTGTGGTGCGCATTGTATGGGTGTGTGTTACATTACATTCACTAGTAGGAGTGAGAAAAACATCACGGGGAGGTGCGCATTGTATGGGTGTGTCTTACATTAGATTCACTAGTAGGAGTGAGAAAAACATCACGGGGTGATGCGCCTGGTATGGGTGTGTGTTACATTAGATTCACTCGTAGGAGTGAGAAAAACATCACGGGGTGGTGCGCCTTGTATGGGTGTGTGTTACATTAGATTCACTAGTAGGAGTGAGAAAAACATCACGGGGTGGTGCGCATTGTATGGGTGTGTGTTACATTACATTCACTAGTAGGAGTGAGAAAAACATCACGGGGTGGTGCGCATTGTATGGGTGTGTGTTACATTACATTCACTAGTAGGACTGAGAAAAACATCACGGGGTGGTGCGCATTGTATTGGAGTGTGTTACATTACATTCACTAGTAGGAGTGAGAAAAACATCACGGGTTGGTGCGCATTGTATGGGTGTGTGTTACATTAGATTCACTAGTAGGAGTGAGAAAAACATCACGGGGTGGTGCGCATTGTATGGGTGTGTGTTACATTAGATTCAGTAGTAGGAGTGAGAAAAACATCACGGTGTGGTGCTCATTGTATGGGTGTGTGTTACATTACATTCACTAGTAGGAGTGAGAAAAACATCACGGGGAGGTGCGCATTGTATGGGTGTGTCTTACATTAGATTCACTAGTAGGAGTGAGAAAAACATCACGGGGTTGTGCGCATTTTATGGGTGTGTGTTACATTAGATTCACTAGTAGGAGTGAGAAAAACATCACGGGGTGGTGCGCATTGTATGGGTGTGTGTTACATTAGATTCACTAGTAGGAGAGAGAAAATCATCAGGGGTGGTGCGCATTGTATGGGTGTGTGTTACATTAGATTCACTAGTAGGAGTGAGAAAAACATCACGGGGTGGTGCGCATTGTATGGGTGTGTGTTAGATTAGATTCACTAGTAGGAGTGAGAAAAACATCACGGGGTGGTGCGCATGGTATGGCTGTGTGTTACATTACATTCACTAGTAGGAGTGAGAAAAACATCACGGGGTGGTTCGCATTGTATGGCTGTGTGTTACATTAGATTCACTAGTAGCAGTGAGAAAAACATCACGGGGTGGTGCGCATTTTATGGCTGTGTGTTACATTAGATTCACTAGTAGCAGTGAGAAAAACATCACGGGGTGGTGCGCATTGTATGGGTGTGTGTTACATTACATTCACTAGTAGGAGTGAGAAAAGCATCACGGGTTGGTGCGCATTGTATGGGTGTGTGTTACATTACATTCACTAGTAGGAGTGAGAAAAACATCACGGGGTGGTGCGCATTGTATCGGTGTGTGTTACATTACATTCACTAGTAGGAGTGAGAAAAACATCACGGGGTGGTGCGCATTGTATGGGAGTGTGTTACATTACATTCACTAGTAGGAGTGAGAAAAACATCACGGGGTGGTGCGCATTGTATGGGTGTGTGTTACATTAGATTCACTAGTAGGAGTGAGAAAAACATCACGGGGTGGTGCGCATTGTATGGGTGTGTGTTACATTAGATTCACTAGTAGGAGTGAGAAAAACATCACGGGGTGGTGCGCATTGTATGGGTGTGTGTTACATTAGATTCACTAGTAGGAGTGAGAAAAACATCACGGGGAGGTGCGCATTGTATGGGTGTGTCTTACATTAGATTCACTAGTAGGAGTGCGAAAAACATCACGGGGTGGTGCGCCTTGTATGGGTGTGTGTTACATTAGATTCACTAGTAGGAGTGAGAAAAACATCACGGGGTGGTGCGCATTGTATGGGTGTGTGTTACATTAGATTCACTAGTAGGAGTGAGAAAAACATCACGGGGTGGTGCGCATTGTATGGGTGTGTGTTACATTAGATTCACTAGTAGGAGTGAGAAAAACATCACGGGGTGGTGCGCATTGTATGGGTGTGTGTTACATTACATTCACTAGTAGGAGTGAGAAAAAGATCACGGGGTGGTGCGCATTGTATGGGTGTGTGTTACATTACATTCACTAGTAGGAGTGAGAAAAACATCACGGGGTGGTGCGCATTGTATGGGTGTGTGTTACATTAGATTCACTAGTAGGAGTGAGAAAATTCATCACGGGGTGGTGCGCATTGTACGGGTGTGTGTTACGTTACATTCACTAGTAGGAGTGAGAAAAACATCACGGGGTGGTGCGCATTGTATGGGTGTGTGTTACATTACATTCACTAGTAGGAGTGAGAAAAACATCACGGGGTGGTGCGCATTGTATGGGTGTGTGTTACAATACATTCACTAGTAGGAGTGAGAAAAACATCACGGGGTGGTGCGCCTTGTATGGGTGTGTGTTACATTAGATTCCCTAGTAGCAGTGAGAAAAACATCACGGGGTGGTGCGCCTTGTATGGCTGTGTGTTACATTAGATTCACTAGTAGCAGTGAGAAAAACATCACGGGGTGGTGCGCATTGTATGGGTGTGTGTTACATTACATTCACTGGTAGGACTGAGAAAAACATCACGCGGTGGTGCGCATTGTATTGGAGTGTGTTACATTACATTCACTAGTAGGAGTGAGAAAAACATCACGGGGTGGTGCGCATTGTATGGGTGTGTGTTACATTAGATTCACTAGTAGGAGTGAGAAAAACATCACGGGGTGGTGCGCATGGTTTGGGTGTGTGTTACATTAGATTCAGTAGTAGGAGTGAGAAAAACATCACGGTGTGGTGCGCATTGTATGGGTGTGTGTTACATTACATTCACTAGTAGGAGTGAGAAAAACATCACGGGGAGGTGCGCATTGTATGGGTGTGTCTTACATTAGATTCACTAGTAGGAGTGAGAAAAACATCACGGGGTGGTGCGCATTGTATGGGTGTGTGTTACATTAGATTCACTAGTAGGAGTGAGAAAAACATCACGGGGTGGTGCGCATTGTATGGGTGTGTGTTACATTAGATTCACTAGTAGGAGTGAGAAAAACATCACGGGGTGGTGCGCATTGTATGGGTGTGTGTTACATTACATTCACTAGTAGGAGTGAGAAAAAGATCACGGGGTGGTGCGCATTGTATGGGTGTGTGTTACATTACATTCACTAGTAGGAGTGAGAAAAACATCACGGGGTGGTGCGCATTGTATGGGTGTGTGTTACATTACTTTCACTAGTAGGAGTGAGAAAATCATCACGGGGTGGTGCGCATTGTACGGGTGTGTGTTACGTTACATTCACTAGTAGGAGTGAGAAAAACATCACGGGGTGGTGCGCATTGTATGGGTGTGTGTTACATTACATTCACTAGTAGGAGTGAGAAAAACATCACGGGGTGGTGCGCATTGTATGGGTGTGTGTTACATTACATTCACTAGTAGGAGTGAGAAAAACATCACGGGTGGTGCGCCTTGTATGGGTGTGTGTTACATTAGATTCCCTAGTAGCAGTGAGAAAAACATCACGGGGTGGTGCGCCTTGTATGGCTGTGTGTTACATTAGATTCACTAGTAGCAGTGAGAAAAACATCACGGGGTGGTGCGCATTGTATGGGTGTGTGTTACATTACATTCACTAGTAGGACTGAGAAAAACATCACGCGGTGGTGCGCATTGTATTGGAGTGTGTTACATTACATTCACTAGTAGGAGTGAGAAAAACATCACGGGGTGGTGCGCATTGTATGGGTGTGTGTTACATTAGATTCACTAGTAGGAGTGAGAAAAACATCACGGGGTGGTGCGCATGGTATGGGTGTGTGTTACATTAGATTCAGTAGTAGGAGTGAGAAAAACATCACGGTGTGGTGCGCATTGTATGGGTGTGTGTTACATTACATTCACTAGTAGGAGTGAGAAAAACATCACGGGGAGGTGCGCATTGTATGGGTGTGTCTTACATTAGATTCACTAGTAGGAGTGAGAAAAACATCACGGGGTGGTGCGCCTTGTATGGGTGTGTGTTACATTAGATTCACTAGTAGGAGTGAGAAAAACATCACGGGGTGGCGCGCCTTGTATGGGTGTGTGTTACATTAGATTCACTAGTAGGAGTGAGAAAAACATCACGGGGTGGTGCGCATTGTATGGGTGTGTGTTACATTAGATTCACTAGTAGGAGTGAGAAAAACATCACGGGGTGGTGCGCATTGTATGGGTGTGTGTTACATTACATTCACTATTAGGACTGAGAAAAACATCACGGGGTGGTGCGCATTGTATTGGAGTGTGTTACATTACATTCACTAGTAGGAGTGAGAAAAACATCACGGGGTGGTGCGCATTGTATGGGTGTGTGTTACATTAGATTCACTAGTAGGAGTGAGAAAAACATCACGGGGTGGTGCGCATTGTATGGGTGTGTGTTACATTAGATTCAGTAGTGGGAGTGAGAAAAACATCACGGGGTGGTGCGCATTGTATGGGTGTGTGTTACATTACATTCACTAGTAGGAGTGAGAAAAACATCACGGGGAGGTGCGCATTGTATGGGTGTGTCTTACATTAGATTCACTAGTAGGAGTGAGAAAAACATCACGGGGTGGTGCGCATTGTATGGGTGTGTGTTACATTAGATTCACTAGTAGGAGTGAGCAAAACATCACGGGGTGGTGCGCATTGTATGGGTGTGTGTTACATTAGATTCACTAGTAGGAGAGAGAAAATCATCACGGGATGGTGCGCATTGTATGGGTGTGTGTTACATTAGATTCACTAGTAGGAGTGAGAAAAACATCACGGGGTGGTGCGCATTGTATGGGTGTGTGTTACATTACATTCACTAGTACGAGTGAGAAAAACATCACGGGGTGGTGCGCATTGTATGGGTGTGTGTTACATTACATTCACTAGTAGGAGTGAGAAAAACATCACGGGGTGGTGCGCATGGTATGGCTGTGTGTTACATTACATTCACTAGTAGGAGTGAGAAAAACATCACGGGGTGGTTCGCATTGTATGGCTGTGTGTTACATTAGATTCACTAGTAGCAGTGAGAAAAACATCACGGGGTGGTGCGCATTGTATGGCTGTGTGTTACATTAGATTCACTAGTAGCAGTGAGAAAAACATCACGGGGTGGTGCGCATTGTATGGGTGTGTGTTACATTACATTCACTAGTAGGAGTGAGAAAAGCATCACGGGTTGGTGCGCATTGTATGGGTGTGTGTTACATTACATTCACTAGTAGGAGTGAGAAAAACATCACGGGGTGGTGCGCATTGTATGGGTGTGTGTTACATTACATTCACTAGTAGGAGTGAGAAAAACATCACGGGGTGGTGCGCATTGTATGGGAGTGTGTTACATTACATTCACTAGTAGGAGTGAGAAAAACATCACGGGGTGGTGCGCATTGTATGGGTGTGTGTTACATTAGATTCACTAGTAGGAGTGAGAAAAACATCACGGGGTGGTGCGCATTGTATGGGTGTGTGTTACATTAGATTCACTAGTAGGAGTGAGAAAAACATCACGGGGTGGTGCGCATTGTATGGGTGTGTGTTACATTAGATTCACTAGTAGGAGTGAGAAAAACATCACGGGGAGGTGCGCATTGTATGGGTGTGTCTTACATTAGATTCACTAGTAGGAGTGAGAAAAACATCACGGGGTGGTGCGCCTTGTATGGGTGTGTGTTACATTAGATTCACTAGTAGGAGTGAGAAAAACATCACGGGGTGGTGCGCATTGTATGGGTGTGTGTTACATTAGATTCACTAGTAGGAGTGAGAAAAACATCACGGGGTGGTGCGCATTGTATGGGTGTGTGTTACATTAGATTCACTAGTAGGAGTGAGAAAAACATCACGGGGTGGTGCGCATTGTATGGGTGTGTGTTACATTACATTCACTAGTAGGAGTGAGAAAAAGATCACGGGGTGGTGCGCATTGTATGGGTGTGTGTTACATTACATTCACTAGTAGGAGTGAGAAAAACATCACGGGGTGGTGCGCATTGTATGGGTGTGTGTTACATTACTTTCACTAGTAGGAGTGAGAAAATCATCACGGGGTGGTGCGCATTGTACGGGTGTGTGTTACGTTACATTCACTAGTAGGAGTGAGAAAAACATCACGGGGTGGTGCGCATTGTATGGGTGTGTGTTACATTACATTCACTAGTAGGAGTGAGTAAAACATCACGGGGTGGTGCGCCTTGTATGGGTGTGTGTTACATTAGATTCCCTAGTAGCAGTGAGAAAAACATCACGGGGTGGTGCGCCTTGTATGGCTGTGTGTTACATTAGATTCACTAGTAGCAGTGAGAAAAACATCACGGGGTGGTGCGCATTGTATGGGTGTGTGTTACATTACATTCACTAGTAGGACTGAGAAAAACATCACGCGGTGGTGCGCATTGTATTGGAGTGTGTTACATTACATTCACTAGTAGGAGTGAGAAAAACATCACGGGGTGGTGCGCATTGTATGGGTGTGTGTTACATTAGATTCACTAGTAGGAGTGAGAAAAACATCACGGGGTGGTGCGCATGGTATGGGTGTGTGTTACATTAGATTCAGTAGTAGGAGTGAGAAAAACATCACGGTGTGGTGCGCATTGTATGGGTGTGTGTTACATTACATTCACTAGTAGGAGTGAGAAAAACATCACGGGGAGGTGCGCATTGTATGGGTGTGTCTTACATTAGATTCACTAGTAGGAGTGAGAAAAACATCACGGGGTGGTGCGCATTGTATGGGTGTGTGTTACATTAGATTCACTAGTAGGAGTGAGAAAAGCATCACGGGGTGGTGCGCATTGTATGGGTGTGTGTTACATTAGATTCACTAGTAGGAGTGAGAAAAACATCACGGGGTGGTGCGCATTGTATGGGTGTGTGTTACATTACATTCACTAGTAGGAGTGAGAAAAAGATCACGGGGTGGTGCGCATTGTATGGGTGTGTGTTACATTACATTCACTAGTAGGAGTGAGAAAAACATCACGGGGTGGTGCGCATTGTATGGGTGTGTGTTACATTACTTTCACTAGTAGGAGTGAGAAAATCATCACGGGGTGGTGCGCATTGTACGGGTGTGTGTTACGTTACATTCACTAGTAGGAGTGAGAAAAACATCACGGGGTGGTGCGCATTGTATGGGTGTGTGTTACATTACATTCACTAGTAGGAGTGAGAAAAACATCACGGGGTGGTGCGCATTGTATGGGTGTGTGTTACATTACATTCACTAGTAGGAGTGAGAAAAACATCACGGGGTGGTGCGCCTTGTATGGGTGTGTGTTACATTAGATTCCCTAGTAGCAGTGAGAAAAACATCACGGGGTGGTGCGCCTTGTATGGCTGTGTGTTACATTAGATTCACTAGTAGCAGTGAGAAAAACATCACGGGGTGGTGCGCATTGTATGGGTGTGTGTTACATTACATTCACTAGTAGGGCTGAGAAAAACATCACGCGGTGGTGCGCATTGTATTGGAGTGTGTTACATTACATTCACTAGTAGGAGTGAGAAAAACATCACGGGGTGGTGCGCATTGTATGGGTGTGTGTTACATTAGATTCACTAGTAGGAGTGAGAAAAACATCACGGGGTGGTGCGCATGGTATGGGTGTGTGTTACATTAGATTCAGTAGTAGGAGTGAGAAAAACATCACGGTGTGGTGCGCATTGTATGGGTGTGTGTTACATTACATTCACTAGTAGGAGTGAGAAAAACATCACGGGGAGGTGCGCATTGTATGGGTGTGTCTTACATTAGATTCACTAGTAGGAGTGAGAAAAACATCACGGGGTGGTGCGCCTTGTATGGGTGTGTGTTACATTAGATTCACTAGTAGGAGTGAGAAAAACATCACGGGGTGGCGCGCCTTGTATGGGTGTGTGTTACATTAGATTCACTAGTAGGAGTGAGAAAAACATCACGGGGTGGTGCGCATTGTATGGGTGTGTGTTACATTAGATTCACTAGTAGGAGTGAGAAAAACATCACGGGGTGGTGCGCATTGTATGGGTGTGTGTTACATTACATTCACTATTAGGACTGAGAAAAACATCACGGGGTGGTGCGCATTGTATTGGAGTGTGTTACATTACATTCACTAGTAGGAGTGAGAAAAACATCACGGGGTGGTGCGCATTGTATGGGTGTGTGTTACATTAGATTCACTAGTAGGAGTGAGAAAAACATCACGGGGTGGTGCGCATTGTATGGGTGTGTGTTACATTAGATTCAGTAGTGGGAGTGAGAAAAACATCACGGGGTGGTGCGCATTGTATGGGTGTGTGTTACATTAGATTCACTAGTAGGAGTGAGCAAAACATCACGGGGTGGTGCGCATTGTATGGGTGTGTGTTACATTAGATTCACTAGTAGGAGTGAGAAAAACATCACGGGGTGGTGCGCATTGTATGGGTGTGTGTTACATTACATTCACTAGTAGGAGTGAGAAAAACATCACGGGGAGGTGCGCATTGTATGGGTGTGTCTTACATTAGATTCACTAGTAGGAGTGAGAAAAACATCACGGGGTGGTGCGCATTGTATGGGTGTGTGTTACATTAGATTCACTAGTAGGAGTGAGCAAAACATCACGGGGTGGTGCGCATTGTATGGGTGTGTGTTACATTAGATTCACTAGTAGGAGAGAGAAAATCATCACGGGATGGTGCGCATTGTATGGGTGTGTGTTACATTAGATTCACTAGTAGGAGTGAGAAAAACATCACGGGGTGGTGCGCATTGTATGGGTGTGTGTTACATTACATTCACTAGTACGAGTGAGAAAAACATCACGGGGTGGTGCGCATTGTATGGGTGTGTGTTACATTACATTCACTAGTAGGAGTGAGAAAAACATCACGGGTTGGTGCGCATTGTATAGGTGTGTGTTACATTACATTCACTAGTAGGAGTGAGAAAAACATCACGGGGTGGTGCGCATTGTATGGGTGTGTGTTACATTAGATTCACTAGTAGGAGTGAGAAAAACATCACGGGGTGGTGCGCATTGTATGGGAGTGTGTTACATTACATTCACTAGAAGGAGTGAGAAAAACATCACGGGGTGGTGCGCATTGTATGGGTGTGTGTTACATTAGATTCACTAGTAGGAGTGAGAAAAACATCACGGGGTGGTGCGCATTGTATGGGTGTGTGTTACATTAGATTCACTACTAGGAGTGAGAAAAACATCACGGGGTGGTGCGCATTGTATGGGTGTGTGTTACATTAGATTCACTAGTAGGAGTGAGAAAAAAATCACGGGGAGGTGCGCATTGTATGGGTGTGTCTTACATTAGATTCACTAGTAGGAGTGAGAAAAACATCACGGGATGGTGCGCATTGTATGGGTGTGTGTTACATTACATTCACTAGTAGGAGTGAGAAAAACATCACGGGGTGGAGCGCATTGTATGGGTGTGTGTTACATTAGATGCACTAGTAGGAGTGAGAAGAACATCACGGGGTGGTGCGCATTGTATGGGTGTGTGTTACATTAGATGCACTAGTAGGAGTGAGAAAAACATCACGGGGTGGTGCGCATTGTATGGGTGTGTGTTACATTACATTCACTAGTAGCAGTGAGAAAAACATCACGGGGTGGTGCGCATTGTATGGGTGTGTGTTACATTAGATTCACTAGTAGCAGTGAGAAAAACATCACGGGGTGGTGCGCATTGTATGGGTGTGTGTTACATTACATTCACTAGTAGCAGTGAGAAAAACATCACGGGGTGGTGCGCATTGTATGGGTGTGTGTTACATTACATTCACTAGTAGCAGTGAGAAAAACATCACGTGGTGGTGCGCATTGTATGGGTGTGTGTTACATTAGATTCACTAGTAGCAGTGAGAAAAACATCACGGGGTGGTGCGCATTGTATGGCTGTGTGTTACATTTGATTCACTAGTAGCAGAGACAAAAACATCACGGGGTGGTGCGCATTGTATGGCTGTGTGTTACATTAGGTTCACTAGTAGCAGTGAGAAAAACATCACGGGGTGGTGCACATTGTATGGGTGTGTGTTACATTACATTCACTAGTAGGAGTGAGAAAAACATCACGGGTTGGTGCGCATTGTATAGGTGTGTGTTACATTACATTCACTAGTAGGAGTGAGAAAAACATCACGGGGTGGTGCGCATTGTATGGGTGTGTGTTACATTAGATTCACTAGTAGGAGTGAGAAAAACATCACGGGGTGGTGCGCATTGTATGGGAGTGTGTTACATTACATTCACTAGAAGGAGTGAGAAAAACATCACGGGGTGGTGCGCATTGTATGGGTGTGTGTTACATTACATTCACTAGTAGGAGTGAGAAAAACATCACGGGGTGGTGCGCATTGTATGGGTGTGTGTTACATTAGATTCACTAGTAGGAGTGAGAAAAACATCACGGGGTGGTGCGCATTGTATGGGTGTGTGTTACATTAGATTCACTAGTAGGAGTGAGAAAAACATCACGGGGAGGTGCGCATTGTATGGGTGTGTCTTACATTAGATTCACTAGTAGGAGTGAGAAAAACATCACGGGATGGTGCGCATTGTATGGGTGTGTGTTACATTAGATTCACTAGTAGGAGTGAGAAAAACATCACGGGGTGGTGCGCATTGTATGGGTGTGTGTTACATTAGATTCACTAGTAGGAGTGAGAAAAACATCACGGGGTGGTGCGCATTGTATGGGTGTGTGTTACATTCACTAGTAGGAGTGAGAAAAACATCACGGGGTGGTGCGCATTGTATGGGTGTGTGTTACATTCACTAGTAGGAGTGAGAAAAACATCACGGGGTGGTGCGCATTGTATGGGTGTGTGTTACATTACATTCACTAGTAGGAGTGAGAAAAACATCACGGGGTGGTGCGCATTGTATGGGTGTGTGTTACATTACATTCACTACTAGGAGTGAGAAAAACATCACGGGGTGGTGCGCATTGTATGGGTGTGTGTTAGATTACATTCACTAGTAGCAGTGAGAAAAACATCACGGGGTGGTGCGCATTGTATGGGTGTGTGTTACATTACATTCACTAGTAGCAGTGAGAAAAACATCACGGGGTGGTGCGCATTGTATGGGTGTGTGTTACATTACATTCACTAGTAGCAGTGAGAAAAACATCACGGGGTGGTGCGCATTGTATGGGTGTGTGTTACATTACATTCACTAGTAGGAGTGAGAAAAACATCACGGGGTGGTGCGCATTGTATGGGTGTGTGTTACATTACATTCACTAGTAGCAGTGAGAAAAACATCACGGGGTGGTGCGCATTGTATGGGTGTGTGTTACATTACATTCACTAGTAGCAGTGAGAAAAACATCACGGGGTGGTGCGCATTGTATGGGTGTGTGTTACATTACATTCACTAGTAGCAGTGAGAAAAACATCACGTGGTGGTGCGCATTGTATGATTGTGTGTTACATTAGATTCACTAGTAGCAGTGAGAAAAACATCACGGGGTGGTGCGCATTGTATGGCTGTGTGTTACATTTGATTCACTAGTAGCAGAGAGAAAAACATCACGGGGTGGTGCGCATTGTATGGCTGTGTGTTACATTAGGTTCACTAGTAGCAGTGAGAAAAACATCACGGGGTGGTGCGCATTGTATGGGTGTGTGTTACATTACATTCACTAGTAGGAGTGAGAAAAACATCACGGGTTGGTGCGCATTGTATGGGTGTGTGTTACATTACATTCACTAGTAGGAGTGAGAAAAACATCACGGGGTGGTGCGCATTGTATGGGTGTGTGTTACATTACATTCACTAGTAGGAGTGAGAAAAACATCACGGGGTTGTGCGCATTGTATGGGAGTGTGTTACATTACATTCACTAGAAGGAGTGAGAAAAACATCACGGGGTGGTGCGCATTGTATGGGTGTGTGTTACATTAGATTCACTAGTAGGAGTGAGAAAAACATCACGGGGTGGTGCGCATTGTATGGGTGTGTGTTACATTAGATTCACTACTAGGAGTGAGAAAAACATCACGGGGTGGTGCGCATTGTATGGGTGTGTGTTACATTAGATTCACTAGTAGGAGTGAGAAAAACATCACGGGGAGGTGCGCATTGTATGGGTGTGTCTTACATTAGATTCACTAGTAGGAGTGAGAAAAACATCACGGGATGGTGCGCATTGTATGGGTGTGTGTTACATTAGATTCACTAGTAGGAGTGAGAAAAACATCACGGGGTGGTGCGCATTGTATGGGTGTGTGTTACATTAGATTCACTAGTAGGAGTGAGAAAAACATCACGGGGTGGTGCGCATTGTATGGGTGTGTGTTACATTCACTAGTAGGAGTGAGAAAAACATCACGGGGTGGTGCGCATTGTATGGGTGTGTGTTACATTCACTAGTAGGAGTGAGAAAAACATCACGGGGTGGTGCGCATTGTATGGGTGTGTGTTACATTACATTCACTAGTAGGAGTGAGAAAAACATCACGGGGTGGTGCGCATTGTATGGGTGTGTGTTACATTACATTCACTACTAGGAGTGAGAAAAACATCACGGGGTGGTGCGCATTGTATGGGTGTGTGTTAGATTATATTCACTAGTAGCAGTGAGAAAAACATCACGGGGTGGTGCGCATTGTATGGGTGTGTGTTACATTACATTCACTAGTAGCAGTGAGAAAAACATCACGGGGTGGTGCGCATTGTATGGGTGTGTGTTACATTACATTCACTAGTAGGAGTGAGAAAAACATCACGGGGTGGTGCGCATTGTATGGGTGTGTGTTACATTACATTCACTAGTAGGAGTGAGAAAAACATCACGGGGTGGTGCGCATTGTATGGGTGTGTGTTGCATTACATTCACTAGTAGGTGTGAGAAAACCATCACGGGGTGGTGCGCATTGTATGGGTGTGTGTTGCATTACATTCACTAGTAGGAGTGAGAAAAACATCACGGGGTGGTGCGCATTGTATGGGTGTGTGTTACATTAGATTCACTCGTAGGAGTGAGAAAAACATCACGGGGTGGTGCGCATTGTATGGGTGTGTGTTACATTAGATTCAGTAGTAGGAGTGAGAAAAACATCACGGTGTGGTGCGCATTGTATGGGTGTGTGTTACATTACATTCACTAGTAGGAGTGAGAAAAACATCACGGGGAGGTGCGCATTGTATGGGTGTGTCTTACATTAGATTCACTAGTAGGAGTGAGAAAAAGATCACGTGGTGGTGCGCCTTGTATGGGTGTGTGTTACATTAGATTCACAAGTAGGAGTGAGAAAAACATCACGGGGTGGTGCGCATTGTATGGGTGTGTGTTACATTAGATTCACTAGTAGGAGTGAGAAAAACATCACGGGGTGGTGCGCATTGTATGGGTGTGTGTTACATTAGATTCAGTAGTAGGAGTGAGAAAAACATCACGGTGTGGTGCGCATTTTATGGGTGTGTGTTACATTACATTCACTAGTAGGAGTGAGAAAAACATCACGGGGAGGTGCGCATTGTATGGTGTGTCTTACATTAGATTCACTAGTAGGAGTGAGAAAAACATCACGGGGTGGTGCGCATTGTATGGGTGTGTGTTACATTAGATTCACTAGTAGGAGTGAGAAAAACATCACGGAGTGGTGCGCATTGTATGGGTGTGTGTTACATTAGATTCACTAGTAGGAGTGAGAAAAACATCACGGGGTGGTGCGCATTGTATGGGTGTGTGTTACATTACATTCACTAGTACGAGTGAGAAAAACATCACGGGGTGGTGCGCATTGTATGGGTGTGTGTTACATTACATTCACTAGTAGGAGTGACAAAAACATCACGGGTTGGAGCGCATTGTATGGGTGTGTGTTACATTAGATGCACTAGTAGGAGTGAGAAAAACATCACGGGGTGGTGCGCATTGTATGGGTGTGTGTTACATTAGATGCACTAGTAGGAGTGAGAAAAACATCACGGGGTGGTGCGCATTGTATGGGTGTGTGTTACATTACATTCACTAGTAGCAGTGAGAAAATCATCCCGGGGTGGTGCGCATTGTATGGGTGTGTGTTACATTACATTCACTAGTAGCAGTGAGAAAAACATCACGGGGTGGTGCGCATTGTATGGGTGTGTGTTACATTACATTCACTAGTACCAGTGAGAAAAACATCACGGGGTGGTGCGCATTGTATGGGTGTGTGTTACATTACATTCACTAGTAGCAGTGAGAAAAACATCACGGGGTGGTGCGCATTGTATGGGTGTGTGTTACATTAGATTCACTAGTAGCAGTGAGAAAAACATCAAGGGGTGGTGCGCATTGTATGGCTGTGTGTTACATTAGATTCACTAGTAGCAGTGAGAAAAACATCACGGGGTGGTGCGCATTGTATGGCTGTGTGTTACATTAGATTCACTAGTAGCAGTGAGAAAAACATCACGGGGTGGTGCGCATTGCATGGGTGTGTGTTACATTACATTCACTAGTAGGAGTGAGAAAAACATCACGGGTTGGTGCGCATTGTATGGGTGTGTGTTACATTACATTCACTAGTAGGAGTGAGAAAAACATCACGAGGTGGTGCGCATTGTATGGGTGAGTGTTACATTACATTCACTAGTAGGAGTGAGAAAAACATCACGGGGTGGTGCGCATTGTATGGGAGTGTGTAACATTACATTCACTAGTAGGAGTGAGAAAAACATCACGGGGTGGTGCGCATTGTATGGGTGTGTGTTACATTACATTCACTAGTAGGAGTGAGAAAAACATCACGGGGTGGTGCGCATTGTATGGGTGTGTGTTACATTAGATTCACTAGTAGGAGTGAGAAAAACATCACGGGGTGGTGCGCATTGTATGGGTGTGTGTTACATTAGATTCACTAGTAGGAGTGAGAAAAGCATCACGGGGAGGTGCGCATTGTATGGGTGTGTCTTACATTAGATTCACTAGTAGGAGTGAGAAAAACATCACGGGGTGGTGCGCATTGTATGGGTGTGTGTTACATTACATTCACTAGTAGGAGTGAGAAAAACATCAGGGGGTGGTGCGCATTGTATGGGTGTGTGTTACATTACATTCACTAGTAGGAGTGAGAAAAACATCACGGGGTGGTGCGCATTGTATGGGTGTGTGTTACATTACATTCACTAATAGGAGTGAGAAAAACATCACGGGGTGGTGCGCATTGTATGGGTGTGTGTTACATTACATTCACTAGTAGGAGTGAGAAAAACATCAGGGGGTGGTGCGCATTGTATGGGTGTGTGTTACATTACATTCAGTAGTAGGAGTGAGAAAAACATCACGGGGTGGTGCGCATTGTATGGGTGTGTGTTACATTACATTCACTAGTAGGAGTGAGAAAAACATCACGGGGTGGTGCGCCTTGTATGGGTGTGTGTTACATTAGATTCACTACTAGGAGTGAGAAAAACATCACGGGGTGGTGCGCATTGTATGGGTGTGTGTTACATTAGATTCACTAGTAGGAGTGAGAAAAACATCACGGGGAGGTGCGCATTGTATGGGTGTGTCTTACATTAGATTCACTAGTAGGAGTGAGAAAAACATCACGGGATGGTGCGCATTGTATGGGTGTGTGTTACATTAGATTCACTAGTAGGAGTGAGAAAAACATCACGGGGTGGTGCGCATTGTATGGGTGTGTGTTACATTAGATTCACTAGTAGGAGTGAGAAAAACATCACGGGGTGGTGCGCATTGTATGGGTGTGTGTTACATTCACTAGTAGGAGTGAGAAAAACATCACGGGGTGGTGCGCATTGTATGGGTGTGTGTTACATTCACTAGTAGGAGTGAGAAAAACATCACGGGGTGGTGCGCATTGTATGGGTGTGTGTTACATTACATTCACTAGTAGGAGTGAGAAAAACATCACGGGGTGGTGCGCATTGTATGGGTGTGTGTTACATTACATTCACTACTAGGAGTGAGAAAAACATCACGGGGTGGTGCGCATTGTATGGGTGTGTGTTAGATTACATTCACTAGTAGCAGTGAGAAAAACATCACGGGGTGGTGCGCATTGTATGGGTGTGTGTTACATTACATTCACTAGTAGCAGTGAGAAAAACATCACGGGGTGGTGCGCATTGTATGGGTGTGTGTTACATTACATTCACTAGTAGCAGTGAGAAAAACATCACGGGGTGGTGCGCATTGTATGGGTGTGTGTTACATTACATTCACTAGTAGGAGTGAGAAAAACATCACGGGGTGGTGCGCATTGTATGGGTGTGTGTTACATTATATTCACTAGTAGCAGTGAGAAAAACATCACGGGGGGGTGCGCATTGTATGGGTGTGTGTTACATTACATTCACTAGTAGCAGTGAGAAAAACATCACGGGGTGGTGCGCATTGTATGGGTGTGTGTTACATTACATTCACTAGTAGCAGTGAGAAAAACATCACGTGGTGGTGCGCATTGTATGATTGTGTGTTACATTAGATTCACTAGTAGCAGTGAGAAAAACATCACGGGGTGGTGCGCATTGTATGGCTGTGTGTTACATTTGATTCACTAGTAGCAGAGAGAAAAACATCACGGGGTGGTGCGCATTGTATGGCTGTGTGTTACATTAGGTTCACTAGTAGCAGTGAGAAAAACATCACGGGGTGGTGCGCATTGTATGGGTGTGTGTTACATTACATTCACTAGTAGGAGTGAGAAAAACATCACGGGTTGGTGCGCATTGTATGGGTGTGTGTTACATTACATTCACTAGTAGGAGTGAGAAAAACATCACGGGGTGGTGCGCATTGTATGGGTGTGTGTTACATTACATTCACTAGTAGGAGTGAGAAAAACATCACGGGGTTGTGCGCATTGTATGGGAGTGTGTTACATTACATTCACTAGAAGGAGTGAGAAAAACATCACGGGGTGGTGCGCATTGTATGGGTGTGTGTTACATTAGATTCACTAGTAGGAGTGAGAAAAACATCACGGGGTGGTGCGCATTGTATGGGTGTGTGTTACATTAGATTCACTACTAGGAGTGAGAAAAACATCACGGGGTGGTGCGCATTGTATGGGTGTGTGTTACATTAGATTCACTAGTAGGAGTGAGAAAAACATCACGGGGAGGTGCGCATTGTATGGGTGTGTCTTACATTAGATTCACTAGTAGGAGTGAGAAAAACATCACGGGATGGTGCGCATTGTATGGGTGTGTGTTACATTAGATTCACTAGTAGGAGTGAGAAAAACATCACGGGGTGGTGCGCATTGTATGGGTGTGTGTTACATTAGATTCACTAGTAGGAGTGAGAAAAACATCACGGGGTGGTGCGCATTGTATGGGTGTGTGTTACATTCACTAGTAGGAGTGAGAAAAACATCACGGGGTGGTGCGCATTGTATAGGTGTGTGTTACATTCACTAGTAGGAGTGAGAAAAACATCACGGGGTGGTGCGCATTGTATGGGTGTGTGTTACATTACATTCACTAGTAGGAGTGAGAAAAACATCACGGGGTGGTGCGCATTGTATGGGTGTGTGTTACATTACATTCACTACTAGGAGTGAGAAAAACATCACGGGGTGGTGCGCATTGTATGGGTGTGTGTTAGATTATATTCACTAGTAGCAGTGAGAAAAACATCACGGGGTGGTGCGCATTGTATGGGTGTGTGTTACATTACATTCACTAGTAGCAGTGAGAAAAACATCACGGGGTGGTGCGCATTGTATGGGTGTGTGTTACATTACATTCACTAGTAGGAGTGAGAAAAACATCACGGGGTGGTGCGCATTGTATGGGTGTGTGTTACATTACATTCACTAGTAGGAGTGAGAAAAACATCACGGGGTGGTGCGCATTGTATGGGTGTGTGTTGCATTACATTCACTAGTAGGTGTGAGAAAACCATCACGGGGTGGTGCGCATTGTATGGGTGTGTGTTGCATTACATTCACTAGTAGGAGTGAGAAAAACATCACGGGGTGGTGCGCATTGTATGGGTGTGTGTTACATTAGATTCACTCGTAGGAGTGAGAAAAACATCACGGGGTGGTGCGCATTGTATGGGTGTGTGTTACATTAGATTCAGTAGTAGGAGTGAGAAAAACATCACGGTGTGGTGCGCATTGTATGGGTGTGTGTTACATTACATTCACTAGTAGGAGTGAGAAAAACATCACGGGGAGGTGCGCATTGTATGGGTGTGTCTTACATTAGATTCACTAGTAGGAGTGAGAAAAAGATCACGTGGTGGTGCGCCTTGTATGGGTGTGTGTTACATTAGATTCACAAGTAGGAGTGAGAAAAACATCACGGGGTGGTGCGCATTGTATGGGTGTGTGTTACATTAGATTCACTAGTAGGAGTGAGAAAAACATCACGGGGTGGTGCGCATTGTATGGGTGTGTGTTACATTAGATTCAGTAGTAGGAGTGAGAAAAACATCACGGTGTGGTGCGCATTTTATGGGTGTGTGTTACATTACATTCACTAGTAGGAGTGAGAAAAACATCACGGGGAGGTGCGCATTGTATGGTGTGTCTTACATTAGATTCACTAGTAGGAGTGAGAAAAACATCACGGGGTGGTGCGCATTGTATGGGTGTGTGTTACATTAGATTCACTAGTAGGAGTGAGAAAAACATCACGGAGTGGTGCGCATTGTATGGGTGTGTGTTACATTAGATTCACTAGTAGGAGTGAGAAAAACATCACGGGGTGGTGCGCAATGTATGGGTGTGTGTTACATTACATTCACTAGTACGAGTGAGAAAAACATCACGGGGTGGTGCGCATTGTATGGGTGTGTGTTACATTACATTCACTAGTAGGAGTGACAAAAACATCACGGGGTGGAGCGCATTGTATGGGTGTGTGTTACATTAGATGCACTAGTAGGAGTGAGAAAAACATCACGGGGTGGTGCGCATTGTATGGGTGTGTGTTACATTAGATGCACTAGTAGGAGTGAGAAAAATATCACGGGGTGGTGCGCATTGTATGGGTGTGTGTTACATTACATTCACTAGTAGCAGTGAGAAAAACATCCCGGGGTGGTGCGCATTGTATGGGTGTGTGTTACATTACATTCACTAGTAGCAGTGAGAAAAACATCACGGGGTGGTGCGCATTGTATGGGTGTGTGTTACATTACATTCACTAGTACCAGTGAGAAAAACATCACGGGGTGGTGCGCATTGTATGGGTGTGTGTTACATTACATTCACTAGTAGCAGTGAGAAAAACATCACGGGGTGGTGCGCATTGTATGGGTATGTGTTACATTAGATTCACTAGTAGCAGTGAGAAAAACATCAAGGGGTGGTGCGCATTGTATGGCTGTGTGTTACATTAGATTCACTAGTAGCAGTGAGAAAAACATCACGGGGTGGTGCGCATTGTATGGCTGTGTGTTACATTAGATTCACTAGTAGCAGTGAGAAAAACATCACGGGGTGGTGCGCATTGCATGGGTGTGTGTTACATTACATTCACTAGTAGGAGTGAGAAAAACATCACGGGTTGGTGCGCATTGTATGGGTGTGTGTTACATTACATTCACTAGTAGGAGTGAGAAAAACATCACGAGGTGGTGCGCATTGTATGGGTGTGTGTTACATTACATTCACTAGTAGGAGTGAGAAAAACATCACGGGGTGGTGCGCATTGTATGGGTGTGTGTTACATTACATTCACTAGTAGGAGTGAGAAAAACATCACGGGGTGGTGCGCATTGTATGGGTGTGTGTTACATTAGATTCACTAGTAGGAGTGAGAAAAACATCACGGGGTGGTGCGCATTGTATGGGTGTGTGTTACATTAGATTCACTAGTAGGAGTGAGAAAAGCATCACGGGGAGGTGCGCATTGTATGGGTGTGTCTTACATTAGATTCACTAGTAGGAGTGAGAAAAACATCACGGGGTGGTGCGCATTGTATGGGTGTGTGTTACATTACATTCACTAGTAGGAGTGAGAAAAACATCAGGGGGTGGTGCGCATTGTATGGGTGTGTGTTACATTACATTCACTAGTAGGAGTGAGAAAAACATCACGGGGTGGTGCGCATTGTATGGGTGTGTGTTACATTACATTCACTAATAGGAGTGAGAAAAACATCACGGGGTGGTGCGCATTGTATGGGTGTGTGTTACATTACATTCACTAGTAGGAGTGAGAAAAACATCAGGGGGTGGTGCGCATTGTATGGGTGTGTGTTACATTACATTCAGTAGTAGGAGTGAGAAAAACATCACGGGGTGGTGCGCATTGTATGGGTGTGTGTTACATTACATTCACTAGTAGGAGTGAGAAAAACATCACGGGGTGGTGCGCATTGTATGGGTGTGTGTTACATTACATTCACTAGTAGGAGTGAGAAAAACATCACGGGGTGGTGCGCCTTGTATGGGTGTGTGTTACATTAGATTCACTAGTAGGAGTGAGAAAAACATCACGGGGTGGTGCGCCTTGTATGGGTGTGTGTTACATTAGATTCACTAGTAGGAGTGAGAAAAACATCACGGGGTGGTGCGCATTGTATGGGTGTGTGTTACATTAGATTCACTAGTAGGAGAGAGAAAAACATCACGGGGTGGTGCGCATTGTATGGGTGTGTGTTACATTAGATTCACTAGTAGGAGTGAGAAAAACATCACGGGGTGGTGCGCATTGTGTGGGTGTGTGTTACATTAGCTTCACTAGTAGGAGTGAGAAAAACATCACGGGGTAGTGCGCATTGTGTGGGTGTGTGTTACATTAGATTCACTAGTAGGAGTGAGAAAAACATCACGGGGGGTGCGCATTGTATGGGTGTGTGTTACATTACATTCTCAAGTAGGAGTGAGAAAAACATCACGGGGTGGTGCGCATTGTATGGGTGTGTGTTACATTACGTTCTCAAGTAGGAGTGAGAAAAACATCACGGGGTGTTGCGCATTGTATGGGTGTGTGTTACATTAGATTCACTAGTAGGAGTGAGAAAAACATCACGGGGTGTTGCGCATTGTATGGGTGTGTGTTACATTACATTCACGAGTAGGAGTGAGAAAAACATCACGGGGTGGTGCGCATTGTATGGGTGT
Organism: Cavia porcellus; assembly: GCF_034190915.1. Lineage (NCBI taxonomy): Eukaryota > Metazoa > Chordata > Mammalia > Rodentia > Caviidae > Cavia > Cavia porcellus. The sequence continues at coordinate 3,306,120 of NW_026947537.1, forward strand.
GTGTTACATTACATTCACGAGTAGCAGTGAGAAAAACATCACGGGGTGGTGCGCATTGTATGGGTGTGTGTTACATTACATTCACGAGTAGCAGTGAGAAAAACATCACGGGGTGGTGCGCATTGTATGGGTGTGTGTTACATTACATTCACTAGTAGCAGTGAAAAAAACATCACGGGGTGGTGCGCATTGTAAGGGTGTGTGTTAAATTAGATTCACTAGTAGCAGTGAGAAAAACATCACGGGGTGGTGCGCATTGTATGGGTGTGTGTTACATTACATTCACTAGTAGCAGTGAGACAAACATCACGGGGTGGTGCGCATTGTATGGGTGTGTGTTACATTCGATTCACTAGTAGCAGTGAGAAAAACATCACGGGGTGGTGCGCATTGTATGGGTGTGTGTTACTTTACATTCACTAGTAGGAGTGAGAAAAACATCACGGGGTGGTGCGCATTGTATGGGTGTGTGTTACATTACATTCACTAGTAGGAGTGAGAAAAACATCACGGGGTGGTGCGCATTGTATGGGTGTGTGTTGCATTACATTCACTAGTAGGAGTGAGAAAACCATCACGGGGTGGTGCGCATTGTATGGGTGTGTGTTGCATTACATTCACTAGTAGGAGTGAGAAAAACATCACGGAGTGGTGCGCATTGTATGGGTGTGTGTTACATTACATTCACTAGTAGGAGTGAGAAAAACATCACGGGGTGGTGCGCATTGTATGGGTGTGTGTTACATTACTTTCACTAGTAGGAGTGAGAAAATCATCACGGGGTGGTGCGCATTGTGTGGGTGTGTGCTACATTACATTCACTAGTAGGAGTGAGAAAAACATCACGGGGTGGTGCGCATTGTGTGGGTGTGTGTTACATTACATTCACTAGTAGGAGTGAGAAAAACATCACGGGGTGGTGCGCATTGTATGGGTGTGTGTGACATTACATTCACGAGTAGGAGTGAGAAAAACATCACGGGGTGGTGCGCATTGTATGGGTGTGTGTTACATTACATTCACGAGTAGCAGTGAGAAAAACATCACGGGGTGGTGCGCATTGTATGGGTGTGTGTTACATTACATTCACGAGTAGCAGTGAGAAAAACATCACGGGGTGGTGCGCATTGTATGGGTGTGTGTTACATTACATTCACTAGTAGCAGTGAGAAAAACATCACGGGTTGGTGCGCATTGTATGGGTGTGTGTTACATTACATTCACTAGTAGGAGTGAGAAAAACATCACGGGGTGGTGCGCATTGTATGGGTGTGTGTTACATTCGATTCACAAGTAGCAGTGAGAAAAACATCACGGGGTGGTGCGCATTGTATGGGTGTGTGTTACATTACATTCACTAGTAGGAGTGAGAAAAACATCACGGGGTGGTGCGCCTTGTATGGGTGTGTGTTACATTAGATTCACTAGTAGGAGTGAGAAAAACATCATGGGGTGGTGCGCATTGTATGGGTGTGTGTTACATTAGATTCACTAGTAGGAGAGAGAAAAACATCACGGGGTGGTGCGCATTGTATGGGTGTGTGTTACATTAGATTCACTAGTAGGAGTGAGAAAAACATCACGGGGTGGTGCGCATTGTGTGGGTGTGTGTTACATTAGATTCACTAGTAGGAGTGAGAAAAACATCACGGGGTGGTGCGCATTGTATGGGTGTGTGTTACATTACATTCACTAGTAGCAGTGAGAAAAACATCACGGGCTGGTGCGCATTGTATGGGTGTGTGTTACATTAGATTCACTAGTAGCAGTGAGAAAAACATCACGGGGTGGTGCGCATTGTATGGGTGTGTGTTACATTAGATTCACTAGTAGCAGTGAGAAAAACATCACGGGGTGGTGCGCATTGTATGGGTGTGTGTCACATTAGATTCACTAGTAGGAGTGAGAAAAACATCACGGGGTGGTGCGCATTGTATGGGTGTGTGTTACATTAGATGCACTAGTAGGAGTGAGAAAAACATCACGGGGTGGTGCGCATTGTATGGGTGTGTGTTACATTAGATGCACTAGTAGGAGTGAGAAAAACATCACGGGGTGGTGCGCATTGTATGGGTGTGTGTTACATTACATTCACTAGTAGCAGTGAGAAAAACATCCCGGGGTGGTGCGCATTGTATGGGTGTGTGTTACATTACATTCACTAGTAGCAGTGAGAAAAACATCACGGGGTGGTGCGCATTGTATGGGTGTGTGTTACATTACATTCACTAGTACCAGTGAGAAAAACATCACGGGGTGGTGCGCATTGTATGGGTGTGTGTTACATTACATTCACTAGTAGCAGTGAGAAAAACATCACGGGGTGGTGCGCATTGTATGGGTGTGTGTTACATTAGATTCACTAGTAGCAGTGAGAAAAACATCAAGGGGTGGTGCGCATTGTATGGCTGTGTGTTACATTAGATTCACTAGTAGCAGTGAGAAAAACATCACGGGGTGGTGCGCATTGTATGGCTGTGTGTTACATTAGATTCACTAGTAGCAGTGAGAAAAACATCACGGGGTGGTGCGCATTGCATGGGTGTGTGTTACATTACATTCACTAGTAGGAGTGAGAAAAACATCACGGGTTGGTGCGCATTGTATGGGTGTGTGTTACATTACATTCACCAGTAGGAGTGAGAAAAACATCACGAGGTGGTGCGCATTGTATGGGTGTGTGTTACATTACATTCACTAGTAGGAGTGAGAAAAACATCACGGGGTGGTGCGCATTGTATGGGAGTGTGTAACATTACATTCACTAGTAGGAGTGAGAAAAACATCACGGGGTGGTGCGCATTGTATGGGTGTGTGTTACATTACATTCACTAGTAGGAGTGAGAAAAACATCACGGGGTGGTGCGCATTGTATGGGTGTGTGTTACATTAGATTCACTACTAGGAGTGAGAAAAACATCACGGGGTGGTGCGCCTTGTATGGGTGTGTGTTACATTAGATTCACTAGTAGGAGTGAGAAAAGCATCACGGGGAGGTGCGCATTGTATGGGTGTGTCTTACATTAGATTCACTAGTAGGAGTGAGAAAAACATCACGGGGTGGTGCGCATTGTATGGGTGTGTGTTACATTACATTCACTAGTAGGAGTGAGAAAAACATCAGGGGGTGGTGCGCATTGTATGGGTGTGTGTTACATTACATTCACTAGTAGGAGTGAGAAAAACATCACGGGGTGGTGCGCATTGTATGGGTGTGTGTTACATTACATTCACTAATAGGAGTGAGAAAAACATCACGGGGTGGTGCGCATTGTATGGGTGTGTGTTACATTACTTTCAGTAGTAGGAGTGAGAAAATCATCACGGGGTGGTGCGCATTGTATGGGTGTGTGTTACATTACATTCAGTAGTAGGAGTGAGAAAAACATCACGGGGTGGTGCGCATTGTATGGGTGTGTGTTACATTACATTCACTAGTAGGAGTGAGAAAAACATGACGGGGTGGTGCGCATTGTATGGGTGTGTGTTACATTACATTCACTAGTAGGAGTGAGAAAAACATCACGGGGTGGTGCGCCTTGTATGGGTGTGTGTTACGTTAGATTCACTAGTAGGAGTGAGAAAAACATCACGGGGTGGTGAGCCTTGTATGGGTGTGTGTTACATTAGATTCACTAGTAGGAGTGAGAAAAACATCACGGGGTGGTGCGCATTGTATGGGTGTGTGTTACATTAGATTCACTAGTAGGAGAGAGAAAAACATCACGGGGTGGTGCGCATTGTATGGGTGTGTGTTACATTAGATTCACTAGTAGGAGTGAGAAAAACATCACGGGGTGGTGCGCATTGTGTGGGTGTGTGTTACATTAGCTTCACTAGTAGGAGTGAGAAAAACATCACGGGGTAGTGCGCATTGTGTGGGTGTGTGTTACATTACGTTCTCAAGTAGGAGTGAGAAAAACATCACGGGGTGTTGCGCATTGTATGGGTGTGTGTTACATTACATTCTCAAGTAGGAGTGAGAAAAACATCACGGGGTGGTGCGCATTGTATGGGTGTGTGTTACATTACGTTCTCAAGTAGGAGTGAGAAAAACATCACGGGGTGTTGCGCATTGTATGGGTGTGTGTTACATTAGATTCACTAGTAGGAGTGAGAAAAACATCACGGGGTGTTGCGCATTGTATGGGTGTGTGTTACATTACATTCACGAGTAGGAGTGAGAAAAACATCACGGGGTGGTGCGCATTGTATGGGTGTGTGTTACATTACATTCACGAGTAGCAGTGAGAAAAACATCACGGGGTGGTGCGCATTGTATGGGTGTGTGTTACATTACATTCACGAGTAGCAGTGAGAAAAACATCACGGGGTGGTGCGCATTGTATGGGTGTGTGTTACATTACATTCACTAGTAGCAGTGAAAAAAACATCACGGGGTGGTGCGCATTGTAAGGGTGTGTGTTAAATTAGATTCACTAGTAGCAGTGAGAAAAACATCACGGGGTGGTGCGCATTGTATGGGTGTGTGTTACATTACATTCACTAGTAGCAGTGAGACAAACATCACGGGGTGGTGCGCATTGTATGGGTGTGTGTTACATTCGATTCACTAGTAGCAGTGAGAAAAACATCACGGGGTGGTGCGCATTGTATGGGTGTGTGTTACTTTACATTCACTAGTAGGAGTGAGAAAAACATCACGGGGTGGTGCGCATTGTATGGGTGTGTGTTACATTACATTCACTAGTAGGAGTGAGAAAAACATCACGGGGTGGTGCGCATTGTATGGGTGTGTGTTGCATTACATTCACTAGTAGGAGTGAGAAAACCATCACGGGGTGGTGCGCATTGTATGGGTGTGTGTTGCATTACATTCACTAGTAGGAGTGAGAAAAACATCACGGAGTGGTGCGCATTGTATGGGTGTGTGTTACATTACATTCACTAGTAGGAGTGAGAAAAACATCACGGGGTGGTGCGCATTGTATGGGTGTGTGTTACATTACTTTCACTAGTAGGAGTGAGAAAATCATCACGGGGTGGTGCGCATTGTGTGGGTGTGTGCTACATTACATTCACTAGTAGGAGTGAGAAAAACATCACGGGGTGGTGCGCATTGTATGGGTGTGTGTTACATTACATTCACTAGTAGGAGTGAGAAAAACATCACGGGGTGGTGCGCATTGTATGGGTGTGTGTTACATTACATTCACGAGTAGGAGTGAGAAAAACATCACGGGGTGGTGCGCATTGTATGGGTGTGTGTTACATTACATTCACGAGTAGCAGTGAGAAAAACATCACGGGGTGGTGCGCATTGTATGGGTGTGTGTTACATTACATTCACGAGTAGCAGTGAGAAAAACATCACGGGGTGGTGCGCATTGTATGGCTGTGTGTTACATTACATTCACTAGTAGCAGTGAGAAAAACATCACGGGGTGGTGCGCATTGTATGGGTGTGTGTTACATTACATTCACTAGTAGGAGTGAGAAAAACATCACGGGGTGGTGCGCATTGTATGGGTGTGTGTTACATTCGATTCACAAGTAGCAGTGAGAAAAACATCACGGGGTGGTGCGCATTGTATGGGTGTGTGTTACATTACATTCACTAGTAGGAGTGAGAAAAACATCACGGGGTGGTGCGCCTTGTATGGGTGTGTGTTACATTAGATTCACTAGTAGGAGTGAGAAAAACATCACGGGGTGGTGCGCATTGTATGGGTGTGTGTTACATTAGATTCACTAGTAGGAGAGAGAAAAACATCACGGGGTGGTGCGCATTGTATGGGTGTGTGTTACATTAGATTCACTAGTAGGAGTGAGAAAAACATCACGGGGTGGTGCGCATTGTGTGGGTGTGTGTTACATTAGATTCACTAGTAGGAGTGAGAAAAACATCACGGGGTGGTGCGCATTGTATGGGTGTGTGTTACATTAGATTCACTAGTAGGAGTGAGAAAAACATCACGCGGTGGTGCGCATTGTATGGGTGTGTGTTACATTACATTCACTAGTACGAGTGAGAAAAACATCACGGGGTGGTGCGCATTGTATGGGTGTGTGTTACATTACATTCACTAGTAGGAGTGACAAAAACATCACGGGGTGGAGCGCATTGTATGGGTGTGTGTTACATTAGATGCACTAGTAGGAGTGAGAAAAACATCACGGGGTGGTGCGCATTGTATGGGTGTGTGTTACATTAGATGCACTAGTAGGAGTGAGAAAAACATCACGGGGTGGTGCGCATTGTATGGGTGTGTGTTACATTACATTCACTAGTAGCAGTGAGAAAAACATCCCGGGGTGGTGCGCATTGTATGGGTGTGTGTTACATTATATTCACTAGTAGCAGTGAGAAAAACATCACGGGGTGGTGCGCATTGTATGGGTGTGTGTTACATTACATTCACTAGTACCAGTGAGAAAAACATCACGGGGTGGTGCGCATTGTATGGGTATGTGTTACATTACATTCACTAGTAGCAGTGAGAAAAACATCACGGGGTTGTGCGCATTGTATGGGTGTGTGTTACATTAGATTCACTAGTAGCAGTGAGAAAAACATCAAGGGGTGGTGCGCATTGTATGGCTGTGTGTTACATTAGATTCACTAGTAGCAGTGTGAAAAACATCACGGGGTGGTGCGCATTGTATGGGTGTGTGTTACATTACATTCACTAGTACGAGTGAGAAAAACATCACGGGGTGGTGCGCCTTGTATGGGTGTGTGTTACATTAGATTCACTAGTAGGAGTGAGAAAAACATCACGGGGTGGTGCGCATTGTATGGGTGTGTGTTACATTAGATTCACTAGTAGGAGAGAGAAAAACATCACGGGGTGGTGCGCATTGTATGGGTGTGTGTTACATTAGATTCACTAGTAGGAGTGAGAAAAACATCACGGGGTGGTGCGCATTGTGTGGGTGTGTGTTACATTAGATTCACTAGTAGGAGTGAGAAAAACATCACGGGGTGGTGCGCATTGTATGGGTGTGTGTTACATTAGATTCACTAGTAGGAGTGAGAAAAACATCACGGGGTGGTGCGCATTGTATGGGTGTGTGTTACATTACATTCACTAGTACGAGTGAGAAAAACATCACGGGGTGGTGCGCATTGTATGGGTGTGTGTTACATTACATTCACTAGTAGGAGTGACAAAAACATCACGGGGTGGAGCGCATTGTATGGGTGTGTGTTACATTAGATGCACTAGTAGGAGTGAGAAAAACATCACGGGGTGGTGCGCATTGTATGGGTGTGTGTTACATTAGATGCACTAGTAGGAGTGAGAAAAACATCACGGGGTGGTGCGCATTGTATGGGTGTGTGTTACATTACATTCACTAGTAGCAGTGAGAAAAACATCCCGGGGTGGTGCGCATTGTATGGGTGTGTGTTACATTACATTCACTAGTAGCAGTGAGAAAAACATCACGGGGTGGTGCGCATTGTATGGGTGTGTGTTACATTACATTCACTAGTACCAGTGAGAAAAACATCACGGGGTGGTGCGCATTGTATGGGTGTGTGTTACATTACATTCACTAGTAGCAGTGAGAAAAACATCACGGGGTGGTGCGCATTGTATGGGTGTGTGTTACATTAGATTCACTAGTAGCAGTGAGAAAAACATCAAGGGGTGGTGCGCATTGTATGGCTGTGTGTTACATTAGATTCACTAGTAGCAGTGAGAAAAACATCACGGGGTGGTGCGCATTGTATGGCTGTGTGTTACATTAGATTCACTAGTAGCAGTGAGAAAAACATCACGGGGTGGTGCGAATTGCATGGGTGTGTGTTACATTACATTCACTAGTAGGAGTGAGAAAAACATCACGGGTTGGTGCGCATTGTATGGGTGTGTGTTACATTACATTCACCAGTAGGAGTGAGAAAAACATCACGGGTTGGTGCGCATTGTATGGGTGTGTGTTACATTACTTTCACTAGTAGGAGTGAGAAAATCATCACGGGGTGGTGCGCATTGTGTGGGTGTGTGCTACATTACATTCACTAGTAGGAGTGAGAAAAACATCACGGGGTGGTGCGCATTGTATGGGTGTGTGTTACATTACATTCACTAGTAGGAGTGAGAAAATCATCACGGGGTGGTGCGCATTGTATGGGTGTGTGTTACATTACATTCACGAGTAGGAGTGAGAAAAACATCACGGGGTGGTGCGCATTGTATGGGTGTGTGTTACATTACATTCACGGGTAGCAGTGAGAAAAACATCACGGGGTGGTGCGCATTGTATGGGTGTGTGTTACATTACATTCACGAGTAGCAGTGAGAAAAACATCACGGGGTGGTGCGCATTGTATGGGTGTGTGTTACATTACATTCACTAGTAGCAGTGAGAAAAACATCACGGGGTGGTGCGCATTGTATGGGTGTGTGTTACATTACATTCACTAGTAGGAGTGAGAAAAACATCACGGGGTGGTGCGCATTGTATGGGTGTGTGTTACATTCGATTCACAAGTAGCAGTGAGAAAAACATCACGGGGTGGTGGGCATTGTATGGGTGTGTGTTACATTACATTCACTAGTAGGATTGTGAAAAACATCACGGGGTGGTGCGCCTTGTATGGGTGTGTGTTACATTAGATTCACTAGTAGGAGTGAGAAAAACATCACGGGGTGGTGCGCATTGTATGGGTGTGTGTTACATTAGATTCACTAGTAGGAGAGAGAAAAACATCACGGGGTGGTGCGCATTGTATGGGTGTGTGTTACATTAGATTCACTAGTAGGAGTGAGAAAAACATCACGGGGTGGTGCGCATTGTGTGGGTGTGTGTTACATTAGCTTCACTAGTAGGAGTGAGAAAAACATCACGGGGTAGTGCGCATTGTGTGGGTGTGTGTTACATTACATTCACTAGTAGCAGTGAGAAAAACATCACGGGGTGGTGCGCATTGTATGGGTGTGTGTTACATTACATTCACTAGTACGAGTGAGAAAAACATCACGGGGTGGTGCGCATTGTATGGGTGTGTGTTACATTAGATTCACTAGTAGGAGTGAGAAAAACATCACGGGGTGTTGCGCATTGTATGGGTGTGTGTTACATTACATTCACGAGTAGGAGTGAGAAAAACATCACGGGGTGGTGCGCATTGTATGGGTGTGTGTTACATTACATTCACGAGTAGCAGTGAGAAAAACATCACGGGGTGGTGCGCATTGTATGGGTGTGTGTTACATTACATTCACGAGTAGCAGTGAGAAAAACATCACGGGGTGGTGCGCATTGTATGGGTGTGTGTTACATTACATTCACTAGTAGCAGTGAGAAAAACATCACGGGGTGGTGCGCATTGTATGGGTGTGTGTTACATTACATTCACTAGTAGCAGTGAGAAAAACATCACGTGGTGGTGCGCATTGTATGGGTGTGTGTTACATTACATTCACTAGTAGCAGTGAGAAAAACATCACGGGGTGGTGCGCATTGTATGGGTGTGGGTTACATTCGATTGACTAGTAGCAGTGAGAAAAACATCACGGGGTGGTGCGCATTGTACGGGTGTGTGTTACATTACATTCACTAGTAGGAGTGAGAAAAACATCACGGGGTGGTGCGCATTGTATGGGTGTGTGTTACATTACATTCACTAGTAGGAGTGAGAAAAACATCACGGGGTGGTGCGCATTGTATGGGTGTGTGTTGCATTACATTCACTAGTAGGAGTGAGAAAACCATCACGGGGTGGTGCGCATTGTATGGGTGTGTGTTGCATTACATTCACTAGTAGGAGTGAGAAAAACATCACGGGGTGGTGCGCATTGTATGGGTGTGTGTTACATTACTTTCACTAGTAGGAGTGAGAAAATCATCACGGGGTGGTGCGCATTGTATGGGTGTGTGCTACATTACATTCACTAGTAGGAGTGAGAAAAACATCACGGGGTTGTGCGCATTGTATGGGTGTGTGTTACATTACATTCACTAGTAGGAGTGAGAAAAACATCACGGGGTGGTGCGCATTGTATGGGTGTGTGTTACATTACATTCACTAGTAGGAGAGAGAAAAACATCACGGGGTGGTGCGCATTGTATGGGTGTGTGTTACATTACATTCACTAGTAGGAGTGAGAAAAACATCACGGGGTGGTGCGCATTGTATGGGTGTGTGTTATATTAGATTCACTAGTAGGAGTGAGAAAAACATCACGGAGTGGTGCGCATTGTATGGGTGTGTGTTACATTACATTCAATAGTAGGAGTGAGAAAAACATCACGGGGTGGTGCGCATTGTATGGGTGTGTGTTACACTACATTCACTAGTAGCAGTGAGAAAAACATCACGGGGTGGTGCGCCTTGTATGGGTGTGTGTTACATTCGATTCACTAGTAGCAGTGAGAAAAACATCACGGGGTGGTGCGCATTGTATGGGTGTGTGTTGCATTACATTCACTAGTAGGAGTGAGAAAAACATCACGGGGTGGTGCGCATTGTATGGGTGTGTGTTACATTACATTCACTAGTAGGAGTGAGAAAAACATCACGTGTTGGTGCGCATTGTATGGGTGTGTGTTACATTACTTTCACGAGTAGGAGTGAGAAAATCATCACGGGGTGGTGCGCATTGTATGGGTGTGTGCTACATTACATTCACTAGTAGGAGTGAGAAAAACGTCACGGGGTGGTGCGCATTGTATGGGTGTGTGTTACATTACATTCACTAGTAGGAGTGAGAAAAACATCACGGGGTGGTGCGCATTGTATGGGTGTGTGTTACATTACATTCACTAGTAGGAGAGAGAAAAACATCACGGGGTGGTGCGCATTGTATGGGTGTGTGTTACATTACATTCACTAGTAGGAGTGAGAAAAACATCACGGGGTGGTGCGCATTGTATGGGTGTGTGTTATATTAGATTCACTAGTAGGAGTGAGAAAAACATCAGGGGGTGGTGCGCATTGTATGGGTGTGTGTTACATTACATTCACTAGTAGGAGTGAGAAAAACATCACGGGGTGGTGCGCATTGTATGGGTGTGTGTTACATTAGATTCACTAGTAGGAGTGAGAAAAACATCACGGGGTGGTGCGCATTGTATGGGTGTGTGTTACATTACATTCACTAGTAGGAGTGAGAAAAACATCACGGGGTGGTGCGCATTGTATGGGTGTGTGTTACATTACATTCACTAGTAGGAGTGAGAAAAACATCACGGGGTGGTGCGCATTGTATGGGTGTGTGTTACATTACATTCACTAGTAGGAGTGAGAAAAACATCACGGGGTGGTGCGCATTGTATGGGTGTGTGTTACATTACATTCACTAGTAGGAGTGAGAAAAACATCACGGGGTGGTGCACATTGTATGGGTGTGTGTTACATTACTTTCACTAGTAGGAGTGAGAAAATCATCACGGGGTGGTGCGCATTGTATGGGTGTGTGTTACATTACATTCACTAGTAGGAGTGAGAAAAACATCACGGGGTGGTGCGCATTGTATGGGTGTGTGTTACATTACATTCACTAGTAGGAGTGAGAAAAACATCACGGAGTGGTGCGCATTGTATGGGTGTGTGTTACATTACTTTCACTAGTAGGAGTGAGAAAATCATCACGGGGTGGTGCGCATTGTATGGGTGTGTGTTACATTACATTCAATAGTAGGAGTGAGAAAACATCACGGGGTGGTGCGCATTGTATGGGTGTGTGTTACATTACATTCACTAGTAGCAGTGAGAAAAACATCACAGGGTGGTGCGCCTTGTATGGGTGTGTGTTACATTAGATTCACTAGTAGGAGTGAGAAAAACATCACGGGGTGGTGCGCATTGTATGGGTGTGTGTTACATTAGATTAACTAGTAGCAGTGAGAAAAACATCACGGGGTGGTGCGCATTGTATGGGTGTGTGTTACTTTACATTCACTAGTAGGAGTGAGAAAAACATCACGGGGTGGTGCGCATTGTATGGGTGTGTGTTACATTACATTCACTAGTAGGAGTGAGAAAAACATCACGGGGTGGTGCGCATTGTATGGGTGTGTGTTACATTACATTCACTACTAGGAGTGAGAAAAACATCACGGGGTGGTGCGCATTGTATGGGTGTGTGTTAGATTACATTCACTAGTAGCAGTGAGAAAAACATCACGGGGTGGTGCGCATTGTATGGGTGTGTGTTACATTACATTCACTAGTAGCAGTGAGAAAAACATCACGGGGTGGTGCGCATTGTATGGGTGTGTGTTACATTACATTCACTAGTAGCAGTGAGAAAAACATCACGGGGTGGTGCGCATTGTATGGGTGTGTGTTACATTACATTCACTAGTAGGAGTGAGAAAAACATCACGGGGTGGTGCGCATTGTATGGGTGTGTGTTACATTATATTCACTAGTAGCAGTGAGAAAAACATCACGGGGGGGTGCGCATTGTATGGGTGTGTGTTACATTACATTCACTAGTAGCAGTGAGAAAAACATCACGGGGTGGTGCGCATTGTATGGGTGTGTGTTACATTACATTCACTAGTAGCAGTGAGAAAAACATCACGTGGTGGTGCGCATTGTATGATTGTGTGTTACATTAGATTCACTAGTAGCAGTGAGAAAAACATCACGGGGTGGTGCGCATTGTATGGCTGTGTGTTACATTTGATTCACTAGTAGCAGAGAGAAAAACATCACGGGGTGGTGCGCATTGTATGGCTGTGTGTTACATTAGGTTCACTAGTAGCAGTGAGAAAAACATCACGGGGTGGTGCGCATTGTATGGGTGTGTGTTACATTACATTCACTAGTAGGAGTGAGAAAAACATCACGGGTTGGTGCGCATTGTATGGGTGTGTGTTACATTACATTCACTAGTAGGAGTGAGAAAAACATCACGGGGTGGTGCGCATTGTATGGGTGTGTGTTACATTACATTCACTAGTAGGAGTGAGAAAAACATCACGGGGTTGTGCGCATTGTATGGGAGTGTGTTACATTACATTCACTAGAAGGAGTGAGAAAAACATCACGGGGTGGTGCGCATTGTATGGGTGTGTGTTACATTAGATTCACTAGTAGGAGTGAGAAAAACATCACGGGGTGGTGCGCATTGTATGGGTGTGTGTTACATTAGATTCACTACTAGGAGTGAGAAAAACATCACGGGGTGGTGCGCATTGTATGGGTGTATGTTACATTAGATTCACTAGTAGGAGTGAGAAAAACATCACGGGGAGGTGCGCATTGTATGGGTGTGTCTTACATTAGATTCACTAGTAGGAGTGAGAAAAACATCACGGGATGGTGCGCATTGTATGGGTGTGTGTTACATTAGATTCACTAGTAGGAGTGAGAAAAACATCACGGGGTGGTGCGCATTGTATGGGTGTGTGTTACATTAGATTCACTAGTAGGAGTGAGAAAAACATCACGGGGTGGTGCGCATTGTATGGGTGTGTGTTACATTCACTAGTAGGAGTGAGAAAAACATCACGGGGTGGTGCGCATTGTATAGGTGTGTGTTACATTCACTAGTAGGAGTGAGAAAAACATCACGGGGTGGTGCGCATTGTATGGGTGTGTGTTACATTACATTCACTAGTAGGAGTGAGAAAAACATCACGGGGTGGTGCGCATTGTATGGGTGTGTGTTACATTACATTCACTACTAGGAGTGAGAAAAACATCACGGGGTGGTGCGCATTGTATGGGTGTGTGTTAGATTATATTCACTAGTAGCAGTGAGAAAAACATCACGGGGTGGTGCGCATTGTATGGGTGTGTGTTACATTACATTCACTAGTAGCAGTGAGAAAAACATCACGGGGTGGTGCGCATTGTATGGGTGTGTGTTACATTACATTCACTAGTAGGAGTGAGAAAAACATCACGGGGTGGTGCGCATTGTATGGGTGTGTGTTACATTACATTCACTAGTAGGAGTGAGAAAAACATCACGGGGTGGTGCGCATTGTATGGGTGTGTGTTGCATTACATTCACTAGTAGGTGTGAGAAAACCATCACGGGGTGGTGCGCATTGTATGGGTGTGTGTTGCATTACATTCACTAGTAGGAGTGAGAAAAACATCACGGGGTGGTGCGCATTGTATGGGTGTGTGTTACATTAGATTCACTCGTAGGAGTGAGAAAAACATCACGGGGTGGTGCGCATTGTATGGGTGTGTGTTACATTAGATTCAGTAGTAGGAGTGAGAAAAACATCACGGTGTGGTGCGCATTGTATGGGTGTGTGTTACATTACATTCACTAGTAGGAGTGAGAAAAACATCACGGGGAGGTGCGCATTGTATGGGTGTGTCTTACATTAGATTCACTAGTAGGAGTGAGAAAAAGATCACGTGGTGGTGCGCCTTGTATGGGTGTGTGTTACATTAGATTCACAAGTAGGAGTGAGAAAAACATCACGGGGTGGTGCGCATTGTATGGGTGTGTGTTACATTAGATTCACTAGTAGGAGTGAGAAAAACATCACGGGGTGGTGCGCATTGTATGGGTGTGTGTTACATTAGATTCAGTAGTAGGAGTGAGAAAAACATCACGGTGTGGTGCGCATTTTATGGGTGTGTGTTACATTACATTCACTAGTAGGAGTGAGAAAAACATCACGGGGAGGTGCGCATTGTATGGTGTGTCTTACATTAGATTCACTAGTAGGAGTGAGAAAAACATCACGGGGTGGTGCGCATTGTATGGGTGTGTGTTACATTAGATTCACTAGTAGGAGTGAGAAAAACATCACGGAGTGGTGCGCATTGTATGGGTGTGTGTTACATTAGATTCACTAGTAGGAGTGAGAAAAACATCACGGGGTGGTGCGCATTGTATGGGTGTGTGTTACATTACATTCACTAGTACGAGTGAGAAAAACATCACGGGGTGGTGCGCATTGTATGGGTGTGTGTTACATTACATACACTAGTAGGAGTGACAAAAACATCACGGGGTGGAGCGCATTGTATGGGTGTGTGTTACATTAGATGCACTAGTAGGAGTGAGAAAAACATCACGGGGTGGTGCGCATTGTATGGGTGTGTGTTACATTAGATGCACTAGTAGGAGTGAGAAAAATATCACGGGGTGGTGCGCATTGTATGGGTGTGTGTTACATTACATTCACTAGTAGCAGTGAGAAAAACATCCCGGGGTGGTGCGCATTGTATGGGTGTGTGTTACATTACATTCACTAGTAGCAGTGAGAAAAACATCACGGGGTGGTGCGCATTGTATGGGTGTGTGTTACATTACATTCACTAGTACCAGTGAGAAAAACATCACGGGGTGGTGCGCATTGTATGGGTGTGTGTTACATTACATTCACTAGTAGCAGTGAGAAAAACATCACGGGGTGGTGCGCATTGTATGGGTGTGTGTTACATTACATTCACTAGTACCAGTGAGAAAAACATCACGGGGTGGTGCGCATTGTATGGGTGTGTGTTACATTACATTCACTAGTAGCAGTGAGAAAAACATCACGGGGTGGTGCGCATTGTATGGGTGTGTGTTACATTAGATTCACTAGTAGCAGTGAGAAAAACATCACGGGTTGGTGCGCATTGTATGGGTGTGTGTTACATTACATTCACTAGTAGGAGTGAGAAAAACATCACGAGGTGGTGCGCATTGTATGGGTGTGTGTTACATTACATTCACTAGTAGGAGTGAGAAAAACATCACGGGGTGGTGCGCATTGTATGGGTGTGTGTTACATTACATTCACTAGTAGGAGTGAGAAAAACATCACGGGTTGGTGCGCATTGTATGGGTGTGTGTTACATTACATTCACTAGTAGGAGTGAGAAAAACATCACGAGGTGGTGCGCATTGTATGGGTGTGTGTTACATTACATTCACTAGTAGGAGTGAGAAAAACATCACGGGGTGGTGCGCATTGTATGGGAGTGTGTAACATTACATTCACTAGTAGGAGTGAGAAAAACATCACGGGGTGGTGCGCATTGTATGGGTGTGTGTTACATTACATTCACTAGTAGGAGTGAGAAAAACATCACGGGGTGGTGCGCATTGTATGGGTGTGTGTTACATTAGATTCACTAGTAGGAGTGAGAAAAACATCACGGGGTGGTGCGCATTGTATGGGTGTGTGTTACATTAGATTCACTAGTAGGAGTGAGAAAAGCATCACGGGGAGGTGCGCATTGTATGGGTGTGTCTTACATTAGATTCACTAGTAGGAGTGAGAAAAACATCACGGGGTGGTGCGCATTGTATGGGTGTGTGTTACATTACATTCACTAGTAGGAGTGAGAAAAACATCAGGGGGTGGTGCGCATTGTATGGGTGTGTGTTACATTACATTCACTAGTAGGAGTGAGAAAAACATCACGGGGTGGTGCGCATTGTATGGGTGTGTGTTACATTACATTCACTAATAGGAGTGAGAAAAACATCACGGGGTGGTGCGCATTGTATGGGTGTGTGTTACATTACATTCACTAGTAGGAGTGAGAAAAACATCAGGGGGTGGTGCGCATTGTATGGGTGTGTGTTACATTACATTCAGTAGTAGGAGTGAGAAAAACATCACGGGGTGGTGCGCATTGTATGGGTGTGTGTTACATTACATTCACTAGTAGGAGTGAGAAAAACATCACGGGGTGGTGCGCATTGTATGGGTGTGTGTTACATTACATTCACTAGTAGGAGTGAGAAAAACATCACGGGGTGGTGCGCCTTGTATGGGTGTGTGTTACATTAGATTCACTAGTAGGAGTGAGAAAAACATCACGGGGTGGTGCGCCTTGTATGGGTGTGTGTTACATTAGATTCACTAGTAGGAGTGAGAAAAACATCACGGGGTGGTGCGCATTGTATGGGTGTGTGTTACATTAGATTCACTAGTAGGAGAGAGAAAAACATCACGGGGTGGTGCGCATTGTATGGGTGTGTGTTACATTAGATTCACTAGTAGGAGTGAGAAAAACATCACGGGGTGGTGCGCATTGTGTGGGTGTGTGTTACATTAGCTTCACTAGTAGGAGTGAGAAAAACATCACGGGGTAGTGCGCATTGTGTGGGTGTGTGTTACATTAGATTCACTAGTAGGAGTCAGAAAAACATCACGGGGGGTGCGCATTGTATGGGTGTGTGTTACATTACATTCTCAAGTAGGAGTGAGAAAAACATCACGGGGTGGTGCGCATTGTATGGGTGTGTGTTACATTACGTTCTCAAGTAGGAGTGAGAAAAACATCACGGGGTGTTGCGCATTGTATGGGTGTGTGTTACATTAGATTCACTAGTAGGAGTGAGAAAAACATCACGGGGTGTTGCGCATTGTATGGGTGTGTGTTACATTACATTCACGAGTAGGAGTGAGAAAAACATCACGGGGTGGTGCGCATTGTATGGGTGTGTGTTACATTACATTCACGAGTAGCAGTGAGAAAAACATCACGGGGTGGTGCGCATTGTATGGGTGTGTGTTACATTACATTCACGAGTAGCAGTGAGAAAAACATCACGGGGTGGTGCGCATTGTATGGGTGTGTGTTACATTACATTCACTAGTAGCAGTGAAAAAAACATCACGGGGTGGTGCGCATTGTAAGGGTGTGTGTTAAATTAGATTCACTAGTAGCAGTGAGAAAAACATCACGGGGTGTTGCGCATTGTATGGGTGTGTGTTACATTACATTCACTAGTAGCAGTGAGACAAACATCACGGGGTGGTGCGCATTGTATGGGTGTGTGTTACATTCGATTCACTAGTAGCAGTGAGAAAAACATCACGGGGTGGTGCGCATTGTATGGGTGTGTGTTACTTTACATTCACTAGTAGGAGTGAGAAAAACATCACGGGGTGGTGCGCATTGTATGGGTGTGTGTTACATTACATTCACTAGTAGGAGTGAGAAAAACATCACGGGGTGGTGCGCATTGTATGGGTGTGTGTTGCATTACATTCACTAGTAGGAGTGAGAAAACCATCACGGGGTGGTGCGCATTGTATGGGTGTGTGTTGCATTACATTCACTAGTAGGAGTGAGAAAAACATCACGGAGTGGTGCGCATTGTATGGGTGTGTGTTACATTACATTCACTAGTAGGAGTGAGAAAAACATCACGGGGTGGTGCGCATTGTATGGGTGTGTGTTACATTACTTTCACTAGTAGGAGTGAGAAAATCATCACGGGGTGGTGCGCATTGTGTGGGTGTGTGCTACATTACATTCACTAGTAGGAGTGAGAAAAACATCACGGGGTGGTGCGCATTGTGTGGGTGTGTGTTACATTACATTCACTAGTAGGAGTGAGAAAAACATCACGGGGTGGTGCGCATTGTATGGGTGTGTGTGACATTACATTCACGAGTAGGAGTGAGAAAAACATCACGGGGTGGTGCGCATTGTATGGGTGTGTGTTACATTACATTCACGAGTAGCAGTGAGAAAAACATCACGGGGTGGTGCGCATTGTATGGGTGTGTGTTACATTACATTCACGAGTAGCAGTGAGAAAAACATCACGGGGTGGTGCGCATTGTATGGGTGTGTGTTACATTACATTCACTAGTAGCAGTGAGAAAAACATCACGGGTTGGTGCGCATTGTATGGGTGTGTGTTACATTACATTCACTAGTAGGAGTGAGAAAAACATCACGGGGTGGTGCGCATTGTATGGGTGTGTGTTACATTCGATTCACAAGTAGCAGTGAGAAAAACATCACGGGGTGGTGCGCATTGTATGGGTGTGTGTTACATTACATTCACTAGTAGGAGTGAGAAAAACATCACGGGGTGGTGCGCCTTGTATGGGTGTGTGTTACATTAGATTCACTAGTAGGAGTGAGAAAAACATCATGGGGTGGTGCGCATTGTATGGGTGTGTGTTACATTAGATTCACTAGTAGGAGAGAGAAAAACATCACGGGGTGGTGCGCATTGTATGGGTGTGTGTTACATTAGATTCACTAGTAGGAGTGAGAAAAACATCACGGGGTGGTGCGCATTGTGTGGGTGTGTGTTACATTAGATTCACTAGTAGGAGTGAGAAAAACATCACGGGGTGGTGCGCATTGTATGGGTGTGTGTTACATTAGATTCACTAGTAGGAGTGAGAAAAACATCACGGGGTGGTGCGCATTGTATGGGTGTGTGTTACATTACATTCACTAGTAGGAGTGAGAAAAACATCACGGGGTGGTGCGCATTGTATGGTTGTGTGTTACATTAGATTCACTAGTAGCAGTGAGAAAAACATCACGGGCTGGTGCGCATTGTATGGGTGTGTGTTACATTAGATTCACTAGTAGCAGTGAGAAAAACATCACGGGGTGGTGCGCATTGTATGGGTGTGTGTTACATTAGATTCACTAGTAGCAGTGAGAAAAACATCACGGGGTGGTGCGCATTGTATGGGTGTGTGTCACATTAGATTCACTAGTAGGAGTGAGAAAAACATCACGGGGTGGTGCGCATTGTATGGGTGTGTGTTACATTAGATGCACTAGTAGGAGTGAGAAAAACATCACGGGGTGGTGCGCATTGTATGGGTGTGTGTTACATTAGATGCACTAGTAGGAGTGAGAAAAACATCACGGGGTGGTGCGCATTGTATGGGTGTGTGTTACATTACATTCACTAGTAGCAGTGAGAAAAACATCCCGGGGTGGTGCGCATTGTATGGGTGTGTGTTACATTACATTCACTAGTAGCAGTGAGAAAAACATCACGGGGTGGTGCGCATTGTATGGGTGTGTGTTACATTACATTCACTAGTACCAGTGAGAAAAACATCACGGGGTGGTGCGCATTGTATGGGTGTGTGTTACATTACATTCACTAGTAGCAGTGAGAAAAACATCACGGGGTGGTGCGCATTGTATGGGTGTGTGTTACATTAGATTCACTAGTAGCAGTGAGAAAAACATCAAGGGGTGGTGCGCATTGTATGGCTGTGTGTTACATTAGATTCACTAGTAGCAGTGAGAAAAACATCAAGGGGTGGTGCGCATTGTATGGCTGTGTGTTACATTAGATTCACTAGTAGCAGTGAGAAAAACATCACGGGGTGGTGCGCATTGCATGGGTGTGTGTTACATTACATTCACTAGTAGGAGTGAGAAAAACATCACGGGTTGGTGCGCATTGTATGGGTGTGTGTTACATTACATTCACCAGTAGGAGTGAGAAAAACATCACGAGGTGGTGCGCATTGTATGGGTGTGTGTTACATTACATTCACTAGTAGGAGTGAGAAAAACATCACGGGGTGGTGCGCATTGTATGGGAGTGTGTAACATTACATTCACTAGTAGGAGTGAGAAAAACATCACGGGGTGGTGCGCATTGTATGGGTGTGTGTTACATTACATTCACTAGTAGGAGTGAGAAAAACATCACGGGGTGGTGCGCATTGTATGGGTGTGTGTTACATTAGATTCACTACTAGGAGTGAGAAAAACATCACGGGGTGGTGCGCCTTGTATGGGTGTGTGTTACATTAGATTCACTAGTAGGAGTGAGAAAAGCATCACGGGGAGGTGCGCATTGTATGGGTGTGTCTTACATTAGATTCACTAGTAGGAGTGAGAAAAACATCACGGGGTGGTGCGCATTGTATGGGTGTGTGTTACATTACATTCACTAGTAGGAGTGAGAAAAACATCAGGGGGTGGTGCGCATTGTATGGGTGTGTGTTACATTACATTCACTAGTAGGAGTGAGAAAAACATCACGGGGTGGTGCGCATTGTATGGGTGTGTGTTACATTACATTCACTAATAGGAGTGAGAAAAACATCACGGGGTGGTGCGCATTGTATGGGTGTGTGTTACATTACTTTCAGTAGTAGGAGTGAGAAAATCATCACGGGGTGGTGCGCATTGTATGGGTGTGTGTTACATTACATTCAGTAGTAGGAGTGAGAAAAACATCACGGGGTGGTGCGCATTGTATGGGTGTGTGTTACATTACATTCACTAGTAGGAGTGAGAAAAACATGACGGGGTGGTGCGCATTGTATGGGTGTGTGTTACATTACATTCACTAGTAGGAGTGAGAAAAACATCACGGGGTGGTGCGCCTTGTATGGGTGTGTGTTACGTTAGATTCACTAGTAGGAGTGAGAAAAACATCACGGGGTGGTGTGCCTTGTATGGGTGTGTGTTACATTAGATTCACTAGTAGGAGTGAGAAAAACATCACGGGGTGGTGCGCATTGTATGGGTGTGTGTTACATTAGATTCACTAGTAGGAGAGAGAAAAACATCACGGGGTGGTGCGCATTGTATGGGTGTGTGTTACATTAGATTCACTAGTAGGAGTGAGAAAAACATCACGGGGTGGTGCGCATTGTGTGGGTGTGTGTTACATTAGCTTCACTAGTAGGAGTGAGAAAAACATCACGGGGTAGTGCGCATTGTGTGGGTGTGTGTTACATTAGATTCACTAGTAGGAGTCAGAAAAACATCACGGGGGGTGCGCATTGTATGGGTGTGTGTTACATTACATTCTCAAGTAGGAGTGAGAAAAACATCACGGGGTGGTGCGCATTGTATGGGTGTGTGTTACATTACGTTCTCAAGTAGGAGTGAGAAAAACATCACGGGGTGTTGCGCATTGTATGGGTGTGTGTTACATTAGATTCACTAGTAGGAGTGAGAAAAACATCACGGGGTGTTGCGCATTGTATGGGTGTGTGTTACATTACATTCACGAGTAGGAGTGAGAAAAACATCACGGGGTGGTGCGCATTGTATGGGTGTGTGTTACATTACATTCACGAGTAGCAGTGAGAAAAACATCACGGGGTGGTGCGCATTGTATGGGTGTGTGTTACATTACATTCACGAGTAGCAGTGAGAAAAACATCACGGGGTGGTGCGCATTGTATGGGTGTGTGTTACATTACATTCACTAGTAGCAGTGAAAAAAACATCACGGGGTGGTGCGCATTGTAAGGGTGTGTGTTAAATTAGATTCACTAGTAGCAGTGAGAAAAACATCACGGGGTGGTGCGCATTGTATGGGTGTGTGTTACATTACATTCACTAGTAGCAGTGAGACAAACATCACGGGGTGGTGCGCATTGTATGGGTGTGTGTTACATTCGATTCACTAGTAGCAGTGAGAAAAACATCACGGGGTGGTGCGCATTGTATGGGTGTGTGTTACTTTACATTCACTAGTAGGAGTGAGAAAAACATCACGGGGTGGTGCGCATTGTATGGGTGTGTGTTACATTACATTCACTAGTAGGAGTGAGAAAAACATCACGGGGTGGTGCGCATTGTATGGGTGTGTGTTGCATTACATTCACTAGTAGGAGTGAGAAAACCATCACGGGGTGGTGCGCATTGTATGGGTGTGTGTTGCATTACATTCACTAGTAGGAGTGAGAAAAACATCACGGAGTGGTGCGCATTGTATGGGTGTGTGTTACATTACATTCACTAGTAGGAGTGAGAAAAACATCACGGGGTGGTGCGCATTGTATGGGTGTGTGTTACATTACATTCACGAGTAGGAGTGAGAAAAACATT
Organism: Cavia porcellus; assembly: GCF_034190915.1. Lineage (NCBI taxonomy): Eukaryota > Metazoa > Chordata > Mammalia > Rodentia > Caviidae > Cavia > Cavia porcellus. The sequence continues at coordinate 3,328,591 of NW_026947537.1, forward strand.
ACGGGGTGGTGCGCATTGTATGGGTGTGTGTTACATTACATTCACGAGTAGCAGTGAGAAAAACATCACGGGGTGGTGCGCATTGTATGGGTGTGTGTTACATTACATTCACGAGTAGCAGTGAGAAAAACATCACGGGGTGGTGCGCATTGTATGGGTGTGTGTTACATTACATTCACTAGTAGCAGTGAGAAAAACATCACGGGGTGGTGCGCATTGTATGGGTGTGTGTTACATTACATTCACTAGTAGGAGTGAGAAAAACATCACGGGGTGGTGCGCATTGTATGGGTGTGTGTTACATTCGATTCACAAGTAGCAGTGAGAAAAACATCACGGGGTGGTGCGCATTGTATGGGTGTGTGTTACATTACATTCACTAGTAGGAGTGAGAAAAACATCACGGGGTGGTGCGCCTTGTATGGGTGTGTGTTACATTAGATTCACTAGTAGGAGTGAGAAAAACATCACGGGGTGGTGCGCATTGTATGGGTGTGTGTTACATTAGATTCACTAGTAGGAGAGAGAAAAACATCACGGGGTGGTGCGCATTGTATGGGTGTGTGTTACATTAGATTCACTAGTAGGAGTGAGAAAAACATCACGGGGTGGTGCGCATTGTGTGGGTGTGTGTTACATTAGATTCACTAGTAGGAGTGAGAAAAACATCACGGGGTGGTGCGCATTGTATGGGTGTGTGTTACATTAGATTCACTAGTAGGAGTGAGAAAAACATCACGGGGTGGTGCGCATTGTATGGGTGTGTGTTACATTACATTCACTAGTACGAGTGAGAAAAACATCACGGGGTGGTGCGCATTGTATGGGTGTGTGTTACATTACATTCACTAGTAGGAGTGACAAAAACATCACGGGGTGGAGCGCATTGTATGGGTGTGTGTTACATTAGATGCACTAGTAGGAGTGAGAAAAACATCACGGGGTGGTGCGCATTGTATGGGTGTGTGGTACATTAGATGCACTAGTAGGAGTGAGAAAAACATCACGGGGTGGTGCGCATTGTAAGGGTGTGTGTTAAATTAGATTCACTAGTAGCAGTGAGAAAAACATCACGGGGTGGTGCGCATTGTATGGGTGTGTGTTACATTACATTCACTAGTAGCAGTGAGACAAACATCACGGGGTGGTGCGCATTGTATGGGTGTGTGTTACATTCGATTCACTAGTAGCAGTGAGAAAAACATCACGGGGTGGTGCGCATTGTATGGGTGTGTGTTACTTTACATTCACTAGTAGGAGTGAGAAAAACATCACGGGGTGGTGCGCATTGTATGGGTGTGTGTTACATTACATTCACTAGTAGGAGTGAGAAAAACATCACGGGGTGGTGCGCATTGTATGGGTGTGTGTTGCATTACATTCACTAGTAGGAGTGAGAAAACCATCACGGGGTGGTGCGCATTGTATGGGTGTGTGTTGCATTACATTCACTAGTAGGAGTGAGAAAAACATCACGGAGTGGTGCGCATTGTATGGGTGTGTGTTACATTACATTCACTAGTAGGAGTGAGAAAAACATCACGGGGTGGTGCGCATTGTATGGGTGTGTGTTACATTACTTTCACTAGTAGGAGTGAGAAAATCATCACGGGGTGGTGCGCATTGTGTGGGTGTGTGCTACATTACATTCACTAGTAGGAGTGAGAAAAACATCACGGGGTGGTGCGCATTGTATGGGTGTGTGTTACATTACATTCACTAGTAGGAGTGAGAAAAACATCACGGGGTGGTGCGCATTGTATGGGTGTGTGTTACATTACATTCACGAGTAGGAGTGAGAAAAACATCACGGGGTGGTGCGCATTGTATGGGTGTGTGTTACATTACATTCACGAGTAGCAGTGAGAAAAACATCACGGGGTGGTGCGCATTGTATGGGTGTGTGTTACATTACATTCACGAGTAGAAGTGAGAAAAACATCACGGGGTGGTGCGCATTGTATGGGTGTGTGTTACATTACATTCACTAGTAGCAGTGAGAAAAACATCACGGGGTGGTGCGCATTGTATGGGTGTGTGTTACATTACATTCACTAGTAGGAGTGAGAAAAACATCACGGGGTGGTGCGCATTGTATGGGTGTGTGTTACATTCGATTCACAAGTAGCAGTGAGAAAAACATCACGGGGTGGTGCGCATTGTATGGGTGTGTGTTACATTACATTCAGTAGTAGGAGTGAGAAAAACATCACGGGGTGGTGCGCCTTGTATGGGTGTGTGTTACATTAGATTCACTAGTAGGAGTGAGAAAAACATCACGGGGTGGTGCGCATTGTATGGGTGTGTGTTACATTAGATTCACTAGTAGGAGAGAGAAAAACATCACGGGGTGGTGCGCATTGTATGGGTGTGTGTTACATTAGATTCACTAGTAGGAGTGAGAAAAACATCACGGGGTGGTGCGCATTGTGTGGGTGTGTGTTACATTAGATTCACTAGTAGGAGTGAGAAAAACATCACGGGGCGGTGCGCATTGTATGGGTGTGTGTTACATTAGATTCACTAGTAGGAGTGAGAAAAACATCACGGGGTGGTGCGCATTGTATGGGTGTGTGTTACATTACATTCACTAGTACGAGTGAGAAAAACATCACGGGGTGGTGCGCATTGTATGGGTGTGTGTTACATTACATTCACTAGTAGGAGTGACAAAAACATCACGGGGTGGAGCGCATTGTATGGGTGTGTGTTACATTAGATGCACTAGTAGGAGTGAGAAAAACATCACGGGGTGGTGCGCATTGTATGGGTGTGTGTTACATTACATTCACTAGTAGCAGTGAGAAAAACATCCCGGGGTGGTGCGCATTGTATGGGTGTGTGTTACATTACATTCACTAGTAGCAGTGAGAAAAACATCACGGGGTGGTGCGCATTGTATGGGTGTGTGTTACATTACATTCACTAGTACCAGTGAGAAAAACATCACGGGGTGGTGCGCATTGTATGGGTGTGTGTTACATTACATTCACTAGTAGCAGTGAGAAAAACATCACGGGGTTGTGCGCATTGTATGGGTGTGTGTTACATTAGATTCACTAGTAGCAGTGAGAAAAACATCAAGGGGTGGTGCGCATTGTATGGCTGTGTGTTACATTAGATTCACTAGTAGCAGTGTGAAAAACATCACGGGGTGGTGCGCATTGTATGGGTGTGTGTTACATTACATTCACTAGTACGAGTGAGAAAAACATCACGGGGTGGTGCGCCTTGTATGGGTGTGTGTTACATTAGATTCACTAGTAGGAGTGAGAAAAACATCACGGGGTGGTGCGCATTGTATGGGTGTGTGTTACATTAGATTCACTAGTAGGAGAGAGAAAAACATCACGGGGTGGTGCGCATTGTATGGGTGTGTGTTACATTAGATTCACTAGTAGGAGTGAGAAAAACATCACGGGGTGGTGCGCATTGTGTGGGTGTGTGTTACATTAGATTCACTAGTAGGAGTGAGAAAAACATCACGGGGTGGTGCGCATTGTATGGGTGTGTGTTACATTAGATTCACTAGTAGGAGTGAGAAAAACATCACGGGGTGGTGCGCATTGTATGGGTGTGTGTTACATTACATTCACTAGTACGAGTGAGAAAAACATCACGGGGTGGTGCGCATTGTATGGGTGTGTGTTACATTACATTCACTAGTAGGAGTGACAAAAACATCACGGGGTGGAGCGCATTGTATCGGTGTGTGTTACATTAGATGCACTAGTAGGAGTGAGAAAAACATCACGGGGTGGTGCGCATTGTATGGGTGTGTGTTACATTAGATGCACTAGTAGGAGTGAGAAAAACATCACGGGGTGGTGCGCATTGTATGGGTGTGTGTTACATTACATTCACTAGTAGCAGTGAGAAAAACATCCCGGGGTGGTGCGCATTGTATGGGTGTGTGTTACATTACATTCACTAGTAGCAGTGAGAAAAACATCACGGGGTGGTGCGCATTGTATGGGTGTGTGTTACATTACATTCACTAGTACCAGTGAGAAAAACATCACGGGGTGGTGCGCATTGTATGGGTGTGTGTTACATTACATTCACTAGTAGCAGTGAGAAAAACATCACGGGGTGGTGCGCATTGTATGGGTGTGTGTTACATTACATTCACTAGTAGCAGTGAGAAAAACATCAAGGGGTGGTGCGCATTGTATGGCTGTGTGTTACATTAGATTCACTAGTAGCAGTGAGAAAAACATCACGGGGTGGTGCGCATTGTATGGCTGTGTGTTACATTAGATTCACTAGTAGCAGTGAGAAAAACATCACGGGGTGGTGCGAATTACATGGGTGTGTGTTACATTACATTCACTAGTAGGAGTGAGAAAAACATCACGGGTTGGTGCGCATTGTATGGGTGTGTGTTACATTACATTCACCAGTAGGAGTGAGAAAAACATCACGGGTTGGTGCGCATTGTATGGGTGTGTGTTACATTACTTTCACTAGTAGGAGTGAGAAAATCATCACGTGGTGGTGCGCATTGTGTGGGTGTGTGCTACATTACATTCACTAGTAGGAGTGAGAAAAACATCACGGGGTGGTGCGCATTGTATGGGTGTGTGTTACATTACATTCACTAGTAGGAGTGAGAAAATCATCACGGGGTGGTGCGCATTGTATGGGTGTGTGTTACATTACATTCACGAGTAGGAGTGAGAAAAACATCACGGGGTGGTGCGCATTGTATGGGTGTGTGTTACATTACATTCACGGGTAGCAGTGAGAAAAACATCACGGGGTGGTGCGCATTGTATGGGTGTGTGTTACATTACATTCACGAGTAGCAGTGAGAAAAACATCACGGGGTGGTGCGCATTGTATGGGTGTGTGTTACATTACATTCACTAGTAGCAGTGAGAAAAACATCACGGGGTGGTGCGCATTGTATGGGTGTGTGTTACATTACATTCACTAGTAGGAGTGAGAAAAACATCACGGGGTGGTGCGCATTGTATGGGTGTGTGTTACATTCGATTCACAAGTAGCAGTGAGAAAAACATCACGGGGTGGTGGGCATTGTATGGGTGTGTGTTACATTACATTCACTAGTAGGATTGTGAAAAACATCACGGGGTGGTGCGCCTTGTATGGGTGTGTGTTACATTAGATTCACTAGTAGGAGTGAGAAAAACATCACGGGGTGGTGCGCATTGTATGGGTGTGTGTTACATTAGATTCACTAGTAGGAGAGAGAAAAACATCACGGGGTGGTGCGCATTGTATGGGTGTGTGTTACATTAGATTCACTAGTAGGAGTGAGAAAAACATCACGGGGTGGTGCGCATTGTGTGGGTGTGTGTTACATTAGCTTCACTAGTAGGAGTGAGAAAAACATCACGGGGTAGTGCGCATTGTGTGGGTGTGTGTTACATTACATTCACTAGTAGCAGTGAGAAAAACATCACGGGGTGGTGCGCATTGTATGGGTGTGTGTTACATTACATTCTCAAGTAGGAGTGAGAAAAACATCACGGGGTGGTGCGCATTGTATGGGTGTGTGTTACATTAGATTCACTAGTAGGAGTGAGAAAAACATCACGGGGTGTTGCGCATTGTATGGGTGTGTGTTACATTACATTCACGAGTAGGAGTGAGAAAAACATCACGGGGTGGTGCGCATTGTATGGGTGTGTGTTACATTACATTCACGAGTAGCAGTGAGAAAAACATCACGGGGTGGTGCGCATTGTATGGGTGTGTGTTACATTACATTCACGAGTAGCAGTGAGAAAAACATCACGGGGTGGTGCGCATTGTATGGGTGTGTGTTACTTTACATTCACTAGTAGGAGTGAGAAAAACATCACGGGGTGGTGCGCATTGTATGGGTGTGTGTTACATTACATTCACTAGTAGGAGTGAGAAAAACATCACGGGGTGGTGCGCATGGTATGGGTGTGTGTTGCATTACATTCACTAGTAGGAGTGAGAAAACCATCACGGGGTGGTGCGCATTGTATGGGTGTGTGTTGCATTACATTCACTAGTAGGAGTGAGAAAAACATCACGGGGTGGTGCGCATTGTATGGGTGTGTGTTACATTACATTCACTAGTAGGAGTGAGAAAAACATCACGGGGTGGTGCGCATTGTATGGGTGTGTGTTATATTACTTTCACTAGTAGGAGTGAGAAAAACATCACGGGGTGGTGCGCATTGTATGGGTGTGTACTACATTACATTCACTAGTAGGATTGAGAAAAACATCACGGGGTGGTGCGCATTGTATGGGTGTGTGTTACATTACATTCACTAGTAGGAGTGAGAAAAACATCACGGGGTGGTGCGCATTGTATGGGTGTGTGTTACATTACATTCACGAGTAGGAGTGAGAAAAACATCACGGGGTGGTGCGCATTGTATGGGTGTGTGTTACATTACATTCACGAGTAGGAGTGAGAAAAACATCACGGGGTGGTGCGCATTGTATGGGTGTGTGTTACATTACATTCACGAGTAGCAGTGAGAAAAACATCACGGGGTGGTGCGCATTGTATGGGTGTGTGTTACATTACATTCACTAGTAGCAGTGAGAAAAACATCACGGGGTGGTGCGCATTGTATGGGTGTGTGTTACATTACATTCACTAGTAGCAGTGAGAAAAACATCACGTGGTGGTGCGCATTGTATGGGTGTGTGTTACATTACATTCACTAGTAGCAGTGAGAAAAACATCACGGGGTGGTGCGCATTGTATGGGTGTGTGTTACATTCGATTGACTAGTAGCAGTGAGAAAAACATCACGGGGTGGTGCGCATTGTACGGGTGTGTGTTACATTACATTCACTAGTAGGAGTGAGAAAAACATCACGGGGTGGTGCGCATTGTATGGGTGTGTGTTACATTACATTCACTAGTAGGAGTGAGAAAAACATCACGGGGTGGTGCGCATTGTATGGGTGTGTGTTGCATTACATTCACTAGTAGGAGTGAGAAAACCATCACGGGGTGGTGCGCATTGTATGGGTGTGTGTTGCATTACATTCACTAGTAGGAGTGAGAAAAACATCACGGGGTGGTGCGCATTGTATGGGTGTGTGTTACATTACTTTCACTAGTAGGAGTGAGAAAATCATCACGGGGTGGTGCGCATTGTATGGGTGTGTGCTACATTACATTCACTAGTAGGAGTGAGAAAAACATCACGGGGTTGTGCGCATTGTATGGGTGTGTGTTACATTACATTCACTAGTAGGAGTGAGAAAAACATCACGGGGTGGTGCGCATTGTATGGGTGTGTGTTACATTACATTCACTAGTAGGAGAGAGAAAAACATCACGGGGTGGTGCGCATTGTATGGGTGTGTGTTACATTACATTCACTAGTAGGAGTGAGAAAAACATCACGGGGTGGTGCGCATTGTATGGGTGTGTGTTATATTAGATTCACTAGTAGGAGTGAGAAAAACATCACGGGGTGGTGCGCATTGTATGGGTGTGTGTTACATTAGATTCACTAGTAGGAGTGAGAAAAACATCACGGGGTGGTGCGCATTGTATGGGTGTGTGTTACATTAGATTCACTAGTAGGAGTGAGAAAAACATCACGTGGTGGTGCGCATTGTATGGGTGTGTGTTACATTACATTCACTAGTAGGAGTGAGAAAAACATCACGGGGTGGTGCGCATTGTATGGGTGTGTGTTACATTACATTCACTAGTAGGAGTGAGAAAAACATCACGGGGTGGTGCGCATTGTATGGGTGTGTGTTACATTACATTCACTAGTAGGAGTGAGAAAAACATCACGGGGTGGTGCGCATTGTATGGGTGTGTGTTACATTACATTCACTAGTAGGAGTGAGAAAAACATCACGGGGTGGTGCGCATTGTATGGGTGTGTGTTACATTACTTTCACTAGTAGGAGTGAGAAAATCATCACGGGGTGGTGCGCATTGTATGGGTGTGTGTTACATTACATTCACTAGTAGGAGTGAGAAAAACATCACGGGGTGGTGCGCATTGTATGGGTGTGTGTTACATTACATTCACTAGTAGGAGTGAGAAAAACATCACGGAGTGGTGCGCATTGTATGGGTTTGTGTCACATTACTTTCACTAGTAGCAGTGAGAAAAACATCACGGGGTGGTGCGCATTGTATGGGTGTGTGTTACATTACATTCAATAGTAGGAGTGAGAAAAACATCACGGGGTGGTGCGCATTGTATGGGTGTGTGTTACACTACATTCACTAGTAGCAGTGAGAAAAACATCACGGGGTGGTGCGCCTTGTATGGGTGTGTGTTACATTCGATTCACTAGTAGCAGTGAGAAAAACATCACGGGGTGGTGCGCATTGTATGGGTGTGTGTTGCATTACATTCACTAGTAGGAGTGAGAAAAACATCACGGGGTGGTGCGCATTGTATGGGTGTGTGTTACATTACATTCACTAGTAGGAGTGAGAAAAACATCACGTGTTGGTGCGCATTGTATGGGTGTGTGTTACATTACTTTCACGAGTAGGAGTGAGAAAATCATCACGGGGTGGTGCGCATTGTATGGGTGTGTGCTACATTACATTCACTAGTAGGAGTGAGAAAAACGTCACGGGGTGGTGCGCATTGTATGGGTGTGTGTTACATTACATTCACTAGTAGGAGTGAGAAAAACATCACGGGGTGGTGCGCATTGTATGGGTGTGTGTTACATTACATTCACTAGTAGGAGAGAGAAAAACATCACGGGGTGGTGCGCATTGTATGGGTGTGTGTTACATTACATTCACTAGTAGGAGTGAGAAAAACATCACGGGGTGGTGCGCATTGTATGGGTGTGTGTTATATTAGATTCACTAGTAGGAGTGACAAAAACATCAGGGGGTGGTGCGCATTGTATGGGTGTGTGTTACATTACATTCACTAGTAGGAGTGAGAAAAACATCACGGGGTGGTGCGCATTGTATGGGTGTGTGTTACATTAGATTCACTAGTAGGAGTGAGAAAAACATCACGGGGTGGTGCGCATTGTATGGGTGTGTGTTACATTACATTCACTAGTAGGAGTGAGAAAAACATCACGGGGTGGTGCGCATTGTATGGGTGTGTGTTACATTACATTCACTAGTAGGAGTGAGAAAAACATCACGGGGTGGTGCGCATTGTATGGGTGTGTGTTACATTACATTCACTAGTAGGAGTGAGAAAAACATCACGGGGTGGTGCGCATTGTATGGGTGTGTGTTACATTACATTCACTAGTAGGAGTGAGAAAAACATCACGGGGTGGTGCGCATTGTATGGGTGTGTGTTACATTACTTTCACTAGTAGGAGTGAGAAAATCATCACGGGGTGGTGCGCATTGTATGGGTGTGTGTTACATTACATTCACTAGTAGGAGTGAGAAAAACATCACGGGGTGGTGCGCATTGTATGGGTGTGTGTTACATTACATTCACTAGTAGGAGTGAGAAAAACATCACGGAGTGGTGCGCATTGTATGGGTGTGTGTTACATTACTTTCACTAGTAGGAGTGAGAAAATCATCACGGGGTGGTGCGCATTGTATGGGTGTGTGTTACATTACATTCAATAGTAGGAGTGAGAAAACATCACGGGGTGGTGCGCATTGTATGGGTGTGTGTTACATTACATTCACTAGTAGCAGTGAGAAAAACATCACAGGGTGGTGCGCCTTGTATGGGTGTGTGTTACATTAGATTCACTAGTAGGAGTGAGAAAAACATCACGGGGTGGTGCGCATTGTATGGGTGTGTGTTACATTAGATTAACTAGTAGCAGTGAGAAAAACATCACGGGGTGGTGCGCATTGTATGGGTGTGTGTTACTTTACATTCACTAGTAGGAGTGAGAAAAACATCACGGGGTGGTGCGCATTGTATGGGTGTGTGTTACATTAGATTCACTAGTAGGAGTGAGAAAAACATCACGGGGTGGTGCGCATTGTATGGGTGTGTGTTACATTACATTCACTAGTAGGAGTGAGAAAATCATCACGCGGTGGTGCGCATTGTATGGGTGTGTGTCACATTACATTCACTAGTAGGAGTGAGAAAAACATCACGGGGTGGTGCGCATTGTATGGGTGTGTGTTACATTACTTTCACTAGTAGGAGTGAGAAAATCATCACGGCGTGGTGCGCATTGTATGGGTGTGTGCTACATTACATTCACTAGTAGGAGTGAGAAAAACATCACGGGGTGGTGCGCACTGTATGGGTGTGTGTTACATTACATTCACTAGTAGGAGTGAGAAAAACATCACGGGGTGGTGCGCATTGTATGGGTGTGTGTTACATTACATTCACTAGTAGGAGAGAGAAAAACATCACGGGGTGGTGCGCATTGTATGGGTGTGTGTTACATTACATTCACTAGTAGGAGTGAGAAAAACATCACTGGGTGGTGCGCATTGTATGGGTGTGTGTTATATTAGATTCACTAGTAGGAGTGAGAAAAACATCACGGGGTGGTGCGCATTGTATGGGTGTGTGTTACATTAGATTCACTAGTAGGAGTGAGAAAAACATCACGGGGTGGTGCGCATTGTATGGGTGTGTGTTACATTACATTCACTAGTAGGAGTGAGAAAAACATCACGGGGTGGTGCGCATTGTATGGGTGTGTGTTACATTACATTCACTAGTAGGAGTGAGAAAAACATCACGGGGTGGTGCGCATTGTATGGGTGTGTGTTACATTACATTCACTAGTAGGAGTGAGAAAAACATCACGGGGTGGTGCGCATTGTATGGGTGTGTGTTACATTACATTCACTAGTAGGAGTGAGAAAAACATCACGGGGTGGTGCGCATTGTATGGGTGTGTGTTACATTACATTCACTAGTAGGAGTGAGAAAAACATCACGGGGTGGTGCGCATTGTATGGGTGTGTGTTACATTACTTTCACTAGTAGGAGTGAGAAAATCATCACGGGGTGGTGCGCATTGTATGGGTGTGTGTTACATTACATTCACTAGTAGGAGTGAGAAAAACATCACGGGGTGGTGCGCATTGTATGGGTGTGTGTTACATTACATTCACTAGTAGGAGTGAGAAAAACATCACGGGGTGGTGCGCATTGTATGGGTGTGTGTTACATTACATTCACTAGTAGGAGTGAGAAAAACATCACGGGGTGGTGCGCCTTGTATGGGTGTGTGTTACATTAGATTCACTAGTAGGAGTGAGAAAAACATCACGGGGTGGTGCGCCTTGTATGGGTGTGTGTTACATTAGATTCACTAGTAGGAGTGAGAAAAACATCACGGGGTGGTGCGCATTGTATGGGTGTGTGTTACATTAGATTCACTAGTAGGAGAGAGAAAAACATCACGGGGTGGTGCGCATTGTATGGGTGTGTGTTACATTAGATTCACTAGTAGGAGTGAGAAAAACATCACGGGGTGCTGCGCATTGTGTGGGTGTGTGTTACATTAGCTTCACTAGTAGGAGTGAGAAAAACATCACGGGGTAGTGCGCATTGTGTGGGTGTGTGTTACATTAGATTCACTAGTAGGAGTGAGAAAAACATCACGGGGGGTGCGCATTGTATGGGTGTGTGTTACATTACATTCTCAAGTACGAGTGAGAAAAACATCACGGGGTGGTGCGCATTGTATGGGTGTGTGTTACATTACGTTCTCAAGTAGGAGTGAGAAAAACATCACGGGGTGTTGCGCATTGTATGGGTGTGTGTTACAGTAGATTCACTAGTAGGAGTGAGAAAAACATCACGGGGTGTTGCGCATTGTATGGGTGTGTGTTACATTACATTCACGAGTAGGAGTGAGAAAAACATCACGGGGTGGTGCGCATTGTATGGGTGTGTGTTACATTACATTCACGAGTAGCAGTGAGAAAAACATCACGGGGTGGTGCGCATTGTATGGGTGTGTGTTACATTACATTCACTAGTAGCAGTGAAAAAAACATCACGGGGTGGTGCGCATTGTATGGGTGTGTGTTAAATTAGATTCACTAGTAGCAGTGAGAAAAACATCACGGGGTGGTGCGCATTGTATGGGTGTGTGTTACATTACATTCACTAGTAGCAGTGAGACAAACATCACGGGGTGGTGCGCATTGTATGGGTGTGTGTTACATTCGATTCACTAGTAGCAGTGAGAAAAACATCACGGGGTGGTGCGCATTGTATGGGTGTGTGTTACTTTACATTCACTAGTAGGAGTGAGAAAAACATCACGGGGTGGTGCGCATTGTATGGGTGTGTGTTACATTACATTCACTAGTAGGAGTGAGAAAAACATCACGGGGTGGTGCACATTGTATGGTTGTGTGTTGCATTACATTCACTAGTAGGAGTGAGAAAACCATCACGGGGTGGTGCGCATTGTATGGGTGTGTGTTGCATTACATTCACTAGTAGGAGTGAGAAAAACATCACGGAGTGGTGCGCATTGTATGGGTGTGTGTTACATTACATTCACTAGTAGGAGTGAGAAAAACATCACGGGGTGGTGCGCATTGTATGGGTGTGTGTTACATTACTTTCACTAGTAGGAGTGAGAAAATCATCACGGGGTGGTGCGCATTGTGTGGGTGTGTGCTACATTACATTCACTAGTAGGAGTGAGAAAAACATCACGGGGTGGTGCGCATTGTATGGGTGTGTGTTACATTACATTCACTAGTAGCAGTGAGACAAACATCACGGGGTGGTGCGCATTGTATGGGTGTGTGTTACATTCGATTCACTAGTAGCAGTGAGAAAAACATCACGGGGTGGTGCGCATTGTATGGGTGTGTGTTACATTACATTCACGAGTAGGAGTGAGAAAAACATCACGGGGTGGTGCGCATTGTATGGGTGTGTGTTACATTACATACACGAGTAGCAGTGAGAAAAACATCACGGGGTGGTGCGCATTGTATGGGTGTGTGTTACATTACATTCACGAGTAGCAGTGAGAAAAACATCACGGGGTGGTGCGCATTGTATGGGTGTGTGTTACATTACTTTCACTAGTAGGAGTGAGAAAATCATCACGGGGTGGTGCGCATTGTATGGGTGTGTGCTACATTACATTCACTAGTAGGAGTGAGAAAAACGTCACGGGGTGGTGCGCATTGTATGGGTGTGTGTTACATTACATTCACTAGTAGGAGTGAGAAAAACATCACGGGGTGGTGCGCATTGTATGGGTGTGTGTTACATTACATTCACTAGTAGGAGAGAGAAAAACATCACGGGGTGGTGCGCATTGTATGGGTGTGTGTTACATTACATTCACTAGTAGGAGTGAGAAAAACATCACGGGGTGGTGCGCATTGTATGGGTGTGTGTTACATTAGATTCACTAGTAGGAGTGAGAAAAACATCACGGGGTGGTGCGCATTGTATGGGTGTGTGTTACATTACATTCACTAGTAGGAGTGAGAAAAACATCACGGGGTGGTGCGCATTGTATGGGTGTGTGTTACATTAGATTCACTAGTAGGAGTGAGAAAAACATCACGGGGTGGTGCGCATTGTATGGGTGTGTGTTACATTACATTCACTAGTAGGAGTGAGAAAAACATCACGGGGTGGTGCGCATTGTATGGGTGTGTGTTACATTACATTCACTAGTAGGAGTGAGAAAAACATCACGGGGTGGTGCGCATTGTTTGGGTGTGTGTTACATTACATTCACTAGTAGGAGTGAGAAAAACATCACGGGGTGGTGCGCATTGTATGGGTGTGTTTTACATTACATTCACTAGTAGGAGTGAGAAAAACATCACGGGGTGGTGCGCATTGTATGGGTGTGTGTTACATTACTTTCACTAGTAGGAGTGAGAAAATCATCACGGGGTGGTGCGCATTGTATGGGTGTGTGTTACATTACATTCACTAGTAGGAGTGAGAAAAACATCACGGGGTGGTGCGCATTGTATGGGTGTGTGTTACATTACATTCACTAGTAGGAGTGAGAAAAACATCACGGAGTGGTGCGCATTGTATGGGTGTGTGTTACATTACTTTCACTAGTAGGAGTGAGAAAATCATCACGGGGTGGTGCGCATTGTATGGGTGTGTGTTACATTACATTCAATAGTAGGAGTGAGAAAACATCACGGGGTGGTGCGCATTGTATGGGTGTGTGTTACATTACATTCACTAGTAGCAGTGAGAAAAACATCACAGGGTGGTGCGCCTTGTATGGGTGTGTGTTACATTAGATTCACTAGTAGGAGTGAGAAAAACATCACGGGGTGGTGCGCATTGTATGGGTGTGTGTTACATTAGATTAACTAGTAGGAGTGAGAAAAACATCACGGGGTGGTGCGCATTGTATGGGTGTGTGTTACATTAGATTCACTAGTAGGAGTGAGAAAAACATCACGGGGTGGTGCGCATTGTATGGGTGTGTGTTACATTAGATTCACTAGTAGGAGTGAGAAAAACATCACGGGGTGGTGCGCATTGTATGGGTGTGTGTTACATTACATTCACTAGTAGGAGTGAGAAAATCATCACGGGGTGGTGCGCATTGTATGGGTGTGTGTTACATTACATTCACTAGTAGGAGTGAGAAAAACATCACGGGGTGGTGCGCATTGTATGGGTGTGTGTTACATTTCTTTCACTAGTAGGAGTGAGAAAATCATCACGGGGTGGTGCGCATTGTATGGGTGTGTGCTACATTACATTCACTAGTAGGAGTGAGAAAAACATCACGCCGTGGTGCGCATTGTATGGGTGTGTGTTACATTACATTCACTAGTAGGAGTGAGAAAAACATCACGGGGTGGTGCGCATTGTATGGGTGTGTGTTACATTACATTCACTAGTAGGAGAGAGAAAAACATCACGGGGTGGTGCGCATTGTATGGGTGTGTGTTACATTACATTCACTAGTAGGAGTGAGAAAAACATCACTGGGTGGTGCGCATTGTATGGGTGTGTGTTACATTAGATTCACTAGTAGGAGTGAGAAAAACATCACGGGGTGGTGCGCATTGTATGGGTGTGTGTTATATTAGATTCACTAGTAGGAGTGAGAAAAACATCACGGGGTGGTGCGCATTGTATGGGTGTGTGTTACATTAGATTCACTAGTAGGAGTGAGAAAAACATCACGGGGTGGTGCGCATTGTATGGGTGTGTGTTACATTACATTCACTAGTAGGAGTGAGAAAAACATCACGGGGTGGTGCGCATTGTATGGGTGTGTGTTACATTACATTCACTAGTAGGAGTGAGAAAAACATCACGGGGTGGTGCGCATTGTATGGGTGTGTGTTACATTACATTCACTAGTAGGAGTGAGAAAAACATCACGGGGTGGTGCGCATTTTATGGGTGTGTGTTACATTACATTCACTAGTAGGAGTGAGAAAAACATCACGGGGTGGTGCGCATTGTATGGGTGTGTGTTACATTACTTTCACTAGTAGGAGTGAGAAAATCATCACGGGGTGGTGCGCATTGTATGGGTGTGTGTTACATTACATTCACGAGTAGGAGTGAGAAAAACATCACGGGGTGGTGCGCATTGTATGGGTGTGTGTTACATTACATTCACGAGTAGCAGTGAGAAAAACATCACGGGGTGGTGCGCATTGTATGGGTGTGTGTTACATTACATTCACGAGTAGCAGTGAGAAAAACATCACGGGGTGGTGCGCATTGTATGGGTGTGTGTTACATTACATTCACGAGTAGCAGTGAGAAAAACATCACGGGGTGGTGCGCATTGTATGGGTGTGTGTTACATTACTTTCACGAGTAGGAGTGAGAAAATCATCACGGGGTGGGGCGCATTGTATGGGTGTGTGCTACATTACTTTCACTAGTAGGAGTGAGAAAAACGTCACGGGGTGGTGCGCATTGTATGGGTGTGTGCTACATTACATTCACTAGTAGGAGTGAGAAAAACATCACGGGGTGTTGCGCATTGTATGGGTGTGTGTTACATTACATTCACTAGTAGGAGTGAGAAAAACATCACGGGGTGGTGCGCATTGTATGGGTGTGTGTTACATTACATTCACTAGTAGGAGTGAGAAAAACATCACGGGGTGGTGCGCATTGTATGGGTGTGTGTTACATTACATTCACTAGTAGGAGTGAGAAAAACATCACGAGGTGGTGCGCATTGTATGGGTGTGTGTTACATTACTTTCACTAGTAGGAGTGAGAAAAACATCACGGGGTGGTGCGCATTGTATGGGTGTGTGTTACATTACATTCACTAGTAGGAGTGAGAAAAACATCACGGGGTGGTGCGCATTGTATGGGTGTGTGTTACATTACATTCACTAGTAGGAGTGAGAAAAACATCACGGAGTGGTGCGCATTGTATGGGTGTGTGTTACATTACTTTCACTAGTAGGAGTGAGAAAATCATCACGGGGTGGTGCGCATTGTATGGGTGTGTGTTACATTACATTCAATAGTAGGAGTGAGAAAACATCACGGGGTGGTGCGCATTGTATGGGTGTGTGTTACATTACATTCACTAGTAGCAGTGAGAAAAACATCACAGGGTGGTGCGCCTTGTATGGGTGTGTGTTACATTAGATTCACTAGTAGGAGTGAGAAAAACATCACGGGGTGGTGCGCATTGTATGGGTGTGTGTTACATTAGATTCACTAGTAGGAGTGAGAAAAACATCACGGGGTGGTGCGCATTGTATGGGTGTGTGTTACATTACATTCACTAGTAGGAGTGAGAAAATCATCACGGGGTGGTGCGCATTGTATGGGTGTGTGTTACATTACATTCACTAGTAGGAGTGAGAAAAACATCACGGGGTGGTGCGCATTGTATGGGTGTGTGTTACATTAGATTCACTAGTAGGAGTGAGAAAAACATCACGGGGTGGTGCGCATTGTATGGGTGTGTGTTACATTACATTCACTAGTAGGAGTGAGAAAATCATCACGGGGTGGTGCTCATTGTATGGGTGTGTGTTACATTACATTCACTAGTAGGAGTGAGAAAAACATCACGGGGTGGTGCGCATTGTATGGGTGTGTGTTACATTACTTTCACTAGTAGGAGTGAGAAAATCATCACGGGGTGGTGCGCATTGTATGGGTGTGTGTTACATTACATTCACTAGTAGGAGAGAGAAAAACATCACGGGGTGGTGCGCATTGTATGGGTGTGTGTTACATTACATTCACTAGTAGGAGAGAGAAAAACATCACTGGGTGGTGCGCATTGTATGGGTGTGTGTTACATTAGATTCACTAGTAGGAGTGAGAAAAACATCACGGGGTGGTGCGCATTGTATGGGTGTGTGTTACATTAGATTCACTAGTAGGAGTGAGAAAAACATCACGGGGTGGTGCGCATTGTATGGGTGTGTGTTACATTAGATTCACTAGTAGGAGTGAGAAAAACATCACGGGGTGGTGCGCATTGTATGGGTGTGTGTTACATTAGATTCACTAGTAGAAGTGAGAAAAACATCACGGGGTGGTGCGCATTGTATGGGTGTGTGTTACATTACATTCACTAGTAGGAGTGAGAAAAACATCACGGGGTGGTGCGCATTGTATGGGTGTGTGTTATATTACATTCACTAGTAGGAGTGAAAAAAACATCACGGGGTGGTGCGCATTGTATGGGTGTGTGTTACATTACATTCACTAGTAGGAGTGAGAAAAACATCACGGGGTGGTGCGCATTGTATGGGTGTGTGTTACATTACATTCACTAGTAGGAGTGAGAAAAACATCACGGGGTGGTGGGCATTGTATGGGTGTGTGTTACATTACTTTCACTAGTAGGAGTGAGAAAATCATCACGGGGTGGTGCGCATTGTATGGGTGTGTGTTACATTACATTCACTAGTAGGAGTGAGAAAAACATCACGGGGTGGTGCGCATTGTATGGGTGTGTGTTACATTAGATTCACTAGTAGCAGTGAGAAAAACATCACGGGGTGGTGCGCATTGTATGGGTGTGTGTTACATTACATTCACTAGTAGGAGTGAGAAAAACATCACGGGGTGGTGCGCATTGTATGGGTGTGTGTTACATTACATTCACTAGTAGGAGTGAGAAAAACATCACGGGGTGGTGCGCATTGTATGGGTGTGTGTTGCATTACATTCACTAGTAGGAGTGAGAAAAACATCACGGGGTGGTGCGCATTGTATGGGTGTGTGTTGCATTACATTCACTAGTAGGAGTGAGAAAACCATCACGGGGTGGTGCGCATTGTATGGCTGTGTGTTGCATTACATTCACTAGTAGGAGTGAGAAAAACATCACGGGGTGGTGCGCATTGTATGGGTGTGTGTTACATTACATTCACTAGTAGGAGTGAGAAAAACATCACGGGGTGGTGCGCATTGTATGCGTGTGTGTTACATTACTTTCACTAGTAGGAGTGAGAAAATCATCACGGGGTGGTGCGCATTGTATGGGTGTGTGCTACATTACATTCACTAGTAGGAGTGAGAAAAATATCACGGGGTGGTGCGCATTGTATGGGTGTGTGTTACATTAGATTCACTAGTAGGAGTGAGAAAAACATCACGGGGTGGTGCTCATTGTATGGGTGTGTGTTACATTACATTCACTAGTAGGAGAGAGAAAAACATCACGGGGTGGTGCGCATTGTATGGGTGTGTGTTACATTACATTCACTAGTAGGAGTGAGAAAAACATCACGGTGTGGTGCGCATTGTATGGGTGTGTGTTGCATTAGATTCACTAGTAGGAGTGAGAAAACCATCACGGGGTGGTGCGCATTGTATGGCTGTGTGTTGCATTACATTCACTAGTAGGAGTGAGAAAAACATCACGGGGTGGTGCGCATTGTATGGGTGTGTGTTACATTACATTCACTAGTAGGAGTGAGAAAAACATCACGGGGTGGTGCGCATTGTATGGGTGTGTGCTACATTACATTCACTAGTAGGAGTGAGAAAAACATCACGGGGTGGTGCGCATTGTATGGGTGTGTGTTACATTACATTCACTAGTAGGAGTGAGAAAAACATCACGTGGTGGTGCTCATTGTATGGGTGTGTGTTACATTACATTCACTAGTAGGAGAGAGAAAAACATCACGGGGTGGTGCGCATTGTATGGGTGTGTGTTACATTACATTCACTAGTAGGAGTGAGAAAAACATCACGGGGTGGTGCGCATTGTATGGGTGTGTGTTACATTACATTCACTAGTAGGAGTGAGAAAATCATCACGGGGTGGTGCGCATTGTATGGGTGTGTGTTACATTAGATTCACTAGTAGGAGTGAGAAAAACATCACGGGGTGGTGCGCATTGTATGGGTGTGTGTTACATTACATTCACTAGTAGGAGTGAGAAAAACATCACGGGGTGGTGCGCATTGTATGGGTGTGTGTTACATTAATTTCACTAGTAGGAGTGAGAAAATCATCACGGGGTGGTGCGCATTGTATGGGTGTGTGTTACATTAGATTCACTAGTAGGAGTGAGAAAAACATCACGGGGTGGTGCGCATTGTATGGGTGTGTGTTACATTAGATTCACTAGTAGCAGTGAGAAAAACATCACCGGGTGGTGCGCATTGTATGGGTGTGTGTTACATTAGATTCACTAGTAGGAGTGAGAAAAACATCACGGGGTGGTGCGCATTGTATGGGTGTGTGTTACATTACATTCACTAGTAGGAGTGAGAAAAACATCACGGGGTGGTGCGCATTGTATGGGTGTGTGTTGCATTACATTCACTAGTAGGAGTGAGAAAAACATCACGGGGTGGTGCGCATTGTATGGGTGTGTGTGGCATTACATTCACTAGTAGGAGTGAGAAAACCATCACGGGGTGGTGCGCATTGTATGGCTGTGTGTTACATTACATTCACTAGTAGGAGTGAGAAAAACATCACGGGGTGGTGCGCATTGTATGGGTGTGTGTTACATTACATTCACTAGTAGGAGTGAGAAAAACATCACGGGGTGGTGCGCATTGTATGCGTGTGTGTTACATTACTTTCACTAGTAGGAGTGAGAAAATCATCACGGGGTGGTGCGCATTGTATGGGTGTGTGCTACATTACATTCACTAGTAGGAGTGAGAAAAACATCACGGGGTGGTGCGCATTGTATGGGTGTGTGTTACATTACATTCACTAGTAGGAGAGAGAAAAACATCACGGGGTGGTGCTCATTGTATGGGTGTGTGTTACATTACATTCACTAGTAGGAGTGAGAAAAACATCACGGTGTGGTGCGCATTGTATGGGTGTGTGTTACATTAGATTCACTAGTAGGAGTGAGAAAAACATCACGGGGTGGTGCGCATTGTATGGGTGTGTGTTACATTACTTTCACTAGTAGGAGTGAGAAAAACATCACGGGGTGGTGCGCATTGTATGGGTGTGTGTTACATTACATTCACTAGTAGGAGTGAGAAAAACATCACGGGGTGGTGCGCATTGTATGGGTGTGTGTTACATTAGATTCACTAGTAGGAGTGAGAAAAACATCACGGGGTGGTGCGCATTGTATGGGTGTGTGTTACATTACATTCACTAGTAGGAGTGAGAAAATCATCACGGGGTGGTGCGCATTGTATGGGTGTGTGTTACATTACATTCACTAGTAGGAGTGAGAAAAACATCACGGGGTGGTGCGCATTGTATGGGTGTGTGTTACATTACATTCACTAGTAGGAGTGAGAAAAACATCACGGGGTGGTGCGCATTGTATGGGTGTGTGTTACATTAATTTCACTAGTAGGAGTGAGAAAATCATCACGGGGTGGTGCGCATTGTATGGGTGTGTGTTACATTAGATTCACTAGTAGGAGTGAGAAAAACATCACGGGGTGGTGCGCATTGTATGGGTGTGTGTTACATTAGATTCACTAGTAGCAGTGAGAAAAACATCACCGGGTGGTGCGCATTGTATGGGTGTGTGTTACATTAGATTCACTAGTAGGAGTGAGAAAAACAACACGGGGTGGTGCGCATTGTATGGGTGTGTGTTACATTACATTCACTAGTAGGAGTGAGAAAAACATCACGGGGTGGTGCGCATTGTATGGGTGTGTGTTGCATTACATTCACTAGTAGGAGTGAGAAAAACATCACGGGGTGGTGCGCATTGTATGGGTGTGTGTGGCATTACATTCACTAGTAGGAGTGAGAAAACCATCACGGGGTGGTGCGCATTGTATGGCTGTGTGTTACATTACATTCACTAGTAGGAGTGAGAAAAACATCACGGGGTGGTGCGCATTGTATGGGTGTGTGTTACATTACATTCACTAGTAGGAGTGAGAAAAACATCACGGGGTGGTGCGCATTGTATGCGTGTGTGTTACATTACTTTCACTAGTAGGAGTGAGAAAATCATCACGGGGTGGTGCGCATTGTATGGGTGTGTGCTACATTACATTCACTAGTAGGAGTGAGAAAAACATCACGGGGTGGTGCGCATTGTATGGGTGTGTGTTACATTACATTCACTAGTAGGAGAGAGAAAAACATCACGGGGTGGTGCTCATTGTATGGGTGTGTGTTACATTACATTCACTAGTAGGAGTGAGAAAAACATCACGGTGTGGTGCGCATTGTATGGGTGTGTGTTACATTAGATTCACTAGTAGGAGTGAGAAAAACATCACGGGGTGGTGCGCATTGTATGGGTGTGTGTTACATTACTTTCACTAGTAGGAGTGAGAAAAACATCACGGGGTGGTGCGCATTGTATGGGTGTGTGTTACATTACTTTCACTAGTAGGAGTGAGAAAAACATCACGGGGTGGTGCGCATTGTATGGGTGTGTGTTACATTAGATTCACTAGTAGGAGTGAGAAAAACATCACGGGGTGGTGCGCATTGTATGGGTGTGTGTTACATTACATTCACTAGTAGGAGTGAGAAAAACATCACGGGGTGGTGCGCATTGTATGGGTGTGTGTTACATTACATTCACTAGTAGGAGTGAGAAAAACATCACGGGGTGGTGCGCATTGTATGGGTGTGTGTTACATTACATTCACTAGTAGGAGTGAGAAAAACATCACGGGGTGGTGCGCATTGTATGGGTGTGTGTTACATTACTTTCACTAGTAGGAGTAAGAAAATCATCACGGGGTGGTGCGCATTGTATGGGTGTGTGTTACATTACATTCACTAGTAGGAGTGAGAAAAACATCACGGGGTGGTGCGCATTGTATGGGTGTGTGTTACATTACATTCACTAGTAGGAGTGAGAAAAACATCACGGGGTGGTGCGCATTGTATGGGTGTGTGTTACATTACTTTCACTAGTAGGAGTGAGAAAATCATCACGGGGTGGTGCGCCTTGTATGGGTGTGTGTTACATTACATTCACTAGTAGCAGTGAGAAAAACATCACGGGGTGGTGCGCCTTGTATGCGTGTGTGTTACATTCGATTCACTAGTAGCAGTGAGAAAAACATCACGGGGTGGTGCGCATTGTATGGGTGTGTGTTGCATTACATTCACTAGTAGGAGTGAGAAAAACATCACGGGGTGGTGCGCATTGTATGGGTGTGTGTTACATTACATTCACTAGTAGGAGTGAGAAAAACATCACGGGGTGGTGCGCATTGTATGGGTGTGTGTTACATTACTTTCACTAGTAGGAGTGAGAAAATCATCACGGGGTGGTGCGCATTGTATGGGTGTGTGCTACATTACATTCACTAGTAGGAGTGAGAAAAACATCACGGGGTGGTGCGCATTGTATGGGTGTGTGTTACATTACATTCACTAGTAGGAGTGAGAAAAACATCACGGGGTGGTGCGCATTGTATGGGTGTGTGTTACATTACATTCACTAGTAGGAGAGAGAAAAACATCACGGGGTGGTGCGCATTGTATGGGTGTGTGTTACATTACATTCGCTAGTAGGAGTGAGATAAACATCACGGGGTGGTGCGCATTGTATGGGTGTGTGTTATATTAGATTCGCTAGTAGGAGTGAGAAAAACATCACGGGGTGGTGCGCATTGTATGGGTGTGTGTTACATTAGATTCGCTAGTAGGAGGGAGAAAAACATCACGGGGTGGTGCGCATTGTATGGGTGTGTGTTACATTAGATTCGCTAGTAGGAGTGAGAAAAACATCACGGGGTGGTGCGCATTGTATGGGTGTGTGTTACATTACATTCGCTAGTAGGAGTGAGAAAAACATCACGGGGTGGTGCGCATTGTATGGGTGTGTGTTACATTACATTCACTAGTAGGAGTGAGAAAAACATCACGGGGTGGTGCGCATTGTATGGGTGTGTGTTACATTAGATTCACTAGTAGGAGTGAGAAAAACATCACGGGGTGGTGCGCATTGTATGGGTGTGTGTTACATTAGATTCACTAGTAGGAGTGAGAAAAACATCACGGGGTGGTGCGCATTGTATGGGCGTGTGTTACATTAGATTCACTAGTAGGAGTGAGAAAAACATCACGGGGTGGTGCGCAATGTATGGGTGTGTGTTACATTAGATTCACTAGTAGGAGTGAGAAAATCATCACGGGGTGGTGCGCATTGTATGGGTGTGTGTTACATTACATTCACTAGTAGGAGTGAGAAAAACATCACGGGGTGGTGCGCATTGTATGGGTGTGTGTTACATTACTTTCACTAGTAGGAGTGAGAAAATCATCACGGGGTGGTGCGCATTGTATGGGTGTGTGCTACATTACATTCACTAGTAGGAGTGAGAAAAACATCACGGGGTGGTGCGCATTGTATGGGTGTGTGTTACATTACATTCACTAGTAGGAGTGAGAAAAACATCACGGGGTGGTGCGCATTGTATGGGTGTGTGTTGCATTACATTCACTAGTAGGAGTGAGAAAACCATCACGGGGTGGTGCGCATTGTATGGCTGTGTGTTGCATTATATTCACTAGTAGGAGTGAGAAAAACATCACGGGGTGGTGCGCATTGTATGGGTGTGTGTTACATTACATTCACTAGTAGGAGTGAGAAAAACATCACGGGGTGGTGCGCATTGTATGCGTGTGTGTTACATTACTTTCACTAGTAGGAGTGAGAAAATCATCACGGGGTGGTGCGCATTGTATGGGTGTGTGCTACATTACATTCACTAGTAGGAGTGAGAAAAATATCACGGGGTGGTGCGCATTGTATGGGTGTGTGTTACATTACATTCACTAGTAGGAGTGAGAAAAACATCACGGGGTGGTGCTCATTGTATGGGTGTGTGTTACATTACATTCACTAGTAGGAGAGAGAAAAACATCACGGGGTGGTGCGCATTGTATGGGTGTGTGTTACATTACATTCACTAGTAGGAGTGAGAAAAACATCACGGTGTGGTGCGCATTGTATGGGTGTGTGTTACATTAGATTCACTAGTAGGAGTGAGAAAAACATCACGGGGTGGTGCGCATTGTATGGGTGTGTGTTACATTAGATTCACTAGTAGGAGTGAGAAAAACATCACGGGGTGGTGCGCATTGTATGGGTGTGTGTTACATTAGATTCACTAGTAGGAGTGAGAAAAACATCACGGGGTGGTGCGCATTGTATGGGTGTGTGTTACATTACATTCACTAGTAGGAGTGAGAAAAACATCACGGGGTGGTGCGCATTGTATGGGTGTGTGTTACATTACATTCACTAGTAGGAGTGAGAAAAACATCACGGGGTGGTGCGCATTGTATGGGTGTGTGTTACATTACATTCACTAGTAGGAGTGAGAAAAACATCACGGGGTGGTGCGCATTGTATGGGTGTGTGTTACATTACATTCACTAGTAGGAGTGAGAAAAACATCACGGGGTGGTGCGCATTGTATGGGGGTGTGTTACATTACATTCACTAGTAGGAGTGAGAAAAACATCACGGGGTGGTGCGCATTGTATGGGTGTGTGTTACATTACATTCACTAGTAGGAGTGAGAAAAACATCACGGGGTGGTGCGCATTGTATGGGTGTGTGTTACATTACATTCACTAGTAGGAGTGAGAAACACATCACGGTGTGGTGCGCATTGTATGGGGGTGTGTTACATTAGATTCACTAGTAGGAGGGTGAAAAACATCACGGGGTGGTGCGCATTGTATGGGTGTGTGTTACATTACATTCACTAGTAGGAGTGAGAAAAACATCACGGGGTGGTGCGCATTGTATGGGTGTGTGTTACCTTACATTCACTAGTAGGAGTGAGAAAAACATCACGCGGTGGTGCGCATTGTATGGGTGTGTGTTACATTACATTCACTAGTAGAAGTGAGAAAAACATCACGGGGTGGTGCGCATTGTATGGATGTGTGTTACATTACATTCACTAGTAGCAGTGAGAAAAACATCACGGGGTGGTGCCCATTGTATGGGTGTGTGTTACATTAGATTCACGAGCAGCAGTGAGAAAAACATCACGGGGTGGTGCGCATTGTATGGGTGTGTGTTACATTAGAATCACTAGTAGGAGTGAGAAAAACATCACGGAGTGGTGCGCATTGTATGGGTGTGTGTTACATTATAATCACTAGTAGGAGTGAGAAAAACATCACGGGGTGGTGCGCATTGTATGGGTGTGTGTTACATTACATTCACTAGTAGCAGTGAGAAAAACATCACGGGGTGGTGCGCATTGTATGGGTGTGTGTTACATTAGATTCACTAGTAGGAGTGAGAAAAACATCACGGGGTGGAGCGCATTGTATGGGTGTGTGTTACATTACATTCACTAGTAGGATTGAGAAAATCATCACGGGGTGGTGCGCATTGTATGGGTGTGTGTTACATTACATTCACTAGTAGGAGTGAGAAAAACATCACGGGGTGGTGCGCATTGTATGGGTGTGTGTTACATTAGATTCACTAGTAGGAGTGAGAAAAACATCACGGGGTGGTGCGCATTGTATGGGTGTGTGTTACATTACTTTCACTAGTAGGAGTGAGAAAATCATCACGGGGTGGTGCGCATTGTATGGGTGTGTTTTACATTACATTCACTAGTAGGGGTGAGAAAAACATCACGGGGTGGTGCGCATTGTATGGTTGTGTGTTACATTACATTCACTAGAAGGAGTGAGAAAAACATCACGGGGTGGTGCGCATTGTATGGGTGTGTGTTACATTGCATTCACTAGTAGGAGAGAGAAAAACATCACGGGGTGGTGCGCATTGTATGGGTGTGTGTTACATTACATTCACTAGTAGGAGTGAGAAAAACATCACGGGGTAGTGCGCATTGTATGGGAGTGTGTTACATTACATTCACTAGTAGCAGTGAGAAAAACATCACGGGGTGGTGCGCATTGTATGGGTGTGTGTTACATTACATTCACTAGTAGCAGTGAGAAAAACATCACGGGGTGGTGCGCATTGTATGGGTGTGTGTTACATTACATTCACTAGTAGGAGTGAGAAAAACATCACGGGGTGGTGCGCATTGTATGGGTGTGTGTTACATTAGATTCACTAGTAGGAGTGAGAAAAACATCACGGGGTGGTGCGCATTGTATGGGTGTGTGTTACATTAGAATCACTAGTAGGAGTGAGAAAAACATCACGGGGTGGTGCGCATTGTATGGGTGTGTGTTACATTACATTCACTAGTAGGAGTGAGAAATACATCACGGGGTCGTGCGCATTGTATGGGTGTGTGTTACATTAGATTCACTAGTAGGAGTGAGAATAACATCACGGGGTGGTGCGCATTGTATGGGTGTGTGTTACATTACATTCACTAGTAGGAGTGAGAAAAACATCACGGGGTGGTGCGCATTGTATGGGTGTGTGTTACATTACATTCACTAGTAGGAGTGAGAAAAACATCACGGGGTGGTGCGCATTGTATGGGTGTGTGTTACATTACATTCACTAGTAGGAGTGAGAAAAACATCACGGGGTGGTGCGCATTGTATGGGGGTGTGTTACATTACATTCACTAGTAGGAGTGAGAAAAACATCACGGGTGGTGCGCATTGTATGGGTGTGTGTTACATTACATTCACTAGTAGGAGTGAGAAAAACATCACGGGGTGGTGCGCATTGTATGGGTGTGTGTTACATTACATTCACTAGTAGGAGTGAGAAAAACATCACGGGGTGGTGCGCATTGTATGGGTGTGTGTTACATTACATTCACTAGTAGAAGTGAGAAAAACATCACGGGGTGGTGCGCATTGTATGGATGTGTGTTACATTACATTCACTAGTAGCAGTGAGAAAAACATCACGGGGTGGTGCCCATTGTATGGGTGTGTGTTACATTAGATTCACGAGCAGCAGTGAGAAAAACATCACGGGGTGGTGCGCATTGTATGGGTGTGTGTTACATTAGAATCACTAGTAGGAGTGAGAAAAACATCACGGGGTGGTGCGCATTGTATGGGTGTGTGTTACATTAGATTCACTAGTAGGAGTGAGAAAAACATCACGGGGTGGTGCGCATTGTATGGGTGTGTGTTACATTACATTCACTAGTAGCAGTGAGAAAAACATCACGGGGTGGTGCGCATTGTATGGGTGTGTGTTACATTAGATTCACTAGTAGGAGTGAGAAAAACATCACGGGGTGGTGCGCATTGTATGGGTGTGTGTTACATTAGATTCACTAGTAGGAGTGAGAAAAACATCACGGTGTGGTGCGCATTGTATGGGCGTGTGTTACATTAGATTCACTAGTAGGAGTGAGAAAAATATCACGGGGTGGTGCGCATTGTATGGGTGTGTGTTACATTACATTCACTAGTAGGAGTGACAAAACATCACGGGGTGGTGCGCATTGTATGGGTGTGTGTTACATTACTTTCACTAGTAGGAGTGAGAAAATCATCACGGGGTGGTGCGCATTGTATGGGTGTGTGTTACATTACATTCACTAGTAGGCGTGAGAAAAACATCACGGGGTGGTGCGCATTGTATGGTTCTGTGTTACATTACATTCACTAGAAGGAATGAGAAAAACATCACGGGGTGGTGCGCATTGTATGGGTGTGTGTTACATTACATTCACTAGTAGGAGAGAGAAAAACATCACGGGGTGGTGTGCATTGTATGGGTGTGTGTTACATTACATTCACTAGTAGGAGTGAGAAAAACATCACGGGGTGGTGCGCATTGTATGGGTGTGTGTTACATTACATTCACTAGTAGGAGTGAGAAATACATCACGGGGTCGTGCGCATTGTATGGGTGTGTGTTACATTAGATTCACTAGTAGGAGTGAGAATAACATCACGGGGTGGTGCGCATTGTATGGGTGTGTGTTACATTACATTCACTAGTAGGAGTGAGAAAAACATCACGGGGTGGTGCGCATTGTATGGGTGTGTGTTACATTACATTCACTAGTAGGAGTGAGAAAAACATCACGGGGTGGTGCGCATTGTATGGGTGTGTGTTACATTACATTCACTAGTAGGAGTGAGAAAAACATCACGGGGTGGTGCGCATTGTATGGGGGTGTGTTACATTACATTCACTAGTAGGAGTGAGAAAAACATCACGGGGTGGTGCGCATTGTATGGGTGTGTGTTACATTACATTCACTAGTAGGAGTGAGAGAAACATCACGGGGTGGTGCGCATTGTATGGGTGTGTGTTACATTACATTCACTAGTAGGAGTGAGAAACACATCACGGGGTGGTGCGCATTGTATGGGGGTGTGTTACATTAGATTCACTAGTAGGAGGGTGAAAAACATCACGGGGTGGTGCGCATTGTATGGGTGTGTGTTACATTACATTCACTAGTAGGAGTGAGAAAAACATCACGGGGTGGTGCGCATTGTATGGGTGTGTGTTACCTTACATTCACTAGTAGGAGTGAGAAAAACATCACGGGGTGGTGCGCATTGTATGGGTGTGTGTTACATTACATTCACTAGTAGAAGTGAGAAAAACATCACGGGGTGGTGCGCATTGTATGGATGTGTGTTACATTACATTCACTAGTAGCAGTGAGAAAAACATCACGGGGTGGTGCCCATTGTATGGGTGTGTGTTACATTAGATTCACGAGCAGCAGTGAGAAAAACATCACGGGGTGGTGCGCATTGTATGGGTGTGTGTTACATTAGAATCACTAGTAGGAGTGAGAAAAACATCACGGAGTGGTGCGCATTGTATGGGTGTGTGTTACATTAGATTCACTAGTAGGAGTGAGAAAAACATCACGGGGTGGTGCGCATTGTATGGGTGTGTGTTACATTACATTCACTAGTAGCAGTGAGAAAAACATCACGGGGTGGTGCGCATTGTATGGGTGTGTGTTACATTAGATTCACTAGTAGGAGTGAGAAAAACATCACGGGGTGGTGCGCATTGTATGGGTGTGTGTTACATTAGATTCACTAGTAGGAGTGAGAAAAACATCACGGTGTGGTGCGCATTGTATCTGCGTGTGTTACATTAGATTCACTAGTAGGAGTGAGAAAAATATCACGGGGTGGTGCGCATTGTATGGGTGTGTGTTACATTACATTCACTAGTAGGAGTGACAAAACATCACGGGGTGGTGCGCATTGTATGGGTGTGTGTTACATTACATTCACTAGTAGGAGTGAGAAAAACATCACGGGGTGGTGCGCATTGTATGGGTGTGGGTTACATTACATTCACTATTAGGAGTGAGAAAAACATCACGGGTTGGTGCGCATTGTATGGGTGTGTGTTACATTACATTCACTAGTAGGAGTGAGAAAAACATCACGGGGTGGTGCGCATTGTATGGGTGTGGGTTACATTACATTCACTATTAGGAGTGAGAAAAACATCACGGGTTGGTGCGCATTGTATGGGTGTGTGTTACATTACATTCACTAGTAGGAGTGAGAAAAACATCACGGGGTGGTGCGCATTTTATGGGTGTGTGTTACATTGGATTCACTAGTAGGAGTGAGAAAAACATCACGGGGTGGTGCGCATTGTATGGGTGTGTGTTACATTACATTCACTAGTAGGAGTGAGAAAAACATCACGGGGTGGTGCGCATTGTATGGGTGTGTGTTACATTAGATTCACTAGTAGGAGTGAGAAAAACATCACGGGGTGGTGCGCATTGTATGGGTGTGTGTTACATTACATTCACTAGTAGGAGTGAGAAAATCATCACGGGGTGGTGCGCATTGTATGGGTGTGTTACATTACATTCACTAGTAGGAGTGAGAAAAACATCACGGGGTGGTGCGCATTGTATGGGTGTGTGTTACATTAGATTCACTAGTAGGAGTGAGAAAAACATCACGGGGTGGTGCGCATTGTATGGGTGTGTGTTACATTACTTTCACTAGTAGGAGTGAGAAAATCATCACGGGGTGTTGCGCATTGTATGGGTGTGTGTTACATTACATTCACTAGTAGGCGTGAGAAAAACATCACGGGGTGGTGCGCATTTTATGGTTGTGTGTTACATTACATTCACTAGAAGGAGTGAGAAAAACATCACGGGGTGGTGCGCATTGTATGGGTGTGTGTTACATTACATTCACTAGTAGGAGAGAGAAAAACATCACGGGGTGGTGCGCATTGTATGGGTGTGTGTTACATTAGAATCACTAGTAGGAGTGAGAAAAACATCACGGAGTGGTGCGCATTGTATGGGTGTGTGTTACATTAGATTTACTAGTAGGAGTAAGAAAAACATCACGGGGTGGTGCGCATTGTATGGGTGTGTGTTACATTAGATTCACTAGTAGGAGTGAGAAAAACATCACTGGGTGGTGCGCATTGTATGGGTGTGTGTTACATTAGATTCACTAGTAGCAGTGAGAAAAACATCACGGGGTGGTGCGCATTGTATGGGTGTGTGGTACATTAGATTCACTAGTAGGAGTGAGAAAAACATCACGGGGTGGTGCGCATTGTATGGGTGTGTGTTACATTACATGCACTAGTAGGAGTGAGAAAAACATCACGAGGTGGTGCGCATTGTATGGGTGTGTGTTACATTACATTCACTAGTAGGAGTGAGAAAAACATCACGGGGTGGTGCGCATTGTATGGGTGTGTGTTACATTAGATTCACTAGTAGCAGTGACAAAAACATCACGGGGAGGTGCGCATTGTATGGGTGTGTGTTACATTAGATTCACTAGTAGCAGTGACAAAAACATCACGGGGAGGTGCGCATTGTATGGGTGTGTGTTACATTAGATTCACTAGTAGGAGTGAGAAAAACATCACGGGGTGGTGCGCATTGTATGGGTGTGTGTTACATTAGATTCACTAGTAGCAGTGAGAAAAACATCACGGGGTGGTGCGCATTGTATGGGTCTGTGTTACATTACATTCACTAGTAGGAGTGAGAAAAACATCACGGGGTGGTGCGCATTGTATGGGTGTGTGTTACATTAGAATCACTAGTAGGAGTGAGAAAAACATCACGGAGTGGTGCGCATTGTATGGGTGTGTGTTACATTAGATTCACTAGTAGGAGTGAGAAAAACATCACGGGGTGGTGCGCATTGTATGGGTGTGTGTTACATTAGATTCACTAGTAGGAGTGAGAAAAACATCACGGGGTGGTGCGCATTGTATGGGTGTGTGTTACATTAGATTCACTAGTAGGAGTGAGAAAAACATCACGGGGTGGTGCGCATTGTATGGGTGTGTGTTACATTACATTCACTAGTAGCAGTGAGAAAAACATCACGGGGTGGTGCGCATTGTATGGGTGTGTGTTACATTACATTCACTAGTAGGAGTGAGAAAAACATCACGGGGTGGTGCGCATTGTATGGGTGTGTGTTACATTACATTCACTAGTAGGAGTGAGAAAAACATCACGGGGTGGTGCGCATTGTATGGGTGTGTGTTACATTACATTCACTAGTAGGAGTGAGAAAAACATCACGGGGTGGTGCGCATTGTATGGGTGTGTGTTACATTAGATTCACTAGTAGGAGTGAGAAAAACATCACGGGGTGGTGCGCATTGTATGGGTGTGTGTTACATTAGATTCACTAGTAGCAGTGAGAAAAACATCACGGGGTGGTGCGCATTGTATGGGTGTGTGTTACATTAGATTAACTAGTAGCAGTGAGAAAAACATCACGGGGTGGTGCGCATTGTATGGGTGTGTGTTACATTAGATTCACTAGTAGCAGTGAGAAAAACATCACGGGGTGGTGCACATTGTATGGGTGTGTGTTACATTAGATACACTAGTAGCAGTGAGAAAAACATCACGGGGTGGTGCGCATTGTATGGGTGTGTGTTACATTAGATTCACTAGTAGCAGTGAGAAAAACAACACGGGGTGGTGCGCATTGTATGCGTGTGTGTTACATTAGATTCACTACTAGGAGTGAGAAAAACATCACGGGGTGGTGCGCATTGTATGGGTGTGTGTTACATTACATTCACTAGTAGGAGTGAGAAAAACATCACGGGGTGGTGCGCATTGTATGGGTGTGTGTTACATTACATTCACTAGTAGGAGTGAGAAAAACATCACGGGGTGGTGCGCATTGTATGGGTGTGTGTTACATTACATTCACTAGTAGGAGTGAGAAAAACATCACGGGGTGGTGCGCATTGTATGGGTGTGTGTTACATTACATTCACTAGTAGGAGAGAGAAAAACATCACGGGGTGGTGTGCATTGTATGGGTGTGTGTTACATTACATTCACTAGTAGGAGAGAGAAAAACATCACGGGGTGGTGCGCATTGTATGGGTGTGTGTTACATTAGATTCACTAGTAGGAGTGAGAAAAACATCACGGGGTGGTGCGCATTGTATGGGTGTGTGTTACATTACATTCACTAGTAGCAGTGAGAAAAACATCACGGGGTGGTGCGCATTGTATGGGTGTGTGTTACATTAGATTCACTAGTAGGAGTGAGAAAAACATCACGGGGTGGTGCGCATTGTATGGGTGTGTGTTACATTAGATTCACTAGTAGGAGTGAGAAAAACATCACGGTGTGGTGCGCATTGTATGGGCGTGTGTTACATTAGATTCACTAGTAGGAGTGAGAAAAATATCACGGGGTGGTGCGCATTGTATGGGTGTGTGTTACATTACATTCACTAGTAGGAGTGACAAAACATCATGGGGTGGTGCGCATTGTATGGGTGTGTGTTACATTACTTTCACTAGTAGGAGTGAGAAAATCATCACGGGGTGGTGCGCATTGTATGGGTGTGTGTTACATTACATTCACTAGTAGGCGTGAGAAAAACATCACGGGGTGGTGCGCATTGTATGGTTCTGTGTTACATTACATTCACTAGAAGGAATGAGAAAAACATCACGGGGTGGTGCGCATTGTATGGGTGTGTGTTACATTACATTCACTAGTAGGAGAGAGAAAAACATCACGGGGTGGTGTGCATTGTATGGGTGTGTGTTACATTACATTCACTAGTAGGAGTGAGAAAAACATCACGGGGTGGTGCGCATTGTATGGGTGTGTGTTACATTACATTCACTAGTAGGAGTGAGAAATACATCACGGGGTCGTGCGCATTGTATGGGTGTGTGTTACATTAGATTCACTAGTAGGAGTGAGAATAACATCACGGGGTGGTGCGCATTGTATGGGTGTGTGTTACATTACATTCACTAGTAGGAGTGAGAAAAACATCACGGGGTGGTGCGCATTGTATGGGTGTGTGTTACATTACATTCACTAGTAGGAGTGAGAAAAACATCACGGGGTGGTGCGCATTGTATGGGTGTGTGTTACATTACATTCACTAGTAGGAGTGAGAAAAACATCACGGGGTGGTGCGCATTGTATGGGGGTGTGTTACATTACATTCACTAGTAGGAGTGAGAAAAACATCACGGGGTGGTGCGCATTGTATGGGTGTGTGTTACATTACATTCACTAGTAGGAGTGAGAGAAACATCACGGGGTGGTGCGCATTGTATGGGTGTGTGTTACATTACATTCACTAGTAGGAGTGAGAAACACATCACGGGGTGGTGCGCATTGTATGGGGGTGTGTTACATTAGATTCACTAGTAGGAGGGTGAAAAACATCACGGGGTGGTGCGCATTGTATGGGTGTGTGTTACATTACATTCACTAGTAGGAGTGAGAAAAACATCACGGGGTGGTGCGCATTGTATGGGTGTGTGTTACCTTACATTCACTAGTAGGAGTGAGAAAAACATCACGGGGTGGTGCGCATTGTATGGGTGTGTGTTACATTACATTCACTAGTAGAAGTGAGAAAAACATCACGGGGTGGTGCGCATTGTATGGATGTGTGTTACATTACATTCACTAGTAGCAGTGAGAAAAACATCACGGGGTGGTGCCCATTGTATGGGTGTGTGTTACATTAGATTCACGAGCAGCAGTGAGAAAAACATCACGGGGTGGTGCGCATTGTATGGGTGTGTGTTACATTAGAATCACTAGTAGGAGTGAGAAAAACATCACGGAGTGGTGCGCATTGTATGGGTGTGTGTTACATTAGATTCACTAGTAGGAGTGAGAAAAACATCACGGGGTGGTGCGCATTGTATGGGTGTGTGTTACATTACATTCACTAGTAGCAGTGAGAAAAACATCACGGGGTGGTGCGCATTGTATGGGTGTGTGTTACATTAGATTCACTAGTAGGAGTGAGAAAAACATCACGGGGTGGTGCGCATTGTATGGGTGTGTGTTACATTAGATTCACTAGTAGGAGTGAGAAAAACATCACGGTGTGGTGCGCATTGTATCTGCGTGTGTTACATTAGATTCACTAGTAGGAGTGAGAAAAATATCACGGGGTGGTGCGCATTGTATGGGTGTGTGTTACATTACATTCACTAGTAGGAGTGACAAAACATCACGGGGTGGTGCGCATTGTATGGGTGTGTGTTACATTACATTCACTATTAGGAGTGAGAAAAACATCACGGGGTGGTGCGCATTGTATGGGTGTGGGTTACATTACATTCACTATTAGGAGTGAGAAAAACATCACGGGTTGGTGCGCATTGTATGGGTGTGTGTTACATTACATTCACTAGTAGGAGTGAGAAAAACATCACGGGGTGGTGCGCATTGTATGGGTGTGGGTTACATTACATTCACTATTAGGAGTGAGAAAAACATCACGGGTTGGTGCGCATTGTATGGGTGTGTGTTACATTACATTCACTAGTAGGAGTGAGAAAAACATCACGGGGTGGTGCGCATTTTATGGGTGTGTGTTACATTGGATTCACTAGTAGGAGTGAGAAAAACATCACGGGGTGGTGCGCATTGTATGGGTGTGTGTTACATTACATTCACTAGTAGGAGTGAGAAAAACATCACGGGGTGGTGCGCATTGTATGGGTGTGTGTTACATTAGATTCACTAGTAGGAGTGAGAAAAACATCACGGGGTGGTGCGCATTGTATGGGTGTGTGTTACATTACATTCACTAGTAGGAGTGAGAAAATCATCACGGGGTGGTGCGCATTGTATGGGTGTGTTACATTACATTCACTAGTAGGAGTGAGAAAAACATCACGGGGTGGTGCGCATTGTATGGGTGTGTGTTACATTAGATTCACTAGTAGGAGTGAGAAAAACATCACGGGGTGGTGCGCATTGTATGGGTGTGTGTTACATTACTTTCACTAGTAGGAGTGAGAAAATCATCACGGGGTGTTGCGCATTGTATGGGTGTGTGTTACATTACATTCACTAGTAGGCGTGAGAAAAACATCACGGGGTGGTGCGCATTTTATGGTTGTGTGTTACATTACATTCACTAGAAGGAGTGAGAAAAACATCACGGGGTGGTGCGCATTGTATGGGTGTGTGTTACATTACATTCACTAGTAGCAGTGAGAAAAACATCACGGGGTGGTGCCCATTGTATGGGTGTGTGTTACATTAGATTCACGAGCAGCAGTGAGAAAAACATCACGGGGTGGTGCGCATTGTATGGGTGTGTGTTACATTAGAATCACTAGTAGGAGTGAGAAAAACATCACGGAGTGGTGCGCATTGTATGGGTGTGTGTTACATTAGATTCACTAGTAGGAGTGAGAAAAACATCACGGGGTGGTGCGCATTGTATGGGTGTGTGTTACATTACATTCACTAGTAGCAGTGAGAAAAACATCACGGGGTGGTGCGCATTGTATGGGTGTGTGTTACATTAGATTCACTAGTAGGAGTGAGAAAAACATCACGGGGTGGTGCGCATTGTATGGGTGTGTGTTACATTAGATTCACTAGTAGGAGTGAGAAAAACATCACGGTGTGGTGCGCATTGTATCTGCGTGTGTTACATTAGATTCACTAGTAGGAGTGAGAAAAATATCACGGGGTGGTGCGCATTGTATGGGTGTGTGTTACATTACATTCACTAGTAGGAGTGACAAAACATCACGGGGTGGTGCGCATTGTATGGGTGTGTGTTACATTACATTCACTATTAGGAGTGAGAAAAACATCACGGGGTGGTGCGCATTGTATGGGTGTGGGTTACATTACATTCACTATTAGGAGTGAGAAAAACATCACGGGTTGGTGCGCATTGTATGGGTGTGTGTTACATTACATTCACTAGTAGGAGTGAGAAAAACATCACGGGGTGGTGCGCATTGTATGGGTGTGGGTTACATTACATTCACTATTAGGAGTGAGAAAAACATCACGGGTTGGTGCGCATTGTATGGGTGTGTGTTACATTACGTTCACTAGTAGGAGTGAGAAAAACATCACGGGGTGGTGCGCATTTTATGGGTGTGTGTTACATTGGATTCACTAGTAGGAGTGAGAAAAACATCACGGGGTGGTGCGCATTGTATGGGTGTGTGTTACATTACATTCACTAGTAGGAGTGAGAAAAACATCACGGGGTGGTGCGCATTGTATGGGTGTGTGTTACATTAGATTCACTAGTAGGAGTGAGAAAAACATCACGGGGTGGTGCGCATTGTATGGGTGTGTGTTACATTACATTCACTAGTAGGAGTGAGAAAATCATCACGGGGTGGTGCGCATTGTATGGGTGTGTTACATTACATTCACTAGTAGGAGTGAGAAAAACATCACGGGGTGGTGCGCATTGTATGGGTGTGTGTTACATTAGATTCACTAGTAGGAGTGAGAAAAACATCACGGGGTGGTGCGCATTGTATGGGTGTGTGTTACATTACTTTCACTAGTAGGAGTGAGAAAATCATCACGGGGTGTTGCGCATTGTATGGGTGTGTGTTACATTACATTCACTAGTAGGCGTGAGAAAAACATCACGGGGTGGTGCGCATTTTATGGTTGTGTGTTACATTACATTCACTAGAAGGAGTGAGAAAAACATCACGGGGTGGTGCGCATTGTATGGGTGTGTGTTACATTACATTCACTAGTAGGAGAGAGAAAAACATCACGGGGTGGTGCGCATTGTATGGGTGTGTGTTACATTAGAATCACTAGTAGGAGTGAGAAAAACATCACGGAGTGGTGCGCATCGTATGGGTGTGTGTTACATTAGATTTACTAGTAGGAGTAAGAAAAACATCACGGGGTGGTGCGCATTGTATGGGTGTGTGTTACATTAGATTCACTAATAGGAGTGAGAAAAACATCACTGGGTGGTGCGCATTGTATGGGTGTGTGTTACATTAGATTCACTAGTAGCAGTGAGAAAAACATCACGGGGTGGTGCGCATTGTATGGGTGTGTGGTACATTAGATTCACTAGTAGCAGTGAGAAAAACATCACGGGGTGGTGCGCATTGTATGGGTGTGTGTTACATAAGATTCACTAGTAGCAGTGAGAAAAACATCACGGTGTCGTGCGCATTTTATGGGTGTGTGTTACATTAGATTCACTAGTAGCAGTGAGAAAAACATCACGGGGTGGTGCGCATTGTATGGGTGTGTGTTACATTAGATTCACTAGTAGCAGTGACAAAAACCTCACGGGGAGGTGCGCATTGTATGGGTGTGTGTTACATTAGATTCACTAGTAGCAGTGACAAAAACATCACGGGGAGGTGCGCATTGTATGGGTGTGTGTTACATTAGATTCACTAGTAGGAGTGAGAAAAACATCACGGGGTGGTGCGCATTGTATGGGTGTGTGTTACATTAGATTCACTAGTAGCAGTGAGAAAAACATCACGGGGTGGTGCGCATTGTATGGGTCTGTGTTACATTACATTCACTAGTAGGAGTGAGAAAAACATCACGGGGTGGTGCGCATTGTATGGGTGTGTGTTACATTAGAATCACTAGTAGGAGTGAGAAAAACATCAAGGAGTGGTGCGCATTGTATGGGTGTGTGTTACATTAGATTCACTAGTAGGAGTGAGAAAAACATCACGGGGTGGTGCGCATTGTATGGGTGTGTGTTACATTAGATTCACTAGTAGGAGTGAGAAAAACATCACGGGGTGGTGCGCATTGTATGGGTGTGTGTTACATTAGATTCACTAGTAGGAGTGAGAAAAACATCACGGGGTGGTGCGCATTGTATGGGTGTGTGTTACATTACATTCACTAGTAGCAGTGAGAAAAACATCACGGGGTGGTGCGCATTGTATGGGTGTGTGTTACATTACATTCACTAGTAGGAGTGAGAAAAACATCACGGGGTGGTGCGCATTGTATGGGTGTGTGTTACATTACATTCACTAGTAGGAGTGAGAAAAACATCACGGGGTGGTGCGCATTGTATGGGTGTGTGTTACATTACATTCACTAGTAGGAGTGAGAAAAACATCACGGGGTGGTGCGCATTGTATGGGTGTGTGTTACATTAGATTCACTAGTAGGAGTGAGAAAAACATCACGGGGTGGTGCGCATTGTATGGGTGTGTGTTACATTAGATTCACTAGTAGCAGTGAGAAAAACATCACGGGGTGGTGCGCATTGTATGGGTGTGTGTTACATTAGATTAACTAGTAGCAGTGAGAAAAACATCACGGGGTGGTGCGCATTGTATGGGTGTGTGTTACATTAGATTCACTAGTAGCAGTGAGAAAAACATCACGGGGTGGTGCACATTGTATGGGTGTGTGTTACATTAGATACACTAGTAGCAGTGAGAAAAACATCACGGGGTGGTGCGCATTGTATGGGTGTGTGTTACATTAGATTCACTAGTAGCAGTGAGAAAAACAACACGGGGTGGTGCGCATTGTATGCGTGTGTGTTACATTAGATTCACTAGTAGGAGTGAGAAAAACATCACGGGGTGGTGCGCATTGTATGGGTGTGTGTTACATTACATTCACTAGTAGGAGTGAGAAAAACATCACGGGGTGGTGCGCATTGTATGGGTGTGTGTTACATTACATTCACTAGTAGGAGTGAGAAAAACATCACGGGGTGGTGCGCATTGTATGGGTGTGTGTTACATTACATTCACTAGTAGGAGTGAGAAAAACATCACGGGGTGGTGGGCATTGTATGGGTGTGTGTTACATTACATTCACTAGTAGGAGTGAGAAAAACATCACGGGGTGGTGCGCATTGTATGGGTGTGTGTTACATTACATTCACTAGTAGGAGAGAGAAAAACATCACGGGGTGGTGTGCATTGTATGGGTGTGTGTTACATTACATTCACTAGTAGGAGTGAGAAAAACATCACCGGGTGGTGCGCATTGTATGGG
The DNA here is from genome assembly GCF_034190915.1 of Cavia porcellus. NCBI lineage: Eukaryota > Metazoa > Chordata > Mammalia > Rodentia > Caviidae > Cavia > Cavia porcellus. The sequence continues at coordinate 3,368,062 of NW_026947537.1, forward strand.
TGTGTGTTACATTACATTCACTAGTAGGAGTGAGAAAAACATCACGGGGTGGTGCGCATTTTATGGGTGTGTGTTACATTAGATTCACTAGTAGGAGTGAGAATAACATCACGGGGTGGTGCGCATTGTATGGGTGTGTGTTACATTACATTCACTAGTAGGAGTGAGAAAAACATCACGGGGTGGTGCGCATTGTATGGGTGTGTGTTACATTACATTCACTAGTAGGAGTGAGAAAAACATCACGGGTTGGTGCGCATTGTATGGGTGTGTGTTACATTACATTCACTAGAAGGAGTGAGAAAAACATCACGGGGTGGTGCGCATTGTATGGGTGTGTGTTACATTACATGCACTAGTAGGAGTGAGAAAAACATCACGGGGTGGTGCGCATTGTATGGGGGTGTGTTACATTACTTTCACTAGTAGGAGTGCGAAAATCATCACGGGGTGGTTCGCATTGTATGGGTGTGTGTTACATTACATTCACTAGTAGGAGTGAGAAAAACATCACGGGGTGGTGCGCATTGTATGGGTGTGTGTTACATTAGATTCACTAGTAGGAGTGAGAAAAACATCACGGGGTGGTGCGCATTGTATGGGTGTGTGTTACATTACATTCACTAGTAGGAGTGAGAAAAACATCACGGGGTGGTGCGCATTGTATGGGTGTGTGTTACATTACATTCACTAGTAGGAGTGAGAAAAACATCACGGGGTGGTGCGCATTGTATGGGTGTGTGTTACATTAGATTCACTAGTAGCAGTGAGAAAAACATCACGGGGTGGTGCGCATTGTATGGGTGTGTGTTACATTACATTCACTAGTAGGAGTGAGAAAAACTACACGGGGTGGTGCGCATTGTATGGGTGTGTGTTACATTACTTTCACTAGTAGGAGTGAGAAAATCATCACGGGGTGGTGCGCATTGTATGGGTGTGTGTTACATTACATTCACTAGTAGGAGTGAGAAAAACATCACGGGATGGTGGGCATTGTATGGGTGTGTGTTACATTACATTCACTAGTAGGAGTGAGAAAAACATCACGGGGTGGTGCGCATTGTATGGGTGTGTGTTACATTACATTCACTAGTAGGAGAGAGAAAAACATCACGGGGTGGTGTGCATTGTATGGGTGTGTGTTACATTACATTCACTAGTAGGAGTGAGAAAAACATCACCGGGTGGTGCGCATTGTATGGGTGTGTGTTACATTACATTCACTAGTAGGAGTGAGAAAAACATCACGGGGTGGTGCGCATTTTATGGGTGTGTGTTACATTAGATTCACTAGTAGGAGTGAGAATAACATCACGGGGTGGTGCGCATTGTATGGGTGTGTGTTACATTACATTCACTAGTAGGAGTGAGAAAAACATCACGGGGTGGTGCGCATTGTATGGGTGTGTGTTACATTACATTCACTAGTAGGAGTGAGAAAAACATCACGGGGTGGTGCGCATTGTATGGGTGTGTGTTACATTACATTCACTAGAAGGAGTGAGAAAAACATCACGGGGTGGTGCGCATTGTATGGGTGTGTGTTACATTACATGCACTAGTAGGAGTGAGAAAAACATCACGGGGTGGTGCGCATTGTATGGGTGTGTGTTACATTACTTTCACTAGTAGGAGTGAGAAAATCATCACGGGGTGGTTCGCATTGTATGGGTGTGTGTTACATTACATTCACTAGTAGGAGTGAGAAAAACATCACGGGGTGGTGCGCATTGTATGGGTGTGTGTTACATTAGATTCACTAGTAGGAGTGAGAAAAACATCACGGGGTGGTGCGCATTGTATGGGTGTGTGTTACATTACATTCACTAGTAGGAGTGAGAAAAACATCACGGGGTGGTGCGCATTGTATGGGTGTGTGTTACATTACATTCACTAGTAGGAGTGAGAAAAACATCACGGGGTGGTGCGCATTGTATGGGTGTGTGTTACATTACATTCACTAGTAGGAGTGAGAAAAACATCACGGGGTGGTGCGCATTGTATGGGTGTGTGTTACATTAGATTCACTAGTAGGAGTGAGAAAAACATCACGGGGTGGTGCGCATTGTATGGGTGTGTGTTACATTAGATTCACTAGTAGCAGTGAGAAAAACATCACGGGGTGGTGCGCATTGTATGGGTGTGTGTTACATTACATTCACTAGTAGGAGTGAGAAAAACATCACGGGGTGGTGCGCATTGTATGGGTGTGTGTTACATTACATTCACTAGTAGGAGTGAGAAAAACATCACGGGGTGGTGCGCATTGTATGGGTGTGTGTTACATTACATTCACTAGTAGGAGTGAGAAAAACATCACGGGGTGGTGCGCATTGTATGGGTGTGTGTTACATTAGATTCACTAGTAGGAGTGAGAAAAACATCACGGGGTGGTGCGCATTGTATGGGTGTGTGTTACATTAGATTCACTAGTAGCAGTGAGAAAAACATCACGGGGTGGTGCGCATTGTATGGGTGTGTGTTACATTAGATTAACTAGTAGCAGTGAGAAAAACATCACGGGGTGGTGCGCATTGTATGGGTGTGTGTTACATTAGATTCACTAGTAGCAGTGAGAAAAACATCACGGGGTGGTGCACATTGTATGGGTGTGTGTTACATTAGATTCACTAGTGGCAGTGAGAAAAACATCACGGGGTGGTGCGCATTATATGGGTGTGTGTTACATTAGATTCACTAGTAGCAGTGAGAAAAACAACACGGGGTGGTGCGCATTGTATGCGTGTGTGTTACATTAGATTCACTAGTAGGAGTGAGAAAAACATCACGGGGTGGTGCGCATTGTATGGGTGTGTGTTACATTACATTCACTAGTAGGAGTGAGAAAAACATCACGGGGTGGTGCGCATTGTATGGGTGTGTGTTACATTACATTCACTAGTAGGAGTGAGAAAAACATCACGGGGTGGTGCGCATTGTATGGGTGTGTGTTACATTACATTCACTAGTAGGAGTGAGAAAAACTACACGGGGTGGTGCGCATTGTATGGGTGTGTGTTACATTACTTTCACTAGTAGGAGTGAGAAAATCATCACGGGGTGGTGCGCATTGTATGGGTGTGTGTTACATTACATTCACTAGTAGGAGTGAGAAAAACATCACGGGGTGGTGGGCATTGTATGGGTGTGTGTTACATTACATTCACTAGTAGGAGTGAGAAAAACATCACGGGGTGGTGCGCATTGTATGGGTGTGTGTTACATTACATTCACTAGTAGGAGAGAGAAAAACATCACGGGGTGGTGTGCATTGTATGGGTGTGTGTTACATTACATTCACTAGTAGGAGTGAGAAAAACATCACCGGGTGGTGCGCATTGTATGGGTGTGTGTTACATTACATTCACTAGTAGGAGTGAGAAAAACATCACGGGGTGGTGCGCATTTTATGGGTGTGTGTTACATTAGATTCACTAGTAGGAGTGAGAATAACATCACGGGGTGGTGCGCATTGTATGGGTGTGTGTTACATTACATTCACTAGTAGGAGTGAGAAAAACATCACGGGGTGGTGCGCATTGTATGGGTGTGTGTTACATTACATTCACTAGTAGGAGTGAGAAAAACATCACGGGGTGGTGCGCATTGTATGGGTGTGTGTTACATTACATTCACTAGAAGGAGTGAGAAAAACATCACGGGGTGGTGCGCATTGTATGGGTGTGTGTTACATTACATGCACTAGTAGGAGTGAGAAAAACATCACGGGGTGGTGCGCATTGTATGGGTGTGTGTTACATTACTTTCACTAGTAGGAGTGAGAAAATCATCACGGGGTGGTTCGCATTGTATGGGTGTGTGTTACATTACATTCACTAGTAGGAGTGAGAAAAACATCACGGGGTGGTGCGCATTGTATGGGTGTGTGTTACATTAGATTCACTAGTAGGAGTGAGAAAAACATCACGGGGTGGTGCGCATTGTATGGGTGTGTGTTACATTACATTCACTAGTAGGAGAGAGAAAAACATCACGGGGTGGTGCGCATTGTATGGGTGTGTGTTACATTACATTCACTAGTAGGAGTGAGAAATACATCACGGGGTCGTGCGAATTGTATGGGTGTGTGTTACATTAGATTCACTAGTAGGAGTGAGAATAACATCACGGGGTGGTGCGCATTGTATGGGTGTGTGTTACATTACATTCACTAGTAGGAGTGAGAAAAACATCACGGGGTGGTGCGCATTGTATGGGTGTGTGTTACATTACATTCACTAGTAGCAGTGAGAAAAACATCACGGGGTGGTGCGCATTGTATCGGTGTGTGTTACATTAGATTCACTAGTAGGAGTGAGAAAAACATCACGGGGTGGTGCGCATTGTATGGGTGTGTGTTACATTAGATTCACTAGTAGGAGTGAGAAAAACATCACGGTGTGGTGCGCATTGTATGGGCGTGTGTTACATTAGATTCACTAGTAGGAGTGAGAAAAATATCACGGGGTGGTGCGCATTGTATGGGTGTGTGTTACATTACATTCACTAGTAGGAGTGACAAAACATCACGGGGTGGTGCGCATTGTATGGGTGTGTGTTACATTACATTCACTAGTAGGAGTGAGAAAAACATCACGGGGTGGTGCGCATTGTATGGGTGTGGGTTACATTACTTTCACTATTAGGAGTGAGAAAAACATCACGGGTTGGTGCGCATTGTATGGGTGTGTGTTACATTACATTCACTAGTAGGAGTGAGAAAAACATCACGGGGTGGTGCGCATTGTATGGGTGTGTGTTACATTAGATTCACTAGTAGGAGTGAGAAAAACATCACGGGGTGGTGCGCATTGTATGGGTGTGTGTTACATTAGATTCACTAGTAGGAGTGAGAAAAACATCACGGGGTGGTGCGCATTGTATGGGTGTGTATTACATTGGATTCACTAGTAGGAGTGAGAAAAACATCACGGGGTGGTGCGCATTGTATGGGTGTGTGTTACATTACATTCACTAGTAGGAGTGAGAAAAACATCACGGGGTGGTGCGCATTGTATGGGTGTGTGTTACATTACATTCACTAGTAGGAGTGAGAAAAACATCACGGGGTGGTGCGCATTGTATGGGTGTGTGTTACATTACATTCACTAGTAGGAGTGAGAAAATCATCACGGGGTGGTGCGCATTGTATGGGTGTGTGTTACATTACATTCACTAGTAGGAGTGAGAAAAACATCATGGGGTGGTGCGCATTGTATGGGTGTGTGTTACATTAGATTCACTAGTAGGAGTGAGAAAAACATCACGGGGTGGTGCGCATTGTATGGGTGTGTGTTACATTACTTTCACTAGTAGGAGTGAGAAAATCATCACGGGGTGGTGCGCATTGTATGGGTGTGTGTTACATTACATTCACTAGTAGGGGTGAGAAAAACATCACGGGGTGGTGCGCATTGTATGGCTGTGTGTTACATTACATTCACTAGAAGGAGTGAGAAAAACATCACGGGGTGGTGCGCATTGTATGGGTGTGTGTTACATTACATTCACTAGTAGGAGAGAGAAAAACATCACGGGGTGGTGCGCATTGTATGGGTGTGTGTTACATTTCATTCACTAGTAGGAGTGAGAAAAACATCACGGGGTAGTGCGCATTGTATGGGTGTGTGTTACATTACATTCACTAGTAGGAGTGAGAAATACATCACGGGGTCGTGCGCATTGTATGGGTGTGTGTTACATTAGATTCACTAGTAGGAGTGAGAAAAACATCACGGGGTGGTGCGCATTGTATGGGTGTGTGTTACATTACATTCACTAGTTGGAGAGAGAAAAACATCACGGGGTGGTGCGCATTGTATGGGTGTGTGTTACATTACATTCACTAGTAGGAGTGAGAAAAACATCACGGGGTGGTGCGCATTGTATGGGTGTGTGTTACATTACATTCACTAGTAGGAGTGAGAAATACATCACGGGGTCGTGCGCATTGTATGGGTGTGTGTTACATTAGATTCACTAGTAGGAGTGAGAATAACATCACGGGGTGGTGCGCATTGTATGGGTGTGTGTTACATTACATTCACGAGTAGCAGTGAGAAAAACATCACGGGGTGGTGCGCATTGTATGGGTGTGTGTTACATTAGAATCACTAGTAGGAGTGAGAAAAACATCACGGAGTGGTGCGCATTGTATGGGTGTGTGTTACATTAGATTCACTAGTAGGAGTGAGAAAAACATCACGGGGTGGTGCGCATTGTATGGGTGTGTGTTACATTAGATTCACTAGTAGGAGTGAGAAAAACATCACGGGGTGGTGCGCATTGTATGGGTGTGTGTTACATTACATTCACTAGAAGGAGTGAGAAAAACATCATGGGGTGGTGCGCATTGTATGGGTGTGTGTTACATTACATTCACTAGTAGGAGAGAGAAAAACATCACGGGGTGGTGCGCATTGTATGGGTGTGTGTTACATTACATTCACTAGTAGGAGTGATAAAAACGTCACAGGGTGGTGCGCATTGTATGGGTGTGTGTTACATTACATTCACTAGTAGGAGTGAGAAATACATCACGGGGTCGTGCGCATTGTATGGGTGTGTGTTACATTAGATTCACTAGTAGGAGTGAGAATAACATCACGGGGTGGTGCGCATTGTATGGATGTGTGTTACATTACAGTCACTAGTAGGAGTGAGAAAAACATCACGGGGTGGTGCGCATTGTATGGGTGTGTGTTACATTACATGCACTAGTAGGAGTGAGAAAAACATCACGAGGTGGTGCGCATTGTATGGGTGTGTGTTACATTACATTCACTAGTAGGAGTGAGAAAAACATCACGGGGTGGTGCGCATTGTGTGGGTGTGTGTTACATTACATTTACTAGTAGGAGTGAGATAAACATCACGGGGTGGTGCGCATTGTATGGGTGTGTGTTACATTACTTTCACTAGTAGGAGTGAGAAAATCATCACGGGGTGGTGCGCATTGTATGGGTGTGTGTTACATTACATTCACTAGTAGGAGTGAGAAAAACATCACGGGGTGGTGCGCATTGTATGGGTGTGTGTTACATTACATTCACTAGTAGGAGTGAGAAAAACATCACGGGGTGGTGCGCATTGTATGGGTGTGTGTTACATTACATTCACTAGTAGGAGTGAGAAAAACATCACGGGGTGGTGCGCATTGTATGGGTGTGTGTTACATTACATTCACTAGTAGGAGTGAGAAAAACATCACGGGGTGGTGCGCATTGTATGGGTGTGTGTTACATTACATTCACTAGTAGGAGTGAGAAAAACATCACGGGGTGGTGCGCATTGTATGGGTGTGTGTTACATTAGAATCACTAGTAGGAGTGACAAAAACATCACGGAGTGGTGCGCATTGTATGGGTGTGTGTTACATTAGATTCACTAGTAGGAGTGAGAAAAACATCACGTGGTGGTGCGCATTGTATGGGTGTGTGTTACATTAGATTCACTAGTAGGAGTGAGAAAAACATCACGGGGTGGTGCGCATTGTATGGGTGTGTGTTACATTACATTCACTAGAAGGAGTGAGAAAAACATCATGGGGTGGTGCGCATTGTATGGGTGTGTGTTACATTACATTCACTAGTAGGAGAGAGAAAAACATCACGGGGTGGTGCGCATTGTATGGGTGTGTGTTACATTACATTCACTAGTAGGAGTGAGAAATACATCACGGGGTCGTGCGCATTGTATGGGTGTGTGTTACATTAGATTCACTAGTAGGAGTGAGAATAACATAACGGGGTGGTGCGCATTGTATGGGTGTGTGTTACATTACATTCACTAGTAGGAGTGAGAAAAACATCACGGGGTGGTGCGCATTGTGTGGGTGTGTGTTACATTACATTCACTAGTAGGAGTGAGATAAACATCACGGGGTGGTGCGCATTGTATGGGTGTGTGTTACATTACTTTCACTAGTAGGAGTGAGAAAATCATCACGGGGTGGTGCGCATTGTATGGGTGTGTGTTACATTACATTCACTAGTAGGAGTGAGAAAAACCTCACGGGGTGGTGCGCATTGTATGGGTGTGTGTTACATTACATTCACTAGTAGGAGTGAGAAAAACATCACGGGGTGGTGCGCATTGTATGGGAGTGTGTAACATTACATTCACTAGTAGGAGTGAGAAAAACATCACGGGGTGGTGCGCATTGTATGGGTGTGTGTTACATTACATTCACTAGTGGGAGTGAGAAAAACATCACGGGGTGGTGCGCATTGTATGGGTGTGTGTTACATTAGATTCACTAGTAGGAGTGAGAAAAACATCACGGGGTGGTGCGCATTGTATGGGTGTGTGTTACATTAGATTCACTAGTAGGAGTGAGAAAAACATCACGGGGTGGTGCGCATTGTATGGGTGTGTGTTACATTAGATTCACTAGTAGCAGTGACAAAAACATCATGGGGAGGTGCGCATTGTATGGGTGTGTGTTACATTAGATTCACTAGTAGGAGTGAGAAAAACATCACGGGGTGGTGCGCATTGTATGGGTGTGTGTTACATTAGATTCACTAGTAGCAGTGAGAAAAACATCACGGGGTGGTGCGCATTGTATGGGTCTGTGTTACATTACATTCACTAGTAGGAGTGAGAAAAACATCACGGGGTGGTGCGCATTGTATGGGTGTGTGTTACATTAGAATCACTAGTAGGAGTGAGAAAAACATCACGGAGTGGTGCGCATTGTATGGGTGTGTGTTACATTAGATTCACTAGTAGGAGTGAGAAAAACATCACGGGGTGGTGCGCATTGTATGGGTGTGTGTTACATTAGATTCACTAGTAGGAGTGAGAAAAACATCACGGGGTGGTGCGCATTGTATGGGTGTGTGTTACATTAGATTCACTAGTAGGAGTGAGAAAAACATCACGGGGTGGTGCGCATTGTATGGGTGTGTGTTACATTACATTCACTAGTAGAAGTGAGAAAAACATCACGGGGTGGTGCGCATTTTATGGGTGTGTGTTACATTACATTCACTAGTAGCAGTGAGAAAAACATCACGGGGTGGTGCGCATTGTATGGGTGTGTGTTACATTAGATTCACGAGTAGCAGTGAGAAAAACATCACGGGGTGGTGCGCATTGTATGGGTGTGTGTTACATTAGATTAACTAGTAGCAGTGAGAAAAACATCACGGGGTGGTGCGCATTGTATGGGTGTGTGTTACATTAGATTCACTAGTAGCAGTGAGAAAAACATCACGGGGTGGTGCGCATTGTATGGGTGTGTGTTACATTAGATTCACTAGTAGCAGTGAGAAAAACATCACGGGGTGGTGCGCATTGTATGGGTGTGTGTTACATTAGATTCACTAGTAGCAGTGAGAAAAACAACACGGGGTGGTGCGCATTGTATGCGTGTGTGTTACATTAGATTCACTAGTAGGAGTGAGAAAAACATCACGGGGTGGTGCGCATTGTATGGGTGTGTGTTACATTACATTCACTAGTAGGAGTGAGAAAAACATCACGGGGTGGTGCGCATTGTATGGGTGTGTGTTACATTACATTCACTAGTAGGAGTGAGAAAAACATCACGGGGTGGTGCGCATTGTATGGGTGTGTGTTACATTACATTCACTAGTAGGAGTGAGAAAAACAACACGGGGTGGTGCGCATTGTATGGGTGTGTGTTACATTACTTTCACTAGTAGGGGTGAGAAAATCATCACGGGGTGGTGCGCATTGTATGGGTGTGTGTTACATTACATTCACTAGTAGGAGTGAGAAAAACATCACGGGGTGGTGGGCATTGTATGGGTGTGTGTTACATTACATTCACTAGTAGGAGTGAGAAAAACATCACGGGGTGGTGCGCATTGTATGGGTGTGTGTTACATTACATTCACTAGTAGGAGAGAGAAAAACATCACGGGGTGGTGTGCATTGTATGGGTGTGTGTTACATTACATTCACTAGTAGGAGTGAGAAAAACATCACCGGGTGGTGCGCATTGTATGGGTGTGTGTTACATTACATTCACTAGTAGGAGTGAGAAAAACATCACGGGGTGGTGCGCATTTTATGGGTGTGTGTTACATTAGATTCACTAGTAGGAGTGAGAATAACATCACGGGGTGGTGCGCATTGTATGGGTGTGTGTTACATTACATTCACTAGTAGGAGTGAGAAAAACATCACGGGGTGGTGCGCATTGTATGGGTGTGTGTTACATTACATTCACTAGTAGGAGTGAGAAAAACATCACGGGGTGGTGCGCATTGTATGGGTGTGTGTTACATTACATTCACTAGTAGGAGTGAGAAAAACATCACGGGGTGGTGCGCATTGTATGGGTGTGTGTTACATTACATTCACTAGTAGGAGTGAGAAAAACATCACGGGGTGGTGCGCATTGTATGGGTGTGTGTTACATTACATTCACTAGTAGGAGTGAGAAAAACATCACGGGGTGGTGCGCATTGTATGGGTGTGTGTTACATTACATTCACTAGTAGGAGTGAGAAAAACATCACGGGGTGGTGCGCATTGTATGGGTGTGTGTTACATTAGAATCACTAGTAGGAGTGACAAAAACATCACGGAGTGGTGCGCATTGTATGGGTGTGTGTTACATTAGATTCACTAGTAGGAGTGAGAAAAACATCACGTGGTGGTGCGCATTGTATGGGTGTGTGTTACATTAGATTCACTAGTAGGAGTGAGAAAAACATCACGGGGTGGTGCGCATTGTATGGGTGTGTGTTACATTACATTCACTAGAAGGAGTGAGAAAAACATCATGGGGTGGTGCGCATTGTATGGGTGTGTGTTACATTACATTCACTAGTAGGAGAGAGAAAAACATCACGGGGTGGTGCGCATTGTATGGGTGTGTGTTACATTACATTCACTAGTAGGAGTGAGAAATACATCACGGGGTCGTGCGCATTGTATGGGTGTGTGTTACATTAGATTCACTAGTAGGAGTGAGAATAACATAACGGGGTGGTGCGCATTGTATGGGTGTGTGTTACATTACATTCACTAGTAGGAGTGAGAAAAACATCACGGGGTGGTGCGCATTGTGTGGGTGTGTGTTACATTACATTCACTAGTAGGAGTGAGATAAACATCACGGGGTGGTGCGCATTGTATGGGTGTGTGTTACATTACTTTCACTAGTAGGAGTGAGAAAATCATCACGGGGTGGTGCGCATTGTATGGGTGTGTGTTACATTACATTCACTAGTAGGAGTGAGAAAAACCTCACGGGGTGGTGCGCATTGTATGGGTGTGTGTTACATTACATTCACTAGTAGGAGTGAGAAAAACATCACGGGGTGGTGCGCATTGTATGGGAGTGTGTAACATTACATTCACTAGTAGGAGTGAGAAAAACATCACGGGGTGGTGCGCATTGTATGGGTGTGTGTTACATTACATTCACTAGTAGGAGTGAGAAAAACATCACGGGGTGGTGCGCATTGTATGGGTGTGTGTTACATTAGATTCACTAGTAGGAGTGAGAAAAACATCACGGGGTGGTGCGCATTGTATGGGTGTGTGTTACATTAGATTCACTAGTAGGAGTGAGAAAAACATCACGGGGTGGTGCGCATTGTATGGGTGTGTGTTACATTAGATTCACTAGTAGCAGTGACAAAAACATCATGGGGAGGTGCGCATTGTATGGGTGTGTGTTACATTAGATTCACTAGTAGGAGTGAGAAAAACATCACGGGGTGGTGCGCATTGTATGGGTGTGTGTTACATTAGATTCACTAGTAGCAGTGAGAAAAACATCACGGGGTGGTGCGCATTGTATGGGTCTGTGTTACATTACATTCACTAGTAGGAGTGAGAAAAACATCACGGGGTGGTGCGCATTGTATGGGTGTGTGTTACATTAGAATCACTAGTAGGAGTGAGAAAAACATCACGGAGTGGTGCGCATTGTATGGGTGTGTGTTACATTAGATTCACTAGTAGGAGTGAGAAAAACATCACGGGGTGGTGCGCATTGTATGGGTGTGTGTTACATTAGATTCACTAGTAGGAGTGAGAAAAACATCACGGGGTGGTGCGCATTGTATGGGTGTGTGTTACATTAGATTCACTAGTAGGAGTGAGAAAAACATCACGGGGTGGTGCGCATTGTATGGGTGTGTGTTACATTACATTCACTAGTAGAAGTGAGAAAAACATCACGGGGTGGTGCGCATTTTATGGGTGTGTGTTACATTACATTCACTAGTAGCAGTGAGAAAAACATCACGGGGTGGTGCGCATTGTATGGGTGTGTGTTACATTAGATTCACGAGTAGCAGTGAGAAAAACATCACGGGGTGGTGCGCATTGTATGGGTGTGTGTTACATTAGATTAACTAGTAGCAGTGAGAAAAACATCACGGGGTGGTGCGCATTGTATGGGTGTGTGTTACATTAGATTCACTAGTAGCAGTGAGAAAAACATCACGGGGTGGTGCGCATTGTATGGGTGTGTGTTACATTAGATTCACTAGTAGCAGTGAGAAAAACATCACGGGGTGGTGCGCATTGTATGGGTGTGTGTTACATTAGATTCACTAGTAGCAGTGAGAAAAACAACACGGGGTGGTGCGCATTGTATGCGTGTGTGTTACATTAGATTCACTAGTAGGAGTGAGAAAAACATCACGGGGTGGTGCGCATTGTATGGGTGTGTGTTACATTACATTCACTAGTAGGAGTGAGAAAAACATCACGGGGTGGTGCGCATTGTATGGGTGTGTGTTACATTACATTCACTAGTAGGAGTGAGAAAAACATCACGGGGTGGTGCGCATTGTATGGGTGTGTGTTACATTACATTCACTAGTAGGAGTGAGAAAAACAACACGGGGTGGTGCGCATTGTATGGGTGTGTGTTACATTACTTTCACTAGTAGGGGTGAGAAAATCATCACGGGGTGGTGCGCATTGTATGGGTGTGTGTTACATTACATTCACTAGTAGGAGTGAGAAAAACATCACGGGGTGGTGGGCATTGTATGGGTGTGTGTTACATTACATTCACTAGTAGGAGTGAGAAAAACATCACGGGGTGGTGCGCATTGTATGGGTGTGTGTTACATTACATTCACTAGTAGGAGAGAGAAAAACATCACGGGGTGGTGTGCATTGTATGGGTGTGTGTTACATTACATTCACTAGTAGGAGTGAGAAAAACATCACCGGGTGGTGCGCATTGTATGGGTGTGTGTTACATTACATTCACTAGTAGGAGTGAGAAAAACATCACGGGGTGGTGCGCATTTTATGGGTGTGTGTTACATTAGATTCACTAGTAGGAGTGAGAATAACATCACGGGGTGGTGCGCATTGTATGGGTGTGTGTTACATTACATTCACTAGTAGGAGTGAGAAAAACATCACGGGGTGGTGCGCATTGTATGGGTGTGTGTTACATTACATTCACTAGTAGGAGTGAGAAAAACATCACGGGGTGGTGCGCATTGTATGGGTGTGTGTTACATTACATTCACTAGAAGGAGTGAGAAAAACATCACGGGGTGGTGCGCATTGTATGGGTGTGTGTTACATTACAGGCACTAGTAGGAGTGAGAAAAACATCATGGGATGGTGCGCATTGTATGGGTGTGTGTTACATTACTTTCACTAGTAGGAGTGAGAAAATCATCACGGGGTGGTGCGCATTGTATGGGTGTGTGTTACATTACATTCACTAGTAGGAGTGAGAAAAACATCACGGGGTGGTGCGCATTGTATGGGTGTGTGTTACATTAGATTCACTAGTAGGAGTGAGAAAAACATCACGGGGTGGTGCGCATTGTATGGGTGTGTGTTACATTACATTCACTAGTAGGAGTGACAAAAACATCACGGGGTGGTGCGCATTGTATGGGGGTGTGTTACATTAGATTCACTAGTAGGAGTGAGAAAAACATCAAGGGGTGGTGCGCATTGTATGGGTGTGTGTTACATTAGATTCACTAGTAGGAGTGAGAAAAACATCATGGGGTGGTGCGCATTGTATGGGTGTGTGTTACATTAGATTCACTAGTAGCAGTGAGAAAAACATCACGGGGTGGTGCGCATTGTATGGGTGTGTGTTACATTACATTCACTAGTAGGAGTGAGAAAATCATCACGGGGTGGTGCGCATTGAATGGGTGTGTGTTACATTACATTCACTAGGAGGAGTGAAAAAAACATCACGGGGTGGTGCGCATTGTATGGGTGTGTGTTACATTACATTCACTAGTAGGAGTGAGAAAAACATCACGGGGTGGTGCGCATTGTAAGGGTGTGTGTTACATTACATTCACTAGTAGGAGTGAGAAAAACATCACGGGGTGGTGCGCATTGTATGGGTGTGTGTTACATTACATTCACTAGTAGGAGTGAGAAAAACATCACGGGGTTGTGCGCATTGTATGGGTGTGTGTTACATTAGATTCACTAGTAGGAGTGAGAAAAACATCACGGGGTGGTGCACATTGTATGGGTGTGTGTTACATTACTTTCACTAGTAGGAGTGAGAAAATCATCACGGGGTGGTGCGCATTGTATGGGTGTGTGTTACGTTACATTCACTAGTAGGCGTGAGAAAAACATCACGGGGTGGTGCGCATTGTATGGTTGTGTGTTACATTACATTCACTAGAAGGAGTGAGAAAAACATCACGGGGTGGTGCGCATTGTATGGGTGTGTGTTACATTACATTCACTAGTAGGAGAGAGAAAAACATCACGGGGTGGTGCGCATTGTATGGGTGTGTGTTACATTACATTCACTAGTAGGAGTGAAAAAAACATCACGGGGTGGTGCGCATTGTATGGGTGTGTGTTACATTACATTCACTAGTAGGAGTGAGAAATACATCACGGGGTCGTGCGCATTGTATGGGTGTGTGTTACATTAGATCCACTAGTAGGAGTGAGAATAACATCACGGGGTGGTGCGCATTGTATGGGTGTGTGTTACATTACATTCACTAGTAGGAGTGAGAAAAACATCACGGGGTGGTGCGCATTGTATGGGTGTGTGTTACATTACATTCACTAGTAGGAGTGAGAAAAACATCACGGGGTGGTGCGCATTGTATGGGTGTGTGTTACATTACATTCACTAGTAGGAGTGAGAAAAACATCACGGGGTGGTGCGCATTGTATGGGTGTGTGTTACATTACATTCACTAGTAGGAGTGAGAAAAACATCACGGGGTGGTGCGCATTGTATGGGTGTGTGTTACATTACATTCACTAGTAGGAGTGAGAAAAACATCACGCGGTGGTGCGCATTGTATGGGTGTGTGTTACATTACATTCACTAGTAGGAGTGAGAAAAACATCACGGGGTGGTGCGCATTGTATGGGGGTGTGTTACATTAGATTCACTAGTAGGAGGGTGAAAAACATCACGGGGTGGTGCGCATTGTATGGGTGTGTGTTACATTACATTCACTAGTAGGAGTGAGAAAAACATCACGGGGTGGTGCGCATTGTATGGGTGTGTGTTACATTACATTCACTAGTAGGAGTGAGAAAAACATCACGGGGTGGTGCGCATTGTATGGGTGTGTGTTACATTACATTCACTAGTAGAAGTGAGAAAAACATCACGGGGTGGTGCGCATTGTATGGATGTGTGTTACATTACATTCACTAGTAGCAGTGAGAAAAACATCACGGGGTGGTGCCCATTGTATGGGTGTGTGTTACATTAGATTCACGAGCAGCAGTGAGAAAAACATCACCGGGTGGTGCGCATTGTATGGGTGTGTGTTACATTAGAATCACTAGTAGGAGTGAGAAAAACAGCACGGAGTGGTGCGCATTGTATGGGTGTGTGTTACATTAGATTCACTACTAGGAGTGAGAAAAACATCACGGGGTGGTGCGCATTGTATGGGTGTGTGTTACATTACATTCACTAGTAGCAGTGAGAAAAACATCACGGGGTGGTGCGCATTGTATGGGTGTGTGTTACATTAGATTCACTAGTAGGAGTGAGAAAAACATCACGGTGTGGTGCGCATTGTATGGGCGTGTGTTACATTAGATTCACTAGTAGGAGTGAGAAAAATATCACGGGGTGGTGCGCATTGTATGGGTGTGTGTTACATTACATTCACTAGTAGGAGTGACAAAACATCACGGGGTGGTGCGCATTGTATGGGTGTGTGTTACATTACAGTCACTAGTAGGAGTGAGAAAAACATCACGGGGTGGTGCGCATTGTATGGGTGTGGGTTACATTACTTTCACTATTAGGAGTGAGAAAAACATCACGGGTTGGTGCGCATTGTATGGGTGTGTGTTGCATTACATTCACTAGTAGGAGTGAGAAAAACATCACGGGGTGGTGCGCATTGTATGGGTGTGTGTTACATTAGATTCACTAGTAGGAGTGAGAAAAACATCACGGGGTGGTGCGCATTGTATGGGTGTGTGTTACATTAGATTCACTAGTAGGAGTGAGAAAAACATCACGGGGTGGTGCGCATTGTATGGGTGTGTTTTACATTGGATTCAGTAGTAGGAGTGAGAAAAACATCACGGGGTGGTGCGCATTGTATGGGTGTGTGTTACATTACATTCACTAGTAGGAGTGAGAAAATCATCACGGGGTGGTGCGCATTGTATGGGTGTGTGTTACATTACATTCACTAGTAGGAGTGAGAAAAACATCACGGGGTGGTGCGCATTGTATGGTTGTGTGTTACATTACATTCACTAGAAGGAGTGAGAAAAACATCACGGGGTGGTGCGCATTGTATGGGTGTGTGTTACATTAGATTCACTAGTAGCAGGGAGAAAATCATCACGGGGTGGTGCGCATTGTATGGGTGTGTGTTACATTAGATTCACTAGTAGCAGTGAGAAAAACATCACGGGGTGGTGCGCATTGTATGGGTGTGTGTTACATTACATTCACTAGTAGGAGTGAGAAATACATCACGGGGTCGTGCGCATTGTATGGGTGTGTGTTACATTAGATTCACTAGTAGGAGTGAGAATAACATCACGGGGTGGTGCGCATTGTATGGATGTGTGTTACATTACAGTCACTAGTAGGAGTGAGAAAAACATCACGGGGTGGTGCGCATTGTATGGGTGTGTGTTACATTACATGCACTAGTAGGAGTGAGAAAAACATCACGAGGTGGTGCGCATTGTATGGGTGTGTGTTACATTACATTCACTAGTAGGAGTGAGAAAAACATCACGGGGTGGTGCGCATTGTGTGGGTGTGTGTTACATTACATTCACTAGTAGGAGTGAGAAAAACATCACGGGGTGGTGCGCATTGTATGGGTGTGTGTTACATTACTTTCACTAGTAGGAGTGAGAAAATCATCACGGGGTGGTGCGCATTGTATGGGTGTGTGTTACATTACATTCACTAGTAGGAGTGAGAAAAACATCACGGGGTGGTGCGCATTGTATGGGTGTGTGTTACATTACATTCACTAGTAGGAGTGAGAAAAACATCACGGGGTGGTGCGCATTGTATGGGTGTGTGTTACATTACATTCACTAGTAGGAGTGAGAAAAACATCACGGGGTGGTGCGCATTGTATGGGTGTGTGTTACATTACATTCACGAGTAGCAGTGAGAAAAACATCACGGGGTGGTGCGCATTGTATGGGTGTGTGTTACATTAGAATCACTAGTAGGAGTGACAAAAACATCACGGAGGGGTGCGCATTGTATGGGTGTGTGTTACATTAGATTCACTAGTAGGAGTGAGAAAAACATCACGTGGTGGTGCGCATTGTATGGGTGTGTGTTACATTAGATTCACTAGTAGGAGTGAGAAAAACATCACGGGGTGGTGCGCATTGTATGGGTGTGTGTTACATTACATTCACTAGAAGGAGTGAGAAAAACATCATGGGGTCGTGCGCATTGTATGGGTGTGTGTTACATTACATTCACTAGTAGGAGTGAGAAAAACATCACGGGGTGGTGCGCATTGTATGGATGTGTGTTACATTACAGTCACTAGTAGGAGTGAGAAAAACATCACGGGGTGGTGCGCATTGTATGGGTGTGTGTTACATTACATGCACTAGAAGGAGTGAGAAAAACATCACGAGGTGGTGCGCATTGTATGGGTGTGTGTTACATTACATTCACTAGTAGGAGTGAGAAAAACATCACGGGGTGGTGCGCATTGTGTGGGTGTGTGTTACATTACATTCACTAGTAGGAGTGAGATAAACATCACGGGGTGGTGCGCATTGTATGGGTGTGTGTTACATTACTTTCACTAGTAGGAGTGAGAAAATCATCACGGGGTGGTGCGCATTGTATGGGTGTGTGTTACATTACATTCACTAGTAGGAGTGAGAAAAACCTCACGGGGTGGTGCGCATTGTATGGGTGTGTGTTACATTACATTCACTAGTAGGAGTGAGAAAAACATCACGGGGTGGTGCGCATTGTATGGGAGTGTGTAACATTACATTCACTAGTAGGAGTGAGAAAAACATCACGGGGTGGTGCGCATTGTATGGGTGTGTGTTACATTAGATTCACTAGTAGGAGTGAGAAAAACATCACGGGGTGGTGCGCATTGTATGGGTGTGTGTTACATTAGATTCACTAGTAGGAGTGAGAAAAACATCACGGGGTGGTGCGCATTGTATGGGTGTGTGTTACATTAGATTCACTAGTAGCACTGACAAAAACATCACGGGGAGGTGCGCATTGTATGGGTGTGTGTTACATTAGATTCACTAGTAGGAGTGAGAAAAACATCACGGGGTGGTGCGCATTGTATGGGTGTGTGTTACATTAGATTCACTAGTAGCAGTGAGAAAAACATCACGGGGTGGTGCGCATTGTATGGGTCTGTGTTACATTACATTCACTAGTAGGAGTGAGAAAAACATCACGGGGTGGTGCGCATTGTATGGGTGTGTGTTACATTAGATTCACTAGTAGGAGTGAGAAAAACATCACGGGGTGGTGCGCATTGTATGGGTGTGTGTTACATTAGAATCACTAGTAGGAGTGAGAAAAACATCACGGAGTGGTGCGCATTGTATGGGTGTGTGTTACATTAGATTCACTAGTAGGAGTGAGAAAAACATCACGGGGTGGTGCGCATTGTATGGGTGTGTGTTACATTAGATTCACTAGTAGGAGTGAGAAAAACATCACGTGGTGGTGCGCATTGTATGGGTGTGTGTTACATTAGATTCACTAGTAGGAGTGAGAAAAACATCACGGGGTGGTGCGCATTGTATGGGTGTGTGTTACATTACATTCACTAGTAGAAGTGAGAAAAACATCACGGGGTGGTGCGCATTGTATGGGTGTGTGTTACATTACATTCACTAGTAGCAGTGAGAAAAACATCACGGGGTGGTGCGCATTGTATGGGTGTGTGTTACATTAGATTCACGAGTAGCAGTGAGAAAAACATCACGGGGTGGTGCGCATTGTATGGCTGTGTGTTACATTAGATTCACTAGTAGCAGTGAGAAAAACATCACGGGGTGGTGCGCATTGTATGGGTGTGTGTTACATTAGATTCACTAGTAGCAGTCAGAAAAACAACACGGGGTGGTGCGCATTGTATGCGTGTGTGTTACATTAGATTCACTAGTAGGAGTGAGAAAAACATCACGGGGTGGTGCGCATTGTATGGGTGTGTGTTACATTACATTCACTAGTAGGAGTGAGAAAAACATCACGGGGTGGTGCGCATTGTATGGGTGTGTGTTACATTACATTCACTAGTAGGAGTGAGAAAAACATCACGGGGTGGTGCGCATTGTATGGGTGTGTGTTACATTACATTCACTAGTAGGAGTGAGAAAAACAACACGGGGTGGTGCGCATTGTATGGGTGTGTGTTACATTACTTTCACTAGTAGGGGTGAGAAAATCATCACGGGGTGGTGCGCATTGTATGGGTGTGTGTTACATTACATTCACTAGTAGGAGTGAGAAAAACATCACGGGGTGGTGGGCATTGTATGGGTGTGTGTTACATTACATTCACTAGTAGGAGTGAGAAAAACATCACGGGGTGGTGCGCATTGTATGGGTGTGTGTTACATTACATTCACTAGTAGGAGAGAGAAAAACATCACGGGGTGGTGTGCATTGTATGGGTTTGTGTTACATTACATTCACTAGTAGGAGTGAGAAAAACATCACCGGGTGGTGCGCATTGTATGGGTGTGTGTTACATTACATTCACTAGTAGGAGTGAGAAAAACATCACGGGGTGGTGCGCATTTTATGGGTGTGTGTTACATTAGATTCACTAGTAGGAGTGAGAATAACATCACGGGGTGGTGCGCATTGTATGGTTGTGTGTTACATTACATTCACTAGTAGGAGTGAGAAAAACATCACGGGGTGGTGCGCATTGTATGGGTGTGTGTTACATTACATTCACTAGTAGGAGTGAGAAAAACATCACGGGGTGGTGCGCATTGTATGGGTGTGTGTTACATTACATTCACTAGAAGGAGTGAGAAAAACATCACGGGGTGGTGCGCATTGTATGGGTGTGTGTTACATTACATGCACTAGTAGGAGTGAGAAAAACATCATGGGATGGTGCGCATTGTATGGGTGTGTGTTACATTACTTTCACTAGTAGGAGTGAGAAAATCATCACGGGGTGGTGCGCATTGTATGGGTGTGTGTTACATTACATTCACTAGTAGGAGTGAGAAAAACATCACGGGGTGGTGCGCATTGTATGGGTGTGTGTTACATTACATTCACTAGTAGGAGTGAGAAAAACATCACGGGGTGGTGCGCATTGTATGGGTGTGTGTTACATTACATTCACTAGTAGGAGTGAGAAAAACATCACGGGGTGGTGCGCATTGTATGGGGGTGTGTTACATTAGATTCACTAGTAGGAGTGAGAAAAACATCAATGGGTGGTGCGCATTGTATGGGTGTGTGTTACATTAGATTCACTAGTAGGAGTGAGAAAAACATCACGGGGTGGTGCGCATTGTATGGGTGTGTGTTACATTAGATTCACTAGTAGCAGTGAGAAAAACATCACGGGGTGGTGCGCATTGTATGGGTGTGTGTTACATTACATTCACTAGTAGGAGTGAGAAAATCATCACGGGGTGGTGCGCATTGAATGGGTGTGTGTTACATTACATTCACTAGGAGGAGTGAGAAAAACATCACGGGGTAGTGCGCATTGTATGGGTGTGTGTTACATTACATTCACTAGTAGGAGTGAGAAAAACATCACGGGGTGGTGCGCATTGTAAGGGTGTGTGTTACATTACATTCACTAGTAGGAGTGAGAAAAACATCACGGGGTGGTGCGCATTGTATGGGTGTGTGTTACATTACATTCACTAGTAGGAGTGAGAAAAACATCACGGGGTTGTGCGCATTGTATGGGTGTGTGTTACATTAGATTCACTAGTAGGAGTGAGAAAAACATCACGGGGTGGTGCACATTGTATGGGTGTGTGTTACATTACTTTCACTAGTAGGAGTGAGAAAATCATCACGGGGTGGTGCGCATTGTATGGGTGTGTGTTACGTTACATTCACTAGTAGGCGTGAGAAAAACATCACGGGGTGGTGCGCATTGTATGGTTGTGTGTTACATTACATTCACTAGAAGGAGTGAGAAAAACATCACGGGGTGGTGCGCATTGTGTGGGTGTGTGTTACATTACATTCACTAGTAGGAGAGAGAAAAACATCACGGGGTGGTGCGCATTGTATGGGTGTGTGTTACATTACATTCACTAGTAGGAGTGAAAAAAACATCACGGGGTGGTGCGCATTGTATGGGTGTGTGTTACATTACATTCACTAGTAGGAGTGAGAAATACATCACGGGGTCGTGCGCATTGTATGGGTGTGTGTTACATTAGATCCACTAGTAGGAGTGAGAATAACATCACGGGGTGGTGCGCATTGTATGGGTGTGTGTCACATTACATTCACTAGTAGGAGTGAGAAAAACATCAAGGGGTGGTGCGCATTGTATGGGTGTGTGTTACATTACATTCACTAGTAGGAGTGAGAAAAACATCACGGGGTGGTGCGCATTGTATGGGTGTGTGTTACATTACATTCACTAGTAGGAGTGAGAAAACATCACGGGGTGGTGCGCATTGTATGGGTGTGTGTTACATTACATTCACTAGTAGGAGTGAGAAAAACATCACGGGGTGGTGCGCATTGTATAGGTGTGTGTTACATTACATTCACTAGTAGGAGTGAGAAAAACATCACGGGGTGGTGCGCATTGTATGGGTGTGTGTTACATTACATTCACTAGTAGGAGTGAGAAAAACATCACGGGGTGGTGCGCATTGTATGGGGGTGTGTTACATTAGATTCACTAGTAGGAGGGTGAAGAACATCACGGGGTGGTGCGCATTGTATGGGTGTGTGTTACATTACATTCACTAGTAGGAGTGAGAAAAACATCACGGGGTGGTGCGTATTGTATGGGTGTGTGTTACATTACATTCACTAGTAGGAGTGAGAAAAACATCACGGGGTGGTGCGCATTGTATGGGTGTGTGTTACATTACATTCACTAGTAGAAGTGAGAAAAACATCACGGGGTGGTGCGCATTGTATGGATGTGTGTTACATTACATTCACTAGTAGCAGTGAGAAAAACATCACGGGGTGGTGCCCATTGTATGGGTGTGTGTTACATTAGATTCACGAGCAGCAGTGAGAAAAACATCACGGGGTGGTGCGCATTGTATGGGTGTGTGTTACATTAGAATCACTAGTAGGAGTGAGAAAAACATCACGGAGTGGTGCGCATTGTATGGGTGTGTGTTACATTAGATTCACTACTAGGAGTGAGAAAAACATCACGGGGTGGTGCGCATTGTATGGGTGTGTGTTACATTACATTCACTAGTAGCAGTGAGAAAAACATCACGGGGTGGTGCGCATTGTATGGGTGTGTGTTACATTAGATTCACTAGTAGGAGTGAGAAAAACATCACGGTGTGGTGCGCATTGTATGGGCGTGTGTTACATTAGATTCACTAGTAGGAGTGAGAAAAATATCACGGGGTGGTGCGCATTGTATGGGTGTGTGTTACATTACATTCACTAGTAGGAGTGACAAAACATCACGGGGTGGTGCGCATTGTATGGGTGTGTGTTACATTACAGTCACTAGTAGGAGTGAGAAAAACATCACGGGGTGGTGCGCATTGTATGGGTGTGGGTTACATTACTTTCACTATTAGGAGTGAGAAAAACATCACGGGTTGGTGCGCATTGTATGGGTGTGTGTTGCATTACATTCACTAGTAGGAGTGAGAAAAACATCACGGGGTGGTGCGCATTGTATGGGTGTGTGTTACATTAGATTCACTAGTAGGAGTGAGAAAAACATCACGGGGTGGTGCGCATTGTATGGGTGTGTGTTACATTAGATTCACTAGTAGGAGTGAGAAAAACATCACGGGGTGGTGCGCATTGTATGGGTGTGTGTTACATTGGATTCAGTAGTAGGAGTGAGAAAAACATCACTGGGTGGTGCGCATTGTATGGGTGCGTGTTACATTACATTCACTAGTAGGAGTGAGAAAATCATCACGGGGTGGTGCGCATTGTATGGGTGTGTGTTACATTACATTCACTAGTAGGAGTGAGAAAAACATCACGGGGTGGTGCGCATTGTATGGTTGTGTGTTACATTACATTCACTAGAAGGAGTGAGAAAAACATCACGGGGTGGTGCGCATTGTATGGGTGTGTGTTACATTAGATTCACTAGTAGCAGGGAGAAAAACATCACGGGGTGGTGCGCATTGTATGGGTGTGTGTTACATTAGATTCACTAGTAGCAGTGAGAAAAACATCACGGGGTGGTGCGCATTGTATGGGTGTGTGTTACATTACATTCACTAGTAGGAGTGAGAAATACATCACGGGGTCGTGCGCATTGTATGGGTGTGTGTTACATTAGATTCACTAGTAGGAGTGAGAATAACATCACGGGGTGGTGCGCATTGTATGGATGTGTGTTACATTACAGTCACTAGTAGGAGTGAGAAAAACATCACGGGGTGGTGCGCATTGTATGGGTGTGTGTTACATTACATGCACTAGTAGGAGTGAGAAAAACATCACGAGGTGGTGGGCATTGTATGGGTGTGTGTTACATTACATTCACTAGTAGGAGTGAGAAAAACATCACGGGGTGGTGCGCATTGTGTGGGTGTGTGTTACATTACATTCACTAGTAGGAGTGAGATAATCATCACGGGGTGGTGCGCATTGTATGGGTGTGTGTTACATTACTTTCACTAGTAGGAGTGAGAAAATCATCACGGGGTGGTGCGCATTGTATGGGTGTGTGTTACATTACATTCACTAGTAGGAGTGAGAAAAACATCACGGGGTGGTGCGCATTGTATGGGTGTGTGTTACATTACATTCAGTAGTAGGAGTGAGAAAAACATCACGGGGTGGTGCGCATTGTATGGGTGTGTGTTACATTACATTCACTAGTAGGAGTGAGAAAAACATCACGGGGTGGTGCGCATTGTATGGGTGTGTGTTACATTACATTCACGAGTAGCAGTGAGAAAAACATCACGGGGTGGTGCGCATTGTATGGGTGTGTGTTACATTAGAATCACTAGTAGGAGTGACAAAAACATCACGGAGGGGTGCGCATTGTATGGGTGTGTGTTACATTAGATTCACTAGTAGGAGTGAGAAAATCATCACGGGGTGGTGCGCATTGTATGGGTGTGTGTTACATTAGATTCACTAGTAGGAGTGAGAAAAACATCATGGGGTGGTGCGCATTGTATGGGTGTGTGTTACATTACATTCACTAGTAGGAGAGAGAAAAACATCATGGGGTGGTGCGCATTGTATGGGTGTGTGTTACATTACATTCACTAGTAGGAGAGAGAAAAACATCACGGGGTGGTGCGCATTGTATGGGTGTGTGTTACATTACATTCACTAGTAGGAGTGATAAAAACGTCATGGGGTGGTGCGCATTGTATGGGTGTGTGTTACATTACATTCACTAGTAGGAGAGAGAAAAACATCATGGGGTGGTGCGCATTGTATGGGTGTGTGTTACATTACATTCACTAGTAGGAGAGAGAAAAACATCATGGGGTGGTGCGCATTGTATGGGTGTGTGTTACATTACATTCACTAGTAGGAGAGAGAAAAACATCATGGGGTGGTTCGCATTGTATGGGTGTGTGTTACATTACATTCACTAGTAGGAGAGAGAAAAACATCATGGGGTGGTGCGCATTTTATGGGTGTGTGTTACATTACATTCACTAGTAGGAGAGAGAAAAACATCATGGAGGGGTGCGCATTGTATGGGTGTGTGTTACATTAGATTCACTAGTAGGAGTGAGAAAAACATCACGTGGTGGTGCGCATTGTATGGGTGTGTGTTACATTACATTCACTAGAAGGAGTGAGAAAAACATCATGGGGTGGTGCGCATTGTATGGGTGTGTGTTACATTACATTCACTAGTATGAGAGAGAAAAACATCACGGGGTGGTGCGCATTGTATGGGTGTGTGTTACATTACATTCACTAGTAGGAGTGATAAAAACGTCAAAGGGTGGTGCGCATTGTATGGGTGTGTGTTACATTACATTCACTAGTAGGAGTGAGAAATACATCACGGGGTCGTGCGCATTGTATGGGTGTGTGTTACATTAGATTCACTAGTAGGAGTGAGAATAACATAACGGGGTGGTGCGCATTGTATGGATGTGTGTTACATTACAGTCACTAGTAGGAGTGAGAAAAACATCACGGGGTGGTGCGCATTGTATGGGTGTGTGTTACATTACATGCACTAGTAGGAGTGAGAAAAACATCACGAGGTGGTGCGCATTGTATGGGTGTGTGTTACATTAGATTCACTAGTAGGAGTGAGAATAACATCACGGGGTGGTGCGCATTGTATGGATGTGTGTTACATTACAGTCACTAGTAGGAGTGAGAAAAACATCACGGGGTGGTGCGCATTGTATGGGTGTGTGTTACATTACATGCACTAGTAGGAGTGAGAAAAACATCACGAGGTGGTGCGCATTGTATGGGTGTGTGTTACATTACATTCACTAGTAGGAGTGAGAAAAACATCACGGGGTGGTGCGCATTGTGTGGGTGTGTGTTACATTACATTCACTAGTAGGAGTGAGATAAACATCACGGGGTGGTGCGCATTTTATGGGTGTGTGTTACATTACTTTCACTAGTAGGAGTGAGAAAATCATCACGGGGTGGTGCGCATTGTATGGGTGTGTGTTACATTACATTCACTAGTAGGAGTGAGAAAAACATCACGCGGTGGTGCGCATTGTATGGGTGTGTGTTACATTACATTCACTAGTAGGAGTGAGAAAAACATCACGGGGTGGTGCGCATTGTATGGGTGTGTGTTACATTACATTCACTAGTAGGAGTGAGAAAAACATCACGGGGTGGTGCGCATTGTATGGGTGTGTGTTACATTACATTCACGAGTAGCAGTGAGAAAAACATCACGGGGTGGTGCGCATTGTATGGGTGTGTGTTACATTAGAATCACTAGTAGGAGTGAGAAAAACATCACGGAGGGGTGCGCATTGTATGGGTGTGTGTTACATTAGATTCACTAGTAGGAGTGAGAAAAACATCACGTGGTGGTGCACATTGTATGGGTGTGTGTTACATTAGATTCACTAGTAGGAGTGAGAAAAACATCATGGGGTGGTGCGCATTGTATGGGTGTGTGTTACATTACATTCACTAGTAGGAGAGAGAAAAACATCATGGGGTGGTGCGCATTGTATGGGTGTGTGTTACATTACATTCACTAGTAGGAGAGAGAAAAACATCACGGGGTGGTGCGCATTGTATGGGTGTGTGTTACATTACATTCACTAGTAGGAGTGAGAAAACCATCACGGGGTGGTGCGCATTGTATGGGTGTGTGTTACATTACATTCACTAGTAGGAGAGAGAAAAACATCATGGGGTGGTGCGCATTGTATGGGTGTGTGTTACATTACATTCACTAGTAGGAGAGAGAAAAACATCACGGGGTGGTGCGCATTGTATGGGTGTGTGTTACATTACATTCACTAGTAGGAGAGAGAAAAACATCATGGGGTGGTGCGCATTGTATGGGTGTGTGTTACATTACATTCACTAGTAGGAGAGAGAAAAACATCATGGGGTGGTGCGCATTGTATGGGTGTGTGTTACATTACATTCACTAGTAGGAGAGAGAAAAACATCACGGAGGGGTGCGCATTGTATGGGTGTGTGTTACATTAGATTCACTAGTAGGAGTGAGAAAAACATCACGTGGTGGTGCGCATTGTATGGGTGTGTGTTACATTACATTCACTAGAAGGAGTGAGAAAAACATCATGGGGTGGTGCGCATTGTATGGGTGTGTGTTACATTACATTCACTAGTAGGAGAGAGAAAAACATCACGGGGTGGTGCGCATTGTATGGGTGTGTGTTACATTACATTCACTAGTAGGAGTGATAAAAACGTCAAAGGGTGGTGCGCATTGTATGGGTGTGTGTTACATTACATTCACTAGTAGGAGTGAGAAATACATCACGGGGTCGTGCGCATTGTATGGGTGTGTGTTACATTAGATTCACTAGTAGGAGTGAGAATAACATAACGGGGTGGTGCGCATTGTATGGATGTGTGTTACATTACAGTCACTAGTAGGAGTGAGAAAAACATCACGGGGTGGTGCGCATTGTATGGGTGTGTGTTACATTACATGCACTAGTAGGAGTGAGAAAAACATCACGAGGTGGTGCGCATTGTATGGGTGTGTGTTACATTACATTCACTAGTAGGAGTGAGAAAAACATCACGGGGTGGTGCGCATTGTGTGGGTGTGTGTTACATTACATTCACTAGTAGGAGTGAGATAAACATCACGGGGTGGTGCGCATTGTATGGGTGTGTGTTACATTACTTTCACTAGTAGGAGTGAGAAAATCATCACGGGGTGGTGCGCATTGTATGGGTGTGTGTTACATTACATTCACTAGTAGGAGTGAGAAAAACCTCACGGGGTGGTGCGCATTGTATGGGTGTGTGTTACATTACATTCACTAGTAGGAGTGAGAAAAACATCACGGGGTGGTGCGCATTGTATGGGAGTGTGTAACATTACATTCACTAGTAGGAGTGAGAAAAACATCACGGGGTGGTGCGCATTGTATGGGTGTGTGTTACATTACATTCACTAGTAGGTGTGAGAAAAACATCACGGGGTGGTGCGCATTGTATGGGTGTGTGTTACATTAGATTCACTAGTAGGAGTGAGAAAAACATCACGGGGTGGTGCGCATTGTATGGGTGTGTGTTACATTAGATTCACTAGTAGGAGTGAGAAAAACATCACGGGGTGGTGCGCATTGTATGGGTGTGTGTTACATTAGATTCACTAGTAGCACTGACAAAAACATCACGGGGAGGTGCGCATTGTATGGGTGTGTGTTACATTAGATTCACGAGTAGGAGTGAGAAAAACATCACGGGGTGGTGCGCATTGTATGGGTGTGTGTTACATTAGATTCACTAGTAGCAGTGAGAAAAACATCACGGGGTGGTGCGCATTGTATGGGTCTGTGTTACATTACATTCACTAGTAGGAGTGAGAAAAACATCACGGGGTGGTGCGCATTGTATGGGTGTGTGTTACATTAGAATCACTAGTAGGAGTGAGAAAAACATCACGGAGTGGTGCGCATTGTATGGGTGTGTGTTACATTAGATTCACTAGTAGGAGTGAGAAAAACATCACGGGGTGGTGCGCATTGTATGGGTGTGTGTTACATTAGATTCACTAGTAGGAGTGAGAAAAACATCACGGGGTGGTGCGCATTGTATGGGTGTGTGTTACATTAGATTCACTAGTAGGAGTGAGAAAAACATCACGGGGTGGTGCGCATTGTATGGGTGTGTGTTACATTACATTCACTAGTAGAAGTGAGAAAAACATCACGGGGTGGTGCGCATTGTATGGGTGTGTGTTACATTACATTCACTAGTAGCAGTGAGAAAAACATCACGGGGTGGTGCGCATTGTATGGGTGTGTGTTACATTAGATTCACGAGTAGCAGTGAGAAAAACATCACGGGGTGGTGCGCATTGTATGGGTGTGTGTTACATTAGATTAACTAGTAGCAGTGAGAAAAACATCACGGGGTGGTGCGCATTGTATGGGTGTGTGTTACATTAGATTCACTAGTAGCAGTGAGAAAAACATCACTGGGTGGTGCGCATTGTATGGGTGTGTGTTACATTAGATTCACTAGTAGCAGTGAGAAAAACATCACGGGGTGGTGCGCATTGTATGGGTGTGTGTTACATTAGATTCACTAGTAGCAGTGAGAAAAACAACACGGGGTGGTGCGCATTGTATGCGTGTGTGTTACATTAGATTCACTAGTAGGAGTGAGAAAAACATCACGCGGTGGTGCGCATTGTATGGGTGTGTGTTACATTACATTCACTAGTAGGAGTGAGAAAAACATCACGGGGTGGTGCGCATTGTATGGCTGTGTGTTACATTACATTCACTAGTAGGAGTGAGAAAAACATCACGGGGTGGTGCGCATTGTATGGGTGTGTGTTACATTACATTCACTAGTAGGAGTGAGAAAAACAACACGGGGTGGTGCGCATTGTATGGGTGTGTGTTACATTACTTTCACTAGTAGGAGTGAGAAAATCATCACGGGGTGGTGCGCATTGTATGGGTGTGTGTTACATTACATTCACTAGTAGGAGTGAGAAAAACATCACGGGGTGGTGGGCATTGTATGGGTGTGTGTTACATTACATTCACTAGTAGGAGTGAGAAAAACATCACGGGGTGGTGCGCATTGTATGGGTGTGTGTTACATTACATTCACTAGTAGGAGAGAGAAAAACATCACGGGGTGGTGTGCATTGTATGGGTGTGTGTTACATTACATTCACTAGTAGGAGTGAGAAAAACATCACCGGGTGGTGCGCATTGTATGGGTGTGTGTTACATTACATTCACTAGTAGGAGTGAGAAAAACATTACGGGGTGGTGCGCATTTTATGGGTGTGTGTTACATTAGATTCACTAGTAGGAGTGAGAATAACATCACGGGGTGGTGCGCATTGTATGGGTGTGTGTTACATTACATTCACTAGTAGGAGTGAGAAAAACATCACGGGGTGGTGCGCATTGTATGGGTGTGTGTTACATTACATTCACTAGTAGGAGTGAGAAAAACATCACGGGGTGGTGCGCATTGTATGGGTGTGTGTTACATTACATTCACTAGAAGGAGTGAGAAAAACATCACGGGGTGGTGCGCATTGTATGGGTGTGTGTTACATTACATGCACTAGTAGGAGTGACAAAAACATCACGGGGTGGTGCGCATTGTATGGGTGTGTGTTACATTACTTTCACTAGTAGGAGTGAGAAAATCATCACGGGGTGGTGCGCATTGTATGGGTGTGTGTTACATTACATTCACTAGTAGGAGTGAGAAAAACATCACGGGGTGGTGCGCATTGTATGGGTGTGTGTTACATTACATTCACTAGTAGGAGTGAGAAAAACATCACGGGGTGGTGCGCATTGTATGGGTGTGTGTTACATTACATTCACTAGTAGGAGTGAGAAAAACATCACGGGGTGGTGCGCATTGTATGGGGGTGTGTTACATTAGATTCACTAGTAGGAGTGAGAAAAACATCACGGGGTGGTGCGCATTGTATGGGTGTGTGTTACATTAGATTCACTAGTAGGAGTGAGAAAAACATCACGGGGTGGTGCGCATTGTATGGGTGTGTGTTACATTAGATTCACTAGTAGCAGTGAGAAAAACATCACGGGGTGGTGCGCATTGTATGGGTGTGTGTTACATTACATTCACTAGTAGGAGTGAGAAAATCATCACGGGGTGGTGCGCATTGAATGGGTGTGTGTTACATTACATTCACTAGGAGGAGTGAGAAAAACATCACGGGGTGGTGCGCATTGTATGGGTGTGTGTTACATTACATTCACGAGTAGGAGTGAGAAAAACATCACGGGGTGGTGCGCATTGTAAGGGTGTGTGTTACATTACATTCACTAGTAGGAGTGAGAAAAACATCACGGGGTGGTGCGCATTGTATGGGTGTGTGTTACATTACATTCACTAGTAGGAGTGAGAAAAACATCACGGGGTTGTGCGCATTGTATGGGTGTGTGTTACATTAGATTCACTAGTAGGAGTGAGAAAAACATCACGGGGTGGTGCACATTGTATGGGTGTGTGTTACATTACTTTCACTAGTAGGAGTGAGAAAATCATCACGGGGTGGTGCGCATTGTATGGGTGTGTGTTACGTTACATTCACTAGTAGGCGTGAGAAAAACATCACGGGGTGGTGCGCATTGTATGGTTGTGTGTTACATTACATTCACTAGAAGGAGTGAGAAAAACATCACGGGGTGGTGCGCATTGTATGGGTGTGTGTTACATTACATTCACTAGTAGGAGAGAGAAAAACATCACGGGGTGGTGCGCATTGTATGGGTGTGTGTTACATTACATTCACTAGTAGGAGTGAGAAAAACATCACGGGGTGGTGCGCATTGTATGGGTGTGTGTTACATTACATTCACTAGTAGGAGTGAGAAATACATCACGGGGTCGTGCGCATTGTATGGGTGTGTGTTACATTAGATTCACTAGTAGGAGTGAGAATAACATCACGGGGTGGTGCGCATTGTATGGGTGTGTGTTACATTACATTCACTAGTAGGAGTGAGAAAAACATCACGGGGTGGTGCGCATTGTATGGGTGTGTGGTACATTACATTCACTAGTAGGAGTGAGAAAAACATCACGGGGTGGTGCGCATTGTATGGGTGTGTGTTACATTACATTCACTAGTAGGAGTGAGAAAAACATCACGGGGTGGTGCGCATTGTATGGGTGTGTGTTACATTACATTCACTAGTAGGAGTGAGAAAAACATCACGGGGTGGTGCGCATTGTATGGGTGTGTGTTACATTACATTCACTAGTAGGAGTGAGAAAAACATCACGGGGTGGTGCGCATTGTATGGGTGTGTGTTACATTACATTCACTAGTAGGAGTGAGAAAAACATCACGGGGTGGTGCGCATTGTATGGGGGTGTGTTACATTAGATTCACTAGTAGGAGGGTGAAAAACATCACGGGGTGGTGCGCATTGTATGGGTGTGTGTTACATTACATTCACTAGTAGGAGTGAGAAAAACATCACGGGGTGGTGCGCATTGTATGGGTGTGTGTTACATTACATTCACTAGTAGGAGTGAGAAAAACATCACGGGGTGGTGCGCATTGTATGGGTGTGTGTTACATTACATTCACTAGTAGAAGTGAGAAAAACATCACGGGGTGGTGCGCATTGTATGGATGCGTGTTACATTACATTCACTAGTAGCAGTGAGAAAAACATCACGGGGTGGTGCCCATTGTATGGGTGTGTGTTACATTAGATTCACGAGCAGCAGTGAGAAAAACATCACGGGGTGGTGCGCATTGTATGGGTGTGTGTTACATTAGAATCACTAGTAGGAGTGAGAAAAAAATCACGGAGTGGTGCGCATTGTATGGGTGTGTGTTACATTAGATTCACTAGTAGGAGTGAGAAAAACATCACGGGGTGGTGCGCATTGTATGGGTGTGTGTTACATTACATTCACTAGTAGCAGTGAGAAAAACATCACGGGGTGGTGCACATTGTATGGGTGTGTGTTACATTAGATTCACTAGTAGGAGTGAGAAAAACATCACGGTGTGGTGCGCAATGTATGGGCGTGTGTTACATTAGATTCACTAGTAGGAGTGAGAATAACATCACGGGGTGGTGCGCATTGTATGGATGTGTGTTACATTACAGTCACTAGTAGGAGTGAGAAAAACATCACGGGGTGGTGCGCATTGTATGGGTGCGTGTTACATTACATGCACTAGTAGGAGTGAGAAAAACATCACGAGGTGGTGCGCATTGTATGGGTGTGTGTTACATTACATTCACTAGTAGGAGTGAGAAAAACATCACGGGGTGGTGCGCATTGTGTGGGTGTGTGTTACATTACATTCACTAGTAGGAGTGAGATAAACATCACGGGGTGGTGCGCATTGTATGGGTGTGTGTTACATTACTTTCACTAGTAGGAGTGAGAAAATCATCACGGGGTGGTGCGCATTGTATGGGTGTGTGTTACATTACATTCACTAGTAGGAGTGAGAAAAACATCACGGGGTGGTGCGCATTGTATGGGTGTGTGTTACATTACATTCACTAGTAGGAGTGAGAAAAACATCACGGGGTGGTGCGCATTGTATGGGTGTGTGTTACATTACATTCACTAGTAGGAGTGAGAAAAACATCACGGGGTGGTGCGCATTGTATGGGTGTGTGTTACATTACATTCACGAGTAGCAGTGAGAAAAACATCACGGGGTGGTGCGCATTGTATCTGTGTGTGTTACATTAGAATCACTAGTAGGAGTGACAAAAACATCACGGAGGGGTGCGCATTGTATGGGTGTGTGTTACATTAGATTCACTAGTAGGAGTGAGAAAAACATCACGTGGTGGTGCGCATTGTATGGGTGTGTGTTACATTAGATTCACTAGTAGGAGTGAGAAAAACATCACGGGGTGGTGCGCATTGTATGGGTGTGTGTTACATTACATTCACTAGAAGGAGTGAGAAAAACATCATGGGGTGGTGCGCATTGTATGGGTGTGTGTTACATTACATTCACTAGTAGGAGAGAGAAAAACATCACGGGGTGGTGCGCATTGTATGGGTGTGTGTTACATTACATTCACTAGTAGGAGTGATAAAAACGTCAAAGGGTGGTGCGCATTGTATGGGTGTGTGTTACATTACATTCACTAGTAGGAGTGAGAAATACATCACGGGGTCGTGCGCATTGTATGGGTGTGTGTTACATTAGATTCACTAGTAGGAGTGAGAATAACATAACGGGGTGGTGCGCATTGTATGGATGTGTGTTACATTACAGTCACTAGTAGGAGTGAGAAAAACATCACGGGGTGGTGCGCATTGTATGGGTGTGTGTTACATTACATGCACTAGTAGGAGTGAGAAAAACATCACGAGGTGGTGCGCATTGTATGGGTGTGTGTTACATTACATTCACTAGTAGGAGTGAGAAAAACATCACGGGGTGGTGCGCATTGTGTGGGTGTGTGTTACATTACATTCACTAGTAGGAGTGAGATAAACATCACGGGGTGGTGCGCATTGTATGGGTGTGTGTTACATTACTTTCACTAGTAGGAGTGAGAAAATCATCACGGGGTGGTGCGCATTGTATGGGTGTGTGTTACATTACATTCACTAGTAGGAGTGAGAAATACATCACGGGGTCGTGCGCATTGTATGGGTGTGTGTTACATTAGATTCACTAGTAGGAGTGAGAATAACATCACGGGGTGGTGCGCATTGTATGGGTGTGTGTTACATTACATTCACTAGTAGGAGTGAGAAAAACATCACGGGGTGGTGCGCATTGTATGGGTGTGTGGTACATTACATTCACTAGTAGGAGTGAGAAAAACATCACGGGGTGGTGCGCATTGTATGGGTGTGTGTTACATTACATTCACTAGTAGGAGTGAGAAAAACATCACGGGGTGGTGCGCATTGTATGGGTGTGTGTTACATTACATTCACTAGTAGGAGTGAGAAAAACATCACGGGGTGGTGCGCATTGTATGGGTGTGTGTTACATTACATTCACTAGTAGGAGTGAGAAAAACATCACGGGGTGGTGCGCATTGTATGGGTGTGTGTTACATTACATTCACTAGTAGGAGTGAGAAAAACATCACGGGGTGGTGCGCATTGTATGGGGGTGTGTTACATTAGATTCACTAGTAGGAGGGTGAAAAACATCACGGGGTGGTGCGCATTGTATGGGTGTGTGTTACATTACATTCACTAGTAGGAGTGAGAAAAACATCACGGGGTGGTGCGCATTGTATGGGTGTGTGTTACATTACATTCACTAGTAGGAGTGAGAAAAACATCACGGGGTGGTGCGCATTGTATGGGTGTGTGTTACATTACATTCACTAGTAGAAGTGAGAAAAACATCACGGGGTGGTGCGCATTGTATGGATGCGTGTTACATTACATTCACTAGTAGCAGTGAGAAAAACATCACGGGGTGGTGCCCATTGTATGGGTGTGTGTTACATTAGATTCACGAGCAGCAGTGAGAAAAACATCACGGGGTGGTGCGCATTGTATGGGTGTGTGTTACATTAGAATCACTAGTAGGAGTGAGAAAAAAATCACGGAGTGGTGCGCATTGTATGGGTGTGTGTTACATTAGATTCACTAGTAGGAGTGAGAAAAACATCACGGGGTGGTGCGCATTGTATGGGTGTGTGTTACATTACATTCACTAGTAGCAGTGAGAAAAACATCACGGGGTGGTGCACATTGTATGGGTGTGTGTTACATTAGATTCACTAGTAGGAGTGAGAAAAACATCACGGTGTGGTGCGCAATGTATGGGCGTGTGTTACATTAGATTCACTAGTAGGAGTGAGAATAACATCACGGGGTGGTGCGCATTGTATGGATGTGTGTTACATTACAGTCACTAGTAGGAGTGAGAAAAACATCACGGGGTGGTGCGCATTGTATGGGTGCGTGTTACATTACATGCACTAGTAGGAGTGAGAAAAACATCCCGAGGTGGTGCGCATTGTATGGGTGTGTGTTACATTACATTCACTAGTAGGAGTGAGAAAAACATCACGGGGTGGTGCGCATTGTGTGGGTGTGTGTTACATTACATTCACTAGTAGGAGTGAGATAAACATCACGGGGTGGTGCGCATTGTATGGGTGTGTGTTACATTACTTTCACTAGTAGGAGTGAGAAAATCATCACGGGGTGGTGCGCATTGTATGGGTGTGTGTTACATTACATTCACTAGTAGGAGTGAGAAAAACATCACGGGGTGGTGCGCATTGTATGGGTGTGTGTTACATTACATTCACTAGTAGGAGTGAGAAAAACATCACGGGGTGGTGCGCATTGTATGGGTGTGTGTTACATTACATTCACTAGTAGGAGTGAGAAAAACATCACGGGGTGGTGCGCATTGTATGGGTGTGTGTTACATTACATTCACGAGTAGCAGTGAGAAAAACATCACGGGGTGGTGCGCATTGTATCTGTGTGTGTTACATTAGAATCACTAGTAGGAGTGACAAAAACATCACGGAGGGGTGCGCATTGTATGGGTGTGTGTTACATTAGATTCACTAGTAGGAGTGAGAAAAACATCACGTGGTGGTGCGCATTGTATGGGTGTGTGTTACATTAGATTCACTAGTAGGAGTGAGAAAAACATCACGGGGTGGTGCGCATTGTATGGGTGTGTGTTACATTACATTCACTAGAAGGAGTGAGAAAAACATCATGGGGTGGTGCGCATTGTATGGGTGTGTGTTACATTACATTCACTAGTAGGAGAGAGAAAAACATCACGGGGTGGTGCGCATTGTATGGGTGTGTGTTACATTACATTCACTAGTAGGAGTGATAAAAACGTCAAAGGGTGGTGCGCATTGTATGGGTGTGTGTTACATTACATTCACTAGTAGGAGTGAGAAATACATCACGGGGTCGTGCGCATTGTATGGGTGTGTGTTACATTAGATTCACTAGTAGGAGTGAGAATAACATAACGGGGTGGTGCGCATTGTATGGATGTGTGTTACATTACAGTCACTAGTAGGAGTGAGAAAAACATCACGGGGTGGTGCGCATTGTATGGGTGTGTGTTACATTACATGCACTAGTAGGAGTGAGAAAAACATCACGAGGTGGTGCGCATTGTATGGGTGTGTGTTACATTACATTCACTAGTAGGAGTGAGAAAAACATCACGGGGTGGTGCGCATTGTGTGGGTGTGTGTTACATTACATTCACTAGTAGGAGTGAGATAAACATCACGGGGTGGTGCGCATTGTATGGGTGTGTGTTACATTACTTTCACTAGTAGGAGTGAGAAAATCATCACGGGGTGGTGCGCATTGTATGGGTGTGTGTTACATTACATTCACTAGTAGGAGTGAGAAAAACCTCACGGGGTGGTGCGCATTGTATGGGTGTGTGTTACATTACATTCACTAGTAGGAGTGAGAAAAACATCACGGGGTGGTGCGCATTGTATGGGAGTGTGTAACATTACATTCACTAGTAGGAGTGAGAAAAACATCACGGGGTGGTGCGCATTGTATGGGTGTGTGTTACATTACATTCACTAGTAGGAGTGAGAAAAACATCACGGGGTGGTGCGCATTGTATGGGGGTGTGTTACATTAGATTCACTAATAGGAGTGAGAAAAACATCACGGGGTGGTGCGCATTGTATGGGTGTGTGTTACATTAGATTCACTAGTAGGAGTGAGAAAAACATCACGGGGTGGTGCGCATTGTATGGGTGTGTGTTACATTAGATTCACTAGTAGCACTGACAAAAACATCACGGGGAGGTGCGCATTGTATGGGTGTGTGTTACATTAGATTCACTAGTAGGAGTGAGAAAAACATCACGGGGTGGTGCGCATTGTATGGGTGTGTGTTACATTAGATTCACTAGTAGCAGTGAGAAAAACATCACGGGGTGGTGCGCATTGTATGGGTCTGTGTTACATTACATTCACTAGTAGGAGTGAGAAAAACATCACGGGGTGGTGCGCATTGTATGGGTGTGTGTTACATTAGAATCACTAGTAGGAGTGAGAAAAACATCACGGAGTGGTGCGCATTGTATGGGTGTGTGTTACATTAGATTCACTAGTAGGAGTGAGAAAAACATCACGGGGTGGTGCGCATTGTATGGGTGTGTATTACATTAGATTCACTAGTAGGAGTGAGAAAAACATCACGGGGTGGTGCGCATTGTATGGGTGTGTGTTACATTAGATTCACTAGTAGGAGTGAGAAAAACATCACGGGGTGGTGCGCATTGTATGGGTGTGTGTTACATTACATTCACTAGTAGAAGTGAGAAAAACATCACGGTGTGGTGCGCATTGTATGGGTGTGTGTTACATTACATTCACTAGTAGCAGTGAGAAAAACATCACGGGGTGGTGCGCATTGTATGGGTGTGTGTTACATTAGATTCACGAGTAGCAGTGAGAAAAACATCACGGGGTGGTGCGCATTGTATGGGTGTGTGTTACATTAGATTAACTAGTAGCAGTGAGAAAAACATCACGGGGTGGTGTGCATTGTATGGGTGTGTGTTACATTAGATTCACTAGTAGCAGTGAGAAAAACATCACGGGGTGGTGCGCATTGTATGGGTGTGTGTTACATTAGATTCACTAGTAGCAGTGAGAAAAACATCACGGGGTGGTGCGCATTGTATGGGTGTGTGTTACATTAGATTCACTAGTATCAGTGAGAAAAACAACACGGGGTGGTGCGCATTGTATGGGTGTGTGTTACATTACATTCACTAGTAGGAGTGAGAAAAACATCACGGGGTGGTGCGCATTGTATGGGTGTGTGTTACATTACATTCACTAGTAGGAGTGAGAAAAACATCACGGGGTGGTGCGCATTGTATGGGTGTGTGTTACATTACATTCACTAGTAGGAGTGAGAAAAACAACACGGGGTGGTGCGCATTGTATGGGTGTGTGTTACATTACTTTCACTAGTAGGAGTGAGAAAATCATCACGGGGTGGTGGGCATTGTATGGGTGTGTGTTACATTACATTCACTAGTAGGAGTGAGAAAAACATCACGGGGTGGTGCGCATTGTATGGGTGTGTGTTACATTACATTCACTAGTAGGAGAGAGAAAAACATCACGGGGTGGTGTGCATTGTATGGGTGTGTGTTACATTACATTCACTAGTAGGAGTGAGAAAAACATCACCGGGTGGTGCGCATTGTATGGGTGTGTGTTACATTACATTCACTAGTAGGAGTGAGAAAAACATCACGGGGTGGTGCGCATTTTATGGGTGTGTGTTACATTAGATTCACTAGTAGGAGTGAGAATAACATCACGGGGTGGTGCGCATTGTATGGGTGTGTGTTACATTACATTCACTAGTAGGAGTGAGAAAAACATCACGGGGTGGTGCGCATTGTATGGGTGTGTGTTACATTACATTCACTAGTAGGAGTGAGAAAAACATCACGGGGTGGTGCGCATTGTATGGGTGTGTGTTACATTACATTCACTAGAAGGAGTGAGAAAAACATCACGGGGTGGTGCGCATTGTATGGGTGTGTGTTACATTACATGCACTAGTAGGAGTGAGAAAAACATCACGGGGTGGTGCGCATTGTATGGGTGTGTGTTACATTAGATTCACTAGTAGGAGTGAGAAAATCATCACGGGGTGGTGCGCATTGTATGGGTGTGTGTTACATTAGATTCACTAGTAGGAGTGAGAAAAACATCACGGGGTGGTGCGCATTGTATGGGTGTGTGTTACATTACATTCACTAGTAGGAGTGAGAAAAACATCACGGGGTGGTGCGCATTGTATGGGTGTGTGTTACATTACATTCACTAGTAGGAGTGAGAAAAACATCACGGGGTGGTGCGCATTGTATGGGGGTGTGTTACATTAGATTCACTAGTAGGAGTGAGAAAAACATCACGGGGTGGTGCGCATTGTATGGGTGTGTGTTACATTAGATTCACTAGTAGGAGTGAGAAAAACATCACGGGGTGGTGCGCATTGTATGGGTGTGTGTTACATTAGATTCACTAGTAGCAGTGAGAAAAACATCACGGGGTGGTGCGCATTGTATGGGTGTGTGTTACATTACATTCACGAGTAGCAGTGTGAAAAACATCACGGGGTGGTGCGCATTGTATCTGTGTGTGTTACATTAGAATCACTAGTAGGAGTGACAAAAACATCACGGAGGGGTGCGCATTGTATGGGTGTGTGTTACATTAGATTCACTAGTAGGAGTGAGAAAAACATCACGTGGTGGTGCGCATTGTATGGGTGTGTGTTACATTAGATTCACTAGTAGGAGTGAGAAAAACATCACGGGGTGGTGCGCATTGTATGGGTGTGTGTTACATTACATTCACTAGAAGGAGTGAGAAAAACATCATGGGGTGGTGCGCATTGTATGGGTGTGTGTTACATTACATTCACTAGTAGGAGAGAGAAAAACATCACGGGGTGGTGCGCATTGTATGGGTGTGTGTTACATTACATTCACTAGTAGGAGTGATAAAAACGTCAAAGGGTGGTGCGCATTGTATGGGTGTGTGTTACATTACATTCACTAGTAGGAGTGAGAAATACATCACGGGGTCGTGCGCATTGTATGGTTGTGTGTTACATTAGATTCACTAGTAGGAGTGAGAATAACATAACGGGGTGGTGCGCATTGTACGGATGTGTGTTACATTACAGTCACTAGTAGGAGTGATAAAAACATCACGGGGTGGTGCGCATTGTATGGGTGTGTGTTACATTACATTCACTAGTAGGAGTGAGAAAAACATCACGGGGTGGTGCGCATTGTATGGGTGTGTGTTACATTACATTCACTAGTAGGAGTGAGAAAAACATCACGGGGTGGTGCGCATTGTATGGGGGTGTGTTACATTAGATTCACTAGTAGGAGGGTGAAAAACATCACGGGGTGGTGCGCATTGTATGGGTGTGTGTTACATTACATTCACTAGTAGGAGTGAGAAAAACATCACGGGGTGGTGCGCATTGTATGGGTGTGTGTTACATTACATTCACTAGTAGGAGTGAGAAAAACATCACGGGGTGGTGCGCATTGTATGGGTGTGTGTTACATTACATTCACTAGTAGAAGTGAGAAAAACATCACGGGGTGGTGCGCATTGTATGGATGTGTGTTACATTACATTCACTAGTAGCAGTGAGAAAAACATCACGGGGTGGTGCCCATTGTATGGGTGTGTGTTACATTAGATTCACGAGCAGCAGTGAGAAAAACATCACGGGGTGGTGCGCATTGTATGGCTGTGTGTTACATTAGAATCACTAGTAGGAGTGAGAAAAAAATCACGGAGTGGTGCGCATTGTATGGGTGTGTGTTACATTAGATTCACTAGTAGGAGTGAGAAAAACATCACGGGGTGGTGCGCATTGTATGGGTGTGTGTTACATTACATTCACTAGTAGCAGTGAGAAAAACATCACGGTGTGGTGCACATTGTATGGGTGTGTGTTACATTAGATTCACTAGTAGGAGTGAGAAAAACATCACGGTGTGGTGCGCATTGTATGGGCGTGTGTTACATTAGATTCACTAGTAGGAGTGAGAATAACATCACGGGGTGGTGCGCATTGTATGGATGTGTGTTACATTACAGTCACTAGTAGGAGTGAGAAAAACATCACGGGGTGGTGCGCATTGTATGGGTGCGTGTTACATTACATGCACTAGTAGGAGTGAGAAAAACATCACGAGGTGGTGCGCATTGTATGGGTGTGTGTTACATTACATTCACTAGTAGGAGTGAGAAAAACATCACGGGGTGGTGC
Organism: Cavia porcellus; assembly: GCF_034190915.1. Taxonomy (NCBI): domain Eukaryota; kingdom Metazoa; phylum Chordata; class Mammalia; order Rodentia; family Caviidae; genus Cavia; species Cavia porcellus. The sequence continues at coordinate 3,409,653 of NW_026947537.1, forward strand.
GCATTGTGTGGGTGTGTGTTACATTACATTCACTAGTAGGAGTGAGATAAACATCACGGGGTGGTGCGCATTGTATGGGTGTGTGTTACATTACTTTCACTAGTAGGAGTGAGAAAATCATCACGGGGTGGTGCGCATTGTATGGGTGTGTGTTACATTACATTCACTAGTAGGAGTGAGAAAAACATCACGGGGTGGTGCGCATTGTATGGGTGTGTGTTACATTACATTCACTAGTAGGAGTGAGAAAAACATCACGGGGTGGTGCGCATTGTATGGGTGTGTGTTACATTACATTCACTAGTAGGAGTGAGAAAAACATCACGGGGTGGTGCGCATTGTATGGGTGTGTGTTACATTACATTCACGAGTAGCAGTGAGAAAAACATCACGGGGTGGTGCGCATTGTATCTGTGTGTGTTACATTAGAATCACTAGTAGGAGTGACAAAAACATCACGGAGGGGTGCGCATTGTATGGGTGTGTGTTACATTAGATTCACTAGTAGGAGTGAGAAAAACATCACGTGGTGGTGCGCATTGTATGGGTGTGTGTTACATTAGATTCACTAGTAGGAGTGAGAAAAACATCACGGGGTGGTGCGCATTGTATGGGTGTGTGTTACATTACATTCACTAGAAGGAGTGAGAAAAACATCATGGGGTGGTGCGCATTGTATGGGTGTGTGTTACATTACATTCACTAGTAGGAGAGAGAAAAACATCACGGGGTGGTGCGCATTGTATGGGTGTGTGTTACATTACATTCACTAGTAGGAGTGATAAAAACGTCAAAGGGTGGTGCGCATTGTATGGGTGTGTGTTACATTACATTCACTAGTAGGAGTGAGAAATACATCACGGGGTCGTGCGCATTGTATGGGTGTGTGTTACATTAGATTCACTAGTAGGAGTGAGAATAACATAACGGGGTGGTGCGCATTGTATGGATGTGTGTTACATTACAGTCACTAGTAGGAGTGAGAAAAACATCACGGGGTGGTGCGCATTGTATGGGTGTGTGTTACATTACATGCACTAGTAGGAGTGAGAAAAACATCACGGGGTGGTGCGCATTGTGTGGGTGTGTGTTACATTACATTCCCTAGTAGGAGTGAGATAAACATCACGGGGTGGTGCGCATTGTATGGGTGTGTGTTACATTACTTTCACTAGTAGGAGTGAGAAAATCATCACGGGGTGGTGCGCATTGTATGGGTGTGTGTTACATTACATTCACTAGTAGGAGTGAGAAAAACCTCACGGGGTGGTGCGCATTGTATGGGTGTGTGTTCAATTACATTCACTAGTAGGAGTGAGAAAAACATCACGGGGTGGTGCGCATTGTATGGGAGTGTGTAACATTACATTCACTAGTAGGAGTGAGAAAAACATCACGGGGTGGTGCGCATTGTATGGGTGTGTGTTACATTACATTCACTAGTAGGAGTGAGAAAAACATCACGGGGTGGTGCGCATTGTATGGGTGTGTGTTACATTAGATTCACTGGTAGGAGTGAGAAAAACATCACGGGGTGGTGCGCATTGTATGGGTGTGTGTTACATTAGATTCACTAGTAGGAGTGAGAAAAACATCACGGGGTGGTGCGCATTGTATGGGTGTGTGTTACATTAGATTCACTAGTAGCACTGACAAAAACATCACGGGGAGGTGCGCATTGTATGGGTGTGTGTTACATTAGATTCACTAGTAGGAGTGAGAAAAACATCACGGGGTGGTGCGCATTGTATGGGTGTGTGTTACATTAGATTCACTAGTAGCAGTGAGAAAAACATCACGGGGTGGTGCGCATTGTATGGGTCTGTGTTACATTACATTCACTAGTAGGAGTGAGAAAAACATCACGGGGTGGTGCGCATTGTATGGGTGTGTGTTACATTAGAATCACTAGTAGGAGTGAGAAAAACATCACGGAGTGGTGCGCATTGTATGGGTGTGTGTTACATTAGATTCACTAGTAGGAGTGAGAAAAACATCACGGGGTGGTGCGCATTGTATGGGTGTGTGTTACATTAGATTCACTAGTAGGAGTGAGAAAAACATCACGGGGTGGTGCGCATTGTATGGGTGTGTGTTACATTAGATTCACTAGTAGGAGTGAGAAAAACATCACGGGGTGGTGCGCATTGTATGGGTGTGTGTTACATTACATTCACTAGTAGAAGTGAGAAAAACATCACGGTGTGGTGCGCATTGTATGGGTGTGTGTTACATTACATTCACTAGTAGCAGTGAGAAAAACATCACGGGGTGGTGCGCATTGTATGGGTGTGTGTTACATTAGATTCACGAGTAGCAGTGAGAAAAACATCACGGGGTGGTGCGCATTGTATGGGTGTGTGTTACATTAGATTAACTAGTAGCAGTGAGAAAAACATCACGGGGTGGTGCGCATTGTATGGGTGTGTGTTACATTAGATTCACGAGTAGCAGTGAGAAAAACATCACGGGGTGGTGCGCATTGTATGGGTGTGTGTTACATTAGATTCACTAGTAGCAGTGAGAAAAACAACACGGGGTGGTGCGCATTGTATGCGTGTGTGTTACATTAGATTCACTAGTAGGAGTGAGAAAAACATCACGGGGTGGTGCGCATTGTATGGGTGTGTGTTACATTACATTCACTAGTAGGAGTGAGAAAAACATCACGGGGTGGTGCGCATTGTATGGGTGTGTGTTACATTACATTCACTAGTAGGAGTGAGAAAAACATCACGGGGTGGTGCGCATTGTATGGGTGTGTGTTACATTACATTCACTAGTAGGAGTGAGAAAAACAACACGGGGTGGTGCGCATTGTATGGGTGTGTGTTACATTACTTTCACTAGTAGGAGTGAGAAAATCATCACGGGGTGGTGCGCATTGTATGGGTGTGTGTTACATTACATTCACTAGTAGGAGTGAGAAAAACATCACGGGGTGGTGGGCATTGTATGGGTGTGTGTTACATTACATTCACTAGTAGGAGTGAGAAAAACATCACGGGGTGGTGCGCATTGTATGGGTGTGTGTTACATTACATTCACTAGTAGGAGGGTGAAAAACATCACGGGGTGGTGCGCATTGTATGGGTGTGTGTTACATTACATTCACTAGTAGGAGTGAGAAAAACATCACGGGGTGGTGCGCATTGTATGGGTGTGTGTTACATTACATTCACTAGTAGGAGTGAGAAAAACATCACGGGGTGGTGTGCATTGTATGGGTGTGTGTTACATTACATTCACTAGTAGAAGTGAGAAAAACATCACGGGGTGGTGCGCATTGTATGGATGTGTGTTACATTACATTCACTAGTAGCAGTGAGAAAAACATCACGGGGTGGTGCCCATTGTATGGGTGTGTGTTACATTAGATTCACGAGCAGCAGTGAGAAAAACATCACGGGGTGGTGCGCATTGTATGGGTGTGTGTTACATTAGAATCACTAGTAGGAGTGAGAAAAAAATCACGGAGTGGTGCGCATTGTATGGGTGTGTGTTACATTAGATTCACTAGTAGGAGTGAGAAAAACATCACGGGGTGGTGCGCATTGTATGGGTGTGTGGTACATTACATTCACTAGTAGCAGTGAGAAAAACATCACGGGGTGGTGCACATTGTATGGGTGTGTGTTACATTAGATTCACTAGTAGGAGTGAGAAAAACATCACGGTGTGGTGCGCATTGTATGGGCGTGTGTTACATTAGATTCACTAGTAGGAGTGAGAATAACATCACGGGGTGGTGCGCATTGTATGGATGTGTGTTACATTACAGTCACTAGTAGGAGTGAGAAAAACATCACGGGGTGGTGCGCATTGTATGGGTGCGTGTTACATTACATGCACTAGTAGGAGTGAGAAAAACATCACGAGGTGGTGCGCATTGTATGGGTGTGTGTTACATTACATTCACTAGTAGGAGTGAGAAAAACATCACGGGGTGGTGCGCATTGTGTGGGTGTGTGTTACATTACATTCACTAGTAGGAGTGAGATAAACATCACGGGGTGGTGCGCATTGTATGGGTGTGTGTTACATTACTTTCACTAGTAGGAGTGAGAAAATCATCACGGGGTGGTGCGCATTGTATGGGTGTGTGTTACATTACATTCACTAGTAGGAGTGAGAAAAACATCACGGGGTGGTGCGCATTGTATGGGTGTGTGTTACATTACATTCACTAGTAGGAGTGAGAAAAACATCACGGGGTGGTGCGCATTGTATGGGTGTGTGTTACATTACATTCACTAGTAGGAGTGAGAAAAACATCACGGGGTGGTGCGCATTGTATGGGTGTGTGTTACATTACATTCACGAGTAGCAGTGAGAAAAACATCACGGGGTGGTGCGCATTGTATCTGTGTGTGTTACATTAGAATCACTAGTAGGAGTGACAAAAACATCACGGAGGGGTGCGCATTGTATGGGTGTGTGTTACATTAGATTCACTAGTAGGAGTGAGAAAAACATCACGTGGTGGTGCGCATTGTATGGGTGTGTGTTACATTAGATTCACTAGTAGGAGTGAGAAAAACATCACGGGGTGGTGCGCATTGTATGGGTGTGTGTTACATTACATTCACTAGAAGGAGTGAGAAAAACATCATGGGGTGGTGCGCATTGTATGGGTGTGTGTTACATTACATTCACTAGTAGGAGAGAGAAAAACATCACGGGGTGGTGCGCATTGTATGGGTGTGTGTTACATTACATTCACTAGTAGGAGTGAGAAATACATCACGGGGTCGTGCGCATTGTATGGGTGTGTGTTACATTAGATTCACTAGTAGGAGTGAGAATAACATAACGGGGTGGTGCGCATTGTATGGATGTGTGTTACATTACAGTCACTAGTAGGAGTGAGAAAAACATCACGGGGTGGTGCGCATTGTATGGGTGTGTGTTACATTACATGCACTAGTAGGAGTGAGAAAAACATCACGGGGTGGTGCGCATTGTGTGGGTGTGTGTTACATTACATTCCCTAGTAGGAGTGAGATAAACATCACGGGGTGGTGCGCATTGTATGGGTGTGTGTTACATTACTTTCACTAGTAGGAGTGAGAAAATCATCACGGGGTGGTGCGCATTGTATGGGTGTGTGTTACATTACATTCACTAGTAGGAGTGAGAAAAACCTCACGGGGTGGTGCGCATTGTATGGGTGTGTGTTACATTACATTCACTAGTAGGAGTGAGAAAAACATCACGGGGTGGTGCGCATTGTATGGGAGTGTGTAACATTACATTCACTAGTAGGAGTGAGAAAAACATCACGGGGTGGTGCGCATTGTATGGGTGTGTGTTACATTACATTCACTAGTAGGAGTGAGAAAAACATCACGGGGTGGTGCGCATTGTATGGGTGTGTGTTACATTAGATTCACTGGTAGGAGTGAGAAAAACATCACGGGGTGGTGCGCATTGTATGGGTGTGTGTTACATTAGATTCACTAGTAGGAGTGAGAAAAACATCACGGGGTGGTGCGCATTGTATGGGTGTGTGTTACATTAGATTCACTAGTAGCACTGACAAAAACATCACGGGGAGGTGCGCATTGTATGGGTGTGTGTTACATTAGATTCACTAGTAGGAGTGAGAAAAACATCACGGGGTGGTGCGCATTGTATGGGTGTGTGTTACATTAGATTCACTAGTAGCAGTGAGAAAAACATCACGGGGTGGTGCGCATTGTATGGGTCTGTGTTACATTACATTCACTAGTAGGAGTGAGAAAAACATCACGGGGTGGTGCGCATTGTATGGGTGTGTGTTACATTAGAATCACTAGTAGGAGTGAGAAAAACATCACGGAGTGGTGCGCATTGTATGGGTGTGTGTTACATTAGATTCACTAGTAGGAGTGAGAAAAACATCACGGGGTGGTGCGCATTGTATGGGTGTGTGTTACATTAGATTCACTAGTAGGAGTGAGAAAAACATCACGGGGTGGTGCGCATTGTATGGGTGTGTGTTACATTAGATTCACTAGTAGGAGTGAGAAAAACATCACGGGGTGGTGCGCATTGTATGGGTGTGTGTTACATTACATTCACTAGTAGAAGTGAGAAAAACATCACGGTGTGGTGCGCATTGTATGGGTGTGTGTTACATTACATTCACTAGTAGCAGTGAGAAAAACATCACGGGGTGGTGCGCATTGTATGGGTGTGTGTTACATTAGATTCACGAGTAGCAGTGAGAAAAACATCACGGGGTGGTGCGCATTGTATGGGTGTGTGTTACATTAGATTAACTAGTAGCAGTGAGAAAAACATCACGGGGTGGTGCGCATTGTATGGGTGTGTGTTACATTAGATTCACGAGTAGCAGTGAGAAAAACATCACGGGGTGGTGCGCATTGTATGGGTGTGTGTTACATTAGATTCACTAGTAGCAGTGAGAAAAACAACACGGGGTGGTGCGCATTGTATGCGTGTGTGTTACATTAGATTCACTAGTAGGAGTGAGAAAAACATCACGGGGTGGTGCGCATTGTATGGGTGTGTGTTACATTACATTCACTAGTAGGAGTGAGAAAAACATCACGGGGTGGTGCGCATTGTATGGGTGTGTGTTACATTACATTCACTAGTAGGAGTGAGAAAAACATCACGGGGTGGTGCGCATTGTATGGGTGTGTGTTACATTACATTCACTAGTAGGAGTGAGAAAAACAACACGGGGTGGTGCGCATTGTATGGGTGTGTGTTACATTACTTTCACTAGTAGGAGTGAGAAAATCATCACGGGGTGGTGCGCATTGTATGGGTGTGTGTTACATTACATTCACTAGTAGGAGTGAGAAAAACATCACGGGGTGGTGGGCATTGTATGGGTGTGTGTTACATTACATTCACTAGTAGGAGTGAGAAAAACATCACGGGGTGGTGCGCATTGTATGGGTGTGTGTTACATTACATTCACTAGTAGGAGAGAGAAAAACATCACGGGGTGGTGTGCATTGTATGGGTGTGTGTTACATTACATTCACTAGTAGGAGTGAGAAAAACATCACCGGGTGGTGCGCATTGTATGGGTGTGTGTTACATTACATTCACTAGTAGGAGTGAGAAAAACATCACGGGGTGGTGCGCATTTTATGGGTGTGTGTTACATTAGATTCACTAGTAGGAGTGAGAATAACATCACGGGGTGGTGCGCATTGTATGGGTGTGTGTTACATTACATTCACTAGTAGGAGTGAGAAAAACATCACGGGGTGGTGCGCATTGTATGGGTGTGTGTTACATTACATTCACTAGTAGGAGTGAGAAAAACATCACGGGGTGGTGCGCATTGTATGGGTGTGTGTTACATTACATTCACTAGAAGGAGTGAGAAAAACATCACGGGGTGGTGCGCATTGTATGGGTGTGTGTTACATTACATGCACTAGTAGGAGTGAGAAAAACATCACGGGGTGGTGCGCATTGTATGGGTGTGTGTTACATTACTTTCACTAGTAGGAGTGAGAAAATCATCACGGGGTGGTGCGCATTGTATGGGTGTGTGTTACATTAGATTCACTAGTAGGAGTGAGAAAAACATCACGGGGTGGTGCGCATTGTATGGGTGTGTGTTACATTACATTCACTAGTAGGAGTGAGAAAAACATCACGGGGTGGTGCGCATTGTATGGGTGTGTGTTACATTACATTCACTAGTAGGAGTGAGAAAAACATCACGGGGTGGTGCGCATTGTATGGGGGTGTGTTACATTAGATTCACTAGTAGGAGTGAGAAAAACATCACGGGGTGGTGCGCATTGTATGGGTGTGTGTTACATTAGATTCACTAGTAGGAGTGAGAAAAACATCACGGGGTGGTGCGCATTGTATGGGTGTGTGGTACATTACATTCACTAGTAGCAGTGAGAAAAACATCACGGGGTGGTGCGCATTGTATGGGTGTGTGTTACATTACATTCACTAGTAGGAGTGAGAAAATCATCACGGGGTGGTGCGCATTGAATGGGTGTGTGTTACATTACATTCACTAGGAGGAGTGAGAAAAACATCACGGGGTGGTGCGCATTGTATGGGTGTGTGTTACATTACATTCACTAGTAGGAGTGAGAAAAACATCACGGGGTGGTGCGCATTGTAAGGGTGTGTGTTACATTACATTCACTAGTAGGAGTGAGAAAAACATCACGGGGTGGTGCGCATTGTATGGGTGTGTGTTACATTACATTCACTAGTAGGAGTGAGAAAAACATCACGGGGTTGTGCGCATTGTATGGGTGTGTGTTACATTAGATTCACTAGTAGGAGTGAGAAAAACATCACGGGGTGGTGCACATTGTATGGGTGTGTGTTACATTACTTTCACTAGTAGGAGTGAGAAAATCATCACGGGGTGGTGCGCATTGTATGGGTGTGTGTTACGTTACATTCACTAGTAGGCGTGAGAAAAACATCACGGGGTGGTGCGCATTGTATGGTTGTGTGTTACATTACATTCACTAGAAGGAGTGAGAAAAACATCACGGGGTGGTGCGCATTGTATGGGTGTGTGTTACATTACATTCACTAGTAGGAGAGAGAAAAACATCACGGGGTGGTGCGCATTGTATGGGTGTGTGTTACATTACATTCACTAGTAGGAGTGAGAAAAACATCACGGGGTGGTGCGCATTGTATGGGTGTGTGTTACATTACATTCACTAGTAGGAGTGAGAAATACATCACGGGGTCGTGCGCATTGTATCGGTGTGTGTTACATTAGATTCACTAGTAGGAGTGAGAATAACATCACGGGGTGGTGCGCATTGTATGGGTGTGTGTTACATTACATTCACTAGTAGGAGTGAGAAAAACATCACGGGGTGGTGCGCATTGTATGGGTGTGTGTTACATTACATTCACTAGTAGGAGTGAGAAAAACATCACGGGGTGGTGCGCATTGTATGGGTGTGTGTTACATTACATTCACTAGTAGGAGTGAGAAAAACATCACGGGGTGGTGCGCATTGTATGGGTGTGTGTTACATTACATTCACTAGTAGGAGTGAGAAAAACATCACGGGGTGGTGCGCATTGTATGGGTGTGTGTTACATTACATTCACTAGTAGGAGTGAGAAAAACATCACGGGGTGGTGCGCATTGTATGGGTGTGTGTTACATTACATTCACTAGTAGGAGTGAGAAAAACATCACGGGGTGGTGCGCATTGTATGGGGGTGTGTTACATTAGATTCACTAGTAGGAGGGTGAAAAACATCACGGGGTGGTGCGCATTGTATGGGTGTGTGTTACATTACATTCACTAGTAGGAGTGAGAAAAACATCACGGGGTGGTGCGCATTGTATGGGTGTGTGTTACATTACATTCACTAGTAGGAGTGAGAAAAACATCACGGGGTGGTGCGCATTGTATGGGTGTGTGTTACATTACATTCACTAGTAGAAGTGAGAAAAACATCACGGGGTGGTGCGCATTGTATGGATGTGTGTTACATTACATTCACTAGTAGCAGTGAGAAAAACATCACGGGGTGGTGCCCATTGTATGGGTGTGTGTTACATTAGATTCACGAGCAGCAGTGAGAAAAACATCACGGGGTGGTGCGCATTGTATGGGTGTGTGTTACATTAGAATCACTAGTAGGAGTGAGAAAAACATCATGGAGTGGTGCGCATTGTATGGGTGTGTGTTACATTACATTCACTAGTAGGAGTGAGAAAAACATCACGGGGTGGTGCGCATTGTATGGGTGTGTGTTACATTACATTCACTAGTAGCAGTGAGAAAAACATCACGGGGTGGTGCGCATTGTATGGGTGTGTGTTACATTAGATTCACTAGTAGGAGTGAGAAAAACATCACGGTGTGGTGCGCATTGTATGGGCGTGTGTTACATTAGATTCACTAGTAGGAGTGAGAAAAATATCACGGGGTGGTGCGCATTGTATGGGTGTGTGTTACATTACATTCACTAGTAGGAGTGACAAAACATCACGGGGTGGTGCGCATTGTATGGGTGTGTGTTACATTACATTCACTAGTAGGAGTGAGAAAAACATCACGGGGTGGTGCGCATTGTATGGGTGTGGGTTACATTACTTTCACTATTAGGAGTGAGAAAAACATCACGGGTTGGTGCGCATTGTATGGGTGTGTGTTGCATTACATTCACTAGTAGGAGTGAGAAAAACATCACGGGGTGGTGCGCATTGTATGGGTGTGTGTTACATTAGATTCACTAGTAGGAGTGAGAAAAACATCACGGGGTGGTGCGCATTGTATGGGTGTGTGTTACATTAGATTCACTAGTAGGAGTGAGAAAAACATCACGGGGTGGTGCGCATTGTATGGGTGTGTGTTACATTGGATTCAGTAGTAGGAGTGAGAAAAACATCACGGGGTGGTGCGCATTGTATGGGTGTGTGTTACATTACATTCACTAGTAGGAGTGAGAAAATCATCACGGGGTAGTGCGCATTGTATGGGTGTGTGTTACATTACATTCACTAGTAGGAGTGAGAAAAACATCACGGGGTGGTGCGCATTGTATGGTTGTGTGTTACATTACATTCACTAGAAGGAGTGAGAAAAACATCACGGGGTGGTGCGCATTGTATGGGTGTGTGTTACATTACATTCACTAGTAGGAGAGAGAAAAACATTACGGGGTGGTGCGCATTGTATGGGTGTGTGTTACATTACATTCACTAGTAGGAGTGAGAAAAACATCACGGGGTAGTGCGCATTGTATGGGTGTGTGTTACATTACATTCACTAGTAGGAGTGAGAAATACATCACGGGGTCGTGCGCATTGTATGGGTGTGTGTTACATTAGATTCACTAGTAGGAGTGAGAAAAACATCACGGGGTGGTGCGCATTGTATGGGTGTGTGTTACATTACATTCACTAGTAGGAGAGAGAAAAACATCACGGGGTGGTGCGCATTGTATGGGTGTGTGTTACATTACATTCACTAGTAGGAGTGAGAAAAACATCACGGGGTGGTGCGCATTGTATGGGTGTGTGTTACATTACATTCACTAGTAGGAGTGAGAAATACATCACGGGGTCGTGCGCATTGTATGGGTGTGTGTTACATTAGATTCACTAGTAGGAGTGAGAATAACATCACGGGGTGGTGCGCATTGTATGGGTGTGTGTTACATTACATTCACGAGTAGCAGTGAGAAAAACATCACGGGGTGGTGCGCATTGTATGGGTGTGTGTTACATTAGAATCACTAGTAGGAGTGAGAAAAACATCACGGAGTGGTGCGCATTGTATGGGTGTGTGTTACATTAGATTCACTAGTAGGAGTGAGAAAAACATCACGGGGTGGTGCGCATTGTATGGGTGTGTGTTACATTAGATTCACTAGTAGGAGTGAGAAAAACATCACGGGGTGGTGCGCATTGTATGGGTGTGTGTTACATTAGATTCACTAGTAGGAGTGAGAAAAACATCACGGGGTGGTGCGCATTGTATGGGTGTGTGTTACATTAGATTCACTAGTAGGAGTGAGAAAAACATCACGGGGTGGTGCGCATTGTATGGGTGTGTGTTACATTAGATTCACTAGTAGGAGTGAGAAAAACATCACAGGGTGGTGCGCATTTTATGGGTGTGTGTTACATTACATTCACTAGTAGGAGTGAGAAAAACATCACGGGGTGGTGCGCCTTGTATGGGTGTGTGTTACATTAGATTCACTAGTAGGAGTGAGAAAAACATCACGGGGTGGTGCGCATTGTATGGGTGTGTGTTACATTACATTCACTAGTAGGAGTGAGAAAAACATCACGGGGTGGTGCGCATTGTATGGGTGTGTGTTACATTACATTCACTAGTAGGAGTGAGAAAATCATCACGGGGTGGTGCGCATTGTATGGGTGTGTGTTACATTACATTCACTAGTAGGAGTGAGAAAAACATCACGGGGTGGTGCGCATTGTATGGGTGTGTGTTACATTAGATTCACTAGTAGGTGTGAGAAAAACATCACGGGGTGGTGCGCATTGTATGGGTGTGTGTTACATTACTTTCACTAGTAGGAGTGAGAAAATCATCACGGGGTGGTGCGCATTGTATGGGTGTGTGTTACATTACATTCACTAGTAGGCGTGAGAAAAACATCACGGGGTGGTGCGCATTGTATGGTTGTGTGTTACATTACATTCACTAGAAGGAGTGAGAAAAACATCACGGGGTGGTGCGCATTTTATGGGTGTGTGTTACATTACATTCACTAGTAGGAGAGAGAAAAACATCACAGGGTGGTGCGCATTGTATGGGTGTGTGTTACATTACATTCACTAGTAGGAGTGAGAAATACATCACGGGGTCGTGCGCATTGTATGGGTGTGTGTTACATTACATGCACTAGTAGGAGTGAGAAAAACATCACGAGGTGGTGCGCATTGTATGGGTGTGTGTTACATTACATTCACTAGTAGGAGTGAGAAAAACATCACGGGGTGGTGCGCATTGTGTGGGTGTGTGTTACATTACATTCACTAGTAGGAGTGAGATAAACATCACGGGGTGGTGCGCATTGTATGGGTGTGTGTTACATTACTTTCACTAGTAGGAGTGAGAAAATCATCACGGGGTGGTGCGCATTGTATGGGTGTGTGTTACATTACATTCACTAGTAGGAGGGAGAAAAACCTCACGGGGTGGTGCGCATTGTATGGGTGTGTGTTACATTAGATTCACTAGTAGGAGTGAGAAAAACATCACGGGGTGGTGCGCATTGTATGGGTGTGTGTTACATTAGATTCACTAGTAGGAGTGAGAAAAACATCACGGGGTGGTGCGCATTGTATGGGTGTGTGTTACATTACATTCACTAGTAGGAGAGAGAAAAACATCACGGGGTGGTGTGCATTGTATGGGTGTGTGTTACATTACATTCACTAGTAGGAGTGAGAAAAACATCACCGGGTGGTGCGCATTGTATGGGTGTGTGTTACATTACATTCACTAGTAGGAGTGAGAAAAACATCACGGGGTGGTGCGCATTTTATGGGTGTGTGTTACATTAGATTCACTAGTAGGAGTGAGAATAACATCACGGGGTGGTGCGCATTGTATGGGTGTGTGTTACATTACATTCACTAGTAGGAGTGAGAAAAACATCACGGGGTGGTGCGCATTGTATGGGTGTGTGTTACATTACATTCACTAGTAGGAGTGAGAAAAACATCACGGGGTGGTGCGCATTGTATGGGTGTGTGTTACATTACATTCACTAGAAGGAGTGAGAAAAACATCACGGGGTGGTGCGCATTGTATGGGTGTGTGTTACATTACATGCAATAGTAGGAGTGAGAAAAACATCACGGGGTGGTGCGCATTGTATGGGTGTGTGTTACATTACTTTCACTAGTAGGAGTGAGAAAATCATCACGGGGTGGTGCGCATTGTATGGGTGTGTGTTACATTAGATTCACTAGTAGGAGTGAGAAAAACATCACGGGGTGGTGCGCATTGTATGGGTGTGTGTTACATTACATTCACTAGTAGGAGTGAGAAAAACATCACGGGGTGGTGCGCATTGTATGGGTGTGTGTTACATTACATTCACTAGTAGGAGTGAGAAAAACATCACGGGGTGGTGCGCATTGTATGGGGGTGTGTTACATTAGATTCACTAGTAGGAGTGAGAAAAACATCACGGGGTGGTGCGCATTGTATGGGTGTGTGTTACATTAGATTCACTAGTAGGAGTGAGAAAAACATCACGGGGTGGTGCGCATTGTATGGGTGTGTGGTACATTACATTCACTAGTAGCAGTGAGAAAAACATCACGGGGTGGTGCGCATTGTATGGGTGTGTGTTACATTACATTCACTAGTAGGAGTGAGAAAATCATCACGGGGTGGTGCGCATTGAATGGGTGTGTGTTACATTACATTCACTAGGAGGAGTGAGAAAAACATCACGGGGTGGTGCGCATTGTATGGGTGTGTGTTACATTACATTCACTAGTAGGAGTGAGAAAAACATCACGGGGTGGTGCGCATTGTAAGGGTGTGTGTTACATTACATTCACTAGTAGGAGTGAGAAAAACATCACGGGGTGGTGCGCATTGTATGGGTGTGTGTTACATTACATTCACTAGTAGGAGTGAGAAAAACATCACGGGGTTGTGCGCATTGTATGGGTGTGTGTTACATTAGATTCACTAGTAGGAGTGAGAAAAACATCACGGGGTGGTGCACATTGTATGGGTGTGTGTTACATTACTTTCACTAGTAGGAGTGAGAAAATCATCACGGGGTGGTGCGCATTGTATGGGTGTGTGTTACGTTACATTCACTAGTAGGCGTGAGAAAAACATCACGGGGTGGTGCGCATTGTATGGTTGTGTGTTACATTACATTCACTAGAAGGAGTGAGAAAAACATCACGGGGTGGTGCGCATTGTATGGGTGTGTGTTACATTACATTCACTAGTAGGAGAGAGAAAAACATCACGGGGTGGTGCGCATTGTATGGGTGTGTGTTACATTACATTCACTAGTAGGAGTGAGAAAAACATCACGGGGTGGTGCGCATTGTATGGGTGTGTGTTACATTACATTCACTAGTAGGAGTGAGAAATACATCACGGGGTCGTGCGCATTGTATCGGTGTGTGTTACATTAGATTCACTAGTAGGAGTGAGAATAACATCACGGGGTGGTGCGCATTGTATGGGTGTGTGTTACATTACATTCACTAGTAGGAGTGAGAAAAACATCACGGGGTGGTGCGCATTGTATGGGTGTGTGTTACATTACATTCACTAGTAGGAGTGAGAAAAACATCACGGGGTGGTGCGCATTGTATGGGTGTGTGTTACATTACATTCACTAGTAGGAGTGAGAAAAACATCACGGGGTGGTGCGCATTGTATGGGTGTGTGTTACATTACATTCACTAGTAGGAGTGAGAAAAACATCACGGGGTGGTGCGCATTGTATGGGTGTGTGTTACATTACATTCACTAGTAGGAGTGAGAAAAACATCACGGGGTGGTGCGCATTGTATGGGTGTGTGTTACATTACATTCACTAGTAGGAGTGAGAAAAACATCACGGGGTGGTGCGCATTGTATGGGGGTGTGTTACATTAGATTCACTAGTAGGAGGGTGAAAAACATCACGGGGTGGTGCGCATTGTATGGGTGTGTGTTACATTACATTCACTAGTAGGAGTGAGAAAAACATCACGGGGTGGTGCGCATTGTATGGGTGTGTGTTACATTACATTCACTAGTAGGAGTGAGAAAAACATCACGGGGTGGTGCGCATTGTATGGGTGTGTGTTACATTACATTCACTAGTAGAAGTGAGAAAAACATCACGGGGTGGTGCGCATTGTATGGATGTGTGTTACATTACATTCACTAGTAGCAGTGAGAAAAACATCACGGGGTGGTGCCCATTGTATGGGTGTGTGTTACATTAGATTCACGAGCAGCAGTGAGAAAAACATCACGGGGTGGTGCGCATTGTATGGGTGTGTGTTACATTAGAATCACTAGTAGGAGTGAGAAAAACATCATGGAGTGGTGCGCATTGTATGGGTGTGTGTTACATTACATTCACTAGTAGGAGTGAGAAAAACATCACGGGGTGGTGCGCATTGTATGGGTGTGTGTTACATTACATTCACTAGTAGCAGTGAGAAAAACATCACGGGGTGGTGCGCATTGTATGGGTGTGTGTTACATTAGATTCACTAGTAGGAGTGAGAAAAACATCACGGTGTGGTGCGCATTGTATGGGCGTGTGTTACATTAGATTCACTAGTAGGAGTGAGAAAAATATCACGGGGTGGTGCGCATTGTATGGGTGTGTGTTACATTACATTCACTAGTAGGAGTGACAAAACATCACGGGGTGGTGCGCATTGTATGGGTGTGTGTTACATTACATTCACTAGTAGGAGTGAGAAAAACATCACGGGGTGGTGCGCATTGTATGGGTGTGGGTTACATTACTTTCACTATTAGGAGTGAGAAAAACATCACGGGTTGGTGCGCATTGTATGGGTGTGTGTTGCATTACATTCACTAGTAGGAGTGAGAAAAACATCACGGGGTGGTGCGCATTGTATGGGTGTGTGTTACATTAGATTCACTAGTAGGAGTGAGAAAAACATCACGGGGTGGTGCGCATTGTATGGGTGTGTGTTACATTAGATTCACTAGTAGGAGTGAGAAAAACATCACGGGGTGGTGCGCATTGTATGGGTGTGTGTTACATTGGATTCAGTAGTAGGAGTGAGAAAAACATCACGGGGTGGTGCGCATTGTATGGGTGTGTGTTACATTACATTCACTAGTAGGAGTGAGAAAATCATCACGGGGTAGTGCGCATTGTATGGGTGTGTGTTACATTACATTCACTAGTAGGAGTGAGAAAAACATCACGGGGTGGTGCGCATTGTATGGTTGTGTGTTACATTACATTCACTAGAAGGAGTGAGAAAAACATCACGGGGTGGTGCGCATTGTATGGGTGTGTGTTACATTACATTCACTAGTAGGAGAGAGAAAAACATTACGGGGTGGTGCGCATTGTATGGGTGTGTGTTACATTACATTCACTAGTAGGAGTGAGAAAAACATCACGGGGTAGTGCGCATTGTATGGGTGTGTGTTACATTACATTCACTAGTAGGAGTGAGAAATACATCACGGGGTCGTGCGCATTGTATGGGTGTGTGTTACATTAGATTCACTAGTAGGAGTGAGAAAAACATCACGGGGTGGTGCGCATTGTATGGGTGTGTGTTACATTACATTCACTAGTAGGAGAGAGAAAAACATCACGGGGTGGTGCGCATTGTATGGGTGTGTGTTACATTACATTCACTAGTAGGAGTGAGAAAAACATCACGGGGTGGTGCGCATTGTATGGGTGTGTGTTACATTACATTCACTAGTAGGAGTGAGAAATACATCACGGGGTCGTGCGCATTGTATGGGTGTGTGTTACATTAGATTCACTAGTAGGAGTGAGAATAACATCACGGGGTGGTGCGCATTGTATGGGTGTGTGTTACATTACATTCACGAGTAGCAGTGAGAAAAACATCACGGGGTGGTGCGCATTGTATGGGTGTGTGTTACATTAGAATCACTAGTAGGAGTGAGAAAAACATCACGGAGTGGTGCGCATTGTATGGGTGTGTGTTACATTAGATTCACTAGTAGGAGTGAGAAAAACATCACGGGGTGGTGCGCATTGTATGGGTGTGTGTTACATTAGATTCACTAGTAGGAGTGAGAAAAACATCACGGGGTGGTGCGCATTGTATGGGTGTGTGTTACATTAGATTCACTAGTAGGAGTGAGAAAAACATCACGGGGTGGTGCGCATTGTATGGGTGTGTGTTACATTAGATTCACTAGTAGGAGTGAGAAAAACATCACGGGGTGGTGCGCATTGTATGGGTGTGTGTTACATTAGATTCACTAGTAGGAGTGAGAAAAACATCACAGGGTGGTGCGCATTTTATGGGTGTGTGTTACATTACATTCACTAGTAGGAGTGAGAAAAACATCACGGGGTGGTGCGCCTTGTATGGGTGTGTGTTACATTAGATTCACTAGTAGGAGTGAGAAAAACATCACGGGGTGGTGCGCATTGTATGGGTGTGTGTTACATTACATTCACTAGTAGGAGTGAGAAAAACATCACGGGGTGGTGCGCATTGTATGGGTGTGTGTTACATTACATTCACTAGTAGGAGTGAGAAAATCATCACGGGGTGGTGCGCATTGTATGGGTGTGTGTTACATTACATTCACTAGTAGGAGTGAGAAAAACATCACGGGGTGGTGCGCATTGTATGGGTGTGTGTTACATTAGATTCACTAGTAGGTGTGAGAAAAACATCACGGGGTGGTGCGCATTGTATGGGTGTGTGTTACATTACTTTCACTAGTAGGAGTGAGAAAATCATCACGGGGTGGTGCGCATTGTATGGGTGTGTGTTACATTACATTCACTAGTAGGCGTGAGAAAAACATCACGGGGTGGTGCGCATTGTATGGTTGTGTGTTACATTACATTCACTAGAAGGAGTGAGAAAAACATCACGGGGTGGTGCGCATTTTATGGGTGTGTGTTACATTACATTCACTAGTAGGAGAGAGAAAAACATCACAGGGTGGTGCGCATTGTATGGGTGTGTGTTACATTACATTCACTAGTAGGAGTGAGAAATACATCACGGGGTCGTGCGCATTGTATGGGTGTGTGTTACATTACATGCACTAGTAGGAGTGAGAAAAACATCACGAGGTGGTGCGCATTGTATGGGTGTGTGTTACATTACATTCACTAGTAGGAGTGAGAAAAACATCACGGGGTGGTGCGCATTGTGTGGGTGTGTGTTACATTACATTCACTAGTAGGAGTGAGATAAACATCACGGGGTGGTGCGCATTGTATGGGTGTGTGTTACATTACTTTCACTAGTAGGAGTGAGAAAATCATCACGGGGTGGTGCGCATTGTATGGGTGTGTGTTACATTACATTCACTAGTAGGAGGGAGAAAAACCTCACGGGGTGGTGCGCATTGTATGGGTGTGTGTTACATTAGATTCACTAGTAGGAGTGAGAAAAACATCACGGGGTGGTGCGCATTGTATGGGTGTGTGTTACATTAGATTCACTAGTAGGAGTGAGAAAAACATCACGGGGTGGTGCGCATTGTATGGGTGTGTGTTACATTAGATTCACTAGTAGGAGTGAGAAAAACATCACGGGGTGGTGCGCATTGTATGGGTGTGTGTTACATTAGATTCACTAGTAGGAGTGAGAAAAACATCACGGGGTGGTGCGCATTGTATGGGTGTGTGTTACATTACATTCACTAGTAGGAGTGAGAAAAACATCACGGGGTGGTGCGCCTTGTATGGGTGTGTGTTACATTAGATTCACTAGTAGGAGTGAGAAAAACATCACGGGGTGGTGCGCATTGTATGGGTGTGTGTTACATTACATTCACTAGTAGGAGTGAGAAAAACATCACGGGGTGGTGCGCATTGTATGGGTGTGTGTTACATTACATTCACTAGTAGGAGTGAGAAAATCATCACGGGGTGGTGCGCATTGTATGGGTGTGTGTTACATTACATTCACTAGTAGGAGTGAGAAAAACATCACGGGGTGGTGCGCATTGTATGGGTGTGTGTTACATTAGATTCACTAGTAGGAGTGAGAAAAACATCACGGGGTGGTGCGCATTGTATGGGTGTGTGTTACATTACTTTCACTAGTAGGAGTGAGAAAATCATCACGGGGTGGTGCGCATTGTATGGGTGTGTGTTACATTACATTCACTAGTAGGCGTGAGAAAAACATCACGGGGTGGTGCGCATTGTATGGTTGTGTGTTACATTACATTCACTAGAAGGAGTGAGAAAAACATCACGGGGTGGTGCGCATTGTATGGGTGTGTGTTACATTACATTCACTAGTAGGAGAGAGAAAAACATCACAGGGTGGTGCGCATTGTATGGGTGTGTGTTACATTATATTCACTAGTAGGAGTGAGAAATACATCACGGGGTCGTGCGCATTGTATGGGTGTGTGTTACATTACATGCACTAGTAGGAGTGAGAAAAACATCACGAGGTGGTGCGCATTGTATGGGTGTGTGTTACATTACATTCACTAGTAGGAGTGAGAAAAACATCACGGGGTGGTGCGCATTGTGTGGGTGTGTGTTACATTACATTCACTAGTAGGAGTGAGATAAACATCACGGGGTGGTGCGCATTGTATGGGTGTGTGTTACATTACTTTCACTAGTAGGAGTGAGAAAATCATCACGGGGTGGTGCGCATTGTATGGGTGTGTGTTACATTACATTCACTAGTAGGAGGGAGAAAAACATCACGGGGTGGTGCGCATTGTATGGGTGTGGGTTACATTACTTTCACTATTAGGAGTGAGAAAAACATCACGGGTTGGTGCGCATTGTATGGGTGTGTGTTGCATTACATTCACTAGTAGGAGTGAGAAAAACATCACGGGGTGGTGCGCATTGTATGGGTGTGTGTTACATTAGATTCACTAGTAGGAGTGAGAAAAACGTCACGGGGTGGTGCGCATTGTATGGGTGTGTGTTACATTAGATTCACTAGTAGGAGTGAGAAAAACATCACGGGGTGGTGCGCATTGTATGGGTGTGTGTTACATTGGATTCAGTAGTAGGAGTGAGAAAAACATCACGGGGTGGTGCGCATTGTATGGGTGTGTGTTACATTACATTCACTAGTAGGAGTGAGAAAATCATCACGGGGTGGTGCGCATTGTATGGGTGTGTGTTACATTACATTCACTACTAGGAGTGAGAAAAACATCACGGGGTGGTGCGCATTGTATGGTTGTGTGTTACATTACATTCACTAGAAGGAGTGAGAAAAACATCACGGGGTGGTGCGCATTGTATGGGTGTGTGTTACATTACATTCACTAGTAGGAGAGAGAAAAACATCACGGGGTGGTGCGCATTGTATGGGTGTGTGTTACATTACTTTCACTAGTAGGAGTGAGAAAAACATCACGGGGTAGTGCGCATTGTATGGGTGTGTGTTACATTACATTCACTAGTAGGAGTGAGAAATACATCACGGGGTCGTGCGCATTGTATGGGTGTGTGTTACATTAGATTCACTAGTAGGAGTGAGAAAAACATCACGGGGTGGTGCGCATTGTATGGGTGTGTGTTACATTACATTCACTAGTAGGAGAGAGAAAAACATCACGGGGTGGTGCGCATTGTATGGGTGTGTGTTACATTACATTCACTAGTAGGAGTGAGAAAAACATCACGGGGTGGTGCGCATTGTATGGGTGTGTGTTACATTACATTCACTAGTAGGAGTGAGAAATACATCACGGGGTCGTGCGCATTGTATGGGTGTGTGTTACATTAGATTCACTAGTAGGAGTGAGAATTACATCACGAGGTGGTGCGCATTGTATGGGTGTGTGTTACATTACATTCACGAGTAGCAGTGAGAAAAACATCACGGGGTGGTGCGCATTGTATGGGTGTGTGTTACATTAGAATCACTAGTAGGAGTGAGAAAAACATCACGGAGTGGTGCGCATTGTATGGGTGTGTGTTACATTAGATTCACTAGTAGGAGTGAGAAAAACATCACGGGGTGGTGCGCATTGTATGGGTGTGTGTTACATTAGATTCACTAGTAGGAGTGAGAAAAACATCACGGGGTGGTGCGCATTGTATGGGTGTGTGTTACATTAGATTCACTAGTAGGAGTGAGAAAAACATCACGGGGTGGTGCGCATTGTATGGGTGTGTGTTACATTAGATTCACTAGTAGGAGTGAGAAAAACATCACGGGGTGGTGCGCATTGTATGGGTGTGTGTTACATTAGATTCACTAGTAGGAGTGAGAAAAACATCACGGGGTGGTGCGCATTGTATGGGTGTGTGTTACATTACATTCACTAGTAGGAGTGAGAAAAACATCACGGGGTGGTGCGCCTTGTATGGGTGTGTGTTACATTAGATTCACTAGTAGGAGTGAGAAAAACATCACGGGGTGGTGCGCATTGTATGGGTGTGTGTTACATTACATTCACTAGTAGGAGTGAGAAAAACATCACGGGGTGGTGCGCATTGTATGGGTGTGTGTTACATTACATTCACTAGTAGGAGTGAGAAAATCATCACGGGGTGGTGCGCATTGTATGGGTGTGTGTTACATTACATTCACTAGTAGGAGTGAGAAAAACATCACGGGGTGGTGCGCATTGTATGGGTGTGTGTTACATTAGATTCACTAGTAGGAGTGAGAAAAACATCACGGGGTGGTGCGCATTGTATGGGTGTGTGTTACATTACTTTCACTAGTAGGAGTGAGAAAATCATCACGGGGTGGTGCGCATTGTATGGGTGTGTGTTACATTACATTCACTAGTAGGCGTGAGAAAAACATCACGGGGTGGTGCGCATTGTATGGTTGTGTGTTACATTACATTCACTAGAAGGAGTGAGAAAAACATCACGGGGTGGTGCGCATTGTATGGGTGTGTGTTACATTACATTCACTAGTAGGAGAGAGAAAAACATCACAGGGTGGTGCGCATTGTATGGGTGTGTGTTACATTACATTCACTAGTAGGAGTGAGAAATACATCACGGGGTCGTGCGCATTGTATGGGTGTGTGTTACATTACATGCACTAGTAGGAGTGAGAAAAACATCACGAGGTGGTGCGCATTGTATGGGTGTGTGTTACATTACATTCACTAGTAGGAGTGAGAAAAACATCACGGGGTGGTGCGCATTGTGTGGGTGTGTGTTACATTACATTCACTAGTAGGAGTGAGATAAACATCACGGGGTGGTGCGCATTGTATGGGTGTGTGTTACATTACTTTCACTAGTAGGAGTGAGAAAATCATCACGGGGTGGTGCGCATTGTATGGGTGTGTGTTACATTACATTCACTAGTAGGAGGGAGAAAAACCTCACGGGGTGGTGCGCATTGTATGGGTGTGTGTTACATTACATTCACTAGTAGGAGTGAGAAAAACATCACGGGGTGGTGCGCATTGTATGGGTGTGTGTTACATTACATTCACTAGTAGGAGTGAGAAAAACATCACGGGGTGGTGCGCATTGTATGGGTGTGTGTTACATTATATTCACTAGTAGGAGTGAGAAAAACATCACGGGGTGGTGCGCATTGTATGGGAGTGTGTTACATTACATTCACTAGTAGGAGTGAGAAAAACATCACGGGGTGGTGCGCATTGTATGGGTGTGTGTTACATTACATTCACTAGTAGGAGAGAGAAAAACATCACAGGGTGGTGCGCATTGTATGGGTGTGTGTTACATTACATTCACTAGTAGGAGTGAGAAATACATCACGGGGTCGTGCGCATTGTATGGGTGTGTGTTACATTACATGCACTAGTAGGAGTGAGAAAAACATCACGAGGTGGTGCGCATTGTATGGGTGTGTGTTACATTACATTCACTAGTAGGAGTGAGAAAAACATCACGGGGTGGTGCGCATTGTGTGGGTGTGTGTTACATTACATTCACTAGTAGGAGTGAGATAAACATCACGGGGTGGTGCGCATTGTATGGGTGTGTGTTACATTACTTTCACTAGTAGGAGTGAGAAAATCATCACGGGGTGGTGCGCATTGTATGGGTGTGTGTTACATTACATTCACTAGTAGGAGGGAGAAAAACATCACGGGGTGGTGCGCATTGTATGGGTGTGTGTTACATTACTTTCACTAGTAGGAGTGAGAAAAACATCACGGGTTGGTGCGCATTGTATGGGTGTGTGTTGCATTACATTCACTAGTAGGAGTGAGAAAAACATCACGGGGTGGTGCGCATTGTATGGGTGTGTGTTACATTACATTCACTAGTAGGAGTGAGAAAAACATCACGGGGTGGTGCGCCTTGTATGGGTGTGTGTTACATTAGATTCACTAGTAGGAGTGAGAAAAACATCACGGGGTGGTGCGCATTGTATGGGTGTGTGTTACATTACATTCACTAGTAGGAGTGAGAAAAACATCACGGGGTGGTGCGCATTGTATGGGTGTGTGTTACATTACATTCACTAGTAGGAGTGAGAAAATCATCACGGGGTGGTGCGCATTGTATGGGTGTGTGTTACATTACATTCACTAGTAGGAGTGAGAAAAACATCACGGGGTGGTGCGCATTGTATGGGTGTGTGTTACATTAGATTCACTAGTAGGAGTGAGAAAAACATCACGGGGTGGTGCGCATTGTATGGGTGTGTGTTACATTACTTTCACTAGTAGGAGTGAGAAAATCATCACGGGGTGGTGCGCATTGTATGGGTGTGTGTTACATTACATTCACTAGTAGGCGTGAGAAAAACATCACGGGGTGGTGCGCATTGTATGGTTGTGTGTTACATTACATTCACTAGAAGGAGTGAGAAAAACATCACGGGGTGGTGCGCATTGTATGGGTGTGTGTTACATTACATTCACTAGTAGGAGAGAGAAAAACATCACAGGGTGGTGCGCATTGTATGGGTGTGTGTTACATTATATTCACTAGTAGGAGTGAGAAATACATCACGGGGTCGTGCGCATTGTATGGGTGTGTGTTACATTACATGCACTAGTAGGAGTGAGAAAAACATCACGAGGTGGTGCGCATTGTATGGGTGTGTGTTACATTACATTCACTAGTAGGAGTGAGAAAAACATCACGGGGTGGTGCGCATTGTGTGGGTGTGTGTTACATTACATTCACTAGTAGGAGTGAGATAAACATCACGGGGTGGTGCGCATTGTATGGGTGTGTGTTACATTACTTTCACTAGTAGGAGTGAGAAAATCATCACGGGGTGGTGCGCATTGTATGGGTGTGTGTTACATTACATTCACTAGTAGGAGGGAGAAAAACATCACGGGGTGGTGCGCATTGTATGGGTGTGGGTTACATTACTTTCACTATTAGGAGTGAGAAAAACATCACGGGTTGGTGCGCATTGTATGGGTGTGTGTTGCATTACATTCACTAGTAGGAGTGAGAAAAACATCACGGGGTGGTGCGCATTGTATGGGTGTGTGTTACATTAGATTCACTAGTAGGAGTGAGAAAAACGTCACGGGGTGGTGCGCATTGTATGGGTGTGTGTTACATTAGATTCACTAGTAGGAGTGAGAAAAACATCACGGGGTGGTGCGCATTGTATGGGTGTGTGTTACATTGGATTCAGTAGTAGGAGTGAGAAAAACATCACGGGGTGGTGCGCATTGTATGGGTGTGTGTTACATTACATTCACTAGTAGGAGTGAGAAAATCATCACGGGGTGGTGCGCATTGTATGGGTGTGTGTTACATTACATTCACTACTAGGAGTGAGAAAAACATCACGGGGTGGTGCGCATTGTATGGTTGTGTGTTACATTACATTCACTAGAAGGAGTGAGAAAAACATCACGGGGTGGTGCGCATTGTATGGGTGTGTGTTACATTACATTCACTAGTAGGAGAGAGAAAAACATCACGGGGTGGTGCGCATTGTATGGGTGTGTGTTACATTACATTCACTAGTAGGAGTGAGAAAAACATCACGGGGTAGTGCGCATTGTATGGGTGTGTGTTACATTACATTCACTAGTAGGAGTGAGAAATACATCACGGGGTCGTGCGCATTGTATGGGTGTGTGTTACATTAGATTCACTAGTAGGAGTGAGAAAAACATCACGGGGTGGTGCGCATTGTATGGGTGTGTGTTACATTACATTCACTAGTAGGAGAGAGAAAAACATCACGGGGTGGTGCGCATTGTATGGGTGTGTGTTACATTACATTCACTAGTAGGAGTGAGAAAAACATCACGGGGTGGTGCGCATTGTATGGGTGTGTGTTACATTACATTCACTAGTAGGAGTGAGAAATACATCACGGGGTCGTGCGCATTGTATGGGTGTGTGTTACATTAGATTCACTAGTAGGAGTGAGAATAACATCACGAGGTGGTGCGCATTGTATGGGTGTGTGTTACATTACATTCACGAGTAGCAGTGAGAAAAACATCACGGGGTGGTGCGCATTGTATGGGTGTGTGTTACATTAGAATCACTAGTAGGAGTGAGAAAAACATCACGGAGTGGTGCGCATTGTATGGGTGTGTGTTACATTAGATTCACTAGTAGGAGTGAGAAAAACATCACGGGGTGGTGCGCATTGTATGGGTGTGTGTTACATTAGATTCACTAGTAGGAGTGAGAAAAACATCACGGGGTGGTGCGCATTGTATGGGTGTGTGTTACATTAGATTCACTAGTAGGAGTGAGAAAAACATCACGGGGTGGTGCGCATTGTATGGGTGTGTGTTACATTAGATTCACTAGTAGGAGTGAGAAAAACATCACGGGGTGGTGCGCATTGTATGGGTGTGTGTTACATTAGATTCACTAGTAGGAGTGAGAAAAACATCACGGGGTGGTGCGCATTGTATGGGTGTGTGTTACATTACATTCACTAGTAGGAGTGAGAAAAACATCACGGGGTGGTGCGCCTTGTATGGGTGTGTGTTACATTAGATTCACTAGTAGGAGTGAGAAAAACATCACGGGGTGGTGCGCATTGTATGGGTGTGTGTTACATTACATTCACTAGTAGGAGTGAGAAAAACATCACGGGGTGGTGCGCATTGTATGGGTGTGTGTTACATTACATTCACTAGTAGGAGTGAGAAAATCATCACGGGGTGGTGCGCATTGTATGGGTGTGTGTTACATTACATTCACTAGTAGGAGTGAGAAAAACATCACGGGGTGGTGCGCATTGTATGGGTGTGTGTTACATTAGATTCACTAGTAGGAGTGAGAAAAACATCACGGGGTGGTGCGCATTGTATGGGTGTGTGTTACATTACTTTCACTAGTAGGAGTGAGAAAATCATCACGGGGTGGTGCGCATTGTATGGGTGTGTGTTACATTACATTCACTAGTAGGCGTGAGAAAAACATCACGGGGTGGTGCGCATTGTATGGTTGTGTGTTACATTACATTCACTAGAAGGAGTGAGAAAAACATCACGGGGTGGTGCGCATTGTATGGGTGTGTGTTACATTACATTCACTAGTAGGAGAGAGAAAAACATCACAGGGTGGTGCGCATTGTATGGGTGTGTGTTACATTACATTCACTAGTAGGAGTGAGAAATACATCACGGGGTCGTGCGCATTGTATGGGTGTGTGTTACATTACATGCACTAGTAGGAGTGAGAAAAACATCACGAGGTGGTGCGCATTGTATGGGTGTGTGTTACATTACATTCACTAGTAGGAGTGAGAAAAACATCACGGGGTGGTGCGCATTGTGTGGGTGTGTGTTACATTACATTCACTAGTAGGAGTGAGATAAACATCACGGGGTGGTGCGCATTGTATGGGTGTGTGTTACATTACTTTCACTAGTAGGAGTGAGAAAATCATCACGGGGTGGTGCGCATTGTATGGGTGTGTGTTACATTACATTCACTAGTAGGAGGGAGAAAAACCTCACGGGGTGGTGCGCATTGTATGGGTGTGTGTTACATTACATTCACTAGTAGGAGTGAGAAAAACATCACGGGGTGGTGCGCATTGTATGGGTGTGTGTTACATTACATTCACTAGTAGGAGTGAGAAAAACATCACGGGGTGGTGCGCATTGTATGGGTGTGTGTTACATTATATTCACTAGTAGGAGTGAGAAAAACATCACGGGGTGGTGCGCATTGTATGGGTGTGTGTTACATTACATTCACTAGTAGGAGTGAGAAAAACATCACGGGGTGGTGCGCATTGTATGGGTGTGTGTTACATTACATTCACTAGTAGGAGAGAGAAAAACATCACAGGGTGGTGCGCATTGTATGGGTGTGTGTTACATTACATTCACTAGTAGGAGTGAGAAATACATCACGGGGTCGTGCGCATTGTATGGGTGTGTGTTACATTACATGCACTAGTAGGAGTGAGAAAAACATCACGAGGTGGTGCGCATTGTATGGGTGTGTGTTACATTACATTCACTAGTAGGAGTGAGAAAAACATCACGGGGTGGTGCGCATTGTGTGGGTGTGTGTTACATTACATTCACTAGTAGGAGTGAGATAAACATCACGGGGTGGTGCGCATTGTATGGGTGTGTGTTACATTACTTTCACTAGTAGGAGTGAGAAAATCATCACGGGGTGGTGCGCATTGTATGGGTGTGTGTTACATTACATTCACTAGTAGGAGGGAGAAAAACATCACGGGGTGGTGCGCATTGTATGGGTGTGTGTTACATTACTTTCACTAGTAGGAGTGAGAAAAACATCACGGGTTGGTGCGCATTGTATGGGTGTGTGTTGCATTACATTCACTAGTAGGAGTGAGAAAAACATCACGGGGTGGTGCGCATTGTATGGGTGTGTGTTACATTAGATTCACTAGTAGGAGTGAGAAAAACATCACGGGGTGGTGCGCATTGTATGGGTGTGTGTTACATTAGATTCACTAGTAGGAGTGAGAAAAACATCACGGGGTGGTGCGCATTGTATGGGTGTGTGTTACATTGGATTCAGTAGTAGGAGTGAGAAAAACATCACGGGGTGGTGCGCATTGTATGGGTGTGTGTTACATTACATTCACTAGTAGGAGTGAGAAAATCATCACGGGGTGGTGCGCATTGTATGGGTGTGTGTTACATTACATTCACTAGTAGGAGTGAGAAAAACATCACGGGGTGGTGCGCATTGTATGGTTGTGTGTTACATTACATTCACTAGAAGGAGTGAGAAAAACATCACGGGGTGGTGCGCATTGTATGGGTGTGTGTTACATTACATTCACTAGTAGGAGAGAGAAAAACGTCACGGGGTGGTGCGCATTGTATGGGTGTGTGTTACATTACATTCACTAGTAGGAGTGAGAAAAACATCACGGGGTAGTGCGCATTGTATGGGTGTGTGTTACATTACATTCACTAGTAGGAGTGAGAAATACATCACGGGGTCGTGCGCATTGTATGGGTGTGTGTTACATTAGATTCACTAGTAGGAGTGAGAAAAACATCACGGGGTGGTGCGCATTGTATGGGTGTGTGTTACATTACATTCACTAGTAGGAGAGAGAAAAACATCACGGGGTGGTGCGCATTGTATGGGTGTGTGTTACATTACATTCACTAGTAGGAGTGAGAAAAACATCACGGGGTGGTGCGCATTGTATGGGTGTGTGTTACATTACATTCACTAGTAGGAGTGAGAAAATCATCACGGGGTGGTGCGCATTGTATGGGTGTGTGTTACATTACATTCACTAGTAGGAGTGAGAAAAACATCACGGGGTGGTGCGCATTGTATGGGTGTGTGTTACATTACATTCACTAGTAGGAGTGAGAAAAACATCACGGGGTGGTGCGCATTGTATGGGTGTGTGTTACATTACTTTCACTAGTAGGAGTGAGAAAATCATCACGGGGTGGTGCGCATTGTATGGGTGTGTGTTACATTACATTCACTAGTAGGCGTGAGAAAAACATCACGGGGTGGTGCGCATTGTATGGTTGTGTGTTACATTACATTCACTAGAAGGAGTGAGAAAAACATCACGGGGTGGTGCGCATTGTATGGGTGTGTGTTACATTACATTCACTAGTAGGAGAGAGAAAAACATCACAGGGTGGTGCGCATTGTATGGGTGTGTGTTACATTACATTCACTAGTAGGAGTGAGAAATACATCACGGGGTCGTGCGCATTGTATGGGTGTGTGTTACATTACATGCACTAGTAGGAGTGAGAAAAACATCACGAGGTGGTGCGCATTGTATGGGTGTGTGTTACATTACATTCACTAGTAGGAGTGAGAAAAACATCACGGGGTGGTGCGCCTTGTATGGGTGTGTGTTACATTAGATTCACTAGTAGGAGTGAGAAAAACATCACGGGGTGGTGCGCATTGTATGGGTGTGTGTTACATTACATTCACTAGTAGGAGTGAGAAAAACATCACGGGGTGGTGCGCATTGTATGGGTGTGTGTTACATTACATTCACTAGTAGGAGTGAGAAAATCATCACGGGGTGGTGCGCATTGTATGGGTGTGTGTTACATTACATTCACTAGTAGGAGTGAGAAAAACATCACGGGGTGGTGCGCATTGTATGGGTGTGTGTTACATTAGATTCACTAGTAGGAGTGAGAAAAACATCACGGGGTGGTGCGCATTGTATGGGTGTGTGTTACATTACTTTCACTAGTAGGAGTGAGAAAATCATCACGGGGTGGTGCGCATTGTATGGGTGTGTGTTACATTACATTCACTAGTAGGCGTGAGAAAAACATCACGGGGTGGTGCGCATTGTATGGTTGTGTGTTACATTACATTCACTAGAAGGAGTGAGAAAAACATCACGGGGTGGTGCGCATTGTATGGGTGTGTGTTACATTACATTCACTAGTAGGAGAGAGAAAAACATCACAGGGTGGTGCGCATTGTATGGGTGTGTGTTACATTACATTCACTAGTAGGAGTGAGAAATACATCACGGGGTCGTGCGCATTGTATGGGTGTGTGTTACATTAGATTCACTAGTAGGAGTGAGAAAAACATCACGGGGTGGTGCGCATTGTATGGGTGTGTGTTACATTACATTCACTAGTAGGAGAGAGAAAAACATCACGGGGTGGTGCGCATTGTATGGGTGTGTGTTACATTACATTCACTAGTAGGAGTGAGAAAAACATCACGGGGTGGTGCGCATTGTATGGGTGTGTGTTACATTACATTCACTAGTAGGAGTGAGAAAATCATCACGGGGTGGTGCGCATTGTATGGGTGTGTGTTACATTACATTCACTAGTAGGAGTGAGAAAAACATCACGGGGTGGTGCGCATTGTATGGGTGTGTGTTACATTACATTCACTAGTAGGAGTGAGAAAAACATCACGGGGTGGTGCGCATTGTATGGGTGTGTGTTACATTACTTTCACTAGTAGGAGTGAGAAAATCATCACGGGGTGGTGCGCATTGTATGGGTGTGTGTTACATTACATTCACTAGTAGGCGTGAGAAAAACATCACGGGGTGGTGCGCATTGTATGGTTGTGTGTTACATTACATTCACTAGAAGGAGTGAGAAAAACATCACGGGGTGGTGCGCATTGTATGGGTGTGTGTTACATTACATTCACTAGTAGGAGAGAGAAAAACATCACAGGGTGGTGCGCATTGTATGGGTGTGTGTTACATTACATTCACTAGTAGGAGTGAGAAATACATCACGGGGTGGTGCGCATTGTATGGGTGTGTGTTACATTACATGCACTAGTAGGAGTGAGAAAAACATCACGAGGTGGTGCGCATTGTATGGGTGTGTGTTACATTACATTCACTAGTAGGAGTGAGAAAAACATCACGGGGTGGTGCGCCTTGTATGGGTGTGTGTTACATTAGATTCACTAGTAGGAGTGAGAAAAACATCACGGGGTGGTGCGCATTGTATGGGTGTGTGTTACATTACATTCACTAGTAGGAGTGAGAAAAACATCACGGGGTGGTGCGCGTTGTATGGGTGTGTGTTACATTACATTCACTAGTAGGAGTGAGAAAATCATCACGGGGTGGTGCGCATTGTATGGGTGTGTGTTACATTACATTCACTAGTAGGAGTGAGAAAAACATCACAGGGTGGTGCGCATTGTATGGGTGTGTGTTACATTAGATTCACTAGTAGGAGTGAGAAAAACATCACGGGGTGGTGCGCATTGTATGGGTGTGTGTTACATTACTTTCACTAGTAGGAGTGAGAAAATCATCACGGGGTGGTGCGCATTGTATGGGTGTGTGTTACATTACATTCACTAGTAGGCGTGAGAAAAACATCACGGGGTGGTGCGCATTGTATGGTTGT
Organism: Cavia porcellus; assembly: GCF_034190915.1. Lineage (NCBI taxonomy): Eukaryota > Metazoa > Chordata > Mammalia > Rodentia > Caviidae > Cavia > Cavia porcellus. The sequence goes on from NW_026947537.1 coordinate 3,441,089, forward strand.
GTGTTACATTACATTCACTAGAAGGAGTGAGAAAAACATCACGGGGTGGTGCGCATTGTATGGGTGTGTGTTACATTACATTCACTAGTAGGAGAGAGAAAAACATCACAGGGTGGTGCGCATTGTATGGGTGTGTGTTACATTACATTCACTAGTAGGAGTGAGAAATACATCACGGGGTCGTGCGCATTGTATGGGTGTGTGTTACATTACATGCACTAGTAGGAGTGAGAAAAACATCACGAGGTGGTGCGCATTGTATGGGTGTGTGTTACATTACATTCACTAGTAGGAGTGAGAAAAACATCACGGGGTGGTGCGCATTGTGTGGGTGTGTGTTACATTACATTCACTAGTAGGAGTGAGATAAACATCACGGGGTGGTGCGCATTGTATGGGTGTGTGTTACATTACTTTCACTAGTAGGAGTGAGAAAATCATCACGGGGTGGTGCGCATTGTATGGGTGTGTGTTACATTACATTCACTAGTAGGAGGGAGAAAAACCTCACGGGGTGGTGCGCATTGTATGGGTGTGTGTTACATTACATTCACTAGTAGGAGTGAGAAAAACATCACGGGGTGGTGCGCATTGTATGGGTGTGTGTTACATTACATTCACTAGTAGGAGTGAGAAAATCATCACGGGGTGGTGCGCATTGTATGGGTGTGTGTTACATTACATTCACTAGTAGGAGTGAGAAAAACATCACGGGGTGGTGCGCATTGTATGGGTGTGTGTTACATTACATTCACTAGTAGGAGTGAGAAAAACATCACGGGGTGGTGCGCATTGTATGGGTGTGTGTTACATTACATTCACTAGTAGGAGAGAGAAAAACATCACAGGGTGGTGCGCATTGTATGGGTGTGTGTTACATTACATTCACTAGTAGGAGTGAGAAATACATCACGGGGTCGTGCGCATTGTATGGGTGTGTGTTACATTACATGCACTAGTAGGAGTGAGAAAAACATCACGAGGTGGTGCGCATTGTATGGGTGTGTGTTACATTACATTCACTAGTAGGAGTGAGAAAAACATCACGGGGTGGTGCGCATTGTGTGGGTGTGTGTTACATTACATTCACTAGTAGGAGTGAGATAAACATCACGGGGTGGTGCGCATTGTATGGGTGTGTGTTACATTACTTTCACTAGTAGGAGTGAGAAAATCATCACGGGGTGGTGCGCATTGTATGGGTGTGTGTTACATTACATTCACTAGTAGGAGGGAGAAAAACATCACGGGGTGGTGCGCATTGTATGGGTGTGTGTTACATTACTTTCACTAGTAGGAGTGAGAAAAACATCACGGGTTGGTGCGCATTGTATGGGTGTGTGTTGCATTACATTCACTAGTAGGAGTGAGAAAAACATCACGGGGTGGTGCGCATTGTATGGGTGTGTGTTACATTAGATTCACTAGTAGGAGTGAGAAAAACATCACGGGGTGGTGCGCATTGTATGGGTGTGTGTTACATTAGATTCACTAGTAGGAGTGAGAAAAACATCACGGGGTGGTGCGCATTGTATGGGTGTGTGTTACATTGGATTCAGTAGTAGGAGTGAGAAAAACATCACGGGGTGGTGCGCATTGTATGGATGTGTGTTACATTACATTCACTAGTAGGAGTGAGAAAATCATCACGGGGTGGTGCGCATTGTATGGGTGTGTGTTACATTACATTCACTAGTAGGAGTGAGAAAAACATCACGGGGTGGTGCGCATTGTATGGTTGTGTGTTACATTACATTCACTAGAAGGAGTGAGAAAAACATCACGGGGTGGTGCGCATTGTATGGGTGTGTGTTACATTACATTCACTAGTAGGAGAGAGAAAAACGTCACGGGGTGGTGCGCATTGTATGGGTGTGTGTTACATTACATTCACTAGTAGGAGTGAGAAAAACATCACGGGGTAGTGCGCATTGTATGGGTGTGTGTTACATTACATTCACTAGTAGGAGTGAGAAATACATCACGGGGTCGTGCGCATTGTATGGGTGTGTGTTACATTAGATTCACTAGTAGGAGTGAGAAAAACATCACGGGGTGGTGCGCATTGTATGGGTGTGTGTTACATTACATTCACTAGTAGGAGAGAGAAAAACATCACGGGGTGGTGCGCATTGTATGGGTGTGTGTTACATTACATTCACTAGTAGGAGTGAGAAAAACATCACGGGGTGGTGCGCATTGTATGGGTGTGTGTTACATTACATACACTAGTAGGAGTGAGAAAATCATCACGGGGTGGTGCGCATTGTATGGGTGTGTGTTACATTACATTCACTAGTAGGAGTGTGAAAAACATCACGGGGTGGTGCGCATTGTATGGGTGTGTGTTACATTAGATTCACTAGTAGGAGTGAGAAAAACATCACGGGGTGGTGCGCATTGTATGGGTGTGTGTTACATTACTTTCACTAGTAGGAGTGAGAAAATCATCACGGGGTGGTGCGCATTGTATGGGTGTGTGTTACATTACATTCACTAGTAGGCGTGAGAAAAACATCACGGGGTGGTGCGCATTGTATGGTTGTGTGTTACATTACATTCACTAGAAGGAGTGAGAAAAACATCACGGGGTGGTGCGCATTGTATGGGTGTGTGTTACATTACATTCACTAGTAGGAGAGAGAAAAACATCACAGGGTGGTGCGCATTGTATGGGTGTGTGTTACATTACATTCACTAGTAGGAGTGAGAAATACATCACGGGGTCGTGCGCATTGTATGGGTGTGTGTTACATTACATGCACTAGTAGGAGTGAGAAAAACATCACGAGGTGGTGCGCATTGTATGGGTGTGTGTTACATTACATTCACTAGTAGGAGTGAGAAAAACATCACGGGGTGGTGCGCATTGTGTGGGTGTGTGTTACATTACATTCACTAGTAGGAGTGAGATAAACATCACGGGGTGGTGCGCATTGTATGGGTGTGTGTTACATTACTTTCACTAGTAGGAGTGAGAAAATCATCACAGGGTGGTGCGCATTGTATGGGTGTGTGTTACATTACATTCACTAGTAGGAGGGAGAAAAACCTCACGGGGTGGTGCGCATTGTATGGGTGTGTGTTACATTACATTCACTAGTAGGAGTGAGAAAAACATCACGGGGTGGTGCGCATTGTATGGGTGTGTGTTACATTACATTCACTAGTAGGAGTGAGAAAAACATCACGGGGTGGTGCGCATTGTATGGGTGTGTGTTACATTACATTCACTAGTAGGAGTGAGAAAAACATCACGGGGTGGTGCGCATTGTATGGGTGTGTGTTACATTACATTCACTAGTAGGAGTGAGAAAAACATCACGGGGTGGTGCGCATTGTATGGGTGTGTGTTACATTACATTCACTAGTAGGAGAGAGAAAAACATCACAGGGTGGTGCGCATTGTATGGGTGTGTGTTACATTACATTCACTAGTAGGAGTGAGAAATACATCACGGGGTCGTGCGCATTGTATGGGTGTGTGTTACATTACATGCACTAGTAGGAGTGAGAAAAACATCACGAGGTGGTGCGCATTGTATGGGTGTGTGTTACATTACATTCACTAGTAGGAGTGAGAAAAACATCACGGGGTGGTGCGCATTGTGTGGGTGTGTGTTACATTACATTCACTAGTAGGAGTGAGATAAACATCACGGGGTGGTGCGCATTGTATGGGTGTGTGTTACATTACTTTCACTAGTAGGAGTGAGAAAATCATCACGGGGTGGTGCGCATTGTATGGGTGTGTGTTACATTACTTTCACTAGTAGGAGGGAGAAAAACATCACGGGGTGGTGCGCATTGTATGGGTGTGTGTAACATTACTTTCACTAGTAGGAGTGAGAAAAACATCACGGGTTGGTGCGCATTGTATGGGTGTGTGTTGCATTACATTCACTAGTAGGAGTGAGAAAAACATCACGGGGTGGTGCGCATTGTATGGGTGTGTGTTACATTAGATTCACTAGTAGGAGTGAGAAAAACATCACGGGGTGGTGCGCATTGTATGGGTGTGTGTTACATTAGATTCACTAGTAGGAGTGAGAAAAACATCACGGGGTGGTGCGCATTGTATGGGTGTGTGTTACATTGGATTCAGTAGTAGGAGTGAGAAAAACAGCACGGGGTGGTGCGCATTGTATGGGTGTGTGTTACATTACATTCACTAGTAGGAGTGAGAAAATCATCACGGGGTGGTGCGCATTGTATGGGTGTGTGTTACATTACATTCACTAGTAGGAGTGAGAAAAACATCACGGGGTGGTGCGCATTGTATGGTTGTGTGTTACATTACATTCACTAGAAGGAGTGAGAAAAACATCACGGGGTGGTGCGCATTGTATGGGTGTGTGTTACATTACATTCACTAGTAGGAGAGAGAAAAACATCACGGGGTGGTGCGCATTGTATGGGTGTGTGTTACATTACATTCACTAGTAGGAGTGAGAAAAACATCACGGGGTAGTGCGCATTGTATGGGTGTGTGTTACATTACATTCACTAGTAGGAGTGAGAAATACATCACGGGGTCGTGCGCATTGTATGGGTGTGTGTTACATTAGATTCACTAGTAGGAGTGAGAAAAACATCACGGGGTGGTGCGCATTGTATGGGTGTGTGTTACATTACATTCACTAGTAGGAGAGAGAAAAACATCACGGGGTGGTGCGCATTGTATGGGTGTGTGTTACATTACATTCACTAGTAGGAGTGAGAAAAACATCACGGGGTGGTGCGCATTGTATGGGTGTGTGTTACATTACATTCACTAGTAGGAGTGAGAAATACATCACGGGGTCGTGCGCATTGTATGGGTGTGTGTTACATTAGATTCACTAGTAGGAGTGAGAATAACATCACGGGGTGGTGCGCATTGTATGGGTGTGTGTTACATTACATTCACGAGTAGCAGTGAGAAAAACATCACGGGGTGGTGCGCATTGTATGGGTGTGTGTTACATTAGAATCACTAGTAGGAGTGAGAAAAACATCACGGAGTGGTGCGCATTGTATGGGTGTGTGTTACATTAGATTCACTAGTAGGAGTGAGAAAAACATCACGGGGTGTGCGCATTGTATGGGTGTGTGTTACATTAGATTCACTAGTAGGAGTGAGAAAAACATCACGGGGTGGTGCGCATTGTATGGGCGTGTGTTACATTAGATTCACTAGTAGGAGTGAGAAAAACATCACGGGGTGGTGCGCATTGTATGGGTGTGTGTTACATTAGATTCACTAGTAGGAGTGAGAAAAACATCACAGGGTGGTGCGCATTGTATGGGTGTGTGTTACATTAGATTCACTAGTAGGAGTGAGAAAAACATCACGGGGTGGTGCGCATTGTATGGGTGTGTGTTACATTACATTCACTAGTAGGAGTGAGAAAAACATCACGGGGTGGTGCGCCTTGTATGGGTGTGTGTTACATTAGATTCACTAGTAGGAGTGAGAAAAACATCACGGGGTGGTGCGCATTGTATGGGTGTGTGTTACATTACATTCACTAGTAGGAGTGAGAAAAACATCACGGGGTGGTGCGCATTGTATGGGTGTGTGTTACATTACATTCACTAGTAGGAGGGAGAAAATCATCACGGGGTGGTGCGCATTGTATGGGTGTGTGTTACATTACATTCACTAGTAGGAGTGAGAAAAACATCACGGGGTGGTGCGCATTGTATGGGTGTGTGTTACATTGGATTCAGTAGTAGGAGTGAGAAAAACATCACGGGGTGGTGCGCATTCTATGGGTGTGTGTTACATTACTTTCACTAGTAGGAGTGAGAAAATCATCACGGGGTGGTGCGCATTGTATGGGTGTGTGTTACATTACATTCACTAGTAGGCGTGAGAAAAACATCACGGGGTGGTGCGCATTGTATGGTTGTGTGTTACATTACATTCACTAGAAGGAGTGAGAAAAACATCACGGGGTGGTGCGCATTGTATGGGTGTGTGTTACATTACATTCACTAGTAGGAGAGAGAAAAACATCACAGGGTGGTGCGCATTGTATGGGTGTGTGTTACATTACATTCACTAGTAGGAGTGAGAAATACATCACGGTGTCGTGCGCATTGTATGGGTGTGTGTTACATTACATGCACTAGTAGGAGTGAGAAAAACATCACGAGGTGGTGCGCATTGTATGGGTGTGTGTTACATTACATTCACTAGTAGGAGTGAGAAAAACATCACGGGGTGGTGCGCATTGTGTGGGTGTGTGTTACATTACATTCACTAGTAGGAGTGAGATAAACATCACGGGGTGGTGCGCATTGTATGGGTGTGTGTTACATTACTTTCACTAGTAGGAGTGAGAAAATCATCACGGGGTGGTGCGCATTGTATGGGTGTGTGTTACATTACATTCACTAGTAGGAGGGAGAAAAACCTCACGGGGTGGTGCGCATTGTATGGGTGTGTGTTACATTACATTCACTAGTAGGAGTGAGAAAAACATCACGGGGTGGTGCGCATTGTATGGGTGTGTGTTACATTACATTCACTAGTAGGAGTGAGAAAAACATCACAGGGTGGTGCGCATTGTATGGGTGTGTGTTACATTACATTCACTAGTAGGAGTGAGAAAAACATCACGGGGTGGTGCGCATTGTATGGGTGTGTGTTACATTACATTCACTAGTAGGAGAGAGAAAAACATCACAGGGTGGTGCGCATTGTATGGGTGTGTGTTACATTACATTCACTAGTAGGAGTGAGAAATACATCACGGGGTCGTGCGCATTGTATGGGTGTGTGTTACATTACATGCACTAGTAGGAGTGAGAAAAACATCACGAGGTGGTGCGCATTGTATGGGTGTGTGTTACATTACATTCACTAGTAGGAGTGAGAAAAACATCACGGGGTGGTGCGCATTGTGTGGGTGTGTGTTACATTACATTCACTAGTAGGAGTGAGATAAACATCACGGGGTGGTGCGCATTGTATGGGTGTGTGTTACATTACTTTCACTAGTAGGAGTGAGAAAATCATCACGGGGTGGTGCGCATTGTATGGGTGTGTGTTACATTACATTCACTAGTAGGAGGGAGAAAAACATCACGGGGTGGTGCGCATTGTATGGGTGTGGGTTACATTACTTTCACTATTAGGAGTGAGAAAAACATCACGGGTTGGTGCGCATTGTATGGGTGTGTGTTGCATTACATTCACTAGTAGGAGTGAGAAAAACATCACGGGGTGGTGCGCATTGTATGGGTGTGTGTTACATTAGATTCACTAGTAGGAGTGAGAAAAACATCACGGGGTGGTGCGCATTGTATGGGTGTGTGTTACATTAGATTCACTAGTAGGAGTGAGAAAAACATCACGGGGTGGTGCGCATTGTATGGGTGTGTGTTACATTGGATTCAGTAGTAGGAGTGAGAAAAACATCACGGGGTGGTGCGCATTGTATGGGTGTGTGTTACATTACATTCACTAGTAGGAGTGAGAAAATCATCACGGGGTGGTGCGCATTGTATGGGTGTGTGTTACATTACATTCACTAGTAGGAGTGAGAAAAACATCACGGGGTGGTGCGCATTGTATGGTTGTGTGTTACATTACATTCACTAGAAGGAGTGAGAAAAACATCACGGGGTGGTGCGCATTGTATGGGTGTGTGTTACATTACATTCACTAGTAGGAGAGAGAAAAACATCACGGGGTGGTGCGCATTGTATGGGTGTGTGTTACATTACATTCACTAGTAGGAGTGAGAAAAACATCACGGGGTAGTGCGCATTGTATGGGTGTGTGTTACATTACATTCACTAGTAGGAGTGAGAAATACATCACGGGGTCGTGCGCATTGTATGGGTGTGTGTTACATTAGATTCACTAGTAGGAGTGAGAAAAACATCACGGGGTGGTGCGCATTGTATGGGTGTGTGTTACATTAGATTCACTAGTAGGAGAGAGAAAAACATCACGGGGTGGTGCGCATTGTATGGGTGTGTGTTACATTACATTCACTAGTAGGAGTGAGAAAAACATCACGGGGTGGTGCGCATTGTATGGGTGTGTGTTACATTACATTCACTAGTAGGAGTGAGAAATACATCACGGGGTCGTGCGCATTGTATGGGTGTGTGTTACATTAGATTCACTAGTAGGAGTGAGAATAACATCACGGGGTGGTGCGCATTGTATGGGTGTGTGTTACATTACATTCACGAGTAGCAGTGAGAAAAACATCACGGGGTGGTGCGCATTGTATGGGTGTGTGTTACATTAGAATCACTAGTAGGAGTGAGAAAAACATCACGGAGTGGTGCGCATTGTATGGGTGTGTGTTACATTAGATTCACTAGTAGGAGTGAGAAAAACATCACGGGGTGGTGCGCATTGTATGGGTGTGTGTTACATTAGATTCACTAGTAGGAGTGAGAAAAACATCACGGGGTGGTGCGCATTGTATGGGTGTGTGTTACATTAGATTCACTAGTAGGAGTGAGAAAAACATCACGGGGTGGTGCGCATTGTATGGGTGTGTGTTACATTAGATTCACTAGTAGGAGTGAGAAAAACATCACGGGGTGGTGCGCATTGTATGGGTGTGTGTTACATTAGATTCACTAGTAGGAGTGAGAAAAACATCACGGGGTGGTGCGCATTGTATGGGTGTGTGTTACATTACATTCACTAGTAGGAGTGAGAAAAACATCACGGGGTGGTGCGCCTTGTATGGGTGTGTGTTACATTAGATTCACTAGTAGGAGTGAGAAAAACATCACGGGGTGGTGCGCATTGTATGGGTGTGTGTTACATTACATTCACTAGTAGGAGTGAGAAAAACATCACGGGGTGGTGCGCATTGTATGGGTGTGTGTTACATTACATTCACTAGTAGGAGTGAGAAAATCATCACGGGGTGGTGCGCATTGTATGGGTGTGTGTTACATTACATTCACTAGTAGGAGTGAGAAAAACATCACGGGGTGGTGCGCATTGTATGGGTGTGTGTTACATTAGATTCACTAGTAGGAGTGAGAAAAACATCACGGGGTGGTGCGCATTGTATGGGTGTGTGTTACATTACTTTCACTAGTAGGAGTGAGAAAATCATCACGGGGTGGTGCGCATTGTATGGGTGTGTGTTACATTACATTCACTAGTAGGCGTGAGAAAAACATCACGGGGTGGTGCGCATTGTATGGTTGTGTGTTACATTACATTCACTAGAAGGAGTGAGAAAAACATCACGGGGTGGTGCGCATTGTATGGGTGTGTGTTACATTACATTCACTAGTAGGAGAGAGAATAACATCACAGGGTGGTGCGCATTGTATGGGTGTGTGTTACATTACATTCACTAGTAGGAGTGAGAAATACATCACGGGGTCGTGCGCATTGTATGGGTGTGTGTTACATTACATGCACTAGTAGGAGTGAGAAAAACATCACGAGGTGGTGCGCATTGTATGGGTGTGTGTTACATTACATTCACTAGTAGGAGTGAGAAAAACATCACGGGGTGGTGCGCATTGTGTGGGTGTGTGTTACATTACATTCACTAGTAGGAGTGAGATAAACATCACGGGGTGGTGCGCATTGTATGGGTGTGTGTTACATTACTTTCACTAGTAGGAGTGAGAAAATCATCACGGGGTGGTGCGCATTGTATGGGTGTGTGTTACATTACATTCACTAGTAGGAGGGAGAAAAACCTCACGGGGTGGTGCGCATTGTATGGGTGTGTGTTACATTACATTCACTAGTAGGAGTGAGAAAATCATCACGGGGTGGTGCGCATTGTATGGGTGTGTGTTACATTACATTCACTAGTAGGAGTGAGAAAAACATCACGGGGTGGTGCGCATTGTATGGGTGTGTGTTACATTACATTCACTAGTAGGAGTGAGAAAAACATCACGGGGTGGTGCGCATTGTATGGGTGTGTGTTACATTACATTCACTAGTAGGAGTGAGAAAAACATCACGGGGTGGTGCGCATTGTATGGGTGTGTGTTACATTACATTCACTAGTAGGAGTGAGAAAAACATCACGGGGTGGTGCGCATTGTATGGATGTGTGTTACATTATATTCACTAGTAGCAGTGAGAAAAACATCACGGGGTGGTGCGCATTGTATGGGTGTGTGTTACATTAGATTCACGAGTAGCAGTGAGAAAAACATCACGGGGTGGTGCACATTGTATGGGTGTGTGTTACATTAGAATCACTAGTAGGAGTGAGAAAAACATCACGGAGTGGTGCGCATCGTATGGGTGTGTGTTACATTAGATTCACTAGTAGGAGTGAGAAAAACATCACGGGGTGGTGCGCATCGTATGGGTGTGTGTTACATTAGATTCACTAGTAGGAGTGAGAAAAACATCACGGGGTGGTGCGCATTTTATGGGTGTGTGTTACATTAGATTCACTAGTAGGAGTGAGAAAAACATCACGGGTTGGTGCGCATTGTATGGGTGTGTGTTACATTAGATTCAATAGTAGGAGTGAGAAAAACATCACGGTGTGGTGCGCAATGTATGGGTGTGTGTTACATTAGATTCACTAGTAGGAGTGAGAAAAATATCACGGGGTGGTGCGCATTGTATGGGTGTGTGTTACATTACATTCACTAGTAGGAGTGACAAAACGTCACGGGGTGGTGCGCATTGTATGGGTGTGTGTTACATTAGATTCACGAGTAGGAGTGAGAAAAACATCACGGGTTGGTGCGCATTGTATGGGTGTGTGTTACATTAGATTCACTAGTAGGAGTGAGAAAAACATCACGGGGTGGTGCGCATTGTATGGGTGTGTGTTACATTAGATTCACTAGTAGGAGTGAGAAAAACATCACGGGGTGGTGCGCATTGTATGGGTGTGTGTTACATTGGATTCAGTAGTAGGAGTGAGAAAAACATCACGGGGTGGTGCGCATTGTATGGGTGTGTGTTACATTACATTCACTAGTAGGAGTGAGAAAATCATCACGGGTGGTGCGCATTGTATGGGTGTGTGTTACATTACATTCACAAGTAGGAGTGAGAAAAACATCACGGGGTGGTGCGCATTGTATGGTTGTGTGTTACATTACATTCACTAGAAGGAGTGAGAAAAACATCACGGGGTGGTGCGCATTGTATGGGTGTGTGTTACATTACATTCACTAGTAGGAGAGAGAAAAACATCACGGGGTGGTGCGCATTGTATGGGTGTGTGTTACATTACATTCACTAGTAGGAGTGAGAAAAACATCACGGGGTAGTGCGCATTGTATGGGTGTGTGTTACATTACATTCACTAGTAGGAGTGAGAAATACATCACGGGGTCGTGCGCATTGTATGGGTGTGTGTTACATTAGATTCACTAGTAGGAGTGAGAAAAACATCACGGGGTGGTGCGCATTGTATGGGTGTGTGTTACATTACATTCACTAGTAGGAGAGAGAAAAACATCACGGGGTGGTGCGCATTGTATGGGTGTGTGTTACATTACATTCACTAGTAGGAGTGAGAAAAACATCACGGGGTGGTGCGCATTGTATGGGTGTGTGTTACATTACATTCACTAGTAGGAGTGAGAAATACATCACGGGGTCGTGCGCATTGTATGGGTGTGTGTTACATTAGATTCACTAGTAGGAGTGAGAATAACATCACGGGGTGGTGCGCATTGTATGGGTGTGTGTTACATTACATTCACGAGTAGCAGTGAGAAAAACATCACGGGGTGGTGCGCATTGTATGGGTGTGTGTTACATTAGAATCACTAGTAGGAGTGAGAAAAACATCACGGAGTGGTGCGCATTGTATGGGTGTGTGTTACATTAGATTCACTAGTAGGAGTGAGAAAAACATCACGGGGTGGTGCGCATTGTATGGTTGTGTGTTACATTAGATTCACTAGTAGGAGTGAGAAAAACATCACGGGGTGGTGCGCATTGTATGGGTGTGTGTTACATTAGATTCACTAGTAGGAGTGAGAAAAACATCACGGGGTGGTGCGCATTGTATGGGTGTGTGTTACATTAGATTCACTAGTAGGAGTGAGAAAAACATCACGGGGTGGTGCGCATTGTATGGGTGTGTGTTACATTAGATTCACTAGTAGGAGTGAGAAAAACATCACAGGGTGGTGCGCATTGTATGGGTGTGTGTTACATTACATTCACTAGTAGGAGTGAGAAAAACATCACGGGGTGGTGCGCCTTGTATGGGTGTGTGTTACATTAGATTCACTAGTAGGAGTGAGAAAAACATCACGGGGTGGTGCGCATTGTATGGGTGTGTGTTACATTACATTCACTAGTAGGAGTGAGAAAAACATCACGGGGTGGTGCGCATTGTATGGGTGTGTGTTACATTACATTCACTAGTAGGAGTGAGAAAATCATCACGGGGTGGTGCGCATTGTATGGGTGTGTGTTACATTACATTCACTAGTAGGAGTGAGAAAAACATCACGGGGTGGTGCGCATTGTATGGGTGTGTGTTACATTAGATTCACTAGTAGGAGTGAGAAAAACATCACGGGGTGGTGCGCATTGTATGGGTGTGTGTTACATTACTTTCACAATAGGAGTGAGAAAATCATCACGGGGTGGTGCGCATTGTATGGGTGTGTGTTACATTACATTCACTAGTAGGCGTTAGAAAAACATCACGGGGTGGTGCGCATTGTATGGTTGTGTGTTACATTACATTCACTAGAAGGAGTGAGAAAAACATCACGGGGTGGTGCGCATTGTATGGGTGTGTGTTACATTACATTCACTAGTAGGAGAGAGAAAAACATCACAGGGTGGTGCGCATTGTATGGGTGTGTGTTACATTACATTCACTAGTAGGAGTGAGAAATACATCACGGGGTCGTGCGCATTGTATGGGTGTGTGTTACATTACATGCACTAGTAGGAGTGAGAAAAACATCACGAGGTGGTGCGCATTGTATGGGTGTGTGTTACATTACATTCACTAGTAGGAGTGAGAAAAACATCACGGGGTGGTGCGCATTGTGTGGGTGTGTGTTACATTACATTCACTAGTAGGAGTGAGATAAACATCACGGGGTGGTGCGCATTGTATGGGTGTGTGTTACATTACTTTCACTAGTAGGAGTGAGAAAATCATCACGGGGTGGTGCGCATTGTATGGGTGTGTGTTACATTACATTCACTAGTAGGAGGGAGAAAAACCTCACGGGGTGGTGCGCATTGTATGGGTGTGTGTTACATTACATTCACTAGTAGGAGTGAGAAAAACATCACGGGGTGGTGCGCATTGTATGGGTGTGTGTTACATTACATTCACTAGTAGGAGTGAGAAAAACATCACGGGGTGGTGCGCATTGTATGGATGAGTGTTACATTATATTCACTAGTAGCAGTGAGAAAAACATCACGGGGTGGTGCGCATTGTATGGGTGTGTGTTACATTAGATTCACGAGTAGCAGTGAGAAAAACATCACGGGGTGGTGCACATTGTATGGGTGTGTGTTACATTAGAATCACTAGTAGGAGTGAGAAAAACATCACGGAGTGGTGCGCATCGTATGGGTGTGTGTTACATTAGATTCACTAGTAGGAGTGAGAAAAACATCACGGGGTGGTTCGCATCGTATGGGTGTGTGTTACATTAGATTCACTAGTAGGAGTGAGAAAAACATCACGGGGTGGTGCGCATTGTATGGGTGTGTGTTACATTAGATTCACTAGTAGGAGTGAGAAAAACATCACGGGCTGGTGCGCATTGTATGGGTGTGTGTTACATTAGATTCAATAGTAGGAGTGAGAAAAACATCACGGTGTGGTGCGCAATGTATGGGTGTGTGTTACATTAGATTCACTAGTAGGAGTGAGAAAAATATCACGGGGTGGTGCGCATTGTATGGGTGTGTGTTACATTACATTCACTAGTAGGAGTGACAAAACGTCACGGGGTGGTGCGCATTGTATGGGTGTGTGTTACATTACATTCACTAGTAGGAGTGAGAAAAACATCACGGGGTGGTGCGCATTGTATGGGTGTGGGTTACATTACTTTCACTAGTAGGAGTGAGAAAAACATCACGGGGTGGTGCGCATTGTATGAGTGTGTGTTACATTACATTCACTAGTAGGAGTGAGAAAAACATCACGGGGTGGTGCGCATTGTGGGTGTGTGTTACATTAGATTCACTAGTAGGTGTGAGAAAAACATCACGGGGTGGTGCGCATTGTATGGGTGTGTGTTACATTAGATTCACTAGTAGGAGTGAGAAAAACATCACGGGGTGGTGCGCCTTGTATGGGTGTGTGTTACATTAGATTCACTAGTAGGAGTGAGAAAAACATCACGGGGTGGAGCGCACTGTATGGGTGTGTGTTACATTAGATTCACTAGTAGGAGTGAGAAAAACATCACGGGGTGGTGCGCACTGTATGGGTGTGTGTTACATTACATTCACTAGTAGGAGTGAGAAAAACATCACGGGTGGTGCGCATTGTATGGGTGTGTGTTACATTACATTCACTAGTACGAGTGAGAAAAACATCACGGGGTGGTGCGCATTGTATGGGTGTGTGTTACATTACATTCACTAGTACGAGTGAGAAAAACATCACGGGGTGGTGCGCATTGTATGGGTGTGTGTTACATTAGATTCACTAGTAGGAGTGAGAAAAACATCACGGGGTGGTGCGCATTGTAAGGGTGTTTGTTACATTAGATTCACTAGTACGAGTGAGAAAAATATCACGGGGTGGTGCGCATTGTATGGGTGTGTGTTACATTAGATTCACTAGTAGGAGTGAGAAAAACATCACGGGGTGGTGCGCATTGTATGGGTGTGTGTTACATTACATTCACTAGTAGAAGTGAGAAAAACATCACGGGGCGGTGCGCATTGTATGGGTGTGTGTTACATTAGATTCACGAGTGGCAGTGAGAAAAACATCACGGGGTGGTGCGCATTGTATGGGTGTGTGTTACATTAGATTCACGAGTAGCAGTGAGAAAAACATCACGGGGTGGTGCGCATTGTATGGGTGTGTGTTACATTAGATTCACTAGTACCAGTGAGAAAAACATAACGGGGTGGTGCGCATTGTATGGGTTTCTGTTACATTAGATTCGCTAGTACCAGTGAGAAAAACATCACGGGGTGGTGCGCATTGTATGGGTGTGTGTTACATTAGATTCGCTAGTACCAGTGAGAAAAACATCACAGGGTGGTGCGCATTGTATGGGTGTGTGTTACATTAGATTCACTAGTAGCAGTGAGAAAAGCATCACGGGGTGGTGCGCATTGTATGCGTGTGTGTTACATTAGATTCACTAGTAGGAGTGAGAAAAACATCACAGGGTGGTGCGCATTGTATGCGTGTGTGTTACATTACATTCACTAGTAGGAGTGAGAAAAACATCACGGGGTGGTGCGTAATTGTATGGGTGTGTGTTACATTACATTCACTAGTAGGAGTGAGAAAAACATCACGGGGTGGTGCGCATTGTATGGGTGTGTGTTACATTACATTCACTAGTAGGAGTGAGAAAAACAACACGGGGTGGTGCGCATTGTGTGGGTGTGTGTTACATTACTTTCACTAGTAGGAGTGAGAAAATCATCACGGGGTGGTGCGCATTGTATGGGTGTGTGTTACATTACATTCACTAGTAGGAGTGAGAAAAACATCACGGGGTGGTGCGCATTGTATGGGTGTGTGTTACATTACATTCACTAGTAGGAGTGAGAAAAACATCACGGGGTGGTGCGCATTGTATGGGTGTGTGTTACATTACATTCACTAGTAGGAGAGAGAAAAACATCACGGGGTGGTGCGCATTGTATGGGTGTGTGTTACATTACATTCACTAGTAGGAGTGAGAAAAACATCACGGGGTGGTGCGCATTGTATGGGTGTGTGTTACATTAGATTCACTAGTAGGAGTGAGAATAACATCACGGAGTGGTGCGCATTGTATAGGTGTGTGTTACATTACATTCACTAGTAGGAGTGAGAAAAACATCACGGGGTGGTGCGCATTGTATGGGTGTGTGTTACATTACATTCACTAGTAGGAGTGAGAAAAACATCACGGGGTGGTGCGCATTGTATGGGTGTGTGTTACATTACATTCACTAGTAGGAGTGAGAAAAACATCACGGGGTGGTGCGCATTGTATGGGTGTGTGTTACATTACATTCACTAGTAGGAGTGAGAAAAACATCACGGGGTGGTGCGCATTGTATGGGTGTGTGTTACATTACTTTCACTAGTAGGAGTGAGAAAATCATCACGGGGTGGTGCGCATTGTATGGGTGTGTGTTACATTACATTCACTAGTAGGAGTGAGAAAAACATCACGGGGTGGTGCGCATTGTATGGGTTTGTGTTACATTACATTCACTAGTAGGATTGAGAAAAACATCACGGGGTGGTGCGCATTGTATGGGTGTGTGTTACATTACATGCACTAGTAGGAGTGAGAAAAACATCACGGGGTGGTGCGCATTGTATGGGGGTGTGTTACATTAGATTCACTAGTAGGAGTGAGAAAAACATCACGGGGTGGTGCGCATTGTATGGGTGTGTGTTACATTAGATTCACTAGTAGCAGTGAGAAAAACATCACGGGGTGGTGCGCATTACATGGGTGTGTGTTACATTAGATTCACTAGTAGCAGTGAGAAAAACATCACGGGGTGGTACGCATTGCATGGGTGTGTGTTACATTACATTCACTAGTAGGAGTGAGAAAATCATCACGGGGTGGTGCGCATTGTATGGGTGTGTGTTACATTACATTCACTAGGAGGAGTGAGAAAAACATCACGGGGTGGTGCGCATTGTATGGGTGTGTGTTACATTACATTCACTAATAGGAGTGAGAAAAACATCACGGGGTGGTGCGCATTGTAAGGGTGTGTGTTACATTACATTCACTAGTAGGAGTGAGAAAAACATCACGGGGTGGTGCGCATTGTATGGGTGTGTGTTACATTACATTCACTAGTAGGAGTGAGAAAAACATCACGGGGTGGTGCGCATTGTATGGGTGTGTGTTACATTACTTTCACTAGTAGGAGTGAGAAAATCATCACGGGGTGGTGCGCATTGTATGGGTGTGTGTTACATTACTTTCACTAGTAGGAGTGAGAAAATCATCACGGGGTGGTGCGCATTGTATGGGTGTGTGTTACATTACATTCACTAGTAGGAGTGAGAAAAACATCACGGGGTGGTGCGCATTGTATGGGTGTGTGTTACATTACATTCACTAGTAGGAGTGAGAAAAACATCACGGGGTGGTGCGCATTGTATGGGTGTGTGTTACATTACATTCACTTGTAGGAGAGAGAAAAACATCACGGGGTGGTGCGCATTGTATGGGTGTCTGTTACATTACATTCACTAGTAGGAGTGAGAAAAACATCACGGGGTGATGCGCATTGTATGGGTGTGTGTTACATTACATTCACGAGTAGGAGTGAGAAATACATCACGGGGTGGTGCGCATTGTATGGGTGTGTGTTACATTAGATTCACTAGTAGGAGTGAGAATAACATCACGGGGTGGTGCGCATTGTATGGGTGTGTGTTACATTACATTCACTAGTAGGAGTGAGAAAAACATCACGGGGTGGTGCGCATTGTATGGGGGTGTGTTACATTACATTCACTAGTAGGAGTGAGAAATACATCACGGGGTGGTGCGCATTGTATGGGTGTGTGTTACATTACTTTCACTAGTAGGAGTGAGAAAATCATCACGGGGTGGTGCGCATTGTATGGGTGTGTGTTACATTACTTTCACTAGTAGGAGTGAGAAAATCATCACGGGGTGGTGCGCATTGTATGGGTGTGTGTTACATTACATTCACTAGTAGGAGTGAGAAAAACATCACGGGGTGGTGCGCATTGTATGGGTGTGTGTTACATTACATTCACTAGTAGGAGTGAGAAAAACATCACGGGGTGGTGCGCATTGTATGGGTGTGTGTTACATTACATTCACTAGTAGGAGTGGGAAAAACATCACGGGGTGGTGCGCATTGTATGGGTGTGTGTTACATTAGATTCACTAGTAGGAGTGAGAAAAACATCACGGGGTGGTGCGCATTGTATGGGTGTGTGTTACATTACATTCACTAGTAGCAGTGAGAAAAACATCACGGGGTGGTGCGCATTGTATGGGTGTGTGTTACATTACATTCACTAGTAGGAGTGAGAAAAACATCAGGGGGTGGTGCGCATTGTATGGGTGTGTGTTACATTACATTCACTAGTAGGAGTGAGAAAAACATCACGGGGTGGTGCGCATTGTATGGGTGTGTGTTACATTACATTCACTAGTAGGAGTGAGAAAAACATCACGGGGTGGTGCGCATTGTATGGGTGTGTGTTACATTACATTCACTAGTAGGAGTGAGAAAATCATCACGGGGTGGTGCGCATTGTATGGGTGTGTGTTACATTACATTCACTAGTAGAAGTGAGAAAAACATCACGGGGTGGTGCGCATTGTATGGGTGTGTGTTACATTACATTCACTAGTAGCAGTGAGAAAAACATCACGGGGTGGTGCGCATTGTATGGGTGTGTGTTACATTAGATTGACGAGTAGCAGTGAGAAAAACATCACGGGGTGGTGCGCATTGTATGGGTGTGTGTTACATTAGATTGACGAGTAGCAGTGAGAAAAACATCACGGGGTGGTGCGCATTGTATGGGTGTGTGTTACATTAGATTCACTAGTAGCAGTGAGAAAAACATCACGGGGTGGTGCGCATTGTATGGGTGTGTGTTACATTAGATTCACTAGTAGCAGTGAGAAAAACATCACGGGGTGGTGCGCATTGTATGGGTGTGTGTTACATTACATTCACTAGTAGGAGTGAGAAAAACATCACGGGGTGGTGCGCATTGTATGGGGGTGTGTTACATTAGATTCACTACTAGGAGTGAGAAAAACATCACGGGGTGGTGCGCATTGTATGGGTGTGTGTTACAATAGATTCACTAGTAGCAGTGAGAAAAACATCACGGGGTGGTGCGCATTGTATGGGTGTGTGTTACATTACATTCACTAGTAGGAGTGAGAAAAACATCACGGGGTGGTGCGCATTGTATGGGTGTGTGTTACATTACATTCACTAGTAGGAGTGAGAAAAACATCACGGGGTGGTGCGCATTGTATGGGTGTGTGTTACATTACATTCACTAGTAGGAGTGAGAAAAACATCACGGGGTGGTGCGCATTGTATGGGTGTGTGTTACATTACATTCACTAGTAGGAGTGAGAAAAACATCACGGGGTGGTGCGCATTGTATGGGTGTGTGTTATATTACATTCACGAGTAGGAGTGAGAAAAACATCACGGGGTGGTGCGCATTGTATGGGTGTGTGTTACATTACATTCACTAGTAGAAGTGAGAAAAACATCACGGGGTGGTGCGCATTGTATGGGTGTGTGTTACATTACATTCACTAGTAGCAGTGACAAAAACATCACGGGGTGGTGCGCATTGTATGGGTGTGTGTTACATTAGATTCACGAGTAGCAGTGACAAAAACATCACGGGGTGGTGCGCATTGTATGGGTGTGTGTTACATTAGATTCACGAGTAGCAGTGACAAAAACATCACGGGGTGGTGCGCATTGTATGGGTGTGTGTTACATTAGATTCACGAGTAGCAGTGAGAAAAACATCACGGGGTGGTGCGCATTGTATGGGTGTGTGTTACATTAGATTCACGAGTAGCAGTGAGAAAAACATCACGGGGTGGTGCGCATTGTATGGGTGTGTGTTACATTAGATTCACTAGTAGCAGTGAGAAAAACATCACGGGGTGGTGCGCATTGTATGGGTGTGTGTTACATTAGATTCACTAGTAGCAGTGAGAAAAACATCACGGGGTGGTGCGCATTGTATGGGTGTGTGTTACATTAGATTCACTAGTAGCAGTGAGAAAAACATCACGGGGTGGTGCGCATTGTATGGGTGTGTGTTACATTACTTTCACTAGTAGGAGTGAGAAAATCATCACGGGGTGGTGCGCATTGTATGGGTGTGTGTTACATTACATTCACTAGTAGGAGTGAGAAAAACATCACGGGGTGGTGCGCATTGTATGGGTGTGTGTTACATTACATTCACTAGTAGGAGTGAGAAAAACATCACGGGGTGGTGCGCATTGTATGGGTGTGTGTTACATTACATTCACTAGTAGGAGTGAGAAAAACATCACGGGGTGGTGCGCATTGTATGGGTGTGTGTTACATTACATTCACTAGTAGGAGTGAGAAAAACATCACGGGGTGGTGCGCATTGTATGGATGTGTGTTACATTATATTCACTAGTAGCAGTGAGAAAAACATCACGGGGTGGTGCGCATTGTATGGGTGTGTGTTACATTAGATTCACGAGTAGCAGTGAGAAAAACATCACGGGGTGGTGCACATTGTATGGGTGTGTGTTACATTAGAATCACTAGTAGGAGTGAGAAAAACATCACGGAGTGGTGCGCATCGTATGGGTGTGTGTTACATTAGATTCACTAGTAGGAGTGAGAAAAACATCACGGGGTGGTGCGCATCGTATGGGTGTGTGTTACATTAGATTCACTAGTAGGAGTGAGAAAAACATCACGGGGTGGTGCGCATTTTATGGGTGTGTGTTACATTAGATTCACTAGTAGGAGTGAGAAAAACATCACGGGTTGGTGCGCATTGTATGGGTGTGTGTTACATTAGATTCAATAGTAGGAGTGAGAAAAACATCACGGTGTGGTGCGCAATGTATGGGTGTGTGTTACATTAGATTCACTAGTAGGAGTGAGAAAAATATCACGGGGTGGTGCGCATTGTATGGGTGTGTGTTACATTACATTCACTAGTAGGAGTGACAAAACGTCACGGGGTGGTGCGCATTGTATGGGTGTGTGTTACATTAGATTCACGAGTAGGAGTGAGAAAAACATCACGGGTTGGTGCGCATTGTATGGGTGTGTGTTACATTAGATTCACTAGTAGGAGTGAGAAAAACATCACGGGGTGGTGCGCATTGTATGGGTGTGTGTTACATTAGATTCACTAGTAGGAGTGAGAAAAACATCACGGGGTGGTGCGCATTGTATGGGTGTGTGTTACATTGGATTCAGTAGTAGGAGTGAGAAAAACATCACGGGGTGGTGCGCATTGTATGGGTGTGTGTTACATTACATTCACTAGTAGGAGTGAGAAAATCATCACGGGTGGTGCGCATTGTATGGGTGTGTGTTACATTACATTCACAAGTAGGAGTGAGAAAAACATCACGGGGTGGTGCGCATTGTATGGTTGTGTGTTACATTACATTCACTAGAAGGAGTGAGAAAAACATCACGGGGTGGTGCGCATTGTATGGGTGTGTGTTACATTACATTCACTAGTAGGAGAGAGAAAAACATCACGGGGTGGTGCGCATTGTATGGGTGTGTGTTACATTACATTCACTAGTAGGAGTGAGAAAAACATCACGGGGTAGTGCGCATTGTATGGGTGTGTGTTACATTACATTCACTAGTAGGAGTGAGAAATACATCACGGGGTCGTGCGCATTGTATGGGTGTGTGTTACATTAGATTCACTAGTAGGAGTGAGAAAAACATCACGGGGTGGTGCGCATTGTATGGGTGTGTGTTACATTACATTCACTAGTAGGAGAGAGAAAAACATCACGGGGTGGTGCGCATTGTATGGGTGTGTGTTACATTAGATTCACTAGTAGGAGAGAGAAAAACATCACGGGGTGGTGCGCATTGTATGGGTGTGTGTTACATTACATTCACTAGTAGGAGTGAGAAAAACATCACGGGGTGGTGCGCATTGTATGGGTGTGTGTTACATTACATTCACTAGTAGGAGTGAGAAATACATCACGGGGTCGTGCGCATTGTATGGGTGTGTGTTACATTAGATTCACTAGTAGGAGTGAGAATAACATCACGGGGTGGTGCGCATTGTATGGGTGTGTGTTACATTACATTCACGAGTAGCAGTGAGAAAAACATCACGGGGTGGTGCGCATTGTATGGGTGTGTGTTACATTAGAATCACTAGTAGGAGTGAGAAAAACATCACGGAGTGGTGCGCATTGTATGGGTGTGTGTTACATTAGATTCACTAGTAGGAGTGAGAAAAACATCACGGGGTGGTGCGCATTGTATGGTTGTGTGTTACATTAGATTCACTAGTAGGAGTGAGAAAAACATCACGGGGTGGTGCGCATTGTATGGGTGTGTGTTACATTAGATTCACTAGTAGGAGTGAGAAAAACATCACGGGGTGGTGCGCATTGTATGGGTGTGTGTTACATTAGATTCACTAGTAGGAGTGAGAAAAACATCACGGGGTGGTGCGCATTGTATGGGTGTGTGTTACATTAGATTCACTAGTAGGAGTGAGAAAAACATCACGGGGTGGTGCGCATTGTATGGGTGTGTGTTACATTACATTCACTAGTAGGAGTGAGAAAAACATCACGGGGTGGTGCGCCTTGTATGGGTGTGTGTTACATTAGATTCACTAGTAGGAGTGAGAAAAACATCACGGGGTGGTGCGCATTGTATGGGTGTGTGTTACATTACATTCACTAGTAGGAGTGAGAAAAACATCACGGGGTGGTGCGCATTGTATGGGTGTGTGTTACATTACATTCACTAGTAGGAGTGAGAAAATCATCACGGGGTGGTGCGCATTGTATGGGTGTGTGTTACATTACATTCACTAGTAGGAGTGAGAAAAACATCACGGGGTGGTGCGCATTGTATGGGTGTGTGTTACATTAGATTCACTAGTAGGAGTGAGAAAAACATCACGGGGTGGTGCGCATTGTATGGGTGTGTGTTACATTACTTTCACAATAGGAGTGAGAAAATCATCACGGGGTGGTGCGCATTGTATGGGTGTGTGTTACATTACATTCACTAGTAGGCGTGAGAAAAACATCACGGGGTGGTGCGCATTGTATGGTTGTGTGTTACATTACATTCACTAGAAGGAGTGAGAAAAACATCACGGGGTGGTGCGCATTGTATGGGTGTGTGTTACATTACATTCACTAGTAGGAGAGAGAAAAACATCACAGGGTGGTGCGCATTGTATGGGTGTGTGTTACATTACATTCACTAGTAGGAGTGAGAAATACTTCACGGGGTCGTGCGCATTGTATGGGTGTGTGTTACATTACATGCACTAGTAGGAGTGAGAAAAACATCACGAGGTGGTGCGCATTGTATGGGTGTGTGTTACATTACATTCACTAGTAGGAGTGAGAAAAACATCACGGGGTGGTGCGCATTGTGTGGGTGTGTGTTACATTACATTCACTAGTAGGAGTGAGATAAACATCACGGGGTGGTGCGCATTGTATGGGTGTGTGTTACATTACTTTCACTAGTAGGAGTGAGAAAATCATCACGGGGTGGTGCGCATTGTATGGGTGTGTGTTACATTACATTCACTAGTAGGAGGGAGAAAAACCTCACGGGGTGGTGCGCATTGTATGGGTGTGTGTTACATTACATTCACTAGTAGGAGTGAGAAAAACATCACGGGGTGGTGCGCATTGTATGGGTGTGTGTTACATTACATTCACTACTAGGAGTGAGAAAAACATCACGGGGTGGTGCGCATTGTATGGATGAGTGTTACATTATATTCACTAGTAGCAGTGAGAAAAACATCACGGGGTGGTGCGCATTGTATGGGTGTGTGTTACATTAGATTCACGAGTAGCAGTGAGAAAAACATCACGGGGTGGTGCACATTGTATGGGTGTGTGTTACATTAGAATCACTAGTAGGAGTGAGAAAAACATCACGGAGTGGTGCGCATCGTATGGGTGTGTGTTACATTAGATTCACTAGTAGGAGTGAGAAAAACATCACGGGGTGGTTCGCATCGTATGGGTGTGTGTTACATTAGATTCACTAGTAGGAGTGAGAAAAACATCACGGGGTGGTGCGCATTGTATGGGTGTGTGTTACATTAGATTCACTAGTAGGAGTGAGAAAAACATCACGGGCTGGTGCGCATTGTATGGGTGTGTGTTACATTAGATTCAATAGTAGGAGTGAGAAAAACATCACGGTGTGGTGCGCAATGTATGGGTGTGTGTTACATTGGATTCACTAGTAGGAGTGAGAAAAATATCACGGGGTGGTGCGCATTGTATGGGTGTGTGTTACATTACATTCACTAGTAGGAGTGACAAAACGTCACGGGGTGGTGCGCATTGTATGGGTGTGTGTTACATTACATTCACTAGTAGGAGTGAGAAAAACATCACGGGGTGGTGCGCATTGTATGGGTGTGGGTTACATTACTTTCACTAGTAGGAGTGAGAAAAACATCACGGGGTGGTGCGCATTGTATGAGTGTGTGTTACATTACATTCACTAGTAGGAGTGAGAAAAACATCACGGGGTGGTGCGCATTGTGGGTGTGTGTTACATTAGATTCACTAGTAGGTGTGAGAAAAACATCACGGGGTGGTGCGCATTGTATGGGTGTGTGTTACATTAGATTCACTAGTAGGAGTGAGAAAAACATCACGGGGTGGTGCGCCTTGTATGGGTGTGTGTTACATTAGATTCACTAGTAGGAGTGAGAAAAACATCACGGGGTGGAGCGCACTGTATGGGTGTGTGTTACATTAGATTCACTAGTAGGAGTGAGAAAAACATCACGGGGTGGTGCGCACTGTATGGGTGTGTGTTACATTACATTCACTAGTAGGAGTGAGAAAAACATCACGGGTGGTGCGCATTGTATGGGTGTGTGTTACATTACATTCACTAGTACGAGTGAGAAAAACATCACGGGGTGGTGCGCATTGTATGGGTGTGTGTTACATTACATTCACTAGTACGAGTGAGAAAAACATCACGGGGTGGTGCGCATTGTATGGGTGTGTGTTACATTAGATTCACTAGTAGGAGTGAGAAAAACATCACGGGGTGGTGCGCATTGTAAGGGTGTTTGTTACATTAGATTCACTAGTACGAGTGAGAAAAATATCACGGGGTGGTGCGCATTGTATGGGTGTGTGTTACATTAGATTCACTAGTAGGAGTGAGAAAAACATCACGGGGTGGTGCGCATTGTATGGGTGTGTGTTACATTACATTCACTAGTAGAAGTGAGAAAAACATCACGGGGCGGTGCGCATTGTATGGGTGTGTGTTACATTAGATTCACGAGTAGCAGTGAGAAAAACATCACGGGGTGGTGCGCATTGTATGGGTGTGTGTTACATTAGATTCACTAGTACCAGTGAGAAAAACATAACGGGGTGGTGCGCATTGTATGGGTGTCTGTTACATTAGATTCGCTAGTACCAGTGAGAAAAACATCACGGGGTGGTGCGCATTGTATGGGTGTGTGTTACATTAGATTCGCTAGTACCAGTGAGAAAAACATCACAGGGTGGTGCGCATTGTATGGGTGTGTGTTACATTAGATTCACTAGTAGCAGTGAGAAAAGCATCACGGGGTGGTGCGCATTGTATGCGTGTGTGTTACATTAGATTCACTAGTAGGAGTGAGAAAAACATCACAGGGTGGTGCGCATTGTATGCGTGTGTGTTACATTACATTCACTAGTAGGAGTGAGAAAAACATCACGGGGTGGTGCGTAATTGTATGGGTGTGTGTTACATTACATTCACTAGTAGGAGTGAGAAAAACATCACGGGGTGGTGCGCATTGTATGGGTGTGTGTTACATTACATTCACTAGTAGGAGTGAGAAAAACAACACGGGGTGGTGCGCATTGTGTGGGTGTGTGTTACATTACTTTCACTAGTAGGAGTGAGAAAATCATCACGGGGTGGTGCGCATTGTATGGGTGTGTGTTACATTACATTCACTAGTAGGAGTGAGAAAAACATCACGGGGTGGTGCGCATTGTATGGGTGTGTGTTACATTACATTCACTAGTAGGAGTGAGAAAAACATCACGGGGTGGTGCGCATTGTATGGGTGTGTGTTACATTACATTCACTAGTAGGAGAGAGAAAAACATCACAGGGTGGTGCGCATTGTATGGGTGTGTGTTACATTACATTCACTAGTAGGAGTGAGAAAAACATCACGGGGTGGTGCGCATTGTATGGGTGTGTGTTACATTAGATTCACTAGTAGGAGTGAGAATAACATCACGGAGTGGTGCGCATTGTATAGGTGTGTGTTACATTACATTCACTAGTAGGAGTGAGAAAAACATCACGGGGTGGTGCGCATTGTATGGGTGTGTGTTACATTACATTCACTAGTAGGAGTGAGAAAAACATCACGGGGTGGTGCGCATTGTATGGGTGTGTGTTACATTACATTCACTAGTAGGAGTGAGAAAAACATCACGGGGTGGTGCGCATTGTATGGGTGTGTGTTACATTACATTCACTAGTAGGAGTGAGAAAAACATCACGGGGTGGTGCGCATTGTATGGGTGTGTGTTACATTACTTTCACTAGTAGGAGTGAGAAAATCATCACGGGGTGGTGCGCATTGTATGGGTGTGTGTTACATTACATTCACTAGTAGGAGTGAGAAAAACATCACGGGGTGGTGCGCATTGTATGGGTTTGTGTTACATTACATTCACTAGTAGGATTGAGAAAAACATCACGGGGTGGTGCGCATTGTATGGGTGTGTGTTACATTACATGCACTAGTAGGAGTGAGAAAAACATCACGGGGTGGTGCGCATTGTATGGGGGTGTGTTACATTAGATTCACTAGTAGGAGTGAGAAAAACATCACGGGGTGGTGCGCATTGTATGGGTGTGTGTTACATTAGATTCACTAGTAGCAGTGAGAAAAACATCACGGGGTGGTGCGCATTACATGGGTGTGTGTTACATTAGATTCACTAGTAGCAGTGAGAAAAACATCACGGGGTGGTACGCATTGCATGGGTGTGTGTTACATTACATTCACTAGTAGGAGTGAGAAAATCATCACGGGGTGGTGCGCATTGTATGGGTGTGTGTTACATTACATTCACTAGGAGGAGTGAGAAAAACATCACGGGGTGGTGCGCATTGTATGGGTGTGTGTTACATTACATTCACTAATAGGAGTGAGAAAAACATCACGGGGTGGTGCGCATTGTAAGGGTGTGTGTTACATTACATTCACTAGTAGGAGTGAGAAAAACATCACGGGGTGGTGCGCATTGTATGGGTGTGTGTTACATTACATTCACTAGTAGGAGTGAGAAAAACATCACGGGGTGGTGCGCATTGTATGGGTGTGTGTTACATTACTTTCACTAGTAGGAGTGAGAAAATCATCACGGGGTGGTGCGCATTGTATGGGTGTGTGTTACATTACTTTCACTAGTAGGAGTGAGAAAATCATCACGGGGTGGTGCGCATTGTATGGGTGTGTGTTACATTACATTCACTAGTAGGAGTGAGAAAAACATCACGGGGTGGTGCGCATTGTATGGGTGTGTGTTACATTACATTCACTAGTAGGAGTGAGAAAAACATCACGGGGTGGTGCGCATTGTATGGGTGTGTGTTACATTACATTCACTTGTAGGAGAGAGAAAAACATCACGGGGTGGTGCGCATTGTATGGGTGTCTGTTACATTACATTCACTAGTAGGAGTGAGAAAAACATCACGGGGTGGTGCGCATTGTATGGGTGTGTGTTACATTACATTCACGAGTAGGAGTGAGAAATACATCACGGGGTGGTGCGCATTGTATGGGTGTGTGTTACATTAGATTCACTAGTAGGAGTGAGAATAACATCACGGGGTGGTGCGCATTGTATGGGTGTGTGTTACATTACATTCACTAGTAGGAGTGAGAAAAACATCACGGGGTGGTGCGCATTGTATGGGGGTGTGTTACATTACATTCACTAGTAGGAGTGAGAAATACATCACGGGGTGGTGCGCATTGTATGGGTGTGTGTTACATTACTTTCACTAGTAGGAGTGAGAAAATCATCACGGGGTGGTGCGCATTGTATGGGTGTGTGTTACATTACTTTCACTAGTAGGAGTGAGAAAATCATCACGGGGTGGTGCGCATTGTATGGGTGTGTGTTACATTACATTCACTAGTAGGAGTGAGAAAAACATCACGGGGTGGTGCGCATTGTATGGGTGTGTGTTACATTACATTCACTAGTAGGAGTGAGAAAAACATCACGGGGTGGTGCGCATTGTATGGGTGTGTGTTACATTACATTCACTAGTAGGAGTGTGAAAAACATCACGGGGTGGTGCGCATTGTATGGGTGTGTGTTACATTAGATTCACTAGTAGGAGTGAGAAAAACATCACGGGGTGGTGCGCATTGTATGGGTGTGTGTTACATTACATTCACTAGTAGCAGTGAGAAAAACATCACGGGGTGGTGCGCATTGTATGGGTGTGTGTTACATTACATTCACTAGTAGGAGTGAGAAAAACATCAGGGGGTGGTGCGCATTGTATGGGTGTGTGTTACATTACATTCACTAGTAGGAGTGAGAAAAACATCACGGGGTGGTGCGCATTGTATGGGTGTGTGTTACATTACATTCACTAGTAGGAGTGAGAAAAACATCACGGGGTGGTGCGCATTGTATGGGTGTGTGTTACATTACATTCACTAGTAGGAGTGAGAAAATCATCACGGGGTGGTGCGCATTGTATGGGTGTGTGTTACATTACATTCACTAGTAGAAGTGAGAAAAACATCACGGGGTGGTGCGCATTGTATGGGTGTGTGTTACATTACATTCACTAGTAGCAGTGAGAAAAACATCACGGGGTGGTGCGCATTGTATGGGTGTGTGTTACATTAGATTGACGAGTAGCAGTGAGAAAAACATCACGGGGTGGTGCGCATTGTATGGGTGTGTGTTACATTAGATTGACGAGTAGCAGTGAGAAAAACATCACGGGGTGGTGCGCATTGTATGGGTGTGTGTTACATTAGATTCACTAGTAGCAGTGAGAAAAACATCACGGGGTGGTGCGCATTGTATGGGTGTGTGTTACATTAGATTCACTAGTAGCAGTGAGAAAAACATCACGGGGTGGTGCGCATTGTATGGGTGTGTGTTACATTACATTCACTAGTAGGAGTGAGAAAAACATCACGGGGTGGTGCGCATTGTATGGGGGTGTGTTACATTAGATTCACTACTAGGAGTGAGAAAAACATCACGGGGTGGTGCGCATTGTATGGGTGTGTGTTACAATAGATTCACTAGTAGCAGTGAGAAAAACATCACGGGGTGGTGCGCATTGTATGGGTGTGTGTTACATTACATTCACTAGTAGGAGTGAGAAAAACATCACGGGGTGGTGCGCATTGTATGGGTGTGTGTTACATTACATTCACTAGTAGGAGTGAGAAAAACATCACGGGGTGGTGCGCATTGTATGGGTGTGTGTTACATTACATTCACTAGTAGGAGTGAGAAAAACATCACGGGGTGGTGCGCATTGTATGGGTGTGTGTTACATTACATTCACTAGTAGGAGTGAGAAAAACATCACGGGGTGGTGCGCATTGTATGGGTGTGTGTTATATTACATTCACGAGTAGGAGTGAGAAAAACATCACGGGGTGGTGCGCATTGTATGGGTGTGTGTTACATTACATTCACTAGTAGAAGTGAGAAAAACATCACGGGGTGGTGCGCATTGTATGGGTGTGTGTTACATTACATTCACTAGTAGCAGTGACAAAAACATCACGGGGTGGTGCGCATTGTATGGGTGTGTGTTACATTAGATTCACGAGTAGCAGTGACAAAAACATCACGGGGTGGTGCGCATTGTATGGGTGTGTGTTACATTAGATTCACGAGTAGCAGTGACAAAAACATCACGGGGTGGTGCGCATTGTATGGGTGTGTGTTACATTAGATTCACGAGTAGCAGTGAGAAAAACATCACGGGGTGGTGCGCATTGTATGGGTGTGTGTTACATTAGATTCACGAGTAGCAGTGAGAAAAACATCACGGGGTGGTGCGCATTGTATGGGTGTGTGTTACATTAGATTCACTAGTAGCAGTGAGAAAAACATCACGGGGTGGTGCGCATTGTATGGGTGTGTGTTACATTAGATTCACTAGTAGCAGTGAGAAAAACATCACGGGGTGGTGCGCATTGTATGGGTGTGTGTTACATTAGATTCACTAGTAGCAGTGAGAAAAACATCACGGGGTGGTGCGCATTGTATGGGTGTGTGTTACATTACTTTCACTAGTAGGAGTGAGAAAATCATCACGGGGTGGTGCGCATTGTATGGGTGTGTGTTACATTACATTCACTAGTAGGAGTGAGAAAAACATCACGGGGTGGTGCGCATTGTATGGGTGTGTGTTACATTAGATTCGCTAGTACCAGTGAGAAAAACATAACGGGGTGGTGCGCATTGTATGGGTGTCTGTTACATTAGATTCGCTAGTACCAGTGAGAAAAACATCACGGGGTGGTGCGCATTGTATGGGTGTGTGTTACATTAGATTCGCTAGTACCAGTGAGAAAAACATCACAGGGTGGTGCGCATTGTAT
Source organism: Cavia porcellus (assembly GCF_034190915.1). Lineage (NCBI taxonomy): Eukaryota > Metazoa > Chordata > Mammalia > Rodentia > Caviidae > Cavia > Cavia porcellus. The sequence goes on from NW_026947537.1 coordinate 3,471,622, forward strand.
GGGTGTGTGTTACATTAGATTCACTAGTAGCAGTGAGAAAAGCATCACGGGGTGGTGCGCATTGTATGCGTGTGTGTTACATTAGATTCACTAGTAGGAGTGAGAAAAACATCACAGGGTGGTGCGCATTGTATGCGTGTGTGTTACATTACATTCACTAGTAGGAGTGAGAAAAACATCACGGGGTGGTGCGTAATTGTATGGGTGTGTGTTACATTACATTCACTAGTAGGAGTGAGAAAAACATCACGGGGTGGTGCGCATTGTATGGGTGTGTGTTACATTACATTCACTAGTAGGAGTGAGAAAAACAACACGGGGTGGTGCGCATTGTGTGGGTGTGTGTTACATTACTTTCACTAGTAGGAGTGAGAAAATCATCACGGGGTGGTGCGCATTGTATGGGTGTGTGTTACATTACATTCACTAGTAGGAGTGAGAAAAACATCACGGGGTGGTGCGCATTGTATGGGTGTGTGTTACATTCCATTCACTAGTAGGAGAGAGAAAAACATCACGGGGTGGTGCGCATTGTATGGGTGTTTGTTACATTACATTCACTAGTAGGAGTGAGAAAAATATCACGGGGTGGTGCGCATTGTATGGGTGTGTGTTACATTACATTCACTAGTAGGAGTGAGAAAAACATCACGGGGTGGTGCGCATTGTATGGGTGTGTGTTACATTAGATTCACTAGTAGGAGTGAGAATAACATCACGGGGTGGTGCGCATTGTATGGGTGTGTGTTACATTACATTCACTAGTAGGAGTGAAAAAAACATCACGGGGTGGTGCGCATTGTATGGGTGTGTGTTACATTACATTCACTAGTAGGAGTGAGAAAAACATCACGGGGTGGTGCGCATTGTATGGGTGTGTGTTACATTACATTCACTAGTAGGAGTGAGAAAAACATCACGGGGTGGTGCGCATTGTACGGGTGTGTGTTACATTACATTCACTAGTAGGAGTGAGAAAAACATCACGGGGTGGTGCGCCTTGTATGGGTGTGTGTTACATTACATTCACTAGTAGGAGTGAGAAAAACATCACGGGGTGGTGCGCATTGTATGGGTGTGTGTTACATTACATTCACTAGTAGGAGTGAGAAAAACATCACGGGGTGGTGCGCATTGTATGGGTGTGTGTTACATTACATTCACTAGTAGGAGTGAGAAAAACATCACGGGGTGGTGCGCATTGTATGGGTGTGTGTTACATTACATTCACTAGTAGGAGTGAGAAAAACATCACGGGGTGGTGTGCATTGTATGGGTGTGTGTTACATTACATTCACTACTAGGAGTGAGAAAAACATCACGGGGTGGTGCGCATTGTATGGGTGTGTGTTACATTACATTCACTAGTAGGAGTGAGAAAAACATCACGGGGTGTTGCGCATTGTATGGGGGTGTGTTACATTAGATTCACTAGTAGCAGTGAGAAAAACATCACGGGGTGGTGCGCATTGTATGGGTGTGTGTTACATTAGATTCACTAGTAGCAGTGAGAAAAACATCACGGGGTGGTGCGCATTGTATGGGTGTGTGTTACATTAGATTCACTAGTAGCAGTGAGAAAAACATCACGGGGTGGTGCGCATTGTATGGGTGTGTGTTACATTACATTCACTAGTAGGAGTGAGAAAATCATCACGGGGTGGTGCGCATTGTATGGGTGTGTGTTACATTACATTCACTAGTAGGAGTGAGAAAATCATCACGGGGTGGTGCGCATTGTATGGGTTTGTGTTACATTACTTTCACTAGTAGGAGTTATAAAAACATCACGGGGTGGTGCGCATTGTATGGGTGTGTGTTACATTACATTCACTAGTAGGAGTGAGAAAAACATCACGGGGTGGTGCGCATTGTATGGGTGTGTGTTACATTACATTCACTAGTAGGAGTGAGAAAAACATCACGGGGTGGTGCGCATTGTATGGGTGTGTGTTACATTACATTCACTAGTAGGAGAGAGAAAAACATCACGGGGTGGTGCGCATTGTATGGGTGTGTGTTACATTACATTCACTAGTAGGAGTGAGAAAAACATCACGGGGTGGTGCGCATTGTATGGGTGTGTGTTACATTACATTCACGAGTAGGAGTGAGAAATACATCACGGGGTGGTGCGCATTGTATGGGTGTGTGTTACATTACATTCACTAGTAGAAGTGAGAAAAACATCACGAGGTGGTGCGCATTGTATGGGTGTGTGTTACATTACATTCACTAGTAGCAGTGACAAAAACATCACGGGGTGGTGCGCATTGTATGGGTGTGTGTTACATTAGATTCACGAGTAGCAGTGAGAAAAACATCACGGGGTGGTGCGCACTGTATGGGTGTGTGTTACATTAGATTCACTAGTAGCAGTGAGAAAAACATCACGGGGTGGTGCGCATTGTATGGGTGTGTGTTACATTAGATTCACTAGTAGCAGTGAGAAAAACATCACGGGGTGGTGCGCATTGTATGGGTGTGTGTTACATTAGATTCACTAGTAGCAGTGAGAAAAACATCACGGGGTGGTGCGCATTGTATGGGTGTGTGTTACATTACTTTCACTAGTAGGAGTGAGAAAATCATCACGGGGTGGTGCGCATTGTATGGGTGTGTGTTACATTACATTCACTAGTAGGAGTGAGAAAAACATCACGGGGTGGTGCGCATTGTATGGGTGTGTGTTACATTACATTCACTAGTAGGAGTGAGAAAAACATCACCGGGTGGTGCGCATTGTATGGGTGTGTGTTACATTACATTCACTAGTAGGAGAGAGAAAAACATCACGGGGTGGTGCGCATTGTATGGGTGTGTGTTACATTACATTCACTAGTAGGAGTGAGAAAAATATCACGGGGTGGTGCGCATTGTATGGGTGTGTGTTACATTACATTCACTAGTAGGAGTGAGAAAAACATCATGGGGTGGTGCGCATTGTATGGGTGTGTGTTACATTAGATTCACTAGTAGGAGTGAGAATAACATCACGGGGTGGTGCGCATTGTATGGGTGTGTGTTACATTACATTCACTAGTAGGAGTGAGAAAAACATCACGGGGTGGTGCGCATTGTATGGGTGTGTGTTACATTACATTCACTAGTAGGAGTGAGAAAAACATCACGGGGTGGTGCGCATTGTATGGGTGTGTGTTACATTACATTCACTAGTAGGAGTGAGAAAAACATCACGGGGTGGTGCGCATTGTACGGGTGTGTGTTACATTACATTCACTAGTAGGAGTGAGAAAAACATCACGGGGTGGTGCGCATTGTATGGGTGTGTGTTACATTACTTTCACTAGTAGGAGTGAGAAAATCATCACGGGGTGGTGCGCATTGTATGGGTGTGTGTTACATTACATTCACTAGTAGGAGTGAGAAAAACATCACGGGGTGGTGCGCATTGTATGGGTGTGTGTTACATTACATTCACTACTAGGAGTGAGAAAAACATCACGGGGTGGTGCGCATTGTATGGGTGTGTGTTACATTACATTCACTAGTAGGAGTGAGAAAAACATCACGGGGTGGTGCGCATTGTATGGGGGTGTGTTACATTAGATTCACTAGTAGGAGTGAGAAAAACATCACGGGGTGGTGCGCATTGTATGGGTGTGTGTTACATTAGATTCACTAGTAGCAGTGAGAAAAACAATACGGGGTGGTGCGCATTGTATGGGTGTGTGTTACATTAGATTCACTAGTAGCAGTGAGAAAAACATCACGGGGTGGTGCGCATTGTATGGGTGTGTGTTACATTACATTCACTAGTAGGAGTGAGAAAATCATCACGGGGTGGTGCGCATTGTATGGGTGTGTGTTACATTACATTCACTAGTAGGAGTGAGAAAATCATCACGGGGTGGTGCGCATTGTATGGGTGTGTGTTACATTACTTTCACTAGTAGGAGTTAGAAAAACATCACGGGGTGGTGCGCATTGTATGGGTGTGTGTTACATTACATTCACTAGTAGGAGTGAGAAAAACATCACGGGGTGGTGCGCATTGTATGGGTGTGTGTTACATTACATTCACTAGTAGGAGTGAGAAAAACATCACGGGGTGGTGCGCATTGTATGGGTGTGTGTTACATTACATTCACTAGTAGGAGAGAGAAAAACATCACGGGGTGGTGCGCATTGTATGGGTGTGTGTTACATTACATTCACTAGTAGGAGTGAGAAATACATCACGGGGTGGTGCGCATTGTATGGGTGTGTGTTACATTACATTCACGAGTAGGAGTGAGAATAACATCACGGGGTGGTGCGCATTGTATGGGTGTGTGTTACATTACATTCACTAGTAGGAGTGAGAAAAACATCACGGGGTGGTGCGCATTGTATGGGTGTGTGTTACATTACATTCACTAGTAGGAGTGAGAAAAACATCACGGGGTGGTGCGCATTGTATGGGTGTGTGTTACATTACATTCAGTAGTAGGAGTGAGAAAAACATGACGGGGTGGTGCGCATTGTATGGGTGTGTGTTACATTACATTCACTAGTAGGAGTGAGAAAATCATCACGGGGTGGTGCGCATTGTATGGGTGTGTGTTACATTACATTCACTAGTAGGAGAAAAACATCACGGGGTGTTTGCATTGTATGGGTGTGTGTTACATTACATTCACTAGTAGGAGTGAGAAAAACATCACGGGGTGGTGCGCATTGTATGGGTGTGTGTTACATTACATTCACTAGTAGGAGTGAGAAAAACATCACGGGGTGGTGCGCATTGTATGGGTGTGTGTTACATTACATTCACTAGTAGGAGTGAGAAAAACATCACGGGGTGGTGCGCATTGTATGGGGGTGTGTTACATTACATTCACTAGTAGCAGTGAGAAAAACATCACGGGGTGGTGCGCATTGTATGGGTGTGTGTTACATTACATTCACTAGTAGCAGTGAGAAAAACATCACGGGGTGGTACGGATTGTATGGGTGTGTGTTACATTAGATTCACGAGTAGCAGTGAGAAAAACATCACGGGGTGGTGCGCATTGTATGGGTGTGTGTTACATTAGATTCACGAGTAGCAGTGAGAAAAACATCACGGGGTGGTGCGCATTGTATGGGTGTGTGTTACATTAGATTCACTAGTAGCAGTGAGAAAAACATCACGGGGTGGTGCGCATTGTATGGGTGTGTGTTACATTAGATTCACTAGTAGCAGTGAGAAAAACATCACGGGGTGGTGCGCATTGTATGCGTGTGTGTTACATTAGATTCACTAGTAGGAGTGAGAAAAACATCACGGGGTGGTGCGCATTGTACGGGTGTGTGTTACATTACATTCACTAGTAGGAGTGAGAAAAACATCACGGGGTGGTGCGCATTGTATGGGTGTGTGTTACATTACTTTCACTAGTAGGAGTGAGAAAATCATCACGGGGTGGTGCGCATTGTATGGGTGTGTGTTACATTACATTCACTAGTAGGAGTGAGAAAAACATCACGGGGTGGTGCGCATTGTATGGGTGTGTGTTACATTACATTCACTACTAGGAGTGAGAAAAACATCACGGGGTGGTGCGCATTGTATGGGTGTGTGTTACATTACATTCACTAGTAGGAGTGAGAAAAACATCACGGGGTGGTGCGCATTGTATGGGGGTGTGTTACATTAGATTCACTAGTAGGAGTGAGAAAAACATCACGGGGTGGTGCGCATTGTATGGGTGTGTGTTACATTAGATTCACTAGTAGCAGTGAGAAAAACAATACGGGGTGGTGCGCATTGTATGGGTGTGTGTTACATTAGATTCACTAGTAGCAGTGAGAAAAACATCACGGGGTGGTGCGCATTGTATGGGTGTGTGTTACATTACATTCACTAGTAGGAGTGAGAAAATCATCACGGGGTGGTGCGCATTGTATGGGTGTGTGTTACATTACATTCACTAGTAGGAGTGAGAAAATCATCACGGGGTGGTGCGCATTGTATGGGTGTGTGTTACATTACTTTCACTAGTAGGAGTTAGAAAAACATCACGGGGTGGTGCGCATTGTATGGGTGTGTGTTACATTACATTCACTAGTAGGAGTGAGAAAAACATCACGGGGTGGTGCGCATTGTATGGGTGTGTGTTACATTACATTCACTAGTAGGAGTGAGAAAAACATCACGGGGTGGTGCGCATTGTATGGGTGTGTGTTACATTACATTCACTAGTAGGAGAGAGAAAAACATCACGGGGTGGTGCGCATTGTATGGGTGTGTGTTACATTACATTCACTAGTAGGAGTGAGAAATACATCACGGGGTGGTGCGCATTGTATGGGTGTGTGTTACATTACATTCACGAGTAGGAGTGAGAATAACATCACGGGGTGGTGCGCATTGTATGGGTGTGTGTTACATTACATTCACTAGTAGGAGTGAGAAAAACATCACGGGGTGGTGCGCATTGTATGGGTGTGTGTTACATTACATTCACTAGTAGGAGTGAGAAAAACATCACGGGGTGGTGCGCATTGTATGGGTGTGTGTTACATTACATTCAGTAGTAGGAGTGAGAAAAACATGACGGGGTGGTGCGCATTGTATGGGTGTGTGTTACATTACATTCACTAGTAGGAGTGAGAAAATCATCACGGGGTGGTGCGCATTGTATGGGTGTGTGTTACATTACATTCACTAGTAGGAGAAAAACATCACGGGGTGTTTGCATTGTATGGGTGTGTGTTACATTACATTCACTAGTAGGAGTGAGAAAAACATCACGGGGTGGTGCGCATTGTATGGGTGTGTGTTACATTACATTCACTAGTAGGAGTGAGAAAAACATCACGGGGTGGTGCGCATTGTATGGGTGTGTGTTACATTACATTCACTAGTAGGAGTGAGAAAAACATCACGGGGTGGTGCGCATTGTATGGGGGTGTGTTACATTAGATTCACTAGTAGGAGTGTGAAAAACATCACGGGGTGGTGCGCATTGTATGGGGGTGTGTTACATTAGATTCACTAGTAGGAGTGAGAAAAACATCACGGGGTGGTGCGCATTGTATGGGTGTGTGTTACATTAGATTCACTAGTAGCAGTGAGAAAAACATCACGGGGTGGTGCGCATTGTATGGGTGTGTGTTACATTACATTCACTAGTAGGAGTGAGAAAAACATCACGGGGTGGTGCGCATTGTATGGGTGTGTGTTACATTACATTCACTAGTAGGAGTGAGAAAAACATCACGGGGTGGTGCGCATTGTATGGGTGTGTGTTACATTACATTCACTAGTAGGAGTGAGAAAAACATCACGGGGTGGTGCGCATTGTATGGGTGTGTGTTACATTACATTCACTAGTAGCAGTGAGAAAAACATCACGGGGTGGTGCGCATTGTATGGGTGTGTGTTACATTACATTCACTAGTAGCAGTGAGAAAAACATCACGGGGTGGTACGCATTGTATGGGTGTGTGTTACATTAGATTCACGAGTAGCAGTGAGAAAAACATCACGGGGTGGTGCGCATTGTATGGGTGTGTGTTACATTAGATTCACGAGTAGCAGTGAGAAAAACATCACGGGGTGGTGCGCATTGTATGGGTGTGTGTTACATTAGATTCACTAGTAGCAGTGAGAAAAACATCACGGGGTGGTGTGCATTGTATGGGTGTGTGTTACATTAGATTCACTAGTAGCAGTGAGAAAAACATCACGGGGTGGTGCGCATTGTATGGGTGTGTGTTACATTACATTCACTAGTAGAAGTGAGAAAAACATCACGGGGTGGTGCGCATTGTATGGGTGTGTGTTACATTACATTCACTAGTAGCAGTGAGAAAAACATCACGGGGTGGTGCGCATTGTATGGGTGTGTGTTACATTAGATTGACGAGTAGCAGTGAGAAAAACATCACGGGGTGGTGCGCATTGTATGGGTGTGTGTTACATTAGATTGACGAGTAGCAGTGAGAAAAACATCACGGGGTGGTGCGTAATTGTATGGGTGTGTGTTACATTACATTCACTAGTAGGAGTGAGAAAAACATCACGGGGTGGTGCGCATTGTATGGGTGTGTGTTACATTACATTCACTAGTAGGAGTGAGAAATACATCACGGGGTGGTGCGCATTGTATGGGTGTGTGTTACATTACATTCACGAGTAGGAGTGAGAATAACATCACGGGGTGGTGCGCATTGTATGGGTGTGTGTTACATTACATTCACTAGTAGGAGTGAGAAAAACATCACGGGGTGGTGCGCATTGTATGGGTGTGTGTTACATTACATTCACTAGTAGGAGTGAGAAAAACATCACGGGGTGGTGCGCATTGTATGGGTGTGTGTTACATTACATTCAGTAGTAGGAGTGAGAAAAACATGACGGGGTGGTGCGCATTGTATGGGTGTGTGTTACATTACATTCACTAGTAGGAGTGAGAAAATCATCACGGGGTGGTGCGCATTGTATGGGTGTGTGTTACATTACATTCACTAGTAGGAGAAAAACATCACGGGGTGTTTGCATTGTATGGGTGTGTGTTACATTACATTCACTAGTAGGAGTGAGAAAAACATCACGGGGTGGTGCGCATTGTATGGGTGTGTGTTACATTACATTCACTAGTAGGAGTGAGAAAAACATCACGGGGTGGTGCGCATTGTATGGGTGTGTGTTACATTACATTCACTAGTAGGAGTGAGAAAAACATCACGGGGTGGTGCGCATTGTATGGGGGTGTGTTACATTAGATTCACTAGTAGGAGTGTGAAAAACATCACGGGGTGGTGCGCATTGTATGGGGGTGTGTTACATTAGATTCACTAGTAGGAGTGAGAAAAACATCACGGGGTGGTGCGCATTGTATGGGTGTGTGTTACATTAGATTCACTAGTAGCAGTGAGAAAAACATCACGGGGTGGTGCGCATTGTATGGGTGTGTGTTACATTACATTCACTAGTAGGAGTGAGAAAAACATCACGGGGTGGTGCGCATTGTATGGGTGTGTGTTACATTACATTCACTAGTAGGAGTGAGAAAAACATCACGGGGTGGTGCGCATTGTATGGGTGTGTGTTACATTACATTCACTAGTAGGAGTGAGAAAAACATCACGGGGTGGTGCGCATTGTATGGGTGTGTGTTACATTACATTCACTAGTAGCAGTGAGAAAAACATCACGGGGTGGTGCGCATTGTATGGGTGTGTGTTACATTACATTCACTAGTAGCAGTGAGAAAAACATCACGGGGTGGTACGGATTGTATGGGTGTGTGTTACATTAGATTCACGAGTAGCAGTGAGAAAAACATCACGGGGTGGTGCGCATTGTATGGGTGTGTGTTACATTAGATTCACGAGTAGCAGTGAGAAAAACATCACGGGGTGGTGCGCATTGTATGGGTGTGTGTTACATTAGATTCACTAGTAGCAGTGAGAAAAACATCACGGGGTGGTGCGCATTGTATGGGTGTGTGTTACATTAGATTCACTAGTAGCAGTGAGAAAAACATCACGGGGTGGTGCGCATTGTATGCGTGTGTGTTACATTAGATTCACTAGTAGGAGTGAGAAAAACATCACGGGGTGGTGCGCATTGTACGGGTGTGTGTTACATTACATTCACTAGTAGGAGTGAGAAAAACATCACGGGGTGGTGCGCATTGTATGGGTGTGTGTTACATTACTTTCACTAGTAGGAGTGAGAAAATCATCACGGGGTGGTGCGCATTGTATGGGTGTGTGTTACATTACATTCACTAGTAGGAGTGAGAAAAACATCACGGGGTGGTGCGCATTGTATGGGTGTGTGTTACATTACATTCACTACTAGGAGTGAGAAAAACATCACGGGGTGGTGCGCATTGTATGGGTGTGTGTTACATTACATTCACTAGTAGGAGTGAGAAAAACATCACGGGGTGGTGCGCATTGTATGGGGGTGTGTTACATTAGATTCACTAGTAGGAGTGAGAAAAACATCACGGGGTGGTGCGCATTGTATGGGTGTGTGTTACATTAGATTCACTAGTAGCAGTGAGAAAAACAATACGGGGTGGTGCGCATTGTATGGGTGTGTGTTACATTAGATTCACTAGTAGCAGTGAGAAAAACATCACGGGGTGGTGCGCATTGTATGGGTGTGTGTTACATTACATTCACTAGTAGGAGTGAGAAAATCATCACGGGGTGGTGCGCATTGTATGGGTGTGTGTTACATTACATTCACTAGTAGGAGTGAGAAAATCATCACGGGGTGGTGCGCATTGTATGGGTGTGTGTTACATTACTTTCACTAGTAGGAGTTAGAAAAACATCACGGGGTGGTGCGCATTGTATGGGTGTGTGTTACATTACATTCACTAGTAGGAGTGAGAAAAACATCACGGGGTGGTGCGCATTGTATGGGTGTGTGTTACATTACATTCACTAGTAGGAGTGAGAAAAACATCACGGGGTGGTGCGCATTGTATGGGTGTGTGTTACATTACATTCACTAGTAGGAGAGAGAAAAACATCACGGGGTGGTGCGCATTGTATGGGTGTGTGTTACATTACATTCACTAGTAGGAGTGAGAAATACATCACGGGGTGGTGCGCATTGTATGGGTGTGTGTTACATTACATTCACGAGTAGGAGTGAGAATAACATCACGGGGTGGTGCGCATTGTATGGGTGTGTGTTACATTACATTCACTAGTAGGAGTGAGAAAAACATCACGGGGTGGTGCGCATTGTATGGGTGTGTGTTACATTACATTCACTAGTAGGAGTGAGAAAAACATCACGGGGTGGTGCGCATTGTATGGGTGTGTGTTACATTACATTCAGTAGTAGGAGTGAGAAAAACATGACGGGGTGGTGCGCATTGTATGGGTGTGTGTTACATTACATTCACTAGTAGGAGTGAGAAAATCATCACGGGGTGGTGCGCATTGTATGGGTGTGTGTTACATTACATTCACTAGTAGGAGAAAAACATCACGGGGTGTTTGCATTGTATGGGTGTGTGTTACATTACATTCACTAGTAGGAGTGAGAAAAACATCACGGGGTGGTGCGCATTGTATGGGTGTGTGTTACATTACATTCACTAGTAGGAGTGAGAAAAACATCACGGGGTGGTGCGCATTGTATGGGTGTGTGTTACATTACATTCACTAGTAGGAGTGAGAAAAACATCACGGGGTGGTGCGCATTGTATGGGGGTGTGTTACATTAGATTCACTAGTAGGAGTGTGAAAAACATCACGGGGTGGTGCGCATTGTATGGGGGTGTGTTACATTAGATTCACTAGTAGGAGTGAGAAAAACATCACGGGGTGGTGCGCATTGTATGGGTGTGTGTTACATTAGATTCACTAGTAGCAGTGAGAAAAACATCACGGGGTGGTGCGCATTGTATGGGTGTGTGTTACATTACATTCACTAGTAGGAGTGAGAAAAACATCACGGGGTGGTGCGCATTGTATGGGTGTGTGTTACATTACATTCACTAGTAGGAGTGAGAAAAACATCACGGGGTGGTGCGCATTGTATGGGTGTGTGTTACATTACATTCACTAGTAGGAGTGAGAAAAACATCACGGGGTGGTGCGCATTGTATGGGTGTGTGTTACATTACATTCACTAGTAGCAGTGAGAAAAACATCACGGGGTGGTGCGCATTGTATGGGTGTGTGTTACATTACATTCACTAGTAGCAGTGAGAAAAACATCACGGGGTGGTACGCATTGTATGGGTGTGTGTTACATTAGATTCACGAGTAGCAGTGAGAAAAACATCACGGGGTGGTGCGCATTGTATGGGTGTGTGTTACATTAGATTCACGAGTAGCAGTGAGAAAAACATCACGGGGTGGTGCGCATTGTATGGGTGTGTGTTACATTAGATTCACTAGTAGCAGTGAGAAAAACATCACGGGGTGGTGTGCATTGTATGGGTGTGTGTTACATTAGATTCACTAGTAGCAGTGAGAAAAACATCACGGGGTGGTGCGCATTGTATGGGTGTGTGTTACATTACATTCACTAGTAGAAGTGAGAAAAACATCACGGGGTGGTGCGCATTGTATGGGTGTGTGTTACATTACATTCACTAGTAGCAGTGAGAAAAACATCACGGGGTGGTGCGCATTGTATGGGTGTGTGTTACATTAGATTGACGAGTAGCAGTGAGAAAAACATCACGGGGTGGTGCGCATTGTATGGGTGTGTGTTACATTAGATTGACGAGTAGCAGTGAGAAAAACATCACGGGGTGGTGCGCATTGTATGGGTGTGTGTTACATTAGATTCACTAGTAGCAGTGAGAAAAACATCACGGGGTGGTGCGCATTGTATGGGTGTGTGTTACATTAGATTCACTAGTAGCAGTGAGAAAAACATCACGGGGTGGTGCGCATTGTATGGGTGTGTGTTACATTACATTCACTAGTAGGAGTGAGAAAAACATCACGGGGTGGTGCGCATTGTATGGGGGTGTGTTACATTAGATTCACTACTAGGAGTGAGAAAAACATCACGGGGTGGTGCGCATTGTATGGGTGTGTGTTACAATAGATTCACTAGTAGCAGTGAGAAAAACATCACGGGGTGGTGCGCATTGTATGGGTGTGTGTTACATTACATTCACTAGTAGGAGTGAGAAAAACATCACGGGGTGGTGCGCATTGTATGGGTGTGTGTTACATTACATTCACTAGTAGGAGTGAGAAAAACATCACGGGGTGGTGCGCATTGTATGGGTGTGTGTTACATTACATTCACTAGTAGGAGTGAGAAAAACATCACGGGGTGGTGCGCATTGTATGGGTGTGTGTTACATTACATTCACTAGTAGGAGTGAGAAAAACATCACGGGGTGGTGCGCATTGTATGGGTGTGTGTTATATTACATTCACGAGTAGGAGTGAGAAAAACATCACGGGGTGGTGCGCATTGTATGGGTGTGTGTTACATTACATTCACTAGTAGAAGTGAGAAAAACATCACGGGGTGGTGCGCATTGTATGGGTGTGTGTTACATTAAATTCACTAGTAGCAGTGACAAAAACATCACGGGGTGGTGCGCATTGTATGGGTGTGTGTTACATTAGATTCACGAGTAGCAGTGACAAAAACATCACGGGGTGGTGCGCATTGTATGGGTGTGTGTTACATTAGATTCACGAGTAGCAGTGACAAAAACATCACGGGGTGGTGCGCATTGTATGGGTGTGTGTTACATTAGATTCACGAGTAGCAGTGAGAAAAACATCACGGGGTGGTGCGCATTGTATGGGTGTGTGTTACATTAGATTCACGAGTAGCAGTGAGAAAAACATCACGGGGTGGTGCGCATTGTATGGGTGTGTGTTACATTAGATTCACTAGTAGCAGTGAGAAAAACATCACGGGGTGGTGCGCATTGTATGGGTGTGTGTTACATTAGATTCACTAGTAGCAGTGAGAAAAACATCACGGGGTGGTGCGCATTGTATGGGTGTGTGTTACATTAGATTCACTAGTAGCAGTGAGAAAAACATCACGGGGTGGTGCGCATTGTATGGGTGTGTGTTACATTACTTTCACTAGTAGGAGTGAGAAAATCATCACGGGGTGGTGCGCATTGTATGGGTGTGTGTTACATTACATTCACTAGTAGGAGTGAGAAAAACATCACGGGGTGGTGCGCATTGTATGGGTGTGTGTTACATTACATTCACTAGTAGGAGTGAGAAAAACATCACGGGGTGGTGCGCATTGTATGGGTGTGTGTTACATTACATTCACTAGTAGGAGAGAGAAAAACATCACGGGGTGGTGCGCATTGTATGGGTGTTTGTTACATTACATTCACTAGTAGGAGTGAGAAAAATATCACGGGGTGGTGCGCATTGTATGGGTGTGTGTTACATTACATTCACTAGTAGGAGTGAGAAAAACATCACGGGGTGGTGCGCATTGTATGGGTGTGTGTTACATTAGATTCACTAGTAGGAGTGAGAATAACATCACGGGTTGGTGCGCATTGTATGGGTGTGTGTTACATTACATTCACTAGTAGGAGTGAGAAAAACATCACGGGGTGGTGCGCATTGTATGGGTGTGTGTTACATTACATTCACTAGTAGGAGTGAGAAAAACATCACGGGGTGGTGCGCATTGTATGGGTGTGTGTTACATTACATTCACTAGTAGGAGTGAGAAAAACATCACGGGGTGGTGCGCATTGTACGGGTGTGTGTTACATTACATTCACTAGTAGGAGTGAGAAAAACATCACGGGGTGGTGCGCATTGTATGGGTGTGTGTTACATTACTTTCACTAGTAGGAGTGAGAAAATCATCACGGGGTGGTGCGCATTGTATGGGTGTGTGTTACATTACATTCACTAGTAGGAGTGAGAAAAACATCACGGGGTGGTGCGCATTGTATGGGTGTGTGTTACATTACATTCACTAGTAGCAGTGAGAAAAACATCACGGGGTGGTGCGCATTGTATGGGTGTGTGTTACATTACATTCACTAGTAGGAGTGAGAAAAACATCACGGGGTGTTGCGCATTGTATGGGGGTGTGTTACATTAGATTCACTAGTAGCAGTGAGAAAAACATCACGGGGTGGTGCGCATTGTATGGGTGTGTGTTACATTAGATTCACTAGTAGCAGTGAGAAAAACATCACGGGGTGGTGCGCATTGTATGGGTGTGTGTTACATTAGATTCACTAGTAGCAGTGAGAAAAACATCACGGGGTGGTGCGCATTGTATGGGTGTGTGTTACATTACATTCACTAGTAGGAGTGAGAAAATCATCACGGGGTGGTGCGCATTGTATGGGTGTGTGTTACATTACATTCACTAGTAGGAGTGAGAAAATCATCACGGGGTGGTGCGCATTGTATGGGTGTGTGTTACATTACTTTCACTAGTATGAGTTAGAAAAACATCACGGGGTGGTGCGCATTGTATGGGTGTGTGTTACATTACATTCACTAGTAGGAGTGAGAAAAACATCACGGGGTGGTGCGCATTGTATGGGTGTGTGTTACATTACATTCACTAGTAGGAGTGAGAAAAACATCACGGGGTGGTGCGCATTGTATGGGTGTGTGTTACATTACATTCACTAGTAGGAGAGAGAAAAACATCACGGGGTGGTGCGCATTGTATGGGTGTGTGTTACATTACATTCACTAGTAGGAGTGAGAAAAACATCACGGGGTGGTGCGCATTGTATGGGTGTGTGTTACATTACATTCACGAGTAGGAGTGAGAAATACATCACGGGGTGGTGCGCATTGTATGGGTGTGTGTTACATTACATTCACTAGTAGAAGTGAGAAAAACATCACGAGGTGGTGCGCATTGTATGGGTGTGTGTTACATTACATTCACTAGTAGCAGTGACAAAAACATCACGGGGTGGTGCGCATTGTATGGGTGTGTGTTACATTAGATTCACGAGTAGCAGTGAGAAAAACATCACGGGGTGGTGCGCATTGTATGGGTGTGTGTTACATTTGATTCACGAGTAGCAGTGAGAAAAACATCACGGGGTGGTGCGCATTGTATGGGTGTGTGTTACATTAGATTCACGAGTAGCAGTGAGAAAAACATCACGGGGTGGTGCGCACTGTATGGGTGTGTGTTACATTAGATTCACTAGTAGCAGTGAGAAAAACATCACGGGGTGGTGCGCATTGTATGGGTGTGTGTTACATTAGATTCACTAGTAGGAGTGAGAAAAACATCACGGGGTGGTGCGCATTGTATGGGTGTGTGTTACATTAGATTCACTAGTAGCAGTGAGAAAAACATCACGGGGTGGTGCGCATTGTATGGGTGTGTGTTACATTACTTTCACTAGTAGGAGTGAGAAAATCATCACGGGGTGGTGCGCATTGTATGGGTGTGTGTTACATTACATTCACTAGTAGGAGTGAGAAAAACATCACGGGGTGGTGCGCATTGTATGGGTGTGTGTTACATTACATTCACTAGTAGGAGTGAGAAAAACATCACGGGGTGTTGCGCATTGTATGGGTGTGTGTTACATTACATTCACTAGTAGGAGAGAGAAAAACATCACGGGGTGGTGCGCATTGTATGGGTGTGTGTTACATTACATTCACTAGTAGGAGTGAGAAAAATATCACGGGGTGGTGCGCATTGTATGGGTGTGTGTTACATTACATTCACTAGTAGGAGTGAGAAAAACATCACGGGGTGGTGCGCATTGTATGGGTGTGTGTTACATTAGATTCACTAGTAGGAGTGAGAATAACATCACGGGGTGGTGCGCATTGTATGGGTGTGTGTTACATTACATTCACTAGTAGGAGTGAGAAAAACATCACGGGGTGGTGCGCATTGTATGGGTGTGTGTTACATTACATTCACTAGTAGGAGTGAGAAAAACATCACGGGGTGGTGCGCATTGTATGGGTGTGTGTTACATTACATTCACTAGTAGGAGTGAGAAAAACATCACGGGGTGGTGCGCATTGTTCGGGTGTGTGTTACATTACATTCACTAGTAGGAGTGAGAAAAACATCACGGGGTGGTGCGCATTGTATGGGTGTGTGTTACATTACTTTCACTAGTAGGAGTGAGAAAATCATCACGGGGTGGTGCGCATTGTATGGGTGTGTGTTACATTACATTCACTAGTAGGAGTGAGAAAAACATCACGGGGTGGTGCGCATTGTATGGGTGTGTGTTACATTACATTCACTACTAGGAGTGAGAAAAACATCACGGGGTGGTGCGCATTGTATGGGTGTGTGTTACATTACATTCACTAGTAGGAGTGAGAAAAACATCACGGGGTGGTGCGCATTGTATGGGGGTGTGTTACATTAGATTCACTAGTAGGAGTGAGAAAAACATCACGGGGTGGTGCGCATTGTATGGGTGTGTGTTACATTAGATTCACTAGTAGCAGTGAGAAAAACATCACGGGGTGGTGCGCATTGTATGGGTGTGTGTTACATTAGATTCACTAGTAGCAGTGAGAAAAACATCACGGGGTGGTGCGCATTGTATGGGTGTGTGTTACATTACATTCACTAGTAGGAGTGAGAAAATCATCACGGGGTGGTGCGCATTGTATGGGTGTGTGTTACATTACATTCACTAGTAGGAGTGAGAAAATCATCACGGGGTGGTGCGCATTGTATGGGTGTGTGTTACATTACTTTCACTAGTAGGAGTTAGAAAAACATCACGGGGTGGTGCGCATTGTATGGGTGTGTGTTACATTACATTCACTAGTAGGAGTGAGAAAAACATCACGTGGTGGTGCGCATTGTATGGGTGTGTGTTACATTACATTCACTAGTAGGAGTGAGAAAAACATCACGGGGTGGTGCGCATTGTATGGGTGTGTGTTACATTACATTCACTAGTAGGAGAGAGAAAAACATCACGGGGTGGTGCGCATTGTATGGGTGTGTGTTACATTACATTCACTAGTAGGAGTGAGAAATACATCACGGGGTGGTGCGCATTGTATGGGTGTGTGTTACATTACATTCACGAGTAGGAGTGAGAATAACATCACGGGGTGGTGCGCATTGTATGGGTGTGTGTTACATTACATTCACTAGTAGGAGTGAGAAAAACATCACGGGGTGGTGCGCATTGTATGGGTGTGTGTTACATTACATTCACTAGTAGGAGTGAGAAAAACATCACGGGGTGGTGCGCATTGTATGGGTGTGTGTTACATTACATTCAGTAGTAGGAGTGAGAAAAACATGACGGGGTGGTGCGCATTGTATGGGTGTGTGTTACATTACATTCACTAGTAGGAGTGAGAAAATCATCACGGGGTGGTGCGCATTGTATGGGTGTGTGTTACATTACATTCACTAGTAGGAGAAAAACATCACGGGGTGTTTGCATTGTATGGGTGTGTGTTACATTACATTCACTAGTAGGAGTGAGAAAAACATCACGGGGTGGTGCGCATTGTATGGGTGTGTGTTACATTACATTCACTAGTAGGAGTGAGAAAAACATCACGGGGTGGTGCGCATTGTATGGGTGTGTGTTACATTACATTCACTAGTAGGAGTGAGAAAAACATCACGGGGTGGTGCGCATTGTATGGGGGTGTGTTACATTAGATTCACTAGTAGGAGTGTGAAAAACATCACGGGGTGGTGCGCATTGTATGGGGGTGTGTTACATTAGATTCACTAGTAGGAGTGAGAAAAACATCACGGGGTGGTGCGCATTGTATGGGTGTGTGTTACATTAGATTCCCTAGTAGCAGTGAGAAAAACATCACGGGGTGGTGCGCATTGTATGGGTGTGTGTTACATTACATTCACTAGTAGGAGTGAGAAAAACATCACGGGGTGGTGCGCATTGTATGGGTGTGTGTTACATTACATTCACTAGTAGGAGTGAGAAAAACATCACGGGGTGGTGCGCATTGTATGGGTGTGTGTTACATTACATTCACTAGTAGGAGTGAGAAAAACATCACGGGGTGGTGCGCATTGTATGGGTGTGTGTTACATTACATTCACTAGTAGCAGTGAGAAAAACATCACGGGGTGGTGCAAATTGTATGGGTGTGTGTTACATTACATTCACTAGTAGCAGTGAGAAAAACATCACGGGGTGGTACGCATTGTATGGGTGTGTGTTACATTAGATTCACGAGTAGCAGTGAGAAAAACATCACGGGGTGGTGCGCATTGTATGGGTGTGTGTTACATTAGATTCACGAGTAGCAGTGAGAAAAACATCACGGGGTGGTGCGCATTGTATGGGTGTGTGTTACATTAGATTCACTAGTAGCAGTGAGAAAAACATCACGGGGTGGTGTGCATTGTATGGGTGTGTGTTACATTAGATTCACTAGTAGCAGTGAGAAAAACATCACGGGGTGGTGCGCATTGTATGGGTGTGTGTTACATTAGATTCACTAGTAGCAGTGAGAAAAACATCACGGGGTGGTGCGCATTGTATGCGTGTGTGTTACATTAGATTCACTAGTAGGAGTGAGAAAAACATCACGGGGTGGTGCGCATTGTATGGGTGTGTGTTACATTACATTCACTAGTAGGAGTGAGAAAAACATCACGGGGTGGTGCGCATTGTATGGGTGTGTGTTACATTACATTCACTAGTAGGAGTGAGAAAAACAACACGGGGTGGTGCGCATTGTATGGGTGTGTGTTACATTACTTTCACTAGTAGGAGTGAGAAAATCATCACGGGGTGGTGCGCATTGTATGGGTGTGTGTTACATTACATTCACTAGTAGGAGTGAGAAAAACATCACGGGGTGGTGCGCATTGTATGGGTGTGCGTTACATTACATTCACTAGTAGGAGAGAGAAAAACATCACGGGGTGGTGCGCATTGCATGGGTGTGTGTTACATTACATTCACTAGTAGGAGTGAGAAAAACATCACGGAGTGGTGCGCATTGCATGGGTGTGCGTTACATTACATTCACTAGGAGGAGTGAGAAAAACATCACGGGGTGGTGCGCATTGTATGGGTGTGCGTTACATTACACTCACTAGTAGGAGTGAGAAAAACAACACGGGGTGGTGCGCATTGTATGGGTGTGCGTTACATTACATTCACTAGTAGGAGTGAGAAAAACATCACGGGGTGGTGCGCATTGTATGGGTGTGCGTTACATTACATTCACTAGTAGGAGTGAGAAAAACATCACGGGGTGGTGCGCATTGTATGGGTGTGTGTTACATTACTTTCACTAGTAGGAGTGAGAAAATCACGGGGTGGTGCGCATTGTATGGGTGTGTGTTACATTACATTCACTAGTAGGAGTGAGAAAAACATCACGGGGTGGTGCGCATTGTATGGGTGTGTGTTACATTACATTCACTAGTAGGAGTGAGAAAAACATCACGAGGTGGTGCGCATTGTATGGGTGTGTGTTACATTACATTCACTAGTAGGAGTGAGAAAAACATCACGGGGTGGTGCGCACTGTATGGGGGTGTGTTACATTAGATTCACTAGTAGGAGTGAGAAAAACATCACGGGGTGGTGCGCATTGTATGGGTGTGTGTTACATTACATTCACTAGTAGGAGTGAGAAAATCATCACGGGGTGGTGCGCATTGTATGGGTGTGTGTTACATTACATTCACTAGTAGGAGTGAGAAAAATATCACGGGGTGGTGCGCATTGTATGGGTGTGTGTTACATTACATTCACTAGTAGGAGTGAGAAAAACATCACGGGGTGGTGCGCATTGTAAGGGTGTGTGTTACATTAGATTCACTAGTAGCAGTGAGAAAAACATCACGGGGTGGTGTGCATTGTATGGGTGTGTGTTACATTAGATTCACTAGTAGCAGTGAGAAAAACATCACGGGGTGGTGCGCATTGTATGGGTGTGTGTTACATTAGATTCACTAGTAGCAGTGAGAAAAACATCACGGGGTGGTGCGCATTGTATGCGTGTGTGTTACATTAGATTCACTAGTAGGAGTGAGAAAAACATCACGGGGTGGTGCGCATTGTATGGGTGTGTGTTACATTACATTCACTAGTAGGAGTGAGAAAAACATCACGGGGTGGTGCGCATTGTATGGGTGTGTGTTACATTACATTCACTAGTAGGAGTGAGAAAAACAACACGGGGTGGTGCGCATTGTATGGGTGTGTGTTACATTACTTTCACTAGTAGGAGTGAGAAAATCATCACGGGGTGGTGCGCATTGTATGGGTGTGTGTTACATTACATTCACTAGTAGGAGTGAGAAAAACATCACGGGGTTGTGCGCATTGTATGGGTGTGCGTTACATTACATTCACTAGTAGGAGAGAGAAAAACATCACGGGGTGGTGCGCATTGCATGGGTGTGTGTTACATTACATTCACTAGTAGGAGTGAGAAAAACATCACGGAGTGGTGCGCATTGCATGGGTGTGCGTTACATTACATTCACTAGGAGGAGTGAGAAAAACATCACGGGGTGGTGCGCATTGTATGGGTGTGCGTTACATTACACTCACTAGTAGGAGTGAGAAAAACAACACGGGGTGGTGCGCATTGTATGGGTGTGCGTTACATTACATTCACTAGTAGGAGTGAGAAAAACATCACGGGGTGGTGCGCATTGTATGGGTGTGCGTTACATTACATTCACTAGTAGGAGTGAGAAAAACATCACGGGGTGGTGCGCATTGTATGGGTGTGTGTTACATTACTTTCACTAGTAGGAGTGAGAAAATCACGGGGTGGTGCGCATTGTATGGGTGTGTGTTACATTACATTCACTAGTAGGAGTGAGAAAAACATCACGGGGTGGTGCGCATTGTATGGGTGTGTGTTACATTACATTCACTAGTAGGAGTGAGAAAAACATCACGAGGTGGTGCGCATTGTATGGGTGTGTGTTACATTACATTCACTAGTAGGAGTGAGAAAAACATCACGGGGTGGTGCGCATTGTATGGGGGTGTGTTACATTAGATTCACTAGTAGGAGTGAGAAAAACATCACGGGGTGGTGCGCATTGTATGGGTGTGTGTTACATTACATTCACTAGTAGGAGTGAGAAAATCATCACGGGGTGGTGCGCATTGTATGGGTGTGTGTTACATTACATTCACTAGTAGGAGTGAGAAAAATATCACGGGGTGGTGCGCATTGAATGGGTGTGTGTTACATTACATTCACTAGTAGGAGTGAGAAAAACATCACGGGGTGGTGCGCATTGTAAGGGTGTGTGTTACATTACATTCACTAGTAGGAGTGAGAAAAACATCACGGGGTGGAGCGCATTGTATGGGTGTGTGTTACATTACATTCACTAGTAGGAGTGAGAAAAACATCACGGGGTGGTGCGCATTGTATGGGTGTGTGTTACATTACATTCACTAGTAGGAGTGAGAAAAACATCACGGGGTGGTGCGCATTGTATGGGTGTGTGTTACATTACATTCACTAGTAGGAGTGAGAAAAACATCACGGGGTGGTGCGCATTGTATGGGTGTGTGTTACATTACATTCACTAGTAGAAGTGAGAAAAACATCACGGGGTGGTGCGCATTGTATGGGTGTGTGTTACATTACATTCACTAGTAGCAGTGAGAAAAACATCACGGGGTGGTGCGCATTGTATGGGTGTGTGTTACATTAGATTCACGAGTAGCAGTGAGAAAAACATCACGGGGTGGTGCGCATTGTATGGGTGTGTGTTACATTAGATTCACTAGTAGCAGTGAGAAAAACATCACGGGGTAGTGCGCATTGTATGGGTGTGTGTTACATTAGATTCACTAGTAGCAGTGAGAAAAACATCACGGGGTGGTGCGCATTGTATGGGTGTGTGTTACATTAGATTCACTAGTAGGAGTGAGAAAAACATCACGGGGTGGTGCGCAGTGTATGGGTGTGTGTTACATTACATTCACTAGTAGGAGTGAGAAAAACATCACGGGGTGGTGCGCATTGTATGGGTGTGTGTTACATTACATTCACTATTAGGAGTGAGAAAAACAACACGGGGTGGTGCGCATTGTATGGGTGTGTGTTACATTACTTTCACTAGTAG
Organism: Cavia porcellus; assembly: GCF_034190915.1. NCBI lineage: Eukaryota > Metazoa > Chordata > Mammalia > Rodentia > Caviidae > Cavia > Cavia porcellus. The sequence goes on from NW_026947537.1 coordinate 3,494,135, forward strand.
GAGTGAGAAAATTATCACGGGGTGGTGCGCATTGTATGGGTGTGTGTTACATTACATTCACTAGTAGGAGTGAGAAAATCATCACGGGGTGGTGCGCATTGTATGGGTGTGTGTTACATTACATTCACTAGTAGGAGTTAGAAAAACATCACGGGGTGGTGCGCATTGTATGGGTGTGTGTTACATTACATTCACTAGTAGAAGTGAGAAAAACATCACGGGGTGGTGCGCATTGTATGGGTGTGTGTTACATTACATTCACTAGTAGAAGTGAGAAAAACATCACGGGGTGGTGCGCATTGTATGGGTGTGTGTTACATTACATTCACTAGTAGCAGTGAGAAAAACATCACGGGGTGGTGCGCATTGTATGGGTGTGTGTTACATTAGATTGACGAGTAGCAGTGAGAAAAACATCACGGGGTGGTGCGCATTGTATGGGTGTGTGTTACATTAGATTCACGAGTAGCAGTGAGAAAAACTTCACGGGGTGGTGCGCATTGTATGGGTGTGTGTTACATTAGATTCACTAGTAGCAGTGAGAAAAACATCACGGGGTGGTGCGCATTGTATGGGTGTGTGTTACATTAGATTCACTAGTAGCAGTGAGAAAAACATCACGGGGTGGTGCGCATTGTATGGGTGTGTGTTACATTACATTCACTAGTAGGAGAAAAACATCACGGGGTGGTGCGCATTGTATGGGTGTGTGTTACATTACATTCACTAGTAGGAGTGAGAAAAACATCACGGGGTGGTGCGCATTGTATGGGTGTGTGTTACATTACATTCACTAGTAGGAGTGAGAAAAACATCACGGGGTGGTGCGCATTGTATGGGGGTGTGTTACAATAGATTCACTAGTAGGAGTGAGAAAAACATCACGGGGTGGTGCGCATTGCATGGGTGTGTGTTACAATACATTCACTAGTAGCAGTGAGAAAAACATCACGGGGTGGTGCGCATTGTATGGGTGTGTGTTACATTACATTCACTAGTAGGAGTGAGAAAAACATCACGGGGTGGTGCGCATTGTATGGGTGTGTGTTACATTACATTCACTAGTAGGAGTGAGAAAAACATCACGGGGTGGTGCGCATTGTATGGGTGTGTGTTACATTACATTCACTAGTAGGAGTGAGAAAAACATCACGGGGTGGTGCGCATTGTATGGGTGTGTGTTACATTACATTCACTAGTAGGAGTGAGAAAAACATCACGGGGTGGTGCGCATTGTATGGGTGTGTGTTACATTACATTCACTAGTAGGAGTGAGAAAAACATCACGGGGTGGTGGGCATTGTATGGGTGTGTGTTATATTACATTCACTAGTAGGAGTGAGAAAAACATCACGGGGTGGTGCGCATTGTATGGGTGTGTGTTACATTACATTCACTAGTAGCAGTGAGAAAAACATCACGGGGTGGTGCGCATTGTATGGGTGTGTGTTACATTACATTCACGAGTAGCAGTGACAAAAACATCACGGGGTGGTGCGCATTGTATGGGTGTGTGTTACATTAGATTCACGAGTAGCAGTGAGAAAAACATCACGGGGTGGTGCGCATTGTATGGGTGTGTGTTACATTAGATTCACGAGTAGCAGTGAGAAAAACATCACGGGGTGGTGCGCATTGTATGGGTGTGTGTTACATTAGATTAACTAGTAGCAGTGAGAAAAACATCACGGGGTGGTGGGCATTGTATGGGTGTGTGTTACATTAGATTCACTAGTAGCAGTGAGAAAAACATCACGGGGTGGTGCGCATTGTATGGGTGTGTGTTACATTAGATTCACTAGTAGCAGTGAGAAAAACATCACGGGGTGGTGTGCATTGTATGGGTGTGTGTTACATTACTTTCACTAGTAGGAGTGAGAAAATCATCACGGGGTGGTGCGCATTGTATGGGTGTGTGTTACATTACATTCACTACTAGGAGTGAGAAAAACATCACGGGGTGGTGCGCATTGTATGGCTGTGTGTTACATTACATTCACTAGTAGGAGTGAGAAAAACATCACGGGGTGGTGCGCATTGTATGGGTGTGTGTTACATTACATTCACTAGTAGGAGAGAGAAAAACATCACGGGGTGGTGCGCATTGTATGGGTGTGTGTTACATTACATTCACTAGTAGCAGTGAGAAAAATATCACGGGGTGGTGCGCATTGTATGGGTGTGTGTTACATTACATTCACTAGTAGGAGTGAGAAAAACATCACGGGGTGGTGCGCATTGTATGGGTGTGTGTTACATTAGATTCACTAGTAGGAGTGAGAATAACATCACGGGGTGGTGCGCATTGTATGGGTGTGTGTTACATTACATTCACTAGTAGGAGTGAGAAAAACATCACGGGGTGGTGCGCATTGTATGGGTGTGTGTTACATTACATTCACTAGTAGGAGTGAGAAAAACATCACGGGGTGGTGCGCATTGTACGGGTGTGTGTTACATTACATTCACTAGTAGGAGTGAGAAAAACATCACGGGGTGGTGCGCATTGTACGGGTGTGTGTTACATTACATTCACTAGTAGGAGTGAGAAAAACATCACGGGGTGGTGCGCATTGTATGGGTGTGTGTTACATTAGATTCACTAGTAGGAGTGAGAAAAACATCACGGGGTGGTGCGCATTGTATGGGTGTGTGTTACATTAGATTCACTAGTAGCAGTGAGAAAAACATCACGGGGTGGTGCGCATTGTATGGGTGTGTGTTACATTAGATTCACTAGTAGCAGTGAGAAAAACATCACGGGGTGGTGCGCATTGTATGGGTGTGTGTTACATTACATTCACTAGTAGGAGTGAGAAAATCATCACGGGGTGGTGCGCATTGTATGGGTGTGTGTTACATTACATTCACTAGTAGGAGTGAGAAAATCATCACGGGGTGGTGAGCATTGTATGGGTGTGTGTTACATTACTTTCACTAGTAGGAGTGAGAAAAACATCACGGGGTGGTGCGCATTGTATGGGTGTGTGTTACATTACATTCACTAGTAGGAGTGAGAAAAACATCACGGGGTGGTGCGCATTGTATGGGTGTGTGTTACATTACATTCACTAGTAGGAGTGAGAAAAACATCACGGGGTGGTGCGCATTGTATGGGTGTGTGTTACATTACATTCACTAGTAGGAGAGAGAAAAACATCACGGGGTGGTGCGCATTGTATGGGTGTGTGTTACATTACATTCACTAGTAGGAGTGAGAAAAACATCACGGGGTGGTGCGCATTGTATGGGTGTGTGTTACATTACATTCACGAGTAGGAGTGAGAAATACATCACGGGGTGGTGCGCATTGTATGGGTGTGTGTTACATTAGATTCACTAGTAGGAGTGAGAATAACATCACGGGGTGGTGCGCATTGTATGGGTGTGTGTTACATTACATTCACTAGTAGGAGTGAGAAAAACATCACGGGGTGGTGCGCATTGTATGGGTGTGTGTTACATTACATTCACTAGTAGGAGTGAGAAAAACATGACGGGGTGGTGCGCATTGTATGGGTGTGTGTTACATTACATTCACTAGTAGGAGTGAGAAAATCATCACGGGGTGGTGCGCATTGTATGGGTGTGTGTTACATTACATTCACTAGTAGGAGTGAGAAAATCATCACGGGGTGGTGCGCATTGTGTGGGTGTGTGTTACATTACATTCACTAGTAGGAGTGGGAAAAACATCACGGGGTGGTGCGCATTGTATGGGTGTGTGTTACATTACATTCACTAGTAGGAGAGAGAAAAACATCACGGGGTGGTGCGCATTGCATGGGTGTGCGTTACATTACATTCACTAGTAGGAGTGAGAAAAACATCACGGGGTGGTGCGCATTGTATGGGTGTGCGTTACATTACATTCACTAGTAGGAGTGAGAAAAACATCACGGGGTGGTGCGCATTGTATGGGTGTGCGTTACATTACATTCACTAGTAGGAGTGAGAAAAACATCACGGGGTGGTGCGCATTGTATGGGTGTGCGTTACATTACTTTCATTAGTAGGAGTGAGAAAATCATCACGGGGTGGTGCGCATTGTATGGGTGTGTGTTACATTACATTCAATAGTAGGAGTGAGAAAAACATCACGGGGTGGTGCGCATTGTATGGGTGTGTGTTACATTAGATTCACTAGTAGCAGTGAGAAAAAAATCACGGGGTGGTGCGCATTGTATGCGTGTGTGTTACATTAGATTCACTAGTAGGAGTGAGAAAAACATCACGGGGTGGTGCGCATTGTATGGGTGTGTGTTACATTACATTCACTAGTAGGAGTGAGAAAAACATCACGGGGTGGTGCGCATTGTATGGGTGTGTGTTACATTACATTCACTAGTAGGAGAGAGAAAAACATCACGGGGTGGTGCGCATTGTATGGGTGTGTGTTACATTACATTCACTAGTAGGAGTGAGAAAAACATCACGGGGTGGTGCGCATTGTATGGGTGTGTGTTACATTACATTCACTAGTAGGAGAGAGAAAAACATCACGGGGTGGTGCGCATTGTATGGGTGTGTGTTACATTACATTCACTAGTAGGAGTGAGAAAAACATCACGGGGTGGTGCGCATTGTATGGGTGTGCGTTACATTACATTCACTAGTAGGAGTGAGAAAAACATCACGGGGTGGTGCGCATTGTATGGGTGTGCTTTACATTACATTCACTAGTAGGAGTGAGTAAAACATCACGGGGTGGTGCGCATTGTATGGGTGTGTGTTACATTACATTCACTAGTAGGAGTGAGAAAAACATCACGGGGTGGTGCGCATTGTATGGGTGTGTGTTACATTACATTCACTAGTAGAAGTGAGAAAAACATCACGGGGTGGTGCGCATTGTATGGGTGTGTGTTACATTACATTCACTAGTAGCAGTGAGAAAAACATCACGGGGTGGGGCGCATTGTATGGGTGTGTGTTACATTAGATTCACGAGTAGCAGTGAGAAAAACATCACGGGGTGGTGCGCATTGTATGGGTGTGTGTTACATTAGATTCACTAGTAGCAGTGAGAAAAACATCACGGGGTGGTGCGCATTGCATGGGTGTGTGTTACATTAGATTCACTAGTTGCAGTGAGAAAAACATCACGTGGTGGTGCGCATTGTATGGGTGTGTGTTACATTACATTCACTAGTAGGAGTGAGAAAAACATCACGGGGTGGTGCCCATTGTATGGGTGTGTGTTACATTACATTCACTAGTAGGAGTGAGAAAAACAATACGGGGTGGTGTGCATTGTATGGGTGTGTGTTACATTACATTCACTAGTAGGAGTGAGAAAAACATCACGGGGTGTTGCGCATTGTATGGGTGTGTGTTACATTACATTCACTAGTAGGAGTGAGAAAAACATCACGGGGTGGTGCGCATTGTATGGGTGTGTGTTACATTAGATTCACTAGTAGGAGTGAGAAAAACATCACGGGGTGGTGCGAATTGTATGGTTGTGTGTTACATTACATTCACTAGTAGGAGTGAGAAAAACATCACGGGGTGGTGCGCATTGTATGGATTTGTGTTACATTAGATTCACTAGTAGGAGTGAGAAAAACATCACGGGGTGGTGCGCATTGTATGGGTTTGTGTTACATTAGATTCACTAGTAGGAGTGAGAAAAACATCACGGGGTGGTGCGCATTGTATGGGTGTGTGTTACATTACATTCAGTAGTAGCAGTGAGAAAAACATCACGGGGTGGTGCGCATTGTATGGGTGTGTGTTACATTACATTCATTAGTAGCAGTGAGAAAAACATCACGGGGTGGTGCGCATTGTATGGGTGTGTGTTACATTACATTCACTAGTAGCAGTGAGAAAAACATCACGGGGTGGTGCGCATTGTATGGGTGGGTGTTACATTACATTAACTAGTAGTAGTGAGAAAAACATCACGGGGTGGTGCGCATTGTATGGGTGTGTGTTGCATTAGATTCACTAGTAGCAGTGAGAAAAACATCACGGGGTGGTGCGCATTGTATGGGTGTGTGTTGCATTAGATTCACTAGTAGCAGTGAGAAAAACATCACGGGGTGGTGCGCATTGTATGGGTGTGTGTTACATTAGATTCACTAGTAGCACTTAGAAAATCATCACGGGGTGGTGCGCATTGTATGGGTGTGTGTTACATTAGATTCACTAGGAGCAGTGAGAAAAACATCACGGGGTGGTGCGCATTGTATGGGTGTGTGTTACATTACATTCACTAGTAGGAGTGAGAAAAACATCACGGGGTGGTGCGCATTGTATGGGTGTGTGTTACATTACATTCACTAGTAGGAGTGAGAAAAACATCACGGGGTGGTGCGCATTGTATGGGTGTGTGTTATATTACATTCACTAGTAGGAGTGAGAAAAACATCACGGGGTGGTGCGCATTGTATGGGTGTGTGTCACATTACATTCACTAGTAGGAGTGAGAAAAACATCACGGGGTGGTGCGCATTGTATGGGTGTGTGTTACATTACATTCACTAGTAGGAGTGAGAAAAACATCACGGTGTGGTGCGCATTGTATGGGTGTGTTTTACATTACATTCACTAGTAGAAGTGAGAAAAACATCACGGGGTGGTGCGCATTGTATGGGTGTGTGTTACATTACATTCACTAGTAGCAGTGAGAAAAACATCACGGGGTGGTGCGCATTGTATGGGTGTGTGTTACATTAGATTCACGAGTAGCAGTGAGAAAAACATCACGGTGTGGTGCGCATTGTATGGGTGTGTGTTACATTAGATTCACTAGTAGCAGTGAGAAAAACATCACGGGGTGGTGCGCATTGTATGGGTGTGTGTTACATTAGATTCACTAGTAGCAGTGAGAAAAACATCACGGGGTGGTGCGCATTGTATGGGTGTGTGTTACATTAGATTCACTAGTAGCAGTGAGAAAAACATCACGGGGTGGTGCGCATTGTATGCGTGTGTGTTACATTAGATTCACTAGTAGGAGTGAGAAAAACATCACGGGGTGGTGCGCATTGTATGGGTGTGTGTTACATTACATTCACTAGTAGGAGTGAGAAAAACATCACGGGGTGGTGCGCATTGTATGGGTGTGTGTTACATTACATTCACTAGTAGGAGTGAGAAAAACATCACGGGGTGGTGTGCATTGTATGGGTGTGTGTTACATTACATTCACTAGTAGGAGTGAGAAAAACAATACGGGGTGGTGCGCATTGTATGGGTGTGTGTTACATTACTTTCACTAGTAGGAGTGAGAAAATCATCACGGGGTGGTGCGCATTGTATGGGTGTGTGTTACATTACATTCACTAGTAAGAGTGAGAAAAACATCACGGGGTGGTGCGAATTGTATGGGTGTGTGTTACATTACATTCACTAGTAGGAGTGAGAAAAACATCACGGGGTGGTGCGCATTGTATGGGTGTGTGTTACATTACATTCACTAGTAGGAGAGAGAAAAACATCACGGGGTGGTGCGCATTGTATGGGTGTGTGTTACATTACATTCACTAGTAGGAGTGAGAAAAACATCACGGGGTGGTGCGCATTGTATGGGTGTGCGTTACATTACATTCACTAGTAGGAGTGAGAAAAACATCACGGGGTGGTGCGCATTGTATGGGTGTGCTTTACATTACATTCACTAGTAGGAGTGAGTAAAACATCACGGGGTGGTGCGCATTGTATGGGTGTGTGTTACATTACATTCACTAGTAGGAGTGAGAAAAACATCACGGGGTGGTGCGCATTGTATGGGTGTGTGTTACATTACATTCACTAGTAGAAGTGAGAAAAACATCACGGGGTGGTGCGCATTGTATGGGTGTGTGTTACATTACATTCACTAGTAGCAGTGAGAAAAACATCACGGGGTGGGGCGCATTGTATGGGTGTGTGTTACATTAGATTCACGAGTAGCAGTGAGAAAAACATCACGGGGTGGTGCGCATTGTATGGGTGTGTGTTACATTAGATTCACTAGTAGCAGTGAGAAAAACATCACGGGGTGGTGCGCATTGCATGGGTGTGTGTTACATTAGATTCACTAGTAGCAGTGAGAAAAACATCACGTGGTGGTGCGCATTGTATGGGTGTGTGTTACATTACATTCACTAGTAGGAGTGAGAAAAACATCACGGGGTGGTGCCCATTGTATGGGTGTGTGTTACATTACATTCACTAGTAGGAGTGAGAAAAACAATACGGGGTGGTGTGCATTGTATGGGTGTGTGTTACATTACATTCACTAGTAGGAGTGAGAAAAACATCACGGGGTGTTGCGCATTGTATGGGTGTGTGTTACATTACATTCACTAGTAGGAGTGAGAAAAACATCACGGGGTGGTGCGCATTGTATGGGTGTGTGTTACATTAGATTCACTAGTAGGAGTGAGAAAAACATCACGGGGTGGTGCGAATTGTATGGTTGTGTGTTACATTACATTCACTAGTAGGAGTGAGAAAAACATCACGGGGTGGTGCGCATTGTGTGGATTTGTGTTACATTAGATTCACTAGTAGGAGTGAGAAAAACATCACGGGGTGGTGCGCATTGTATGGGTTTGTGTTACATTAGATTCACTAGTAGGAGTGAGAAAAACATCACGGGGTGTTGCGCATTGTATGGGTGTGTGTTACATTACATTCAGTAGTAGCAGTGAGAAAAACATCACGGGGTGGTGCGCATTGTATGGGTGTGTGTTACATTACATTCATTAGTAGCAGTGAGAAAAACATCACGGGGTGGTGCGCATTGTATGGGTGTGTGTTACATTACATTCACTAGTAGCAGTGAGAAAAACATCACGGGGTGGTGCGCATTGTATGGGTGGGTGTTACATTACATTAACTAGTAGTAGTGAGAAAAACATCACGGGGTGGTGCGCATTGTATGGGTGTGTGTTGCATTAGATTCACTAGTAGCAGTGAGAAAAACATCACGGGGTGGTGCGCATTGTATGGGTGTGTGTTGCATTAGATTCACTAGTAGCAGTGAGAAAAACATCACGGGGTGGTGCGCATTGTATGGGTGTGTGTTACATTAGATTCACTAGTAGCACTTAGAAAATCATCACGGGGTGGTGCGCATTGTATGGGTGTGTGTTACATTAGATTCACTAGGAGCAGTGAGAAAAACATCACGGGGTGGTGCGCATTGTATGGGTGTGTGTTACATTACATTCACTAGTAGGAGTGAGAAAAACATCACGGGGTGGTGCGCATTGTATGGGTGTGTGTTACATTACATTCACTAGTAGGAGTGAGAAAAACATCACGGGGTGGTGCGCATTGTATGGGTGTGTGTTATATTACATTCACTAGTAGGAGTGAGAAAAACATCACGGGGTGGTGCGCATTGTATGGGTGTGTGTCACATTACATTCACTAGTAGGAGTGAGAAAAACATCACGGGGTGGTGCGCATTGTATGGGTGTGTGTTACATTACATTCACTAGTAGGAGTGAGAAAAACATCACGGTGTGGTGCGCATTGTATGGGTGTGTTTTACATTACATTCACTAGTAGAAGTGAGAAAAACATCACGGGGTGGTGCGCATTGTATGGGTGTGTGTTACATTACATTCACTAGTAGCAGTGAGAAAAACATCACGGGGTGGTGCGCATTGTATGGGTGTGTGTTACATTAGATTCACGAGTAGCAGTGAGAAAAACATCACGGGGTGGTGCGCATTGTATGGGTGTGTGTTACATTAGATTCACTAGTAGCAGTGAGAAAAACATCACGGGGTGGTGCGCATTGTATGGGTGTGTGTTACATTAGATTCACTAGTAGCAGTGAGAAAAACATCACGGGGTGGTGCGCATTGTATGGGTGTGTGTTACATTAGATTCACTAGTAGCAGTGAGAAAAACATCACGGGGTGGTGCGCATTGTATGGGTGTGTGTTACATTAGATTCACTAGTAGCAGTGAGAAAAACATCACGGGGTGGTGCGCATTGTATGCGTGTGTGTTACATTACATTCACTAGTATGAGTGAGAAAAACATCACGGGGTGGTGCGCATTGTATGGGTGTGTGTTACATTACTTTCACTAGTAGGAGTGAGAAAATCATCACGGGGTGGTGCGCATTGTATGGGTGTGTGTTACATTACATTCACTAGTAGGAGTGAGAAAAACATCACGGGGTGGTGCGCATTGTATGGGTGTGTGTTACATTACATTCACTAGTAGGAGTGAGAAAAACATCACGGGGTGGTGCGCATTGTATGGGTGTGTGTTACATTACATTCACTAGTAGGAGAGAGAAAAACATCACGGGGTGGTGCGCATTGTATGGGTGTGCGTTACATTACATTCACTAGTAGGAGTGAGAAAAACATCACGGGGTGGTGCGCATTGTATGGGTGTGCGTTACATTACATTCACTAGTAGGAGTGAGAAAAACATCACGGGGTGGTGCGCATTGTATGGGTGTGCTTTACATTACATTCACTAGTAGGAGTGAGTAAAACATCATGGGGTGGTGCGCATTGTATGGGTGTGTGTTACATTACATTCACTAGTAGGAGTGAGAAAAACATCACGGGGTGGTGCGCATTGTATGGGTGTGTGTTACATTACATTCACTAGTAGAAGTGAGAAAAACATCACGGGGTGGTGCGCATTGTATGGGTGTGTGTTACATTACATTCAGTAGTAGCAGTGAGAAAAACATCACGGGGTGGTGCGCATTGTATGGGTGTGTGTTACATTACATTCATTAGTAGCAGTGAGAAAAACATCACGGGGTGGTGCGCATTGTATGGGTGTGTGTTACATTACATTCACTAGTAGCAGTGAGAAAAACATTACGGGGTGGTGCGCATTGTATGGGTGTGTGTTACATTACATTAACTAGTAGTAGTGAGAAAAACATCACGGGGTGGTGCGCATTGTATGGGTGTGTGTTGCATTAGATTCACTAGTAGCAGTGAGAAAAACATCACGGGGTGGTGCGCATTGTATGGGTGTGTGTTGCATTAGATTCACTAGTAGCAGTGAGAAAAACATCACGGGGTGGTGCGCATTGTATGGGTGTGTGTTACATTAGATTCACTAGTAGCACTTAGAAAATCATCACGGGGTGGTGCGCATTGTATGGGTGTGTGTTACATTAGATTCACGAGTAGCAGTGAGAAAAACATCACGGGGTGGTGCGCATTGTATGGGTGTGTGTTACATTAGATTCACTAGTAGCAGTGAGAAAAACATCACGGGGTGGTGCGCATTGTATGGGTGTGTGTTACATTAGATTCACTAGTAGCAGTGAGAAAAACATCACGGGGTGGTGCGCATTGTATGGGTGTGTGTTACATTAGATTCACTAGTAGCAGTGAGAAAAACATCACGGGGTGGTGCGCATTGTATGGGTGTGTGTTACATTAGATTCACTAGTAGCAGTGAGAAAAACATCACGGGGTGGTGCGCATTGAATGGGTGTGTGTTATATTACATTCATTAGTAGCAGTGAGAAAAACATCACGGGGTGGTGCGCATTGTATGGGTGTGTGTTACATTACATTCACTAGTAGCAGTGAGAAAAACATCACGGGGTGGTGCGCATTGTATGGGTGTGTGTTACATTACATTAACTAGTAGTAGTGAGAAAAACAATACGGGGTGGTGCGCATTGTATGGGTGTGTGTTACATTAGATTCACTAGTAGGAGTGAGAAAAACATCACGGGGTGGTGCGCATTGTATGGTTGTGTGTTACATTACATTCACTAGTAGGAGTGAGAAAAACATCACGGGGTGGTGCGCATTGTATGGGTGTGTGTTACATTAGATTCACTAGTAGCAGTGAGAAAAACATCACGGGGTGGTGCGCATTGTATGCGTGTGTGTTACATTACATTCACTAGTATGAGTGAGAAAAACATCACGGGGTGGTGCGCATTGTATGGGTGTGTGTTACATTACTTTCACTAGTAGGAGTGAGAAAATCATCACGGGGTGGTGCGCATTGTATGGGTGTGTGTTACATTACATTCACTAGTAGGAGTGAGAAAAACATCACGGGGTGGTGCGCATTGTATGGGTGTGTGTTACATTACATTCACTAGTAGGAGTGAGAAAAACATCACGGGGTGGTGCGCATTGTATGGGTGTGTGTTACATTACATTCACTAGTAGGAGAGAGAAAAACATCACGGGGTGGTGCGCATTGTATGGGTGTGCGTTACATTACATTCACTAGTAGGAGTGAGAAAAACATCACGGGGTGGTGCGCATTGTATGGGTGTGCGTTACATTACATTCACTAGTAGGAGTGAGAAAAACATCACGGGGTGGTGCGCATTGTATGGGTGTGCTTTACATTACATTCACTAGTAGGAGTGAGTAAAACATCATGGGGTGGTGCGCATTGTATGGGTGTGTGTTACATTACATTCACTAGTAGGAGTGAGAAAAACATCACGGGGTGGTGCGCATTGTATGGGTGTGTGTTACATTACATTCACTAGTAGAAGTGAGAAAAACATCACGGGGTGGTGCGCATTGTATGGGTGTGTGTTACATTACATTCAGTAGTAGCAGTGAGAAAAACATCACGGGGTGGTGCGCATTGTATGGGTGTGTGTTACATTACATTCATTAGTAGCAGTGAGAAAAACATCACGGGGTGGTGCGCATTGTATGGGTGTGTGTTACATTACATTCACTAGTAGCAGTGAGAAAAACATTACGGGGTGGTGCGCATTGTATGGGTGTGTGTTACATTACATTAACTAGTAGTAGTGAGAAAAACATCACGGGGTGGTGCGCATTGTATGGGTGTGTGTTGCATTAGATTCACTAGTAGCAGTGAGAAAAACATCACGGGGTGGTGCGCATTGTATGGGTGTGTGTTGCATTAGATTCACTAGTAGCAGTGAGAAAAACATCACGGGGTGGTGCGCATTGTATGGGTGTGTGTTACATTAGATTCACTAGTAGCACTTAGAAAATCATCACGGGGTGGTGCGCATTGTATGGGTGTGTGTTACATTAGATTCACGAGTAGCAGTGAGAAAAACATCACGGGGTGGTGCGCATTGTATGGGTGTGTGTTACATTAGATTCACTAGTAGCAGTGAGAAAAACATCACGGGGTGGTGCGCATTGTATGGGTGTGTGTTACATTAGATTCACTAGTAGCAGTGAGAAAAACATCACGGGGTGGTGCGCATTGTATGGGTGTGTGTTACATTAGATTCACTAGTAGCAGTGAGAAAAACATCACGGGGTGGTGCGCATTGTATGGGTGTGTGTTACATTAGATTCACTAGTAGCAGTGAGAAAAACATCACGGGGTGGTGCGCATTGAATGGGTGTGTGTTATATTACATTCATTAGTAGCAGTGAGAAAAACATCACGGGGTGGTGCGCATTGTATGGGTGTGTGTTACATTACATTCACTAGTAGCAGTGAGAAAAACATCACGGGGTGGTGCGCATTGTATGGGTGTGTGTTACATTACATTAACTAGTAGTAGTGAGAAAAACAATACGGGGTGGTGCGCATTGTATGGGTGTGTGTTACATTAGATTCACTAGTAGGAGTGAGAAAAACATCACGGGGTGGTGCGCATTGTATGGTTGTGTGTTACATTACATTCACTAGTAGGAGTGAGAAAAACATCACGGGGTGGTGCGCATTGTATGGCTTTGTGTTACATTAGATTCACTAGTAGGAGTGAGAAAAACATCACGGGGTGGTGCGCATTGTATGGGTTTGTGTTACATTAGATTCACTAGTAAGAGTGAGAAAAACATCACGGGGTGGTGTGCATTTTATGGGTGTGTGTTACATTACATTCTCAAGTAGGAGTGACAAAAACATCACGGGGTGGTGCGCATTGTATGGGTGTGTGTTACATTAGATTCACTAGTAGGAGTGAGAAAAACATCACGGGGTGGTGCGCATTGTATGGTTGTGTGTTACATTACATTCACTAGTAGGAGTGAGAAAAACAACACGGGGTGGTGCGCATTGTATGGATTTGTGTTACATTAGATTCACTAGTAGGAGTGAGAAAAACATCACGGGGTGGTGCGCATTGTATGGGTTTGTGTTACATTAGATTCACTAGTAGGAGTGAGAAAAACATCACGGGGTGGTGCGCATTGTATGGGTGTGTGTTACATTACATTCAGTAGTAGCAGTGAGAAAAACATCACGGGGTGGTGCGCATTGTATGGGTGTGTGTTACATTAGATTCACTAGTAGCAGTGAGAAAAACATCACGGGGTGGTGCGCATTGTATGGGTGTGTGTTACATTACATTCACTAGTAGGAGTGAGAAAATCATCACGGGGTGGTGCGCATTGTATGGGTGTGTGTTACATTACATTCACTAGTAGGAGTGAGAAAATCATCACGGGGTGGTGAGCATTGTATGGGTGTGTGTTACATTACTTTCACTAGTAGGAGTGAGAAAAACATCACGGGGTGGTGCGCATTGTATGGGTGTGTGTTACATTACATTCACTAGTAGGAGTGAGAAAAACATCACGGGGTGGTGCGCATTGTATGGGTGTGTGTTACATTACATTCACTAGTAGGAGTGAGAAAAACATCACGGGGTGGTGCGCATTGTATGGGTGTGTGTTACATTACATTCACTAGTAGGAGAGAGAAAAACATCACGGGGTGGTGCGCATTGTATGGGTGTGTGTTACATTACATTCACTAGTAGGAGTGAGAAAAACATCACGGGGTGGTGCGCATTGTATGGGTGTGTGTTACATTACATTCACGAGTAGGAGTGAGAAATACATCACGGGGTGGTGCGCATTGTATGGGTGTGTGTTACATTAGATTCACTAGTAGGAGTGAGAATAACATCACGGGGTGGTGCGCATTGTATGGGTGTGTGTTACATTACATTCACTAGTAGGAGTGAGAAAAACATCACGGGGTGGTGCGCATTGTATGGGTGTGTGTTACATTACATTCACTAGTAGGAGTGAGAAAAACATGACGGGGTGGTGCGCATTGTATGGGTGTGTGTTACATTACATTCACTAGTAGGAGTGAGAAAATCATCACGGGGTGGTGCGCATTGTATGGGTGTGTGTTACATTACATTCACTAGTAGGAGTGAGAAAATCATCACGGGGTGGTGCGCATTGTATGGGTGTGTGTTACATTACATTCACTAGTAGGAGTGGGAAAAACATCACGGGGTGGTGCGCATTGTATGGGTGTGTGTTACATTACATTCACTAGTAGGAGAGAGAAAAACATCACGGGGTGGTGCGCATTGCATGGGTGTGCGTTACATTACATTCACTAGTAGGAGTGAGAAAAACATCACGGGGTGGTGCGCATTGTATGGGTGTGCGTTACATTACATTCACTAGTAGGAGTGAGAAAAACATCACGGGGTGGTGCGCATTGTATGGGTGTGCGTTACATTACATTCACTAGTAGGAGTGAGAAAAACATCACGGGGTGGTGCGCATTGTATGGGTGTGCGTTACATTACTTTCATTAGTAGGAGTGAGAAAATCATCACGGGGTGGTGCGCATTGTATGGGTGTGTGTTACATTACATTCAATAGTAGGAGTGAGAAAAACATCACGGGGTGGTGCGCATTGTATGGGTGTGTGTTACATTAGATTCACTAGTAGCAGTGAGAAAAACATCACGGGGTGGTGCGCATTGTATGCGTGTGTGTTACATTAGATTCACTAGTAGGAGTGAGAAAAACATCACGGGGTGGTGCGCATTGTATGGGTGTGTGTTACATTACATTCACTAGTAGGAGTGAGAAAAACATCACGGGGTGGTGCGCATTGTATGGGTGTGTGTTACATTACATTCACTAGTAGGAGAGAGAAAAACATCACGGGGTGGTGCGCATTGTATGGGTGTGTGTTACATTACATTCACTAGTAGGAGTGAGAAAAACAATACGGGGTGGTGCGCATTGTATGGGTGTGTGTTACATTACTTTCACTAGTAGGAGTGAGAAAATCATCACGGGGTGGTGCGCATTGTATGGGTGTGTGTTACATTACATTCACTAGTAAGAGTGAGAAAAACATCACGGGGTGGTGCGAATTGTATGGGTGTGTGTTACATTACATTCACTAGTAGGAGTGAGAAAAACATCACGGGGTGGTGCGCATTGTATCGGTGTGTGTTACATTACATTCACTAGTAGGAGAGAGAAAAACATCACGGGGTGGTGCGCATTGTATGGGTGTGTGTTACATTACATTCACTAGTAGGAGTGAGAAAAACATCACGGGGTGGTGCGCATTGTATGGGTGTGCGTTACATTACATTCACTAGTAGGAGTGAGAAAAACATCACGGGGTGGTGCGCATTGTATGGGTGTGCTTTACATTACATTCACTAGTAGGAGTGAGTAAAACATCACGGGGTGGTGCGCATTGTATGGGTGTGTGTTACATTACATTCACTAGTAGGAGTGAGAAAAACATCACGGGGTGGTGCGCATTGTATGGGTGTGTGTTACATTACATTCACTAGTAGAAGTGAGAAAAACATCACGGGGTGGTGCGCATTGTATGGGTGTGTGTTACATTACATTCACTAGTAGCAGTGAGAAAAACATCACGGGGTGGGGCGCATTGTATGGGTGTGTGTTACATTAGATTCACGAGTAGCAGTGAGAAAAACATCACGGGGTGGTGCGCATTGTATGGGTGTGTGTTACATTAGATTCACTAGTAGCAGTGAGAAAAACATCACGGGGTGGTGCGCATTGCATGGGTGTGTGTTACATTAGATTCACTAGTTGCAGTGAGAAAAACATCACGTGGTGGTGCGCATTGTATGGGTGTGTGTTACATTACATTCACTAGTAGGAGTGAGAAAAACATCACGGGGTGGTGCCCATTGTATGGGTGTGTGTTACATTACATTCACTAGTAGGAGTGAGAAAAACAATACGGGGTGGTGTGCATTGTATGGGTGTGTGTTACATTACATTCACTAGTAGGAGTGAGAAAAACATCACGGGGTGTTGCGCATTGTATGGGTGTGTGTTACATTACATTCACTAGTAGGAGTGAGAAAAACATCACGGGGTGGTGCGCATTGTATGGGTGTGTGTTACATTAGATTCACTAGTAGGAGTGAGAAAAACATCACGGGGTGGTGCGAATTGTATGGTTGTGTGTTACATTACATTCACTAGTAGGAGTGAGAAAAACATCACGGGGTGGTGCGCATTGTATGGATTTGTGTTACATTAGATTCACTAGTAGGAGTGAGAAAAACATCACGGGGTGGTGCGCATTGTATGGGTTTGTGTTACATTAGATTCACTAGTAGGAGTGAGAAAAACATCACGGGGTGGTGCGCATTGTATGGGTGTGTGTTACATTACATTCAGTAGTAGCAGTGAGAAAAACATCACGGGGTGGTGCGCATTGTATGGGTGTGTGTTACATTACATTCATTAGTAGCAGTGAGAAAAACATCACGGGGTGGTGCGCATTGTATGGGTGTGTGTTACATTACATTCACTAGTAGCAGTGAGAAAAACATCACGGGGTGGTGCGCATTGTATGGGTGGGTGTTACATTACATTAACTAGTAGTAGTGAGAAAAACATCACGGGGTGGTGCGCATTGTATGGGTGTGTGTTGCATTAGATTCACTAGTAGCAGTGAGAAAAACATCACGGGGTGGTGCGCATTGTATGGGTGTGTGTTGCATTAGATTCACTAGTAGCAGTGAGAAAAACATCACGGGGTGGTGCGCATTGTATGGGTGTGTGTTACATTAGATTCACTAGTAGCACTTAGAAAATCATCACGGGGTGGTGCGCATTGTATGGGTGTGTGTTACATTAGATTCACTAGGAGCAGTGAGAAAAACATCACGGGGTGGTGCGCATTGTATGGGTGTGTGTTACATTACATTCACTAGTAGGAGTGAGAAAAACATCACGGGGTGGTGCGCATTGTATGGGTGTGTGTTACATTACATTCACTAGTAGGAGTGAGAAAAACATCACGGGGTGGTGCGCATTGTATGGGTGTGTGTTATATTACATTCACTAGTAGGAGTGAGAAAAACATCACGGGGTGGTGCGCATTGTATGGGTGTGTGTCACATTACATTCACTAGTAGGAGTGAGAAAAACATCACGGGGTGGTGCGCATTGTATGGGTGTGTGTTACATTACATTCACTAGTAGGAGTGAGAAAAACATCACGGTGTGGTGCGCATTGTATGGGTGTGTTTTACATTACATTCACTAGTAGAAGTGAGAAAAACATCACGGGGTGGTGCGCATTGTATGGGTGTGTGTTACATTACATTCACTAGTAGCAGTGAGAAAAACATCACGGGGTGGTGCGCATTGTATGGGTGTGTGTTACATTAGATTCACGAGTAGCAGTGAGAAAAACATCACGGGGTGGTGCGCATTGTATGGGTGTGTGTTACATTAGATTCACTAGTAGCAGTGAGAAAAACATCACGGGGTGGTGCGCATTGTATGGGTGTGTGTTACATTAGATTCACTAGTAGCAGTGAGAAAAACATCACGGGGTGGTGCGCATTGTATGGGTGTGTGTTACATTAGATTCACTAGTAGCAGTGAGAAAAACATCACGGGGTGGTGCGCATTGTATGCGTGTGTGTTACATTAGATTCACTAGTAGGAGTGAGAAAAACATCACGGGGTGGTGCGCATTGTATGGGTGTGTGTTACATTACATTCACTAGTAGGAGTGAGAAAAACATCACGGGGTGGTGCGCATTGTATGGGTGTGTGTTACATTACATTCACTAGTAGGAGTGAGAAAAACATCATGGGGTGGTGTGCATTGTATGGGTGTGTGTTACATTACATTCACTAGTAGGAGTGAGAAAAACAATACGGGGTGGTGCGCATTGTATGGGTGTGTGTTACATTACTTTCACTAGTAGGAGTGAGAAAATCATCACGGGGTGGTGCGCATTGTATGGGTGTGTGTTACATTACATTCACTAGTAAGAGTGAGAAAAACATCACGGGGTGGTGCGAATTGTATGGGTGTGTGTTACATTACATTCACTAGTAGGAGTGAGAAAAACATCACGGGGTGGTGCGCATTGTATGGGTGTGTGTTACATTACATTCACTAGTAGGAGAGAGAAAAACATCACGGGGTGGTGCGCATTGTATGGGTGTGTGTTACATTACATTCACTAGTAGGAGTGAGAAAAACATCACGGGGTGGTGCGCATTGTATGGGTGTGCGTTACATTACATTCACTAGTAGGAGTGAGAAAAACATCACGGGGTGGTGCGCATTGTATGGGTGTGCTTTACATTACATTCACTAGTAGGAGTGAGTAAAACATCACGGGGTGGTGCGCATTGTATGGGTGTGTGTTACATTACATTCACTAGTAGGAGTGAGAAAAACATCACGGGGTGGTGCGCATTGTATGGGTGTGTGTTACATTACATTCACTAGTAGAAGTGAGAAAAACATCACGGGGTGGTGCGCATTGTATGGGTGTGTGTTACATTACATTCACTAGTAGCAGTGAGAAAAACATCACGGGGTGGGGCGCATTGTATGGGTGTGTGTTACATTAGATTCACGAGTAGCAGTGAGAAAAACATCACGGGGTGGTGCGCATTGTATGGGTGTGTGTTACATTAGATTCACTAGTAGCAGTGAGAAAAACATCACGGGGTGGTGCGCATTGCATGGGTGTGTGTTACATTAGATTCACTAGTAGCAGTGAGAAAAACATCACGTGGTGGTGCGCATTGTATGGGTGTGTGTTACATTACATTCACTAGTAGGAGTGAGAAAAACATCACGGGGTGGTGCCCATTGTATGGGTGTGTGTTACATTACATTCACTAGTAGGAGTGAGAAAAACAATACGGGGTGGTGTGCATTGTATGGGTGTGTGTTACATTACATTCACTAGTAGGAGTGAGAAAAACATCACGGGGTGTTGCGCATTGTATGGGTGTGTGTTACATTACATTCACTAGTAGGAGTGAGAAAAACATCACGGGGTGGTGCGCATTGTATGGGTGTGTGTTACATTAGATTCACTAGTAGGAGTGAGAAAAACATCACGGGGTGGTGCGAATTGTATGGTTGTGTGTTACATTACATTCACTAGTAGGAGTGAGAAAAACATCACGGGGTGGTGCGCATTGTGTGGATTTGTGTTACATTAGATTCACTAGTAGGAGTGAGAAAAACATCACGGGGTGGTGCGCATTGTATGGGTTTGTGTTACATTAGATTCACTAGTAGGAGTGAGAAAAACATCACGGGGTGTTGCGCATTGTATGGGTGTGTGTTACATTACATTCAGTAGTAGCAGTGAGAAAAACATCACGGGGTGGTGCGCATTGTATGGGTGTGTGTTACATTACATTCATTAGTAGCAGTGAGAAAAACATCACGGGGTGGTGCGCATTGTATGGGTGTGTGTTACATTACATTCACTAGTAGCAGTGAGAAAAACATCACGGTGTGGTGCGCATTGTATGGGTGGGTGTTACATTACATTAACTAGTAGTAGTGAGAAAAACATCACGGGGTGGTGCGCATTGTATGGGTGTGTGTTGCATTAGATTCACTAGTAGCAGTGAGAAAAACATCACGGGGTGGTGCGCATTGTATGGGTGTGTGTTGCATTAGATTCACTAGTAGCAGTGAGAAAAACATCACGGGGTGGTGCGCATTGTATGGGTGTGTGTTACATTAGATTCACTAGTAGCACTTAGAAAATCATCACGGGGTGGTGCGCATTGTATGGGTGTGTGTTACATTAGATTCACTAGGAGCAGTGAGAAAAACATCACGGGGTGGTGCGCATTGTATGGGTGTGTGTTACATTACATTCACTAGTAGGAGTGAGAAAAACATCACGGGGTGGTGCGCATTGTATGGGTGTGTGTTACATTACATTCACTAGTAGGAGTGAGAAAAACATCACGGGGTGGTGCGCATTGTATGGGTGTGTGTTATATTACATTCACTAGTAGGAGTGAGAAAAACATCACGGGGTGGTGCGCATTGTATGGGTGTGTGTCACATTACATTCACTAGTAGGAGTGAGAAAAACATCACGGGGTGGTGCGCATTGTATGGGTGTGTGTTACATTACATTCACTAGTAGGAGTGAGAAAAACATCACGGTGTGGTGCGCATTGTATGGGTGTGTTTTACATTACATTCACTAGTAGAAGTGAGAAAAACATCACGGGGTGGTGCGCATTGTATGGGTGTGTGTTACATTACATTCACTAGTAGCAGTGAGAAAAACATCACGGGGTGGTGCGCATTGTATGGGTGTGTGTTACATTAGATTCACGAGTAGCAGTGAGAAAAACATCACGGGGTGGTGCGCATTGTATGGGTGTGTGTTACATTAGATTCACTAGTAGCAGTGAGAAAAACATCACGGGGTGGTGCGCATTGTATGGGTGTGTGTTACATTAGATTCACTAGTAGCAGTGAGAAAAACATCACGGGGTGGTGCGCATTGTATGGGTGTGTGTTACATTAGATTCACTAGTAGCAGTGAGAAAAACATCACGGGGTGGTGCGCATTGTATGGGTGTGTGTTACATTAGATTCACTAGTAGCAGTGAGAAAAACATCACGGGGTGGTGCGCATTGTATGCGTGTGTGTTACATTACATTCACTAGTATGAGTGAGAAAAACATCACGGGGTGGTGCGCATTGTATGGGTGTGTGTTACATTACTTTCACTAGTAGGAGTGAGAAAATCATCACGGGGTGGTGCGCATTGTATGGGTGTGTGTTACATTACATTCACTAGTAGGAGTGAGAAAAACATCACGGGGTGGTGCGCATTGTATGGGTGTGTGTTACATTACATTCACTAGTAGGAGTGAGAAAAACATCACGGGGTGGTGCGCATTGTATGGGTGTGTGTTACATTACATTCACTAGTAGGAGTGAGAAAAACATCACGGGGTGGTGCGCATTGTATGGGTGTGCGTTACATTACATTCACTAGTAGGAGTGAGAAAAACATCACGGGGTGGTGCGCATTGTATGGGTGTGTGTTACATTACATTCACTAGTAGGAGAGAGAAAAACATCACGGGGTGGTGCGCATTGTATGGGTGTGTGTTACATTACATTCACTAGTAGGAGTGAGAAAAACATCACGGGGTGGTGCGCATTGTATGGGTGTGCGTTACATTACATTCACTAGTAGGAGTGAGAAAAACATCACGGGGTGGTGAGCATTGTATGGGTGTGCTTTACATTACATTCACTAGTAGGAGTGAGTAAAACATCATGGGGTGGTGCGCATTGTATGGGTGTGTGTTACATTACATTCACTAGTAGGAGTGAGAAAAACATCACGGGGTGGTGCGCATTGTTGGGTGTGTGTTACATTACATTCACTAGTAGAAGTGAGAAAAACATCACGGGGTGGTGCGCATTGTATGGGTGTGTGTTACATTACATTCAGTAGTAGCAGTGAGAAAAACATCACGGGGTGGTGCGCATTGTATGGGTGTGTGTTACATTACATTCATTAGTAGCAGTGAGAAAAACATCACGGGGTGGTGCGCATTGTATGGGTGTGTGTTACATTACATTCACTAGTAGCAGTGAGAAAAACATTACGGGGTGGTGCGCATTGTATGGGTGTGTGTTACATTACATTAACTAGTAGTAGTGAGAAAAACATCACGGGGTGGTGCGCATTGTATGGGTGTGTGTTGCATTAGATTCACTAGTAGCAGTGAGAAAAACATCACGGGGTGGTGCGCATTGTATGGGTGTGTGTTGCATTAGATTCACTAGTAGCAGTGAGAAAAACATCACGGGGTGGTGCGCATTGTATGGGTGTGTGTTACATTAGATTCACTAGTAGCACTTAGAAAATCATCACGGGGTGGTGCGCATTGTATGGGTGTGTGTTACATTAGATTCACGAGTAGCAGTGAGAAAAACATCACGGGGTGGTGCGCATTGTATGGGTGTGTGTTACATTAGATTCACTAGTAGCAGTGAGAAAAACATCACGGGGTGGTGCGCATTGTATGGGTGTGTGTTACATTAGATTCACTAGTAGCAGTGAGAAAAACATCACGGGGTGGTGCGCATTGTATGGGTGTGTGTTACATTAGATTCACTAGTAGCAGTGAGAAAAACATCACGGGGTGGTGCGCATTGTATGGGTGTGTGTTACATTAGATTCACTAGTAGCAGTGAGAAAAACATCACGGGGTGGTGCGCATTGAATGGGTGTGTGTTATATTACATTCATTAGTAGCAGTGAGAAAAACATCACGGGGTGGTGCGCATTGTATGGGTGTGTGTTACATTACATTCACTAGTAGCAGTGAGAAAAACATCACGGGGTGGTGCGCATTGTATGGGTGTGTGTTACATTACATTAACTAGTAGTAGTGAGAAAAACATCACGGGGTGGTGCGCATTGTATGGGTGTGTGTTACATTAGATTCACTAGTAGGAGTGAGAAAAACATCACGGGGTGGTGCGCATTGTATGGTTGTGTGTTACATTAAAATTCACTAGTAGGAGTGAGAAAAACATCACGGGGTGGTGCGCATTGTATGGATTTGTGTTACATTAGATTCACTAGTAGGAGTGAGAAAAACATCACGGGGTGGTGCGCATTGTATGGGTTTGTGTTACATTAGATTCACTAGTAAGAGTGAGAAAAACATCACGGGGTGGTGTGCATTTTATGGGTGTGTGTTACATTACATTCTCAAGTAGGAGTGAGAAAAACATCACGGGGTGGTGCGCATTGTATGGGTGTGTGTTACATTAGATTCACTAGTAGGAGTGAGAAAAACATCACGGGGTGGTGCGCATTGTATGGTTGTGTGTTACATTACATTCACTAGTAGGAGTGAGAAAAACAACACGGGGTGGTGCGCATTGTATGGATTTGTGTTACATTAGATTCACTAGTAGGAGTGAGAAAAACATCACGGGGTGGTGCGCATTGTATGGGTTTGTGTTACATTAGATTCACTAGTAGGAGTGAGAAAAACATCACGGGGTGGTGCGCATTGTATGGGTGTGTGTTACATTACATTCAGTAGTAGCAGTGAGAAAAACATCACGGGGTGGTGCGCATTGTATGGGTGTGTGTTACATTACATTCATTAGTAGCAGTGAGAAAAACATCACGGGGTGGTGCGCATTGTATGGGTGTGTGTTACATTACATTCACTAGTAGGAGTGAGAAAAACATCACGGGGTGGTGCGCATTGTATGGGTGTGTGTTACATTACATTCACTAGTAGGAGTGAGAAAAACATCACGGGGTGGTGCGCATTGTATGGGTGTGTGTTACATTACATTCACTAGTAGGAGTGAGAAAAACAATACGGGGTGGTGCGCATTGTATGGGTGTGTGTTACATTACTTTCACTAGTAGGAGTGAGAAAATCATCACGGGGTGGTGCGCATTGTATGGGTGTGTGTTACATTACATTCACTAGTAAGAGTGAGAAAAACATCACGGGGTGGTGCGAATTGTATGGGTGTGTGTTACATTACATTCACTAGTAGGAGTGAGAAAAACATCACGGGGTGGTGCGCATTGTATGGGTGTGTGTTACATTACATTCACTAGTAGGAGAGAGAAAAACATCACGGGGTGGTGCGCATTGTATGGGTGTGTGTTACATTACATTCACTAGTAGGAGTGAGAAAAACATCACGGGGTGGTGCGCATTGTATGGGTGTGCTTTACATTACATTCACTAGTAGGAGTGAGTAAAACATCACGGGGTGGTGCGCATTGTATGGGTGTGTGTTACATTACATTCACTAGTAGGAGTGAGAAAAACATCACGGGGTGGTGCGCATTGTATGGGTGTGTGTTACATTACATTCACTAGTAGAAGTGAGAAAAACATCACGGGGTGGTGCGGATTGTATGGGTGTGTGTTACATTACATTCACTAGTAGCAGTGAGAAAAACATCACGTGGTGGGGCGCATTGTATGGGTGTGTGTTACATTAGATTCACGAGTAGCAGTGAGAAAAACATCACGGGGTGGTGCGCATTGTATGGGTGTGTGTTACATTAGATTCACTAGTAGCAGTGAGAAAAACATCACGGGGTGGTGCGCATTGCATGGGTGTGTGTTACATTAGATTCACTAGTAGCAGTGAGAAAAACATCACGTGGTGGTGCGCATTGTATGGGTGTGTGTTACATTACATTCACTAGTAGGAGTGAGAAAAACATCACGGGGTGGTGCCCATTGTATGGGTGTGTGTTACATTACATTCACTAGTAGGAGTGAGAAAAACAATACGGGGTGGTGTGCATTGTATGGGTGTGTGTTACATTACATTCACTAGTAGGAGTGAGAAAAACATCACGGGGTGGTGCGCATTGTATGGGTGTGTGTTACATTACATTCACTAGTAGGAGTGAGAAAAACATCACGGGGTGGTGCGCATTGTATGGGTGTGTGTTACATTAGATTCACTAGTAGGAGTGAGAAAAACATCATGGGGTGGTGCGAATTGTATGGTTGTGTGTTACATTACATTCACTAGTAGGAGTGAGAAAAACATCACGGGGTGGTGCGCATTGTATGGATTTGTGTTACATTAGATTCACTAGTAGGAGTGAGAAAAACATCACGGGGTGGTGCGCATTGTATGGGTTTGTGTTACATTCGATTCACTAGTAGGAGTGAGAAAAACATCACGGGGTGGTGCGCATTGTATGGGTGTGTGTTACATTACATTCACTAGTAGCAGTGAGAAAAACATCACGGGGTGGTGCGCATTGTATGGGTGTGTGTTACATTACATTCACTAGTAGCAGTGAGAAAAACATCACGGGGTGGTGCGCATTGTATGGGTGGGTGTTACATTACATTAACTAGTAGTAGTGAGAAAAACATCACGGGGTGGTGCGCATTGTATGGGTGTGTGTTGCATTAGATTCACTAGTAGCAGTGAGAAAAACATCACGGGGTGGTGCACATTGTATGGGTGTGTGTTACATTAGATTCACTAGTAGCAGTGAGAAAAACATCACGGGGTGGTGCGCATTGTATGGGTGTGTGTTACATTAGATTCACTAGTAGCACTTAGAAAATCATCACGGGGTGGTGCGCATTGTATGGGTGTGTGTTACATTAGATTCACTAGGAGCAGTGAGAAAAACATCACGGGGTGGTGCGCATTGTATGGGTGTGTGTTACATTACATTCACTAGTAGGAGTGAGAAAAACATCACGGGGTGGTGCGCATTGTATGGGTGTGTGTTACATTACATTCACTAGTAGGAGTGAGAAAAACATCACGGGGTGGTGCGCATTGTATGGGTGTGTGTTATATTACATTCACTAGTAGGAGTGAGAAAAACATCACGGGGTGGTGCGCATTGTATGGGTGTGTGTCACATTACATTCACTAGTAGGAGTGAGAAAAACATCACGGGGTGGTGCGCATTGTATGGGTGTGTGTTACATTACATTCACTAGTAGAAGTGAGAAAAACATCACGGGGTGGTGCGGATTGTATGGGTGTGTGTTACATTACATTCACTAGTAGCAGTGAGAAAAACATCACGGGGTGGGGCGCATTGTATGGGTGTGTGTTACATTAGATTCACGAGTAGCAGTGAGAAAAACATCACGGGGTGGTGCGCATTGTATGGGTGTGTGTTACATTAGATTCACTAGTAGCAGTGAGAAAAACATCACGGGGTGGTGCGCATTGCATGGGTGTGTGTTACATTAGATTAGTAGCAGTGAGAAAAACATCACGTGGTGGTGCGCATTGTATGGGTGTGTGTTACATTACATTCACTAGTAGGAGTGAGAAAAACATCACGGGGTGGTGCCCATTGTATGGGTGTGTGTTACATTACATTCACTAGTAGGAGTGAGAAAAACAATACGGGGTGGTGTGCATTGTATGGGTGTGTGTTACATTACATTCACTAGTAGGAGTGAGAAAAACATCACGGGGTGGTGCGCATTGTATGGGTGTGTGTTACATTACATTCACTAGTAGGAGTGAGAAAAACATCACGGGCTGGTGCGCATTGTATGGGTGTGTGTTACATTAGATTCACTAGTAGGAGTGAGAAAAACATCACGGGGTGGTGCGAATTGTATGGTTGTGTGTTACATTACATTCACTAGTAGGAGTGAGAAAAACATCACGGGGTGGTGCGCATTGTATGGATTTGTGTTA
Source organism: Cavia porcellus (assembly GCF_034190915.1). Classification (NCBI taxonomy): domain Eukaryota; kingdom Metazoa; phylum Chordata; class Mammalia; order Rodentia; family Caviidae; genus Cavia; species Cavia porcellus. Next base: position 3,521,311 of record NW_026947537.1, read on the forward strand.
CATTAGATTCACTAGTAGGAGTGAGAAAAACATCACGGGGTGGTGCGCATTGTATGGGTTTGTGTTACATTCGATTCACTAGTAGGAGTGAGAAAAACATCACGGGGTGGTGCGCATTGTATGGGTGTGTGTTACATTACATTCACTAGTAGCAGTGAGAAAAACATCACGGGGTGGTGCGCATTGTATGGGTGTGTGTTACATTACATTCATTAGTAGCAGTGAGAAAAACATCACGGGGTGGTGCGCATTGTATGGGTGTGTGTTACATTACATTCACTAGTAGCAGTGAGAAAAACATCACGGGGTGGTGCGCATTGTATGGGTGGGTGTTACATTACATTAACTAGTAGTAGTGAGAAAAACATCACGGGGTGGTGCGCATTGTATGGGTGTGTGTTGCATTAGATTCACTAGTAGCAGTGAGAAAAACATCACGGGGTGGTGCCCATTGTATGGGTGTGTGTTACATTAGATTCACTAGTAGCAGTGAGAAAAACATCACGGGGTGGTGCGCATTGTATGGGTGTGTGTTACATTAGATTCACTAGTAGCACTTAGAAAATCATCACGGGGTGGTGCGCATTGTATGGGTGTGTGTTACATTAGATTCACTAGGAGCAGTGAGAAAAACATCACGGGGTGGTGCGCATTGTATGGGTGTGTGTTACATTACATTCACTAGTAGGAGTGAGAAAAACATCACGGGGTGGTGCGCATTGTATGGGTGTGTGTTACATTACATTCACTAGTAGGAGTGAGAAAAACATCACGGGGTGGTGCGCATTGTATGGGTGTGTGTTATATTACATTCACTAGTAGGAGTGAGAAAAACATCACGGGGTGGTGCGCATTGTATGGGTGTGTGTCACATTACATTCACTAGTAGGAGTGAGAAAAACATCACGGGGTGGTGCACATTGTATGGGTGTGTGTTACATTACATTCACTAGTAGGAGTGAGAAAAACATCACGGGGTGGTGCGCATTGTATGGGTGTGTGTTACATTACATTCACTAGTAGGAGTGAGAAAAACATCACGGTGTGGTGCGCATTGTATGGGTGTGTGTTACATTACATTCACTAGTAGAAGTGAGAAAAACATCACAGGGTGGTGCGCATTGTATGGGTGTGTGTTACATTACATTCACTAGTAGCAGTGAGAAAAACATCACGGGGTGGTGCGCATTGTATGGGTGTGTGTTACATTAGATTCACGAGTAGCAGTGAGAAAAACATCACGGGGTGGTGCGCATTGTATGGGTGTGTGTTACATTAGATTCACTAGTAGCAGTGAGAAAAACATCACGGGGTGGTGCGCATTTTATGGGTGTGTGTTACATTAGATTCACTAGTAGCAGTGAGAAAAACATCACGGGGTGGTGCGCATTGTATGGGTGTGTGTTACATTAGATTCACTAGTAACAGTGAGAAAAACATCACGGGGTGGTGCGCATTGTATGGGTGTGTGTTACATTAGATTCACTAGTAGCAGTGAGAAAAACATCACGGGGTGGTGCGCATTGTATGCGTGTGTGTTACATTACATTCACTAGTATGAGTGAGAAAAACATCACGGGGTGGTGCGCATTGTATGGGTGTGTGTTACATTACATTCACTAGTAGGAGTGAGAAAAACATCACGGGGTGGTGCGCATTGTATGGGTGTGTGTTACATTACATTCACTAGTAGGAGTGAGAAAATCAATACGGGGTGGTGCGCATTGTATGGGTGTGTGTTACATTACTTTCACTAGTAGGAGTGAGAAAATCATCACAGGGTGGTGCGCATTGTATGGGTGTGTGTTACATTACATTCACTAGTAGGAGTGAGAAAAACATCACGGGGTGGTGCGCATTGTATGGGTGTGTGTTACATTACATTCACTAGTAGGAGTGAGAAAAACATCACGGGGTGGTGCGCATTGTATGGGTGTGTGTTACATTACATTCACTAGTAGGAGAGAGAAAAACATCACGGGGTGGTGCGCATTGTATGGGTGTGTGTTACATTACATTCACTAGTAGGAGTGAGAAAAACATCACGGGGTGGTGCGCATTGTATGGGTGTGCGTTACATTACATTCACTAGTAGGACTGAGAAAAACATCACGGGGTGGTGCGCATTGTATGGGTGTGCTTTACATTACATTCACTAGTAGGAGTGAGTAAAACATCACGGGGTGGTGCGCATTGTATGGGTGTGTGTTACATTACATTCACTAGTAGGAGTGAGAAAAACATCACGGGGTGGTGCGCATTGTATGGGTGTGTGTTACATTACATTCACTAGTAGAAGTGAGAAAAACATCACGGGGTGGTGCGCATTGTATGGGTGTGTGTTACATTACATTCACTAGTAGCAGTGAGAAAAACATCACGGGGTGGTGCGCATTGTATGGGTGTGTGTTGCATTAGATTCACTAGTAGCAGTGAGAAAAACATCACGGGGTGGTGCCCATTGTATGGGTGTGTGTTACATTACATTCACTAGTAGGAGTGAGAAAAACAATACGGGGTGGTGTGCATTGTATGGGTGTGTGTTACATTACATTCACTAGTAGGAGTGAGAAAAACATCACGGGGTGGTGCGCATTGTATGGGTGTGTGTTACATTAGATTCACTAGTAGCAGTGAGAAAAACATCACGGGGTGGTGCGCATTGTATGGGTGTGTGTTACATTAGATTCACTAGTAGCAGTGAGAAAAACATCACGGGGTGGTGCGCATTGTATGGTTGTGTGTTACATTACATTCACTAGTAGGAGTGAGAAAAACATCACGGGGTGGTGCGCATTGTATGGATTTGTGTTACATTAGATTCACTAGTAGGAGTGAGAAAAACATCACGGGGTGGTGCGCATTGTATGGGTGTGTGTTACATTACATTCACTAGTAGCAGTGAGAAAAACATCACGGGGTGGTGCGCATTGTATGGGTGTGTGTTACATTACATTCACTAGTAGCAGTGAGAAAAACATCACGGGGTGGTGCGCATTGTATGGGTGTGTGTTGCATTAGATTCACTAGTAGCAGTGAGAAAAACATCACGGGGTGGTGCGCATTGTATGGGTGTGTGTTGCATTAGATTCACTAGTAGCAGTGAGAAAAACATCACGGGGTGGTGCGCATTGTATGGGTGTGTGTTACATTAGATTCACTAGTAGCACTTAGAAAATCATCACGGGGTGGTGCGCATTGTATGGGTGTGTGTTACATTAGATTCACTAGTAGCAGTGAGAAAAACATCACGGGGTGGTGCCCATTGTATGGGTGTGTGTTACATTAGATTCACTAGTAGCAGTGAGAAAAACATCACGGGGTGGTGCGCATTGTATGGGTGTGTGTTACATTAGATTCACTAGTAGCACTTAGAAAATCATCACGGGGTGGTGCGCATTGTATGGGTGTGTGTTACATTAGATTCACTAGGAGCAGTGAGAAAAACATCACGGGGTGGTGCGCATTGTATGGGTGTGTGTAACATTACATTCATTAGTAGGAGTGAGAAAAACATCACGGGGTGGTGCGCATTGTATGGGTGTGTGTTACATTACATTCACTAGTAGGAGTGAGAAAAACATCACGGGGTGGTGCGCATTGTATGGGTGTGTGTTACATTACATTCACTAGTAGGAGTGAGAAAAACATCACGGGGTGGTGCGCATTGTATGGGTGTGTGTCACATTACATTCACTAGTAGGAGTGAGAAAAACATCACGGGGTGGTGCACATTGTATGGGTGTGTGTTACATTACATTCACTAGTAGGAGTGAGAAAAACATCACGGGGTGGTGCGCATTGTATGGGTGTGTGTTACATTACATTCACTAGTAGGAGTGAGAAAAACATCACGGTGTGGTGCGCATTGTATGGGTGTGTGTTACATTACATTCACTAGTAGAAGTGAGAAAAACATCACGGGGTGGTGCGCATTGTATGGGTGTGTGTTACATTACATTCACTAGTAGCAGTGAGAAAAACATCACGGGGTGGTGCGCATTGTATGGGTGTGTGTTACATTAGATTCACGAGTAGCAGTGAGAAAAACATCACGGGGTGGTGCGCATTGTATGGGTGTGTGTTACATTAGATTCACTAGTAGCAGTGAGAAAAACATCACGGGGTGGTGCGCATTGTATGGGTGTGTGTTACATTAGATTCACTAGTAGCAGTGAGAAAAACATCACGGGGTGGTGCGCATTGTATGGGTGTGTGTTACATTAGATTCACTAGTAACAGTGAGAAAAACATCACGGGGTGGTGCGCATTGTATGGGTGTGTGTTACATTACATTCACTAGTAGCAGTGAGAAAAACATCACGGGGTGGTGCGCATTGTATGCGTGTGTGTTACATTACATTCACTAGTATGAGTGAGAAAAACATCACGGGGTGGTGCGCATTGTATGGGTGTGTGTTACATTACATTCACTAGTAGGAGTGAGAAAAACATCACGGGGTGGTGCGCATTGTATGGGTGTGTGTTACATTACATTCACTAGTAGGAGTGAGAAAATCAATACGGGGTGGTGCGCATTGTATGGGTGTGTGTTACATTACTTTCACTAGTAGGAGTGAGAAAATCATCACAGGGTGGTGCGCATTGTATGGGTGTGTGTTACATTACATTCACTAGTAGGAGTGAGAAAAACATCACGGGGTGGTGCGCATTGTATGGGTGTGTGTTACATTACATTCACTAGTAGGAGTGAGAAAAACATCACGGGGTGGTGCGCATTGTATGGGTGTGTGTTACATTACATTCACTAGTAGGAGAGAGAAAAACATCACGGGGTGGTGCGCATTGTATGGGTGTGTGTTACATTACATTCACTAGTAGGAGTGAGAAAAACATCACGGGGTGGTGCGCATTGTATGGGTGTGCGTTACATTACATTCACTAGTAGGACTGAGAAAAACATCACGGGGTGGTGCGCATTGTATGGGTGTGCTTTACATTACATTCACTAGTAGGAGTGAGTAAAACATCACGGGGTGGTGCGCATTGTATGGGTGTGTGTTACATTACATTCACTAGTAGGAGTGAGAAAAACATCACGGGGTGGTGCGCATTGTATGGGTGTGTGTTACATTACATTCACTAGTAGAAGTGAGAAAAACATCACGGGGTGGTGCGCATTGTATGGGTGTGTGTTACATTACATTCACTAGTAGCAGTGAGAAAAACATCACGGGGTGTGGCGCATTGTATGGGTGTGTGTTACATTAGATTCACGAGTAGCAGTGAGAAAAACATCACGGGGTGGTGCGCATTGTATGGGTGTGTGTTACACTACATTCAGTAGTAGCAGTGAGAAAAACATCACGGGGTGGTGCGCATTGTATGGGTGTGTGTTACATTACATTCATTAGTAGCAGTGAGAAAAACATCACGGGGTGGTGCGCATTGTATGGGTGTGTGTTACATTACATTCACTAGTAGCAGTGAGAAAAACATCACGGGGTGGTGCGCATTGTATGGGTGTGTGTTACATTACATTAACTAGTAGTAGTGAGAAAAACATCACGGGGTGGTGCGCATTGTATGGGTGTGTGTTGCATTAGATTCACTAGTAGCAGTGAGAAAAACATCACGGGGTGGTGCGCATTGTATGGGTGTGTGTTGCATTAGATTCACTAGTAGCAGTGAGAAAAACATCACGGGGTGGTGCGCATTGTATGGGTGTGTGTTACATTAGATTCACTAGTAGCACTTAGAAAATCATCACGGGGTGGTGCGCATTGTATGGGTGTGTGTTACATTAGATTCACGAGTAGCAGTGAGAAAAACATCACGGGGTGGTGCGCATTGTATGGGTGTGTGTTACATTAGATTCACTAGTAGCAGTGAGAAAAACATCACGGGGTGGTGCGCATTGTATGGGTGTGTGTTACATTAGATTCACTAGTAGCAGTGAGAAAAACATCACGGGGTGGTGCGCATTGTATGGGTGTGTGTTACATTAGATTCACTAGTAGCAGTGAGAAAAACATCACGGGGTGGTGCGCATTGTATGGGTGTGTGTTACATTACATTCATTAGTAGCAGTGAGAAAAACATCACGGGGTGGTGCGCATTGTATGGGTGTGTGTTACATTACATTCACTAGTAGCAGTGAGAAAAACATCACGGGGTGGTGCGCATTGTATGGGTGTGTGTTACATTACATTAACTAGTAGTAGTGAGAAAAACATCACGGGGTGGTGCGCATTGTATGGGTGTGTGTTGCATTAGATTCACTAGTAGCAGTGAGAAAAACATCACGGGGTGGTGCGCATTGTATGGGTGTGTGTTGCATTAGATTCACTAGTAGCAGTGAGAAAAAGATCACGGGGTGGTGCGCATTGTATGGGTGTGTGTTACATTAGATTCACTAGTAGCACTTAGAAAATCATCACGGGGTGGTGCGCATTGTATGGGTGTGTGTTACATTAGATTCACGAGTAGCAGTGAGAAAAACATCACGGGGTGGTGCGCATTGTATGGGTGTGTGTTACATTAGATTCACTAGTAGCAGTGAGAAAAACATCACGGGGTGGTGCGCATTGTATGGGTGTTTGTTACATTAGATTCACTAGTAGCAGTGAGAAAAAAATCACGGGGTGGTGCACATTGTATGGGTGTGTGTTACATTAGATTCACTAGTAGCAGTGAGAAAAACATCACGGGGTGGTGCGCATTGTAAGGGTGTGTGTTACATTAGATTCACTAGTAGCAGTGAGAAAAACATCACGGGGTGGTGCGCATTGTATGGGTGTGTGTTACATTAGATTCACTAGTAGGAGTGAGAAAAACATCACGGGGTGGTGCGCATTGTATGGGTGTGTGTTAATTTAGATTCACTAGTAAGAGTGAGAAAAACATCACGGGGTGGTGTGCATTTTATGGGTGTGTGTTACATTACATTCTCAAGTAGGAGTGAGAAAAACATCACGGGGTGGTGCGCATTGTATGGGTGTGTGTTACATTAGATTCACTAGTAGGAGTGAGAAAAACATCACTGGGTGGTGCGCATTGTATGGTTGTGTGTTACATTACATTCACTAGTAGGAGTGAGAAAAACATCACGGGGTGGTGCGCATTGTATGGATTTGTGTTACATTAGATTCACTAGTAGGAGTGAGAAAAACATCACGGGGTGGTGCGCATTGTATGGGTTTGTGTTACATTAGATTCACTAGTAGGAATGAGAAAAACATCACGGGGTGGTGCGCATTGTATGGGTGTGTGTTACATTACATTCAGTAGTAGCAGTGAGAAAAACATCACGGGGTGGTGCGCATTGTATGGGTGTGTGTTACATTACATTCATTAGTAGCAGTGAGAAAAACATCACGGGGTGGTGCGCATTGTATGGGTGTGTGTTACATTACATTCACTAGTAGCAGTGAGAAAAACATCACGGGGTGGTGCGCATTGTATGGGTGTGTGTTACATTACATTAACTAGTAGTAGTGAGAAAAACATCACGGGGTGGTGCGCATTGTATGGGTGTGTGTTGCATTAGATTCACTAGTAGCAGTGAGAAAAACATCACGGGGTGGTGCGCATTGTATGGGTGTGTGTTGCATTAGATTCACTAGTAGGAGTGAGAAAAACATCACGGGGTGGTGCGCATTGTATGGGTGTGTGTTACATTAGATTCACTAGTAGCACTTAGAAAATCATCACGGGGTGGTGCGCATTGTATGGGTGTGTTTTACATTAGATTCACTAGGAGCAGTGAGAAAAACATCACGGGGTGGTGCGCATTGTATGGGTGTGTGTTACATTACATTCAGTAGTAGGAGTGAGAAAAACATCACGGGGTGGTGCGCATTGTATGGGTGTGTGTTACATTACATTCACTAGTAGGAGTGAGAAAAACATCACGGGGTGGTGCGCATTGTATGGGTGTGTGTTATATTACATTCACTAGTAGGAGTGAGAAAAACATCACGGGGTGGTGTGCATTGTATGGGTGTGTGTCACATTACATTCACTAGTAGGAGTGAGAAAAACATCACGGGGTGGTGCGCATTGTATGGGTGTGTGTTACATTACATTCACTAGTAGGAGTGAGAAAAACATCACGGGGTGGTGCGCATTGTATGGGTGTGTGTTACATTGCATTCACTAGTAGGAGTGAGAAAAACATCACGGTGTGGTGCGCATTGTATGGGTGTGTGTTACATTACATTCACTAGTAGAAGTGAGAAAAACATCACGGGGTGGTGCGCATTGTATGGGTGTGTGTTACATTACATTCACTAGTAGCAGTGAGAAAAACATCACGGGGTGGTGCGCATTGTATGGGTGTGTGTTACATTAGATTCACGAGTAGCAGTGAGAAAAACATCACGGGGTGGTGCGCATTGTATGGGTGTGTGTTACATTAGATTCACTAGTAGCAGTGAGAAAAACATCACGGGGTGGTGCGCATTGTATGGGTGTGTGTTACATTAGATTCACTAGTAGCAGTGAGAAAAACATCACGGGGTGGTGCGCATTGTATGGGTGTGTGTTACATTAGATTCACTAGTAGCAGTGAGAAAAACATCACGGGGTGGTGCGCATTGTATGGGTGTGTGTTACATTGGATTCACTAGTAGCAGTGAGAAAAACATCACGGGGTGGTGCGCATTGTATGCGTGTGTGTTACATTAGATTCACTAGTAGGAGTGAGAAAAACATCACGGGGTGGTGCGCATTGTATGGGTGTGTGTTACATTACATTCACTAGTAGGAGTGAGAAAAACATCACGGGGTGGTGCGCATTGTATGGGTGTGTGTTACATTACATTCACTAGTAGGAGTGAGAAAAACATCACGGGGTGGTGCGCATTGTATGGGTGTGTGTTACATTACATTCACTAGTAGGAGTGAGAAAAACAACACGGGGTGGTGCGCATTGTATGGGTGTGTGTTACATTACTTTCACTAGTAGGAGTGAGAAAATCATCACGGGGTGGTGCGCATTGTATGGCTGTGTGTTACATTACATTCACTAGTAGGAGTGAGAAAAACATCACGGGGTGGTGCGCATTGTATGGGTGTGTGTTACATTATATTCACTAGTAGGAGTGAGAAAAACATCACGGGGTGGTGCGCATTGTATGGGTGTGTGTTACATTACATTCACTAGTAGGAGAGATAAAAACATCACGGGGTGGTGCGCATTGTATGGGTGTGTGTTACATTACATTCACTAGTAGGAGTGAGAAAAACATCACGGGGTGGTGCGCATTGTATGGGTGTGCGTTACATTACATTCACTAGTAGGAGTGAGAAAAACATCACGGGGTGGTGCGCATTGTATGGGTGTGCTTTACATTACATTCACTAGTAGGAGTGAGTAAAACATCACGGCGTGGTGCGCATTGTATGGGTTTGTGTTACATTACATTCACTAGTAGGAGTGAGAAAAACATCACGGGGTGGTGCGCATTGTATGGGTGTGTGTTACATTACATTCACTAGTAGAAGTGAGAAAAACATCACGGGGTGGTGCGCATTGTATGGGTGTGTGTTACATTACATTCACTAGTAGCAGTGAGAAAAACATCACGGGGTGGGGCGCATTTTATGGGTGTGTGTTACATTAGATTCACGAGTAGCAGTGAGAAAAACATCACGGGGTGGTGCGCATTGTATGGGTGTGTGTTACATTAGATTCACTAGTAGCAGTGAGAAAAACATCACGGGGTGGTGCGCATTGCATGGGTGTGTGTTACATTAGATTCACTAGTAGCAGTGAGAAAAACATCACGGGGTGGTGCGCATTGTATGGGTGTGTGTTACATTACATTCACTAGTAGGAGTGAGAAAAACATCACGGGGTGGTGCCCATTGTATGGGTGTGTGTTACATTACATTCACTAGTAGGAGTGAGAAAAACAATACGGGGTGGTGTGCATTGTATGGGTGTGTGTTACATTACATTCACTAGTAGGAGTGAGAAAAACATCACGGGGTGGTGCGCATTGTATGGGTGTGTGTTACATTACATTCACTAGTAGGAGTGCGAAAAACATCACGGGGTGGTGCGCATTGTATGGGTGTGTGTTACATTAGATTCACTAGTAGGAGTGAGAAAAACATCACGGGGTGGTGCGCATTGTATGGTTGTGTGTTACATTACATTCACTAGTAGGAGTGAGAAAAACATCACGGGGTGGTGCGCATTGTATGGATTTGTGTTACATTAGATTCACTAGTAGGAGTGAGAAAAACATCACGGGGTGGTGCGCATTGTATGGGTTTGTGTTACATTAGATTCACTAGTAGGAGTGAGAAAAACATCACGGGGTGGTGCGCATTGTATGGGTGTGTGTTACATTACATTCAGTAGTAGCAGTGAGAAAAACATCACGGGGTGGTGCGCATTGTATGGGTGTGTGTTACATTACATTCATTAGTAGCAGTGAGAAAAACATCACGGGGTGGTGCGCATTGTATGGGTGTGTGTTACATTACATTCACTAGTAGCAGTGAGAAAAACATCACGGGGTGGTGCGCATTGTATGGGTGTGTGTTACATTACATTAACTAGTAGTAGTGAGAAAAACATCACGGGGTGGTGCGCATTGTATGGGTGTGTGTTGCATTAGATTCACTAGTAGCAGTGAGAAAAACATCACGGGGTGGTGCGCATTGTATGGGTGTGTGTTGCATTAGATTCACTAGTAGCAGTGAGAAAAACATCACGGGGTGGTGCGCATTGTATGGGTGTGTGTTATATTACATTCACTAGTAGGAGTGAGAAAAACATCACGGGGTGGTGCGCATTGTATGGGTGTGTGTCACATTACATTCACTAGTAGGAGTGAGAAAAACATCACGGGGTGGTGCGCATTGTATGGGTGTGTGTTACATTACATTCACTAGTAGGAGTGAGAAAAACATCACGGGGTGGTGCGCATTGTATGGGTGTGTGTTACATTACATTCACTAGTAGGAGTGAGAAAAACATCAAGGTGTGGTGCGCATTGTATGGGTGTGTGTTACATTACATTCACTAGTAGAAGTGAGAAAAACATCACGGGGTGGTGCGCATTGTATGGGTGTGTGTTACATTACATTCACTAGTAGCAGTGAGAAAAACATCACGGGGTGGTGCGCATTGTATGGGTGTGTGTTACATTAGATTCACGAGTAGCAGTGAGAAAAACATCACGGGGTGGTGCGCATTGTATGGGTGTGTGTTACATTACATTCACTAGTATGAGTGAGAAAAACATCACGGGGTGGTGCGCATTGTATGGGTGTGTGTTACATTACATTCACTAGTAGGAGTGAGAAAAACATCACGGGGTGGTGCGCATTGCATGGGTGTGTGTTACATTAGATTCACTAGTAGCAGTGAGAAAAACATCACGGGGTGGTGCGCATTGCATGGGTGTGTGTTACATTAGATTCACTAGTAGCAGTGAGAAAAACATCACGGGGTGGTGCGCATTGCATGGGTGTGTGTTACATTAGATTCACTAGTAGCAGTGAAAAAAACATCACGGGGTGGTGCGCATTGTATGGGTGTGTGTTACATTACATTCACTAGTAGGAGTGAGAAAAACATCACGGGGTGGTGCCCATTGTATGGGTGTGTGTTACATTACATTCACTAGTAGGAGTGAGAAAAACAATACGGGGTGGTGTGCATTGTATGGGTGTGTGTTACATTACATTCACTAGTAGGAGTGAGAAAAACATCACGGGGTGGTGCGCATTGTATGGGTGTGTGTTACATTACATTCACTAGTAGGAGTGCGAAAAACATCACGGGGTGGTGCGCATTGTATGGGTGTGTATTACATTAGATTCACTAGTAGGAGTGAGAAAAACATCACGGGGTGGTGCGCATTGTATGGGTGTGTGTTACATTAGATTCACGAGTAGCAGTGAGAAAAACATCACGGGGTGGTGCGCATTGTATGGGTGAGTGTTACATTACATGCACTAGTATGAGTGAGAAAAACATCACGGGGTGGTGCGCATTGTATGGGTGTGTGTTACATTACATTCACTAGTAGGAGTGAGAAAAACAATACGGGGTGGTGCGCATTGTATGGGTGTGTGTTACATTACTTTCACTAGTAGGAGTGAGAAAATCATCACAGGGTGGTGCGCATTGTATGGGTGTGTGTTACATTACATTCACTAGTAGGAGTGAGAAAAACATCACGGGGTGGTGCGCATTGTATGGGTGTGTGTTACATTACATTCACTAGTAGGAGTGAGAAAAACATCACGGGGTGGTGCGCATTGTATGGGTGTGTGTTACATTACATTCACTAGTAGGAGAGAGAAAAACATCACGGGGTGGTGCGCATTGTATGGGTGTGTGTTACATTACATTCACTAGTAGGAGTGAGAAAAACATCACGGGGTGGTGCGCATTGTATGGGTGTGCTTTACATTACATTCACTAGTAGGAGTGAGTAAAACATCACGGGGTGGTGCGCATTGTATGGGTGTGTGTTACATTACATTCACTAGTAGGAGTGAGAAAAACATCACGGGGTGGTGCGCATTGTATGGGTGTGTGTTACATTACATTCACTGGTAGCAGTGAGAAAAACATCACGGGGTGGGGCGCATTGTATGGGTGTGTGTTACATTAGATTCACGAGTAGCAGTGAGAAAAACATCACGGGGTGGTGCGCATTGTATGGGTGTGTGTTACATTAGATTCACTAGTAGCAGTGAGAAAAACATCACGGGGTGGTGCGCATTGCATGGGTGTGTGTTACATTAGATTCACTAGTAGCAGTGAGAAAAACATCACGGGGTGGTGCGCATTGTATGGGTGTGTGTTACATTACATTCACTAGTAGGAGTGAGAAAAACATCACGGGGTGGTGCCCATTGTATGGGTGTGTGTTACATTACATTCACTAGTAGGAGTGAGAAAAACAATACGGGGTGGTGTGCATTGTATGGGTGTGTGTTACATTACATTCACTAGTAGGAGTGAGAAAAACATCACGGGGTGGTGCGCATTGTATGGGTGTGTGTTACATTACATTCACTAGTAGGAGTGAGAAAAACATCACGGGGTGGTGCGCATTGTATGGGTGTGTGTTACATTAGATTCACTAGTAGGAGTGAGAAAAACATCACGGGGTGGTGCGCATTGTATGGTTGTGTGTTACATTACATTCACTAGTAGGAGTGAGAAAAACATCACGGGGTGGTGCGCATTGTATGGATTTGTGTTACATTAGATTCACTAGTAGGAGTGAGAAAAACATCACGGGGTGGTGCGCATTGTATGGGTTTGTGTTACATTAGATTCACTAGTAGGAGTGAGAAAAACATCACGGGGTGGTGCGCATTGTATGGGTGTGTGTTACATTACATTCAGTAGTAGCAGTGAGAAAAACATCACGGGGTGGTGCGCATTGTATGGGTGTGTGTTACATTACATTCATTAGTAGCAGTGAGAAAAACATCACGGGGTGGTGCGCATTGTATGGGTGTGTGTTACATTACATTCACTATTAGCAGTGAGAAAAACATCACGGGGTGGTGCGCATTGTATGGTTGTGTGTTACATTACATTAACTAGTAGTAGTGAGAAAAACATCACGGGGTGGTTCGCATTGTATGGGTGTGTGTTGCATTAGATTCACTAGTAGCAGTGAGAAAAACATCACGGGGTGGTGCGCATTGTATGGGTGTGTGTTGCATTAGATTCACTAGTAGCAGTGAGAAAAACATCACGGGGTGGTGCGCATTGTACGGGTGTGTGTTACATTAGATTCACTAGTAGCACTTAGAAAATCATCACGGGGTTGTGCGCATTGTATGGGTGTGTGTTACATTAGATTCACTAGGAGCAGTGAGAAAAACATCACGGGGTGTTGCGCATTGTATGGGTGTGTGTTACATTACATTCAGTAGTAGGAGTGAGAAAAACATCACGGGGTGGTGCGCATTGTATGGGTGTGTGTTACATTACATTCACTAGTAGGAGTGAGAAAAACATCACGGGGTGGTGCGCATTGTATGGGTGTGTGTTATATTACATTCACTAGTAGGAGTGAGAAAAACATCACGGGGTGGTGCGCATTGTATGGGTGTGTGTCACATTACATTCACTAGTAGGAGTGAGAAAAACATCACGGGGTGGTGCGCATTGTATGGGTGTGTGTTACATTACATTCACTAGTAGGAGTGAGAAAAACATCACGGGGTGGTGCGCATTGTATGGGTGTGTGTTACATTACATTCACTAGTAGGAGTGAGAAAAACATCACGGTGTGGTGCGCATTGTATGGGTGTGTGTTACATTACATTCACTAGTAGAAGTGAGAAAAACATCACGGGGTGGTGCGCATTGTATGGGTGTGTGTTACATTACATTCACGAGTAGCAGTGAGAAAAACATCACGGGGTGGTGCGCATTGTATGGGTGTGTGTTACATTAGATTCACGAGTAGCAGTGAGAAAAACATCACGGGGTGGTGCGCATTGTATGGGTGTGTATTACATTACATTCACTAGTAGGAGTGAGAAAATCAATACGGGGTGGTGCGCATTGTATGGGTGTGTGTTACATTACTTTCACTAGTAGGAGTGAGAAAATCATCACAGGGTGGTGCGCATTGTATGGGTGTGTGTTACATTACATTCACTAGTAGGAGTGAGAAAAACATCACGGGGTGGTGCGCATTGTATGGGTGTGTGTTACATTACATTCACTAGTAGGAGTGAGAAAAACATCACGGGGTGGTGCGCATTGTATGGGTGTGTGTTACATTACATTCACTAGTAGGAGAGAGAAAAACATCACGGGGTGGTGCGCATTGTATGGGTGTGTGTTACATTACATTCACTAGTAGGAGTGAGAAAAACATCACGGGGTGGTGCGCATTGTATGGGTGTGTGTTACATTACATTCACTAGTAGGAGTGAGAAAAACATCACGGGGTGGTGCGCATTGTATGGGTGTGTGTTACATTACATTCACTAGTAGGAGTGAGAAAAACATCACGGGGTGGTGCGCATTGTATGGGTGTGTGTTACATTACATTCACTAGTAGGAGAGAGAAAAACATCACGGGGTGGTGCGCATTGTATGGGTGTGTGTTACATTACATTCACTAGTAGGAGTGAGAAAAACATCACGGGGTGGTGCGCATTGTATGGGTGTGCGTTACATTACATTCACTAGTAGGAGTGAGAAAAACATCACGGGGTGGTGCGCATTGTATGGGTGTGCTTTACATTACATTCACTAGTAGGAGTGAGTAAAACATCACGGGGTGGTGCGCATTGTATGGGTGTGTGTTACATTACATTCACTAGTAGGAGTGAGAAAAACATCACGGGGTGGTGCGCATTGTATGGGTGTGTGTTACATTACATTCACTAGTAGAAGTGAGAAAAACATCACGGGGTGGTGCGCATTGTATGGGTGTGTGTTACATTACATTCACTAGTAGCAGTGAGAAAAACATCACGGGGTGTGGCGCATTGTATGGGTGTGTGTTACATTAGATTCACGAGTAGCAGTGAGAAAAACATCACGGGGTGGTGCGCATTGTATGGGTGTGTGTTACATTACATTCAGTAGTAGCAGTGAGAAAAACATCACGGGGTGGTGCGCATTGTATGGGTGTGTGTTACATTACATTCATTAGTAGCAGTGAGAAAAACATCACGGGGTGGTGCGCATTGTATGGGTGTGTGTTACATTACATTCACTAGTAGCAGTGAGAAAAACATCACGGGGTGGTGCGCATTGTATGGGTGTGTGTTACATTACATTAACTAGTAGTAGTGAGAAAAACATCACGGGGTGGTGCGCATTGTATGGGTGTGTGTTGCATTAGATTCACTAGTAGCAGTGAGAAAAACATCACGGGGTGGTGCGCATTCTATGGGTGTGTGTTGCATTAGATTCACTAGTAGCAGTGAGAAAAACATCACGGGGTGGTGCGCATTGTATGGGTGTGTGTTACATTAGATTCACTAGTAGCACTTAGAAAATCATCACGGGGTGGTGCGCATTGTATGGGTGTGTGTTACATTAGATTCACGAGTAGCAGTGAGAAAAACATCACGGGGTGGTGCGCATTGTATGGGTGTGTGTTACATTAGATTCACTAGTAGCAGTGAGAAAAACATCACGGGGTGGTGCGCATTGTATGGGTGTGTGTTACATTAGATTCACTAGTAGCAGTGAGAAAAACATCACGGGGTGGTGCGCATTGTATGGGTGTGTGTTACATTAGATTCACTAGTAGCAGTGAGAAAAACATCACGGGGTGGTGCGCATTGTATGGGTGTGTGTTACATTACATTCATTAGTAGCAGTGAGAAAAACATCACGGGGTGGTGCGCATTGTATGGGTGTGTGTTACATTACATTCACTAGTAGCAGTGAGAAAAACATCACGGGGTGGTGCGCATTGTATGGGTGTGTGTTACATTACATTAACTAGTAGTAGTGAGAAAAACATCACGGGGTGGTGCGCATTGTATGGGTGTGTGTTGCATTAGATTCACTAGTAGCAGTGAGAAAAACATCACGGGGTGGTGCGCATTGTATGGGTGTGTGTTGCATTAGATTCACTAGTAGCAGTGAGAAAAACATCACGGGGTGGTGCGCATTGTATGGGTGTGTGTTACATTAGATTCACTAGTAGCACTTAGAAAATCATCACGGGGTGGTGCGCATTGTATGGGTGTGTGTTACATTAGATTCACGAGTAGCAGTGAGAAAAACATCACGGGGTGGTGCGCATTGTATGGGTGTGTGTTACATTAGATTCACTAGTAGCAGTGAGAAAAACATCACGGGGTGGTGCGCATTGTATGGGTGTTTGTTACATTAGATTCACTAGTAGCAGTGAGAAAAAAATCACGGGGTGGTGCACATTGTATGGGTGTGTGTTACATTAGATTCACTAGTAGCAGTGAGAAAAACATCACGGGGTGGTGCGCATTGTATGG
Organism: Cavia porcellus; assembly: GCF_034190915.1. Lineage (NCBI taxonomy): Eukaryota > Metazoa > Chordata > Mammalia > Rodentia > Caviidae > Cavia > Cavia porcellus. The sequence goes on from NW_026947537.1 coordinate 3,538,252, forward strand.
GTGTGTGTTACATTAGATTCACTAGTAGCAGTGAGAAAAACATCACGGGGTGGTGCGCATTGTATGGGTGTGTGTTACATTAGATTCACTAGTAGGAGTGAGAAAAACATCACGGGGTGGTGCGCATTGTATGGGTGTGTGTTACATTAGATTCACTAGTAAGAGTGAGAAAAACATCACGGGGTGGTGTGCATTTTATGGGTGTGTGTTACATTACATTCTCAAGTAGGAGTGAGAAAAACATCACGGGGTGGTGCGCATTGTATGGGTGTGTGTTACATTAGATTCACTAGTAGGAGTGAGAAAAACATCACGGGGTGGTGCGCATTGTATGGTTGTGTGTTACATTACATTCACTAGTAGGAGTGAGAAAAACATCACGGGGTGGTGCGCATTGTATGGATTTTTGTTACATTAGATTCACTAGTAGGAGTGAGAAAAACATCACGGGGTGGTGTGCATTGTATGGGTTTGTGTTACATTAGATTCACTAGTAGGAGTGAGAAAAACATCACGGGGTGGTGCGCATTGTATGGGTGTGTGTTACATTACATTCAGTAGTAGCAGTGAGAAAAACATCACGGGGTGGTGTGCATTGTATGGGTGTGTGTTACATTACATTCATTAGTAGCAGTGAGAAAAACATCACGGGGTGGTGCGCATTGTATGGGTGTGTGTTACATTACATTCACTAGTAGCAGTGAGAAAAACATCACGGGGTGGTGCGCATTGTATGGGTGTGTGTTACATTACATTAACTAGTAGTAGTGAGAAAAACATCACGGGGTGGTGCGCATTGTATGGGTGTGTGTTGCATTAGATTCACTAGTAGCAGTGAGAAAAACATCACGGGGTGGTGCGCATTGTATGGGTGTGTGTTGCATTAGATTCACTAGTAGCAGTGAGAAAAACATCACGGGGTGGTGCGCATTGTATGGGTGTGTGTTACATTAGATTCACTAGTAGCACTTAGAAAATCATCACGGGGTGGTGCGCATTGTATGGGTGTGTGTTACATTAGATTCACTAGGAGCAGTGAGAAAAACATCACGGGGTGGTGCGCATTGTATGGGTGTGTGTTACATTACATTCAGTAGTAGGAGTGAGAAAAACATCACGGGGTGGTGCGCATTGTATGGGTGTGTGTTACATTACATTCACTAGTAGGAGTGAGAAAAACATCACGGGGTGGTGCGCATTGTATGGGTGTGTGTTATATTACATTCACTAGTAGGAGTGAGAAAAACATCACGGGGTGGTGTGCATTGTATGGGTGTGTGTCACATTACATTCACTAGTAGGAGTGAGAAAAACATCACGGGGTGGTGCGCATTGTATGGGTGTGTGTTACATTACATTCACTAGTAGGAGTGAGAAAAACATCACGGGGTGGTGCGCATTGTATGGGTGTGTGTTACATTGCATTCACTAGTAGGAGTGAGAAAAACATCACGGTGTGGTGCGCATTGTATGGGTGTGTGTTACATTACATTCACTAGTAGAAGTGAGAAAAACATCACGGGGTGGTGCGCATTGTATGGGTGTGTGTTACATTACATTCACTAGTAGCAGTGAGAAAAACATCACGGGGTGGTGCGCATTGTATGGGTGTGTGTTACATTAGATTCACGAGTAGCAGTGAGAAAAACATCACGGGGTGGTGCGCATTGTATGGGTGTGTGTTACATTAGATTCACTAGTAGCAGTGAGAAAAACATCACGGGGTGGTGCGCATTGTATGGGTGTGTGTTACATTAGATTCACTAGTAGCAGTGAGAAAAACATCACGGGGTGGTGCGCATTGTATGGGTGTGTGTTACATTAGATTCACTAGTAGCAGTGAGAAAAACATCACGGGGTGGTGCGCATTGTATGGGTGTGTGTTACATTGGATTCACTAGTAGCAGTGAGAAAAACATCACGGGGTGGTGCGCATTGTATGCGTGTGTGTTACATTAGATTCACTAGTAGGAGTGAGAAAAACATCACGGGGTGGTGCGCATTGTATGGGTGTGTGTTACATTACATTCACTAGTAGGAGTGAGAAAAACATCACGGGGTGGTGCGCATTGTATGGGTGTGTGTTACATTACATTCACTAGTAGGAGTGAGAAAAACATCACGGGGTGGTGCGCATTGTATGGGTGTGTGTTACATTACATTCACTAGTAGGAGTGAGAAAAACAACACGGGGTGGTGCGCATTGTATGGGTGTGTGTTACATTACTTTCACTAGTAGGAGTGAGAAAATCATCACGGGGTGGTGCGCATTGTATGGCTGTGTGTTACATTACATTCACTAGTAGGAGTGAGAAAAACATCACGGGGTGGTGCGCATTGTATGGGTGTGTGTTACATTATATTCACTAGTAGGAGTGAGAAAAACATCACGGGGTGGTGCGCATTGTATGGGTGTGTGTTACATTACATTCACTAGTAGGAGAGAGAAAAACATCACGGGGTGGTGCGCATTGTATGGGTGTGTGTTACATTACATTCACTAGTAGGAGTGAGAAAAACATCACGGGGTGGTGCGCATTGTATGGGTGTGCGTTACATTACATTCACTAGTAGGAGTGAGAAAAACATCACGGGGTGGTGCGCATTGTATGGGTGTGCTTTACATTACATTCACTAGTAGGAGTGAGTAAAACATCACGGCGTGGTGCGCATTGTATGGGTTTGTGTTACATTACATTCACTAGTAGGAGTGAGAAAAACATCACGGGGTGGTGCGCATTGTATGGGTGTGTGTTACATTACATTCACTAGTAGAAGTGAGAAAAACATCACGGGGTGGTGCGCATTGTATGGGTGTGTGTTACATTACATTCACTAGTAGCAGTGAGAAAAACATCACGGGGTGGGGCGCATTTTATGGGTGTGTGTTACATTAGATTCACGAGTAGCAGTGAGAAAAACATCACGGGGTGGTGCGCATTGTATGGGTGTGTGTTACATTAGATTCACTAGTAGCAGTGAGAAAAACATCACGGGGTGGTGCGCATTGCATGGGTGTGTGTTACATTAGATTCACTAGTAGCAGTGAGAAAAACATCACGGGGTGGTGCGCATTGTATGGGTGTGTGTTACATTACATTCACTAGTAGGAGTGAGAAAAACATCACGGGGTGGTGCCCATTGTATGGGTGTGTGTTACATTACATTCACTAGTAGGAGTGAGAAAAACAATACGGGGTGGTGTGCATTGTATGGGTGTGTGTTACATTACATTCACTAGTAGGAGTGAGAAAAACATCACGGGGTGGTGCGCATTGTATGGGTGTGTGTTACATTACATTCACTAGTAGGAGTGCGAAAAACATCACGGGGTGGTGCGCATTGTATGGGTGTGTGTTACATTAGATTCACTAGTAGGAGTGAGAAAAACATCACGGGGTGGTGCGCATTGTATGGTTGTGTGTTACATTACATTCACTAGTAGGAGTGAGAAAAACATCACGGGGTGGTGCGCATTGTATGGATTTGTGTTACATTAGATTCACTAGTAGGAGTGAGAAAAACATCACGGGGTGGTGCGCATTGTATGGGTTTGTGTTACATTAGATTCACTAGTAGGAGTGAGAAAAACATCACGGGGTGGTGCGCATTGTATGGGTGTGTGTTACATTACATTCAGTAGTAGCAGTGAGAAAAACATCACGGGGTGGTGCGCATTGTATGGGTGTGTGTTACATTACATTCATTAGTAGCAGTGAGAAAAACATCACGGGGTGGTGCGCATTTTATGGGTGTGTGTTACATTACATTCACTAGTAGCAGTGAGAAAAACATCACGGGGTGGGGCGCATTGTATGGGTGTGTGTTACATTACATTAACTAGTAGTAGTGAGAAAAACATCACGGGGTGGTGCGCATTGTATGGGTGTGTGTTGCATTAGATTCACTAGTAGCAGTGAGAAAAACATCACGGGGTGGTGCGCATTGTATGGGTGTGTGTTGCATTAGATTCACTAGTAGCAGTGAGAAAAACATCACGGGGTGGTGCGCATTGTATGGGTGTGTGTTATATTACATTCACTAGTAGGAGTGAGAAAAACATCACGGGGTGGTGCGCATTGTATGGGTGTGTGTCACATTACATTCACTAGTAGGAGTGAGAAAAACATCACGGGGTGGTGCGCATTGTATGGGTGTGTGTTACATTACATTCACTAGTAGGAGTGAGAAAAACATCACGGGGTGGTGCGCATTGTATGGGTGTGTGTTACATTACATTCACTAGTAGGAGTGAGAAAAACATCAAGGTGTGGTGCGCATTGTATGGGTGTGTGTTACATTACATTCACTAGTAGAAGTGAGAAAAACATCACGGGGTGGTGCGCATTGTATGGGTGTGTGTTACATTACATTCACTAGTAGCAGTGAGAAAAACATCACGGGGTGGTGCGCATTGTATGGGTGTGTGTTACATTAGATTCACGAGTAGCAGTGAGAAAAACATCACGGGGTGGTGCGCATTGTATGGGTGTGTGTTACATTACATTCACTAGTATGAGTGAGAAAAACATCACGGGGTGGTGCGCATTGTATGGGTGTGTGTTACATTACATTCACTAGTAGGAGTGAGAAAAACATCACGGGGTGGTGCGCATTGCATGGGTGTGTGTTACATTAGATTCACTAGTAGCAGTGAGAAAAACATCACGGGGTGGTGCGCATTGCATGGGTGTGTGTTACATTAGATTCACTAGTAGCAGTGAGAAAAACATCACGGGGTGGTGCGCATTGCATGGGTGTGTGTTACATTAGATTCACTAGTAGCAGTGAGAAAAACATCACGGGGTGGTGCGCATTGTATGGGTGTGTGTTACATTACATTCACTAGTAGAAGTGAGAAAAACATCACGGGGTGGTGCGCATTGTATGGTTGTGTGTTACATTACATTCACTAGTAGGTGTGAGAAAAACATCACGGTGTGGTGCGCATTGTATGGATTTGTGTTACATTAGATTCACTAGTAGGAGTGAGAAAAACATCACGGGGTGGTGCGCATTGTATGGGTTTGTGTTACATTAGATTCACTAGTAGGAGTGAGAAAAACATCACGGGGTGGTGCGCATTGTATGGGTGTGTGTTACATTACATTCAGTAGTAGCAGTGAGAAAAACATCACGGGGTGGTGCGCATTGTATGGGTGTGTGTTACATTACATTCATTAGTAGCAGTGAGAAAAACATCACGGGGTGGTGCGCATTGTATGGGTGTGTGTTACATTACATTCACTAGTAGCAGTGAGAAAAACATCACGGGGTGGTGCGCATTGTATGGGTGTGTGTTACATTACATTAACTAGTAGTAGTGAGAAAAACATCACGGGGTGGTGCGCATTGTATGGGTGTGTGTTGCATTAGATTCACTAGTAGCAGTGAGTAAAACATCACGGGGTGGTGCGCATTGTATGGGTGTGTGTTGCATTAGATTCACTAGTAGCAGTGAGAAGAACATCACGGGGTGGTGTGCATTGTATGGGTGTGTGTTATATTACATTCACTAGTAGGAGTGAGAAAAACATCACGGGGTGGTGCGCATTGTATGGGTGTGTGTCACATTACATTCACTAGTAGGAGTGAGAAAAACATCACGGGGTGGTGCGCATTGTATGGGTGTGTGTTACATTACATTCACTAGTAGGAGTGAGAAAAACATCACGGGGTGGTGCGCATTGTATGGGTGTGTGTTACATTACATTCACTAGTAGGAGTGAGAAAAACATCAAGGTGTGGTGCGCATTGTATGGGTGTATGTTACATTACATTCACTAGTAGAAGTGAGAAAAACATCACGGGGTGGTGCGCATTGTATGGGTGTGTGTTACATTACATTCACTAGTAGCAGTGAGAAAAACATCACGGGGTGGTGCGCATTGTATGGGTGTGCTTTACATTACATTCACTAGTAGGAGTGAGTAAAACATCACGGGGTGGTGCGCATTGTATGGGTGTGTGTTACATTACATTCACTAGTAGGAGTGAGAAAAACATCACGGGGTGGTGCGCATTGTATGGGTGTGTGTTACATTACATTCACTAGTAGAAGTGAGAAAAACATCACGGGGTGGTGCGCATTGTATGGGTGTGTGTTACATTACATTCACTAGTAGCAGTGAGAAAAACATCACGGGGTGGGGCGCATTGTATGGGTGTGTGTTACATTAGATTCACGAGTAGCAGTGAGAAAAACATCACGGGGTGGTGCGCATTGTATGGGTGTGTGTTACATTAGATTCACTAGTAGCAGTGAGAAAAACATCACGGGGTGGTGCGCATTGCATGGGTGTGTGTTACATTAGATTCACTAGTAGCAGTGAGAAAAACATCACGGGGTGGTGCGCATTGTATGGGTGTGTGTTACATTACATTCACTAGTAGGAGTGAGAAAAACATCACGGGGTGGTGCCCATTGTATGGGTGTGTGTTACATTACATTCACTAGTAGGAGTGAGAAAAACAATACGGGGTGGTGTGCATTGTATGGGTGTGTGTTACATTACATTCACTAGTAGGAGTGAGAAAAACATCACGGGGTGGTGCGCATTGTATGGGTGTGTGTTACATTACATTCACTAGTAGGAGTGAGAAAAACATCACGGGGTGGTGCGCATTGTATGGGTGTGTGTTACATTAGATTCACTAGTAGGAGTGAGAAAAACATCACGGGGTGGTGCGCATTGTATGGTTGTGTGTTACATTACATTCACTAGTAGGAGTGAGAAAAACATCACGGGGTGGTGCGCATTGTATGGATTTGTGTTACATTAGATTCACTAGTAGGAGTGAGAAAAACATCACGGGGTGGTGCGCATTGTATGGGTTTGTGTTACATTAGATTCACTAGTAGGAGTGAGAAAAACATCACGGGGTGGTGCGCATTGTATGGGTGTGTGTTACATTACATTCAGTAGTAGCAGTGAGAAAAACATCACGGGGTGGTGCGCATTGTATGGGTGTGTGTTACATTACATTCATTAGTAGCAGTGAGAAAAACATCACGGGGTGGTGCGCATTGTATGGGTGTGTGTTACATTACATTCACTATTAGCAGTGAGAAAAACATCACGGGGTGGTGCGCATTGTATGGTTGTGTGTTACATTACATTAACTAGTAGTAGTGAGAAAAACATCACGGGGTGGTGCGCATTGTATGGGTGTGTGTTGCATTAGATTCACTAGTAGCAGTGAGAAAAACATCACGGGGTGGTGCGCATTGTATGGGTGTGTGTTGCATTAGATTCACTAGTAGCAGTGAGAAAAATATCACGGGGTGGTGCGCATTGTATGGGTGTGTGTTACATTAGATTCACTAGTAGCACTTAGAAAATCATCACGGGGTGGTGCGCATTGTATGGGTGTGTGTTACAATAGATTCACTAGGAGCAGTGAGAAAAACATCACGGGTGTTGCGCATTGTATGGGTGTGTGTTACATTACATTCAGTAGTAGGAGTGAGAAAAACATCACGGGGTGGTGCGCATTGTATGGGTGTGTGTTATATTACATTCACTAGTAGGAGTGAGAAAAACATCACGGGGTGGTGCGCATTGTATGGGTGTGTGTCACATTACATTCACTAGTAGGAGTGAGAAAAACATCACGGGGTGGTGCGCATTGTATGGGTGTGTGTTACATTACATTCACTAGTAGGAGTGAGAAAAACATCACGGGGTGGTGCGCATTGTATGGGTGTGTGTTACATTACATTCACTAGTAGGAGTGAGAAAAACATCACGGTGTGGTGCGCATTGTATGGGTGTGTGTTACATTACATTCACTAGTAGAAGTGAGAAAAACATCACGGGGTGGTGCGCATTGTATGGGTGTGTGTTACATTACATTCACGAGTAGCAGTGAGAAAAACATCACGGGGTGGTGCGCATTGTATGGGTGTGTGTTACATTAGATTCACGAGTAGCAGTGAGAAAAACATCACGGGGTGGTGCGCATTGTATGGGTGTGTGTTACATTAGATTCACTAGTAGCAGTGAGAAAAACATCACGGGGTGGTGCGCATTGTATGGGTGTGTGTTACATTAGATTCACTAGTAGCAGTGAGAAAAACATCACGGGGTGGTGCGCATTGTATGGGAGTGTGTTACATTAGATTCACTAGTAGCAGTGAGAAAAACATCACGGGGTGGTGCGCATTGTATGGGTGTGTGTTACATTAGATTCACTAGTAGGAGTGAGAAAAACATCACGGGGTGGTGCGCATTGTATGGGTGTGTGTCACATTACATTCACTAGTAGGAGTGAGAAAAACATCACGGGGTGGTGCGCATTGTATGGGTGTGTGTTACATTACATTCACTAGTAGGAGTGAGAAAAACATCACGGGGTGGTGCGCATTGTATGGGTGTGTGTTACATTACATTCACTAGTAGGAGTGAGAAAAACATCAAGGTGTGGTGCGCATTGTATGGGTGTGTGTTACATTACATTCACTAGTAGAAGTGAGAAAAACATCACGGGGTGGTGCGCATTGTATGGGTGTGTGTTACATTACATTCACTAATAGCAGTGAGAAAAACATCACGGGGTGGTGCGCATTGTATGGGTGTGTGTTACATTAGATTCACGAGTAGCAGTGAGAAAAACATCACGGGGTGGTGCGCATTGTATGGGTGTGTGTTACATTACATTCACTAGTATGAGTGAGAAAAACATCACGGGGTGGTGCGCATTGTATGGGTGTGTGTTACATTACATTCACTAGTAGGAGTGAGAAAAACATCACGGGGTGGTGCGCATTGTATGGGTGTGTGTTACATTACATTCACTAGTAGGAGTGAGAAAAACAATACGGGGTGGTGCGCATTGTATGGGTGTGTGTTACATTACATTCACTAGTAGGAGTGAGAAAATCATCACAGGGTGGTGCGCATTGTATGGGTGTGTGTTACATTACATTCACTAGTAGGAGTGAGAAAAACATCACGGGGTGGTACGCATTGTATGGGTGTGTGTTACATTACATTCACTAGTAGGAGTGAGAAAAACATCACGGGGTGGTGCGCATTGTATGGGTGTGTGTTACATTACATTCACTAGTAGGAGAGAGAAAAACATCACGGGGTGGTGCGCATTGTATGGGTGTGTGTTACATTACATTCACTAGTAGGAGTGAGAAAAACATCACGGGGTGGTGCGCATTGTATGGGTGTGCGTTACATTACATTCACTAGTAGGAGTGAGAAAAACATCACGGGGTGGTGCGCATTGTATGGGTGTGTGTTAAATTAGATTCACTAGTAGGAGTGAGAAAAACATCACGGGGTGGTGCGCATTGTATGGGTGTGTGTTACATTACATTCAGTAGTAGCAGTGAGAAAAACATCACGGGGTGGTGCGCATTGTATGGGTGTGTGTTACATTACATTCATTAGTAGCAGTGAGAAAAACATCACGGGGTGGTTCGCATTGTATGGGTGTGTGTTACATTACATTCACTATTAGCAGTGAGAAAAACATCACGGGGTGGTGCGCATTGTATGGTTGTGTGTTACATTACATTAACTAGTAGTAGTGAGAAAAACATCACGGGGTGGTGCGCATTGTATGGGTGTGTGTTGCATTAGATTCACTAGTAGCAGTGAGAAAAACATCACGGGGTGGTGCGCATTGTATGGGTGTGTGTTGCATTAGATTCACTAGTAGCAGTGAGAAAAACATCACGGGGTGGTGCGCATTGTATGGGTGTGTGTTACATTAGATTCACTAGTAGCACTTAGAAAATCATCACGGGGTGGTGCGCATTGTATGGGTGTGTGTTACATTAGATTCACTAGGAGCAGTGAGAAAAACATCACGGGGTGTTGCGCATTGTATGGGTGTGTGTTACATTACATTCAGTAGTAGGAGTGAGAAAAACATCACGGGGTGGTGCGCATTGTATGGGTGTGTGTTACATTACATTCACTAGTAGGAGTTAGAAAAACATCACGGGGTGGTGCGCATTGTATGGGTGTGTGTTATATTACATTCACTAGTAGGAGTGAGAAAAACATCACGGGGTGGTGCGCATTGTATGGGTGTGTGTCACATTACATTCACTAGTAGGAGTGAGAAAAACATCACGGGGTGGTGCGCATTGTATGGGTGTGTGTTACATTACATTCACTAGTAGGAGTGAGAAAAACATCACGGGGTGGTGCGCATTGTATGGGTGTGTGTTACATTACATTCACTAGTAGGAGTGAGAAAAACATCACGGTGTGGTGCGCATTGTATGGGTGTGTGTTACATTACATTCACTAGTAGAAGTGAGAAAAACATCACGGGGTGGTGCGCATTGTATGGGTGTGTGTTACATTACATTCACGAGTAGCAGTGAGAAAAACATCACGGGGTGGTGCGCATTGTATGGGTGTGTGTTACATTAGATTCACGAGTAGCAGTGAGAAAAACATCACGGGGTGGTGCGCATTGTATGGGTGTGTGTTACATTAGATTCACTAGTAGCAGTGAGAAAAACATCACGGGGTGGTGCGCAATGTATGGGTGTGTGTTACATTAGATTCACTAGTAGCAGTGAGAAAAACATCACGGGGTGGTGCGCATTGTATGGGAGTGTGTTACATTAGATTCACTAGTAGCAGTGAGAAAAACATCACGGGGTGGTGCGCATTGTATGGGTGTGTGTTACATTAGATTCACTAGTAGGAGTGAGAAAAACATCACGGGGTGGTGCGCATTGTATGGGTGTGTGTCACATTACATTCACTAGTAGGAGTGAGAAAAACATCACGGGGTGGTGCGCATTGTATGGGTGTGTGTTACATTACATTCACTAGTAGGAGTGAGAAAAACATCACGGGGTGGTGCGCATTGTATGGGTGTGTGTTACATTACATTCACTAGTAGGAGTGAGAAAAACATCAAGGTGTGGTGCGCATTGTATGGGTGTGTGTTACATTACATTCACTAGTAGAAGTGAGAAAAACATCACGGGGTGGTGCGCATTGTATGGGTGTGTGTTACATTACATTCACTAATAGCAGTGAGAAAAACATCACGGGGTGGTGCGCATTGTATGGGTGTGTGTTACATTAGATTCACGAGTAGCAGTGAGAAAAACATCACGGGGTGGTGCGCATTGTATGGGTGTGTGTTACATTACATTCACTAGTATGAGTGAGAAAAACATCACGGGGTGGTGCGCATTGTATGGGTGTGTGTTACATTACATTCACTAGTAGGAGTGAGAAAAACATCACGGGGTGGTGCGCATTGTATGGGTGTGTGTTACATTACATTCACTAGTAGGAGTGAGAAAAACAATACGGGGTGGTGCGCATTGTATGGGTGTGTGTTACATTACATTCACTAGTAGGAGTGAGAAAATCATCACGGGGTGGTGCGCATTGTATGGGTGTGTGTTACATTACATTCACTAGTAGGAGTGAGAAAAACATCACGGGGTGGTGCGCATTGTATGGGTGTGTGTTACATTACATTCACTAGTAGGAGTGAGAAAAACATCACGGGGTGGTGCGCATTGTATGGGTGTGTGTTACATTACATTCACTAGTAGGAGAGAGAAAAACATCACGGGGTGGTGCGCATTGTATGGGTGTGTGTTACATTACATTCACTAGTAGGAGTGAGAAAAACATCACGGGGTGGTGCGCATTGTATGGGTGTGCGTTACATTACATTCACTAGTAGGAGTGAGAAAAACATCACGGGGTGGTGCGCATTGTATGGGTGTGCTTTACATTACATTCACTAGTAGGAGTGAGTAAAACATCACGTGGTGGTGCGCATTGTATGGGTGTGTGTTACATTACATTCACTAGTAGGAGTGAGAAAAACATCACGGGGTGGTGCGCATTGTATGGGTGTGTGTTACATTACATTCACTAGTAGAAGTGAGAAAAACATCACGGGGTGGTGCGCATTGTATGGGTGTGTGTTACATTACATTCACTAGTAGCAGTGAGAAAAACATCACGGGGTGGGGCGCATTGTATGGGTGTGTGTTACATTAGATTCACGAGTAGCAGTGAGAAAAACATCACGGGGTGGTGCGCATTGTATGGGTGTGTGTTACATTAGATTCACTAGTAGCAGTGAGAAAAACATCACGGGGTGGTGCGCATTGCATGGGTGTGTGTTACATTAGATTCACTAGTAGCAGTGAGAAAAACATCACGGGGTGGTGCGCATTGTATGGGTGTGTGTTACATTACATTCACTAGTAGGAGTGAGAAAAACATCACGGGGTGGTGCCCATTGTATGGGTGTGTGTTACATTACATTCACTAGTAGGAGTGAGAAAAACAATACGGGGTGGTGTGCATTGTATGGGTGTGTGTTACATTACATTCACACGTAGGAGTGAGAAAAACATCACGGGGTGGTGCGCATTGTATGGGTGTGTGTTACATTACATTCACTAGTAGGAGTGAGAAAAACATCACGGGGTGGTGCGCATTGTATGGGTGTGTGTTACATTAGATTCACTAGTAGGAGTGAGAAAAACATCACGGGGTGGTGCGCATTGTATGGTTGTGTGTTACATTACATTCACTAGTAGGAGTGAGAAAAACATCACGGGGTGGTGCGCATTGTACGGATTTGTGTTACATTAGATTCACTAGTAGGAGTGAGAAAAACATCACGGGGTGGTGCGCATTGTATGGGTTTGTGTTACATTAGATTCACTAGTAAGAGGGTGAAAAACATCACGGGGTGGTGCGCATTGTATGGGTGTGTGTTACATTACATTCAGTAGTAGCAGTGAGAAAAACATCACGGGGTGGTGCGCATTGTATGGGTGTGTGTTACATTACATTCACTATTAGCAGTGAGAAAAACATCACGGGGTGGTGCGCATTGTATGGGTGTGTGTCACATTACATTCACTAGTAGGAGTGAGAAAAACATCACGGGGTGGTGCGCATTGTATGGGTGTGTGTTACATTACATTCACTAGTAGGAGTGAGAAAAACATCACGGGGTGGTGCGCATTGTATGGGTGTGTGTTACATTACATTCACTAGTAGGAGTGAGAAAAACATCAAGGTGTGGTGCGCATTGTATGGGTGTGTGTTACATTACATTCACTAGTAGAAGTGAGAAAAACATCACGGGGTGGTGCGCATTGTATGGGTGTGTGTTACATTACATTCACTAGTAGCAGTGAGAAAAACATCACGGGGTGGTGCGCATTGTATGGGTGTGTGTTACATTAGATTCACGAGTAGCAGTGAGAAAAACATCACGGGGTGGTGCGCATTGTATGGGTGTGTGTTACATTACATTCACTAGTATGAGTGAGAAAAACATCACGGGGTGGTGCGCATTGTATGGGTGTGTGTTACATTACATTCACTAGTAGGAGTGAGAAAAACATCACGGGGTGGTGCGCATTGTATGGGTGTGTGTTACATTACATTCACTAGTAGGAGTGAGAAAAACAATACGGGGTGGTGCGCATTGTATGGGTGTGTGTTACATTACTTTCACTAGTAGGAGTGAGAAAATCATCACAGGGTGGTGCGCATTGTATGGGTGTGTGTTACATTACATTCACTAGTAGGAGTGAGAAAAACATCACGGGGTGGTGCGCATTGTATGGGTGTGTGTTACATTACATTCACTAGTAGCAGTGAGAAAAACATCACGGGGTGGTGCGCATTGTATGGGTGTGTGTTGCATTAGATTCACTAGTAGCAGTGAGAAAAATATCACGGGGTGGTGCGCATTGTATGGGTGTGTGTTACATTAGATTCACTAGTAGCACTTAGAAAATCATCACGGGGTGGTGCGCATTGTATGGGTGTGTGTTACAATAGATTCACTAGGAGCAGTGAGAAAAACATCACGGGTGTTGCGCATTGTATGGGTGTGTGTTACATTACATTCAGTAGTAGGAGTGAGAAAAACATCACGGGGTGGTGCGCATTGTATGGGTGTGTGTTATATTACATTCACTAGTAGGAGTGAGAAAAACATCACGGGGTGGTGCGCATTGTATGGGTGTGTGTCACATTACATTCACTAGTAGGAGTGAGAAAAACATCACGGGGTGGTGCGCATTGTATGGGTGTGTGTTACATTACATTCACTAGTAGGAGTGAGAAAAACATCACGGGGTGGTGCGCATTGTATGGGTGTGTGTTACATTACATTCACTAGTAGGAGTGAGAAAAACATCACGGTGTGGTGCGCATTGTATGGGTGTGTGTTACATTACATTCACTAGTAGAAGTGAGAAAAACATCACGGGGTGGTGCGCATTGTATGGGTGTGTGTTACATTACATTCACGAGTAGCAGTGAGAAAAACATCACGGGGTGGTGCGCATTGTATGGGTGTGTGTTACATTAGATTCACGAGTAGCAGTGAGAAAAACATCACGGGGTGGTGCGCATTGTATGGGTGTGTGTTACATTAGATTCACTAGTAGCAGTGAGAAAAACATCACGGGGTGGTGCGCATTGTATGGGTGTGTGTTACATTAGATTCACTAGTAGCAGTGAGAAAAACATCACGGGGTGGTGCGCATTGTATGGGAGTGTGTTACATTAGATTCACTAGTAGCAGTGAGAAAAACATCACGGGGTGGTGCGCATTGTATGGGTGTGTGTTACATTAGATTCACTAGTAGGAGTGAGAAAAACATCACGGGGTGGTGCGCATTGTATGGGTGTGTGTCACATTACATTCACTAGTAGGAGTGAGAAAAACATCACGGGGTGGTGCGCATTGTATGGGTGTGTGTTACATTACATTCACTAGTAGGAGTGAGAAAAACATCACGGGGTGGTGCGCATTGTATGGGTGTGTGTTACATTACATTCACTAGTAGGAGTGAGAAAAACATCAAGGTGTGGTGCGCATTGTATGGGTGTGTGTTACATTACATTCACTAGTAGAAGTGAGAAAAACATCACGGGGTGGTGCGCATTGTATGGGTGTGTGTTACATTACATTCACTAATAGCAGTGAGAAAAACATCACGGGGTGGTGCGCATTGTATGGGTGTGTGTTACATTAGATTCACGAGTAGCAGTGAGAAAAACATCACGGGGTGGTGCGCATTGTATGGGTGTGTGTTACATTACATTCACTAGTATGAGTGAGAAAAACATCACGGGGTGGTGCGCATTGTATGGGTGTGTGTTACATTACATTCACTAGTAGGAGTGAGAAAAACATCACGGGGTGGTGCGCATTGTATGGGTGTGTGTTACATTACATTCACTAGTAGGAGTGAGAAAAACAATACGGGGTGGTGCGCATTGTATGGGTGTGTGTTACATTACATTCACTAGTAGGAGTGAGAAAATCATCACAGGGTGGTGCGCATTGTATGGGTGTGTGTTACATTACATTCACTAGTAGGAGTGAGAAAAACATCACGGGGTGGTACGCATTGTATGGGTGTGTGTTACATTACATTCACTAGTAGGAGTGAGAAAAACATCACGGGGTGGTGCGCATTGTATGGGTGTGTGTTACATTACATTCACTAGTAGGAGAGAGAAAAACATCACGGGGTGGTGCGCATTGTATGGGTGTGTGTTACATTACATTCACTAGTAGGAGTGAGAAAAACATCACGGGGTGGTGCGCATTGTATGGGTGTGCGTTACATTACATTCACTAGTAGGAGTGAGAAAAACATCACGGGGTGGTGCGCATTGTATGGGTGTGTGTTAAATTAGATTCACTAGTAGGAGTGAGAAAAACATCACGGGGTGGTGCGCATTGTATGGGTGTGTGTTACATTACATTCAGTAGTAGCAGTGAGAAAAACATCACGGGGTGGTGCGCATTGTATGGGTGTGTGTTACATTACATTCATTAGTAGCAGTGAGAAAAACATCACGGGGTGGTTCGCATTGTATGGGTGTGTGTTACATTACATTCACTATTAGCAGTGAGAAAAACATCACGGGGTGGTGCGCATTGTATGGTTGTGTGTTACATTACATTAACTAGTAGTAGTGAGAAAAACATCACGGGGTGGTGCGCATTGTATGGGTGTGTGTTGCATTACATTCACTAGTAGCAGTGAGAAAAACATCACGGGGTGGTGCGCATTGTATGGGTGTGTGTTGCATTAGATTCACTAGTAGCAGTGAGAAAAACATCACGGGGTGGTGCGCATTGTATGGGTGTGTGTTACATTAGATTCACTAGTAGCACTTAGAAAATCATCACGGGGTGGTGCGCATTGTATGGGTGTGTGTTACATTAGATTCACTAGGAGCAGTGAGAAAAACATCACGGGGTGTTGCGCATTGTATGGGTGTGTGTTACATTACATTCAGTAGTAGGAGTGAGAAAAACATCACGGGGTGGTGCGCATTGTATGGGTGTGTGTTACATTACATTCACTAGTAGGAGTTAGAAAAACATCACGGGGTGGTGCGCATTGTATGGGTGTGTGTTATATTACATTCACTAGTAGGAGTGAGAAAAACATCACGGGGTGGTGCGCATTGTATGGGTGTGTGTCACATTACATTCACTAGTAGGAGTGAGAAAAACATCACGGGGTGGTGCGCATTGTATGGGTGTGTGTTACATTACATTCACTAGTAGGAGTGAGAAAAACATCACGGGGTGGTGCGCATTGTATGGGTGTGTGTTACATTACATTCACTAGTAGGAGTGAGAAAAACATCACGGTGTGGTGCGCATTGTATGGGTGTGTGTTACATTACATTCACTAGTAGAAGTGAGAAAAACATCACGGGGTGGTGCGCATTGTATGGGTGTGTGTTACATTACATTCACGAGTAGCAGTGAGAAAAACATCACGGGGTGGTGCGCATTGTATGGGTGTGTGTTACATTAGATTCACGAGTAGCAGTGAGAAAAACATCACGGGGTGGTGCGCATTGTATGGGTGTGTGTTACATTAGATTCACTAGTAGCAGTGAGAAAAACATCACGGGGTGGTGCGCAATGTATGGGTGTGTGTTACATTAGATTCACTAGTAGCAGTGAGAAAAACATCACGGGGTGGTGCGCATTGTATGGGAGTGTGTTACATTAGATTCACTAGTAGCAGTGAGAAAAACATCACGGGGTGGTGCGCATTGTATGGGTGTGTGTTACATTAGATTCACTAGTAGGAGTGAGAAAAACATCACGGGGTGGTGCGCATTGTATGGGTGTGTGTCACATTACATTCACTAGTAGGAGTGAGAAAAACATCACGGGGTGGTGCGCATTGTATGGGTGTGTGTTACATTACATTCACTAGTAGGAGTGAGAAAAACATCACGGGGTGGTGCGCATTGTATGGGTGTGTGTTACATTACATTCACTAGTAGGAGTGAGAAAAACATCAAGGTGTGGTGCGCATTGTATGGGTGTGTGTTACATTACATTCACTAGTAGAAGTGAGAAAAACATCACGGGGTGGTGCGCATTGTATGGGTGTGTGTTACATTACATTCACTAATAGCAGTGAGAAAAACATCACGGGGTGGTGCGCATTGTATGGGTGTGTGTTACATTAGATTCACGAGTAGCAGTGAGAAAAACATCACGGGGTGGTGCGCATTGTATGGGTGTGTGTTACATTACATTCACTAGTATGAGTGAGAAAAACATCACGGGGTGGTGCGCATTGTATGGGTGTGTGTTACATTACATTCACTAGTAGGAGTGAGAAAAACATCACGGGGTGGTGCGCATTGTATGGGTGTGTGTTACATTACATTCACTAGTAGGAGTGAGAAAAACAATACGGGGTGGTGCGCATTGTATGGGTGTGTGTTACATTACATTCACTAGTAGGAGTGAGAAAATCATCACGGGGTGGTGCGCATTGTATGGGTGTGTGTTACATTACATTCACTAGTAGGAGTGAGAAAAACATCACGGGGTGGTGCGCATTGTATGGGTGTGTGTTACATTACATTCACTAGTAGGAGTGAGAAAAACATCACGGGGTGGTGCGCATTGTATGGGTGTGTGTTACATTACATTCACTAGTAGGAGAGAGAAAAACATCACGGGGTGGTGCGCATTGTATGGGTGTGTGTTACATTACATTCACTAGTAGGAGTGAGAAAAACATCACGGGGTGGTGCGCATTGTATGGGTGTGCGTTACATTACATTCACTAGTAGGAGTGAGAAAAACATCACGGGGTGGTGCGCATTGTATGGGTGTGCTTTACATTACATTCACTAGTAGGAGTGAGTAAAACATCACGTGGTGGTGCGCATTGTATGGGTGTGTGTTACATTACATTCACTAGTAGGAGTGAGAAAAACATCACGGGGTGGTGCGCATTGTATGGGTGTGTGTTACATTACATTCACTAGTAGAAGTGAGAAAAACATCACGGGGTGGTGCGCATTGTATGGGTGTGTGTTACATTACATTCACTAGTAGCAGTGAGAAAAACATCACGGGGTGGGGCGCATTGTATGGGTGTGTGTTACATTAGATTCACGAGTAGCAGTGAGAAAAACATCACGGGGTGGTGCGCATTGTATGGGTGTGTGTTACATTAGATTCACTAGTAGCAGTGAGAAAAACATCACGGGGTGGTGCGCATTGCATGGGTGTGTGTTACATTAGATTCACTAGTAGCAGTGAGAAAAACATCACGGGGTGGTGCGCATTGTATGGGTGTGTGTTACATTACATTCACTAGTAGGAGTGAGAAAAACATCACGGGGTGGTGCCCATTGTATGGGTGTGTGTTACATTACATTCACTAGTAGGAGTGAGAAAAACAATACGGGGTGGTGTGCATTGTATGGGTGTGTGTTACATTACATTCACACGTAGGAGTGAGAAAAACATCACGGGGTGGTGCGCATTGTATGGGTGTGTGTTACATTACATTCACTAGTAGGAGTGAGAAAAACATCACGGGGTGGTGCGCATTGTATGGGTGTGTGTTACATTAGATTCACTAGTAGGAGTGAGAAAAACATCACGGGGTGGTGCGCATTGTATGGTTGTGTGTTACATTACATTCACTAGTAGGAGTGAGAAAAACATCACGGGGTGGTGCGCATTGTACGGATTTGTGTTACATTAGATTCACTAGTAGGAGTGAGAAAAACATCACGGGGTGGTGCGCATTGTATGGGTTTGTGTTACATTAGATTCACTAGTAAGAGGGTGAAAAACATCACGGGGTGGTGCGCATTGTATGGGTGTGTGTTACATTACATTCAGTAGTAGCAGTGAGAAAAACATCACGGGGTGGTGCGCATTGTATGGGTGTGTGTTACATTACATTCACTATTAGCAGTGAGAAAAACATCACGGGGTGGTGCGCATTGTATGGGTGTGTGTCACATTACATTCACTAGTAGGAGTGAGAAAAACATCACGGGGTGGTGCGCATTGTATGGGTGTGTGTTACATTACATTCACTAGTAGGAGTGAGAAAAACATCACGGGGTGGTGCGCATTGTATGGGTGTGTGTTACATTACATTCACTAGTAGGAGTGAGAAAAACATCAAGGTGTGGTGCGCATTGTATGGGTGTGTGTTACATTACATTCACTAGTAGAAGTGAGAAAAACATCACGGGGTGGTGCGCATTGTATGGGTGTGTGTTACATTACATTCACTAGTAGCAGTGAGAAAAACATCACGGGGTGGTGCGCATTGTATGGGTGTGTGTTACATTAGATTCACGAGTAGCAGTGAGAAAAACATCACGGGGTGGTGCGCATTGTATGGGTGTGTGTTACATTACATTCACTAGTATGAGTGAGAAAAACATCACGGGGTGGTGCGCATTGTATGGGTGTGTGTTACATTACATTCACTAGTAGGAGTGAGAAAAACATCACGGGGTGGTGCGCATTGTATGGGTGTGTGTTACATTACATTCACTAGTAGGAGTGAGAAAAACAATACGGGGTGGTGCGCATTGTATGGGTGTGTGTTACATTACTTTCACTAGTAGGAGTGAGAAAATCATCACAGGGTGGTGCGCATTGTATGGGTGTGTGTTACATTACATTCACTAGTAGGAGTGAGAAAAACATCACGGGGTGGTGCGCATTGTATGGGTGTGTGTTACATTACATTCACTAGTAGGAGTGAGAAAAACATCACGGGGTGGTGCGCATTGTATGGGTGTGTGTTACATTACATTCACTAGTAGGAGAGAGAAAAACATCACGGGGTGGTGCGCATTGTATGGGTGTGTGTTACATTACATTCACTAGTAGGAGTGAGAAAAACATCACGGGGTGGTGCGCATTGTATGGGTGTGCGTTACATTACATTCACTAGTAGGAGTGAGAAAAACATCACGGGGTGGTGCGCATTGTATGGGTGTGCTTTACATTACATTCACTAGTAGGAGTGAGTAAAACATCACGGGGTGGTGCGCATTGTATGGGTGTGTGTTACATTACATTCACTAGTAGGAGTGAGAAAAACATCACGGGGTGGTGCGCATTGTATGGGTGTGTGTTACATTACATTCACTAGTAGAAGTGAGAAAAACATCACGGGGTGGTGCGCATTGTATGGGTGTGTGTTACATTACATTCACTAGTAGCAGTGAGAAAAACATCACGGGGTGGGGCGCATTGTATTGGTGTGTGTTACATTAGATTCACGAGTAGCAGTGAGAAAAACATCACGGGGTGGTGCGCATTGTATGGGTGTGTGTTACATTAGATTCACTAGTAGCAGTGAGAAAAACATCACGGGGTGGTGCGCATTGCATGGGTGTGTGTTACATTAGATTCACTAGTAGCAGTGAGAAAAACATCACGGTGTGGTGCGCATTGTATGGGTGTGTGTTACATTACATTCACTAGTAGGAGTGAGAAAAACATCACGGGGTGGTGCCCATTGTATGGGTGTGTGTTACATTACATTCACTAGTAGGAGTGAGAAAAACAATACGGGGTGGTGTGCATTGTATGGGTGTGTGTTACATTACATTCACTAGTAGGAGTGAGAAAAACATCACGGGGTGGTGCGCATTGTATGGGTGTGTGTTACATTACATTCACTAGTAGGAGTGAGAAAAACATCACGGGGTGGTGCGCATTGTATGGGTGTGTGTTACATTAGATACACTAGTAGGAGTGAGAAAAACATCACGGGGTGGTGCGCATTGTATGGTTGTGTGTTACATTACATTCACTAGTAGGAGTGAGAAAAACATCACGGGGTGGTGCGCATTGTATGGATTTGTGTTACATTAGATTCACTAGTAGGAGTGAGAAAAACATCACGGGGTGGTGCGCATTGTATGGGTTTGTGTTACATTAGATTCACTAGTAGGAGTGAGAAAAACATCACGGGGTGGTGCGCATTGTATGGGTGTGTGTTACATTACATTCAGTAGTAGCAGTGAGAAAAACATCACGGGGTGGTGCGCATTGTATGGGTGTGTGTTACATTACATTCATTAGTAGCAGTGAGAAAAACATCACGGGGTGGTGCGCATTGTATGGGTGTGTGTTACATTACATTCACTATTAGCAGTGAGAAAAACATCACGGGGTGGTGCGCATTGTATGGGTGTGTGTTACATTACATTCACGAGTAGCAGTGAGAAAAACATCACGGGGTGGTGCGCATTGTATGGGTGTGTGTTACATTAGATTCACGAGTAGCAGTGAGAAAAACATCACGGGGTGGTGCGCATTGTATGGGTGTGTGTTACATTAGATTCACTAGTAGCAGTGAGAAAAACATCACGGGGTGGTGCGCATTGTATGGGTGTGTGTTACATTAGATTCACTAGTAGCAGTGAGAAAAACATCATGGGGTGGTGTGCATTGTATGGGAGTGTGTTACATTAGATTCACTAGTAGCAGTGAGAAAAACATCACGGGGTGGTGCGCATTGTATGGGTGTGTGTTACATTACATTCACTAGTAGAAGTGAGAAAAACATCACGGGGTGGTGCGCATTGTATGGGTGTGTGTTACATTACATTCACGAGTAGCAGTGAGAAAAACATCACGGGGTGGTGCGCATTGTATGGGTGTGTGTTACATTAGATTCACGAGTAGCAGTGAGAAAAACATCACGGGGTGGTGCGCATTGTATGGGTGTGTGTTACATTAGATTCACTAGTAGCAGTGAGAAAAACATCACGGGGTGGTGCGCATTGTATGGGTGTGTGTTACATTAGATTCACTAGTAGCAGTGAGAAAAACATCATGGGGTGGTGTGCATTGTATGGGAGTGTGTTACATTAGATTCACTAGTAGCAGTGAGAAAAACATCACGGGGTGGTGCGCATTGTATGGGTGTGTGTTACATTAGATTCACTAGTAGCAGTGAGAAAAACATCACGGGGTGGTGCGCATTGTATGGGTGTGTGTTACATTAGATTCACTAGTAGGAGTGAGAAAAACATCACGGGGTGGTGCGCATTGTATGGGTGTGTGTTACATTAGATTCACTAGTAAGAGTGAGAAAAACATCACGGGGTGGTGTTCATTTTATGGGTGTGTGTTACATTACATTCTCAAGTAGGAGTGAGAAAAACATCACGGGGTGGTGCGCATTGTATGGGTGTGTGTTACATTAGATTCACTAGTAGGAGTGAGAAAAACATCACGGGGTGGTGCGCATTGTATGGTTGTGTGTTACATTACATTCACTAGTAGGAGTGAGAAAAACATCACGGGGTGGTGCGCATTGTATGGATTTGTGTTACATTAGATTCACTAGTAGGAGTGAGAAAAACATCACGGGGTGGTGCGCATTGTATGGGTTTGTGTTACATTAGATTCACTAGTAGGAGTGAGAAAAACATCACGGGGTGGTGCGCATTGTATGGGTGTGTGTTACATTACATTCAGTAGTAGCAGTGAGAAAAACATCACGGGGTGGTGCGCATTGTATGGGTGTGTGTTACATTACATTCATTAGTAGCAGTGAGAAAAACATCACGGGGTGGTGCGCATTGTATGGGTGTGTGTTACATTACATTCACTAGTAGCAGTGAGAAAAACATCACGGGGTGGTGCGCATTGTATGGGTGTGTGTTGCATTAGATTCACTAGTAGCAGTGAGAAAAACATCACGGGGTGGTGCGCATTGTATGGGTGTGTGTTGCATTAGATTCACTAGTAGCAGTGAGAAAAACATCACGGGGTGGTGCGCATTGTATGGGTGTGTGTTACATTAGATTCACTAGTAGCACTTAGAAAATCATCACGGGGTGGTGCGCATTGTATGGGTGTGTGTTACATTAGATTCACGAGTAGCAGTGAGAAAAACATCACGGGGTGGTGCGCATTGTATGGGTGTGTGTTACATTAGATTCACTAGTAGCAGTGAGAAAAACATCACGGGGTGGTGCGCATTGTATGGGTGTGTGTTACATTAGATTCACTAGTAGCAGTGAGAAAAACATCACGGGGTGGTGCGCATTGTATGGGTGTGTGTTACATTAGATTCACTAGTAGCAGTGAGAAAAACATCACGGGGTGGTGCGCATTGTATGGGTGTGTGTTACATTAGATTCACTAGTAGCAGTGAGAAAAACATCACGGGGTGGTGCGCATTGTATGGGTGTGTGTTATATTACATTCATTAGTAGCAGTGAGAAAAACATCACGGGGTGGTGCGCATTGTATGGGTGGGTGTTACATTACATTCACTAGTAGCAGTGAGAAAAACATCACGGGGTGGTGCGCATTGTATGGGTGTGTGTTACATTACATTCACTAGTAGGAGTGAGAAAAACATCACGGGGTGGTGCGCATTGTATGGGTGTGTGTTACATTACATTCACTAGTAGGAGTGAGAAAAACATCACGGGGTGGTGCGCATTGTATGGGTGTGTGTTACATTACATTCACTAGTAGGAGAGAGAAAAACATCACGGGATGGTGCGCATTGTATGGGTGTGTGTTACATTACATTCACTAGTAGGAGTGAGAAAAACATCACGGGGTGGTGCGCATTGTATGGGTGTGCGTTACATTACATTCACTAGTAGGAGTGAGAAAAACATCACGGGGTGGTGCGCATTGTATGGGTGTGTGTTACATTACATTCACTAGTAGGAGTGAGAAAAACAATACGGGGTGGTGTGCATTGTATGGGTGTGTGTTACATTACATTCACACGTAGGAGTGAGAAAAACATCACGGGGTGGTGCGCATTGTATGGGTGTGTGTTACATTACATTCACTAGTAGGAGTGAGAAAAACATCACGGGGTGGTGCGCATTGTATGGGTGTGTGTTACATTAGATTCACTAGTAGGAGTGAGAAAAACATCACGGGGTGGTGCGCATTGTATGGTTGTGTGTTACATTACATTCACTAGTAGGAGTGAGAAAAACATCACGGGGTGGTGCGCATTGTACGGATTTGTGTTACATTAGATTCACTAGTAGGAGTGAGAAAAACATCACGGGGTGGTGCGCATTGTATGGGTTTGTGTTACATTAGATTCACTAGTAGGAGGGTGAAAAACATCACGGGGTGGTGCGCATTGTATGGGTGTGTGTTACATTACATTCAGTAGTAGCAGTGAGAAAAACATCACGGGGTGGTGCGCATTGTATGGGTGTGTGTTACATTACATTCACTATTAGCAGTGAGAAAAACATCACGGGGTGGTGCGCATTGTATGGGTGTGTGTCACATTACATTCACTAGTAGGAGTGAGAAAAACATCACGGGGTGGTGCGCATTGTATGGGTGTGTGTTACATTACATTCACTAGTAGGAGTGAGAAAAACATCACGGGGTGGTGCGCATTGTATGGGTGTGTGTTACATTACATTCACTAGTAGGAGTGAGAAAAACATCAAGGTGTGGTGCGCATTGTATGGGTGTGTGTTACATTACATTCACTAGTAGAAGTGAGAAAAACATCACGGGGTGGTGCGCATTGTATGGGTGTGTGTTACATTACATTCACTAGTAGCAGTGAGAAAAACATCACGGGGTGGTGCGCATTGTATGGGTGTGTGTTACATTAGATTCACGAGTAGCAGTGAGAAAAACATCACGGGGTGGTGCGCATTGTATGGGTGTGTGTTACATTACATTCACTAGTATGAGTGAGAAAAACATCACGGGGTGGTGCGCATTGTATGGGTGTGTGTTACATTACATTCACTAGTAGGAGTGAGAAAAACATCACGGGGTGGTGCGCATTGTATGGGTGTGTGTTACATTACATTCACTAGTAGGAGTGAGAAAAACAATACGGGGTGGTGCGCATTGTATGGGTGTGTGTTACATTACTTTCACTAGTAGGAGTGAGAAAATCATCACAGGGTGGTGCGCATTGTATGGGTGTGTGTTACATTACATTCACTAGTAGGAGTGAGAGAAACATCACGGGGTGGTGCGCATTGTATGGGTGTGTGTTACATTACATTCACTAGTAGGAGTGAGAAAAACATCACGGGGTGGTGCGCATTGTATGGGTGTGTGTTACATTACATTCACTAGTAGGAGAGAGAAAAACATCACGGGGTGGTGCGCATTGTATGGGTGTGTGTTACATTACATTCACTAGTAGGAGTGAGAAAAACATCACGGGGTGGTGCGCATTGTATGGGTGTGCGTTACATTACATTCACTAGTAGGAGTGAGAAAAACATCACGGGGTGGTGCGCATTGTATGGGTGTGCTTTACATTACATTCACTAGTAGGAGTGAGTAAAACATCACGGGGTGGTGCGCATTGTATGGGTGTGTGTTACATTACATTCACTAGTAGGAGTGAGAAAAACATCACGGGGTGGTGCGCATTGTATGGGTGTGTGTTACATTACATTCACTAGTAGAAGTGAGAAAAACATCACGGGGTGGTGCGCATTGTATGGGTGTGTGTTACATTACATTCACTAGTAGCAGTGAGAAAAACATCACGGGGTGGGGCGCATTGTATGGGTGTGTGTTACATTAGATTCACGAGTAGCAGTGAGAAAAACATCACGGGGTGGTGCGCATTGTATGGGTGTGTGTTACATTAGATTCACTAGTAGCAGTGAGAAAAACATCACGGGGTGGTGCGCATTGCATGGGTGTGTGTTACATTAGATTCACTAGTAGCAGTGAGAAAAACATCACGGGGTGGTGCGCATTGTATGGGTGTGTGTTACATTACATTCACTAGTAGGAGTGAGAAAAACATCACGGGGTGGTGCCCATTGTATGGGTGTGTGTTACATTACATTCACTAGTAGAAGTGAGAAAAACAATACGGGGTGGTGTGCATTGTATGGGTGTGTGTTACATTACATTCACTAGTAGGAGTGAGAAAAACATCACGGGGTGGTGCGCATTGTATGGGTGTGTGTTACATTACATTCACTAGTAGGAGTGAGAAAAACATCACGGGGTGGTGCGCATTGTATGGGTGTGTGTTACATTAGATTCACTAGTAGGAGTGAGAAAAACATCACGGGGTGGTGCGCATTGTATGGTTGTGTGTTACATTACATTCACTAGTAGGAGTGAGAAAAACATCACGGGGTGGTGCGCATTGTATGGATTTGTGTTACATTAGATTCACTAGTAGGAGTGAGAAAAACATCACGGGGTGGTGCGCATTGTATGGGTTTGTGTTACATTAGATTCACTAGTAGGAGTGAGAAAAACATCACGGGGTGGTGCGCATTGTATGGGTGTGTGTTACATTACATTCAGTAGTAGCAGTGAGAAAAACATCACGGGGTGGTGCGCATTGTATGGGTGTGTGTTGCATTAGATTCACTAGTAGCAGTGAGAAAAACATCACGGGGTGGTGCGCATTGTATGGGTGTGTGTTACATTAGATTCACTAGTAGCACTTAGAAAATCATCACGGGGTGGTGCGCATTGTATGGGTGTGTGTTACATTAGATTCACTAGGAGCAGTGAGAAAAACATCACGGGGTGTTGCGCATTGTATGGGTGTGTGTTACATTACATTCAGTAGTAGGAGTGAGAAAAACATCACGGGGTGGTGCGCATTGTATGGGTGTGTGTTACATTACATTCACTAGTAGGAGTGAGAAAAACATCACGGGGTGGTGCGCATTGTATGGGTGTGTGTTATATTACATTCACTAGTAGGAGTGAGAAAAACATCACGGGGTGGTGTGCATTGTATGGGTGTGTGTCACATTACATTCACTAGTAGGAGTGAGAAAAACATCATGGGGTGGTGCGCAATGTATGGGTGTGTGTTACATTACATTCACTAGTAGGAGTGAGAAAAACATCACGGGGTGGTGCGCATTGTATGGGTGTGTGTTACATTACATTCACTAGTAGGAGTGAGAAAAACATCACGGGGTGGTGCGCATTGTATGGGTGTGTGTTACATTACATTCACGAGTAGCAGTGAGAAAAACATCACGGGGTGGTGCGCATTGTATGGGTGTGTGTTACATTAGATTCACGAGTAGCAGTGAGAAAAACATCACGGGGTGGTGCGCATTGTATGGGTGTGTGTTACATTAGATTCACTAGTAGCAGTGAGAAAAACATCACGGGGTGGTGCGCATTGTATGGGTGTGTGTTACATTAGATTCACTAGTAGCAGTGAGAAAAACATCACGGGGTGGTGTGCATTGTATGGGAGTGTGTTACATTAGATTCACTAGTAGCAGTGAGAAAAACATCACGGGGTGGTGCGCATTGTATGGGTGTGTGTTACATTAGATTCACTAGTAGCAGTGAGAAAAACATCACGGGGTGGTGCGCATTGTATGGGTGTGTGTTACATTAGATTCACTAGTAGGAGTGAGAAAAACATCACGGGGTGGTGCGCATTGTATGGGTGTGTGTTACATTAGATTCACTAGTAAGAGTGAGAAAAACATCACGGGGTGGTGTTCATTTTATGGGTGTGTGTTACATTACATTCTCAAGTAGGAGTGAGAAAAACATCACGGGGTGGTGCGCATTGTATGGGTGTGTGTTACATTAGATTCACTAGTAGGAGTGAGAAAAACATCACGGGGTGGTGCGCATTGTATGGTTGTGTGTTACATTACATTCACTAGTAGGAGTGAGAAAAACATCACGGGGTGGTGCGCATTGTATGGATTTGTGTTACATTAGATTCACTAGTGGGAGTGAGAAAAACATCACGGGGTGGTGCGCATTGTATGGGTTTGTGTTACATTAGATTCACTAGTAGGAGTGAGAAAAACATCACGGGGTGGTGCGCATTGTATGGGTGTGTGTTACATTACATTCAGTAGTAGCAGTGAGAAAAACATCACGGGGTGGTGCGCATTGTATGGGTGTGTGTTACATTACATTCATTAGTAGCAGTGAGAAAAACATCACGGGGTGGTGCGCATTGTATGGGTGTGTGTTACATTACATTCACTAGTAGCAGTGAGAAAAACATCACGGGGTGGTGCGCATTGTATGGGTGTGTGTTGCATTAGATGCACTAGTAGCAGTGAGAAAAACATCACGGGGTGGTGCGCATTGTATGGGTGTGTGTTGCATTAGATTCACTAGTAGCAGTGAGAAAAACATCACGGGGTGGTGCGCATTGTATGGGTGTGTGTTACATTAGATTCACTAGTAGCACTTAGAAAATCATCACGGGGTGGTGCGCATTGTATGGGTGTGTGTTACATTAGATTCACGAGTAGCAGTGAGAAAAACATCACGGGGTGGTGCGCATTGTATGGGTGTGTGTTACATTAGATTCACTAGTAGCAGTGAGAAAAACATCACGGGGTGGTGCGCATTGTATGGGTGTGTGTTACATTAGATTCACTAGTAGCAGTGAGAAAAACATCACGGGGTGGTGCGCATTGTATGGGTGTGTGTTACATTAGATTCACTAGTAGCAGTGAGAAAAACATCACGGGGTGGTGCGCATTGTATGGGTGTGTGTTACATTAGATTCACTAGTAGCAGTGAGAAAAACATCACGGGGTGGTGCGCATTGTATGGGTGTGTGTTATATTACATTCATTAGTAGCAGTGAGAAAAACATCACGGGGTGGTGCGCATTGTATGGGTGGGTGTTACATTACATTCACTAGTAGCAGTGAGAAAAACATCACGGGGTGGTGCGCATTGTATGGGTGTGTGTTACATTACATTCACTAGTAGGAGTGAGAAAAACATCACGGGGTGGTGCGCATTGTATGGGTGTGTGTTACATTACCTTCACTAGTAGGAGTGAGAAAAACATCACGGGGTGGTGCGCATTGTATGGGTGTGTGTTACATTACATTCACTAGTAGGAGAGAGAAAAACATCAAGGGGTGGTGCGCATTGTATGGGTGTGTGTTACATTACATTCACTAGTAGGAGTGAGAAAAACATCACGGGGTGGTGCGCATTGTATGGGTGTGCGTTACATTACATTCACTAGTAGGAGTGAGAAAAACATCACGGGGTGGTGCGCATTGTATGGGTGTGCTTTACATTACATTCACTAGTAGGAGTGAGTAAAACATCACGGGGTGGTGCGCATTGTATGGGTGTGTGTTACATTACATTCACTAGTAGGAGTGAGAAAAACATCACGGGGTGGTGCGCATTGTATGGGTGTGTGTTACATTACATTCACTAGTAGGAGTGAGAAAAACATCACGGGGTGGTGCGCATTGTATGGGTGTGTGTTACATTACATTCACTAGTAGGAGTGAGAAAAACATCACGGTGTGGTGCGCATTGTATGGGTGTGTGTTACATTAGATTCACTAGTAGGAGTGAGAAAAACATCACGGGGTGGTGCGCATTGTATGGTTGTGTGTTACATTACATTCACTAGTAGGAGTGAGAAAAACATCACGGGGTGGTGCGCATTGTATGGATTTGTGTTACATTAGATTCACTAGTAGGAGTGAGAAAAACATCACGGGGTGGTGCGCATTGTATGGGTTTGTGTTACATTAGATTCACTAGTAGGAGTGAGAAAAACATCACGGGGTGGTGCGCATTGTATGGGTGTGTGTTACATTACATTCAGTAGTAGCAGTGAGAAAAACATCACGGGGTGGTGCGCATTGTATGGGTGTGTGTTGCATTAGATTCACTAGTAGCAGTGAGAAAAACATCACGGGGTGGTGCGCATTGTATGGGTGTGTGTTACATTAGATTCACTAGTAGCACTTAGAAAATCATCACGGGGTGGTGCGCATTGTATGGGTGTGTGTTACATTAGATTCACTAGGAGCAGTGAGAAAAACATCACGGGGTGTTGCGCATTGTATGGGTGTGTGTTACATTACATTCAGTAGTAGGAGTGAGAAAAACATCACGGGGTGGTGCGCATTGTATGGGTGTGTGTTACATTACATTCACTAGTAGGAGTGAGAAAAACATCACGGGGTGGTGTGCATTGTATGGGTGTGTGTTATATTACATTCACTAGTAGGAGTGAGAAAAACATCACGGGGTGGTGTGCATTGTATGGGTGTGTGTCACATTACATTCACTAGTAGGAGTGAGAAAAACATCATGGGGTGGTGCGCAATGTATGGGTGTGTGTTACATTACATTCACTAGTAGGAGTGAGAAAAACATCACGGGGTGGTGCGCATTGTATGGGTGTGTGTTACATTACATTCACTAGTAGGAGTGAGAAAAACATCACGGTGTGGTGCGCATTGTATGGGTGTGTGTTACATTACATTCACTAGTAGAAGTGAGAAAAACATCACGGGGTGGTGCGCATTGTATGGGTGTGTGTTACATTACATTCACGAGTAGCAGTGAGAAAAACATCACGGGGTGGTGCGCATTGTATGGGTGTGTGTTACATTAGATTCACGAGTAGCAGTGAGAAAAACATCACGGGGTGGTGCGCATTGTATGGGTGTGTGTTACATTAGATTCACTAGTAGCAGTGAGAAAAACATCACGGGGTGGTGCGCATTGTATGGGTGTGTGTTACATTAGATTCACTAGTAGCAGTGAGAAAAACATCACGGGGTGGTGTGCATTGTATGGGAGTGTGTTACATTAGATTCACTAGTAGCAGTGAGAAAAACATCACGGGGTGGTGCGCATTGTATGGGTGTGTGTTACATTAGATTCACTAGTAGCAGTGAGAAAAACATCACGGGGTGGTGCGCATTGTATGGGTGTGTGTTACATTAGATTCACTAGTAGGAGTGAGAAAAACATCACGGGGTGGTGCGCATTGTATGGGTGTGTGTTACATTAGATTCACTAGTAAGAGTGAGAAAAACATCACGGGGTGGTGTTCATTTTATGGGTGTGTGTTACATTACATTCTCAAGTAGGAGTGAGAAAAACATCACGGGGTGGTGCGCATTGTATGGGTGTGTGTTACATTAGATTCACTAGTAGGAGTGAGAAAAACATCACGGGGTGGTGCGCATTGTATGGTTGTGTGTTACATTACATTCACTAGTAGGAGTGAGAAAAACATCACGGGGTGGTGCGCATTGTATGGATTTGTGTTACATTAGATTCACTAGTAGGAGTGAGAAAAACATCACGGGGTGGTGCGCATTGTATGGGTTTGTGTTACATTAGATTCACTAGTAGGAGTGAGAAAAACATCACGGGGTGGTGCGCATTGTATGGGTGTGTGTTACATTACATTCAGTAGTAGCAGTGAGAAAAACATCACGGGGTGGTGCGCATTGTATGGGTGTGTGTTACATTACATTCATTAGTAGCAGTGAGAAAAACATCACGGGGTGGTGCGCATTGTATGGGTGTGTGTTACATTACATTCACTAGTAGCAGTGAGAAAAACATCACGGGGTGGTGCGCATTGTATGGGTGTGTGTTGCATTAGATGCACTAGTAGCAGTGAGAAAAACATCACGGGGTGGTGCGCATTGTATGGGTGTGTGTTGCATTAGATTCACTAGTAGCAGTGAGAAAAACATCACGGGGTGGTGCGCATTGTATGGGTGTGTGTTACATTAGATTCACTAGTAGCACTTAGAAAATCATCACGGGGTGGTGCGCATTGTATGGGTGTGTGTTACATTAGATTCACGAGTAGCAGTGAGAAAAACATCACGGGGTGGTGCGCATTGTATGGGTGTGTGTTACATTAGATTCACTAGTAGCAGTGAGAAAAACATCACGGGGTGGTGCGCATTGTATGGGTGTGTGTTACATTAGATTCACTAGTAGCAGTGAGAAAAACATCACGGGGTGGTGCGCATTGTATGGGTGTGTGTTACATTAGATTCACTAGTAGCAGTGAGAAAAACATCACGGGGTGGTGCGCATTGTATGGGTGTGTGTTACATTAGATTCACTAGTAGCAGTGAGAAAAACATCACGGGGTGGTGCGCATTGTATGGGTGTGTGTTATATTACATTCATTAGTAGCAGTGAGAAAAACATCACGGGGTGGTGCGCATTGTATGGGTGGGTGTTACATTACATTCACTAGTAGCAGTGAGAAAAACATCACGGGGTGGTGCGCATTGTATGGGTGTGTGTTACATTACATTCACTAGTAGGAGTGAGAAAAACATCACGGGGTGGTGCGCATTGTATGGGTGTGTGTTACATTACCTTCACTAGTAGGAGTGAGAAAAACATCACGGGGTGGTGCGCATTGTATGGGTGTGTGTTACATTACATTCACTAGTAGGAGAGAGAAAAACATCAAGGGGTGGTGCGCATTGTATGGGTGTGTGTTACATTACATTCACTAGTAGGAGTGAGAAAAACATCACGGGGTGGTGCGCATTGTATGGGTGTGCGTTACATTACATTCACTAGTAGGAGTGAGAAAAACATCACGGGGTGGTGCGCATTGTATGGGTGTGCTTTACATTACATTCACTAGTAGGAGTGAGTAAAACATCACGGGGTGGTGCGCATTGTATGGGTGTGTGTTACATTACATTCACTAGTAGGAGTGAGAAAAACATCACGGGGTGGTGCGCATTGTATGGGTGTGTGTTACATTACATTCACTAGTAGGAGTGAGAAAAACATCACGGGGTGGTGCGCATTGTATGGGTGTGTGTTACATTACATTCACTAGTAGGAGTGAGAAAAACATCACGGGGTGGTGCGCATTGTATGGGTGTGTGTTACATTACATTCACTAGTAGGAGTGAGAAAAACATCAAGGTGTGGTGCGCATTGTATGGGTGTGTGTTACATTACATTCACTAGTAGAAGTGAGAAAAACATCACGGGGTGGTGCGCATTGTATGGGTGTGTGTTACATTACATTCACTAGTAGAAGTGAGAAAAACATCACGGGGTGGTGCGCATTGTATGGGTGTGTGTTACATTAGATTCACGAGTAGCAGTGAGAAAAACATCACGGGGTGGTGCGCATTGTATGGGTGTGTGTTACATTACATTCACTAGTATGAGTGAGAAAAACATCACGGGGTGGTGCGCATTGTATGGGTGTGTGTTACATTACATTCACTAGTAGGAGTGAGAAAAACATCACGGGGTGGTGCGCATTGCATGGGTGTGTGTTACATTACATTCACTAGTAGGAGTGAGAAAAACAATACGGGGTGGTGCGCATTGTATGGGTGTGTGTTACATTACTTTCACTAGTAGGAGTGAGAAAATCATCACAGGGTGGTGCGCATTGTATGGGTGTGTGTTACATTACATTCACTAGTAGGAGTGAGAAAAACATCACGGGGTGGTGCGCATTGTATGGGTGTGTGTTACATTACATTCACTAGTAGGAGTGAGAAAAACATCACGGGGTGGTGCGCATTGTATGGGTGTGTGTTACATTACATTCACTAGTAGGAGAGAGAAAAACATCACGGGGTGGTGCGCATTGTATGGGTGTGTGTTACATTACATTCACTAGTAGGAGTGAGAAAAACATCACGGGGTGGTGCGCATTGTATGGGTGTGCGTTACATTACATTCACTAGTAGGAGTGAGAAAAACATCACGGGGTGGTGCGCATTGTATGGGTGTGCTTTACATTACATTCACTAGTAGGAGTGAGTAAAACATCACGGGGTGGTGCGCATTGTATGGGTGTGTGTTACATTACATTCACTAGTAGGAGTGAGAAAAACATCACGGGGTGGTGCGCATTGTATGGGTGTGTGTTACATTACATTCACTAGTAGAAGTGAGAAAAACATCACGGGGTGGTGCGCATTGTATGGGTGTGTGTTACATTACATTCACTAGTAGCAGTGAGAAAAACATCACGGGGTGGGGCGCATTGTATGGGTGTGTGTTACATTAGATTCACGAGTAGCAGTGAGAAAAACATCACGGGGTGGTGCGCATTGTATGGGTGTGTGTTACATTAGATTCACTAGTAGCAGTGAGAAAAACATCACGGGGTGGTGCGCATTGCATGGGTGTGTGTTACATTAGATTCACTAGTAGCAGTGAGAAAAACATCACGGGGTGGTGCGCATTGTATGGGTGTGTGTTACATTACATTCACTAGTAGGAGTGAGAAAAACATCACGGGGTGGTGCACATTGTATGGGTGTGTGTTACATTACATTCACTAGTAGAAGTGAGAAAAACAATACGGGGTGGTGTGCATTGTATGGGTGTGTGTTACATTACATTCACTAGTAGGAGTGAGAAAAACATCACGGGGTGGTGCGCATTGTATGGGTGTGTGTTACATTACATTCACTAGTAGGAGTGAGAAAAACATCACGGGGTGGTGCGCATTGTATGGGTGTGTGTTACATTAGATTCACTAGTAGGAGTGAGAAAAACATCACGGGGTGGTGCGCATTGTATGGTTGTGTGTTACATTACATTCACTAGTAGGAGTGAGAAAAACATCACGGGGTGGTGCGCATTGTATGGATTTGTGTTACATTAGATTCACTAGTAGGAGTGAGAAAAACATCACGGGGTGGTGCGCATTGTATGGGTTTGTGTTACATTAGATTCACTAGTAGGAGTGAGAAAAACATCACGGGGTGGTGCGCATTGTATGGGTGTGTGTTACATTACATTCAGTAGTAGCAGTGAGAAAAACATCACGGGGTGGTGCGCATTGTATGGGTGTGTGTTACATTACATTCATTAGTAGCAGTGAGAAAAACATCACGGGGTGGTGCCCATTGTATGGGTGTGTGTTACATTACATTCACTATTAGCAGTGAGAAAAACATCACGGGGTGGTGCGCATTGTATGGTTGTGTGTTACATTACATTAACTAGTAGTAGTGAGAAAAACATCACGGGGTGGTGCGCATTGTATGGGTGTGTGTTGCATTAGATTCACTAGTAGCAGTGAGAAAAACATCACGGGGTGGTGCGCATTGTATGGGTGTGTGTTGCATTAGATTCACTAGTAGCAGTGAGAAAAACATCACGGGGTGGTGCGCATTGTATGGGTGTGTGTTACATTAGATTCACTAGTAGCACTTAGAAAATCATCACGGGGTGGTGCGCATTGTATGGGTGTGTGTTACATTAGATTCACTAGGAGCAGTGAGAAAAACATCACGGGGTGTTGCGCATTGTATGGGTGTGTGTTACATTACATTCAGTAGTAGGAGTGAGAAAAACATCACGGGGTGGTGCGCATTGTATGGGTGTGTGTTACATTACATTCACTAGTAGGAGTGAGAAAAACATCACGGGGTGGTGCGCATTGTATGGGTGTGTGTTACATTACATTCGCTAGTAGAAGTGAGAAAAACATCACGGCGTCGTGCGCATTGTATGGGTGTGTGTTACATTACATTCGCTAGTAGAAGTGAGAAAAACATCACGGCGTCGTGCGCATTGTATGGGTGTGTGTTACATTACATTCACTAGTAGCAGTGAGAAAAACATCACGGTGTGTGGCGCATTGTATGGGTGTGTGTTACATTAGATTCACGAGTAGCAGTGAGAAAAACATCACGGGGTGGTGCGCATTGTATGGGTGTGTGTTACATTACATTCAGTAGTAGCAGTGAGAAAAACATCACGGGGTGGTGCGCATTGTATGGGTGTGTGTTACATTACATTCATTAGTAGCAGTGAGAAAAACATCACGGGGTGGTGCGCATTGTATGGGTGTGTGTTACATTACATTCACTAGTAGCAGTGAGAAAAACATTACGGGGTGGTGCGCATTGTATGGGTGTGTGTTACATTACATTAACTAGTAGTAGTGAGAAAAACATCACGGGGTGGTGCGCATTGTATGGGTGTGTGTTGCATTAGATTCACTAGTAGCAGTGAGAAAAACATCACGGGGTGGTGCGCATTGTATGGGTGTGTGTTGCATTAGATTCACTAGTAGCAGTGAGAAAAACATCACGGGGTGGTGCGCATTGTATGGGTGTGTGTTACATTAGATTCACTAGTAGCACTTAGAAAATCATCACGGGGTGGTGCGCATTGTATGGGTGTGTGTTACATTAGATTCACGAGTAGCAGTGAGAAAAACATCACGGGGTGGTGCGCATTGTATGGGTGTGTGTTACATTAGATTCACTAGTAGCAGTGAGAAAAACATCACGGGGTGGTGCGCATTGTATGCGTGTGTGTTACATTAGATTCACTAGTAGCAGTGAGAAAAACATCACGGGGTGGTGCGCATTGTATGGGTGTGTGTTACATTAGATTCACTAGTAGCAGTGAGAAAAACATCACGGGGTGGTGCGCATTGTATGGGTGTGTGTTACATTAGATTCACTAGTAGCAGTGAGAAAAACATCACGGGGTGGTGCGCATTGTATGGGTGTGTGTTATATTACATTCATTAGTAGCAGTGAGAAAAACATCACGGGGTGGTGCGCATTGTATGGGTGTGTGTTACATTACATTCACTAGTAGCAGTGAGAAAAACATCACGTTGTGGTGCGCATTGTATGGGTGTGTGTTACATTACATTAACTAGTAGTAGTGAGAAAAACATCACGGGGTGGTGCGCATTGTATGGGTGTGTGTTGCATTAGATTCACTAGTAGCAGTGAGAAAAACATCACGGGGTGGTGCGCATTGTATGGGTGTGTGTTGCATTAGATTCACTAGTAGCAGTGAGAAAAACATCACGGGGTGGTGCGCATTGTATGGGTGTGTGTTACATTTGATTCACTAGTAGCACTTAGAAAATCATCACGGGGTGGTGCGCATTGTATGGGTGTGTGTTACATTAGATTCACGAGTAGCAGTGAGAAAAACATCACGGGGTGGTGCGCATTGTATGGGTGTGTGTTACATTAGATTCACTAGTAGCAGTGAGAAAAACATCACGGGGTGGTGCGCATTGTATGGGTGTTTGTTACATTAGATTCACTAGTAGCAGTGAGAAAAAAATCACGGGGTGGTGCACATTGTATGGGTGTGTGTTACATTAGATTCACTAGTAGCAGTGAGAAAAACATCATGGGGTGGTGCGCATTGTATGGGTGTGTGTTACATTAGATTCACTAGTAGCAGTGAGAAAAACATCACGGGGTGGTGCGCATTGTATGGGTGTGTGTTACATTAGATTCACTAGTAGGAGTGAGAAAAACATCACGGGGTGGTGCGCATTGTATGGGTGTGTGTTACATTAGATTCACTAGTAAGAGTGAGAAAAACATCACGGGGTGGTGTGCATTTTATGGGTGTGTGTTACATTACATTCTCAAGTAGGAGTGAGAAAAACATCACGGGGTGGTGCGCATTGTATGGGTGTGTGTTACATTAGATTCACTAGTAGGAGTGAGAAAAACATCACGGGGTGGTGCGCATTGTATGGTTGTGTGTTACATTACATTCACTAGTAGGAGTGAGAAAAACATCACGGGGTGGTGCGCATTGTATGGATT
This sequence comes from Cavia porcellus, assembly GCF_034190915.1. Lineage (NCBI taxonomy): Eukaryota > Metazoa > Chordata > Mammalia > Rodentia > Caviidae > Cavia > Cavia porcellus. The sequence goes on from NW_026947537.1 coordinate 3,575,907, forward strand.
TGTGTTACATTAGATTCACTAGTAGGAGTGAGAAAAACATCACGGGGTGGTGCGCATTGTATGGGTTTGTGTTACATTAGATTCACTAGTAGGAGTGAGAAAAGCATCACGGGGTGGTGCGCATTGTATGGGTGTGTGTTACATTACATTCAGTAGTAGCAGTGAGAAAAACATCACGGGGTGGTGCGCATTGTATGGGTGTGTGTTACATTACATTCATTAGTAGCAGTGAGAAAAACATCACGGGGTGGTGCGCATTGTATGGGTGTGTGTTACATTACATTCACTAGTAGCAGTGAGAAAAACATCACGGGGTGGTGCGCATTGTATGGGTGTGTGTTACATTACATTAACTAGTAGTAGTGAGAAAAACATCACGGGGTGGTGCGCATTGTATGGGTGTGTGTTGCATTAGATTCACTAGTAGCAGTGAGAAAAACATCACAGGGTGGTGCGCATTGTATGGGTGTGTGTTGCATTAGATTCACTAGTAGCAGTGAGAAAAACATCACGGGGTGGTGCGCATTGTATGGGTGTGTGTTACATTAGATTCACTAGTAGCACTTAGAAAATCATCACGGGGTGGTGCGCTTTGTATGGGTGTGTGTTACATTAGATTCACTAGGAGCAGTGAGAAAAACATCACGGGGTGGTGCGCATTGTATGGGTGTGTGTTACATTACATTCAGTAGTAGGAGTGAGAAAAACATCACGGGGTGGTGCGCATTGTATGGGTGTGTGTTACATTACATTCACTAGTAGGAGTGAGAAAAACATCACGGGGTGGTGCGCATTGTATGGGTGTGTGTTATATTACATTCACTAGTAGGAGTGAGAAAAACATCACGGGGTGGTGTGCATTGTATGGGTGTGTGTCACATTACATTCACTAGTAGGAGTGAGAAAAACATCACGGGGTGGTGCGCATTGTATGGGTGTGTGTTACATTAGATTCACTAGTAGCAGTGAGAAAAACATCACGGGGTGGTGCGCATTGTATGGGTGTGTGTTACATTAGATTCACTAGTAGCAGTGAGAAAAACATCACGGGGTGGTGCGCATTGTATGGGTGTGTGTTACATTAGATTCACTAGTAGCAGTGAGAAAAACATCACGGGGTGGTGCGCATTGTATGGGTGTGTGTTATATTACATTCATTAGTAGCAGTGAGAAAAACATCACGGGGTGGTGCGCATTGTATGGGTGGGTGTTACATTACATTCACTAGTAGCAGTGAGAAAAACATCACGGGGTGGTGCGCATTGTATGGGTGTGTGTTACATTACATTCACTAGTAGGAGTGAGAAAAACATCACGGGGTGGTGCGCATTGTATGGGTGTGTGTTACATTACCTTCACTAGTAGGAGTGAGAAAAACATCACGGGGTGGTGCGCATTGTATGGGTGTGTGTTACATTACATTCACTAGTAGGAGAGAGAAAAACATCACGGGGTGGTGCGCATTGTATGGGTGTGTGTTACATTACATTCACTAGTAGGAGTGAGAAAAACATCACGGGGTGGTGCGCATTGTATGGGTGTGCGTTACATTACATTCACTAGTAGGAGTGAGAAAAACATCACGGGGTGGTGCGCATTGTATGGGTGTGCTTTACATTACATTCACTAGTAGGAGTGAGTAAAACATCACGGGGTGGTGCGCATTGTATGGGTGTGTGTTACATTACATTCACTAGTAGGAGTGAGAAAAACATCACGGGGTGGTGCGCATTGTATGGGTGTGTGTTACATTACATTAACTAGTAGTAGTGAGAAAAACATCACGGGGTGGTGCGCATTGTATGGGTGTGTGTTGCATTAGATTCACGAGTAGCAGTGAGAAAAACATCACGGGGTGGTGCGCATTGTATGGGTGTGTGTTACATTAGATTCACTAGTAGCAGTGAGAAAAACATCACGGGGTGGTGCGCATTGTATGGGTGTGTGTTACATTAGATTCACTAGTAGCAGTGAGAAAAACATCACGGGGTGGTGCGCATTGTATGGGTGTGTGTTACATTAGATTCACTAGTAGCAGTGAGAAAAACATCACGGGGTGGTGCGCATTGTATGGGTGTGTGTTACATTAGATTCACTAGTAGCAGTGAGAAAAACATCACGGGGTGGTGCGCATTGTATGCGTGTGTGTTACATTACATTCACTAGTATGAGTGAGAAAAACATCACGGGGTGGTGCGCATTGTATGGGTGTGTGTTACATTACATTCACTAGTAGGAGTGAGAAAAACATCACGGGGTGGTGCGCATTGTATGGGTGTGTGTTACATTACATTCACTAGTAGGAGTGAGAAAATCAATACGGGGTGGTGCGCATTGTATGGGTGTGTGTTACATTACTTTCACTAGTAGGAGTGAGAAAATCATCACAGGGTGGTGCGCATTGTATGGGTGTGTGTTACATTACATTCACTAGTAGGAGTGAGAAAAACATCACGGGGTGGTGCGCATTGTATGGGTGTGTGTTACATTACATTCACTAGTAGGAGAGAGAAAAACATCACGGGGTGGTGCGCATTGTATGGGTGTGTGTTACATTACATTCACTAGTAGGAGTGAGAAAAACATCACGGGGTGGTGCGCATTGTATGGGTGTGCGTTACATTACATTCACTAGTAGGAGTGAGAAAAACATCACGGGGTGGTGCGCATTGTATGGGTGTGCTTTACATTACATTCACTAGTAGGAGTGAGTAAAACATCACGGGGTGGTGCGCATTGTATGGGTGTGTGTTACATTACATTCACTAGTAGGAGTGAGAAAAACATCACGGGGTGGTGCGCATTGTATGGGTGTGTGTTACATTACATTCACTAGTAGAAGTGAGAAAAACATCACGGCGTCGTGCGCATTGTATGGGTGTGTGTTACATTACATTCACTAGTAGCAGTGAGAAAAACATCACGGTGTGTGGCGCATTGTATGGGTGTGTGTTACATTAGATTCACGAGTAGCAGTGAGAAAAACATCACGGGGTGGTGCGCATTGTATGGGTGTGTGTTACATTACATTCAGTAGTAGCAGTGAGAAAAACATCACGGGGTGGTGCGCATTGTATGGGTGTGTGTTACATTACATTCATTAGTAGCAGTGAGAAAAACATCACGGGGTGGTGCGCATTGTATGGGTGTGTGTTACATTACATTCACTAGTAGCAGTGAGAAAAACATTACGGGGTGGTGCGCATTGTATGGGTGTGTGTTACATTACATTAACTAGTAGTAGTGAGAAAAACATCACGGGGTGGTGCGCATTGTATGGGTGTGTGTTGCATTAGATTCACTAGTAGCAGTGAGAAAAACATCACGGGGTGGTGCGCATTGTATGGGTGTGTGTTGCATTAGATTCACTAGTAGCAGTGAGAAAAACATCACGGGGTGGTGCGCATTGTATGGGTGTGTGTTACATTAGATTCACTAGTAGCACTTAGAAAATCATCACGGGGTGGTGCGCATTGTATGGGTGTGTGTTACATTAGATTCACGAGTAGCAGTGAGAAAAACATCACGGGGTGGTGCGCATTGTATGGGTGTGTGTTACATTAGATTCACTAGTAGCAGTGAGAAAAACATCACGGGGTGGTGCGCATTGTATGGGTGTGTGTTACATTAGATTCACTAGTAGCAGTGAGAAAAACATCACGGGGTGGTGCGCATTGTATGGGTGTGTGTTACATTAGATTCACTAGTAGCAGTGAGAAAAACATCACGGGGTGGTGCGCATTGTATGGGTGTGTGTTACATTAGATTCACTAGTAGCAGTGAGAAAAACATCACGGGGTGGTGCGCATTGTATGGGTGTGTGTTATATTACATTCATTAGTAGCAGTGAGAAAAACATCACGGGGTGGTGCGCATTGTATGGGTGTGTGTTACATTACATTCACTAGTAGCAGTGAGAAAAACATCACGGGGTGGTGCGCATTGTATGGGTGTGTGTTACATTACATTAACTAGTAGTAGTGAGAAAAACATCACGGGGTGGTGCGCATTGTATGGGTGTGTGTTGCATTAGATTCACTAGTAGCAGTGAGAAAAACATCACGGGGTGGTGCGCATTGTATGGGTGTGTGTTGCATTAGATTCACTAGTAGCAGTGAGAAAAACATCACGGGGTGGTGCGCATTGTATGGGTGTGTGTTACATTAGATTCACTAGTAGCACTTAGAAAATCATCACGGGGTGGTGCGCATTGTATGGGTGTGTGTTACATTAGATTCACGAGTAGCAGTGAGAAAAACATCACGGGGTGGTGCGCATTGTATGGGTGTGTGTTACATTAGATTCACTAGTAGCAGTGAGAAAAACATCACGGGGTGGTGCGCATTGTATGGGTGTTTGTTACATTAGATTCACTAGTAGCAGTGAGAAAAAAATCACGGGGTGCTGCACATTGTATGGGTGTGTGTTACATTAGATTCACTAGTAGCAGTGAGAAAAACATCATGGGGTGGTGCGCATTGTATGGGTGTGTGTTACATTAGATTCACTAGTAGCAGTGAGAAAAACATCACGGGGTGGTGCGCATTGTATGGGTGTGTGTTACATTAGATTCACTAGTAGGAGTGAGAAAAACATCACGGGGTGGTGCGCATTGTATGGGTGTGTGTTACATTAGATTCACTAGTAAGAGTGAGAAAAACATCACGGGGTGGTGTGCATTTTATGGGTGTGTGTTACATTACATTCTCAAGTAGGAGTGAGAAAAACATCACGGGGTGGTGCGCATTGTATGGGTGTGTGTTACATTAGATTCACTAGTAGGAGTGAGAAAAACATCACGGGGTGGTGCGCATTGTATGGTTGTGTGTTACATTACATTCACTAGTAGGAGTGAGAAAAACATCACGTGGTGGTGCGCATTGTATGGATTTGTGTTACATTAGATTCACTAGTAGGAGTGAGAAAAACATCACGGGTTGGTGCGCATTGTATGGGTTTGTGTTACATTAGATTCACTAGTAGGAGTGAGAAAAGCATCACGGGGTGGTGCGCATTGTATGGGTGTGTGTTACATTACATTCAGTAGTAGCAGTGAGAAAAACATCACGGGGTGGTGCGCATTGTATGGGTGTGTGTTACATTACATTCATTAGTAGCAGTGAGAAAAACATCACGGGGTGGTGCGCATTGTATGGGTGTGTGTTACATTACATTCACTAGTAGCAGTGAGAAAAACATCACGGGGTGGTGCGCATTGTATGGGTGTGTGTTACATTACATTAACTAGTAGTAGTGAGAAAAACATCACGGGGTGGTGCGCATTGTATGGGTGTGTGTTGCATTAGATTCACTAGTAGCAGTGAGAAAAACATCACGGGGTGGTGCGCATTGTATGGGTGTGTGTTGCATTAGATTCACTAGTAGCAGTGAGAAAAACATCACGGGGTGGTGCGCATTGTATGGGTGTGTGTTATATTACATTCACTAGTAGGAGTGAGAAAAACATCACGGGGTGGTGCGCATTGTATGGGTGTGTGTTACATTACATTCACTAGTAGGAGTGAGAAAAACATCACGGGGTGGTGCGCATTGTATGGGTGTGTGTTACATTACATTCACTAGTAGGAGTGAGAAAAACATCAAGGTGTGGTGCGCATTGTATGGGTGTGTGTTACATTACATTCACTAGTAGAAGTGAGAAAAACATCACGGGGTGGTGCGCATTGTATGGGTGTGTGTTACATTAGATTCACTAGTAGCAGTGAGAAAAACATCACGGGGTGGTGCGCATTGTATGGGTGTGTGTTACATTAGACTCACGAGTAGCAGTGAGAAAAACATCACGGGGTGGTGCGCATTGTATGGGTGTGTGTTACATTACATTCACTAGTATGAGTGAGAAAAACATCACGGGGTGGTGCGCATTGTATGGGTGTGTGTTACATTACATTCACTAGTAGGAGTGAGAAAAACATCACGGGGTGGTGCGCATTGTATGGGTGTGTGTTACATTACATTCACTAGTAGGAGTGAGAAAAACAATACGGGGTGGTGCGCATTGTATGGGTGTGTGTTACATTACTTTCACTAGTAGGAGTGAGAAAATCATCACAGGGTGGTGCGCATTGTATGGGTGTGTGTTACATTACATTCACTAGTAGGAGTGAGAAAAACATCACGGGGTGGTGCGCATTGTATGGGTGTGTGTTACATTACATTCACTAGTAGGAGTGAGAAAAACATCACGGGGTGGTGCGCATTGTATGGGTGCGTGTTACATTACATTCACTAGTAGGAGAGAGAAAAACATCACGGGGTGGTGCGCATTGTATGGGTGTGTGTTACATTACATTCACTAGTAGGAGTGAGAAAAACATCACGGGGTGGTGCGCATTGTATGGGTGTGCGTTACATTACATTCACTAGTAGGAGTGAGAAAAACATCACGGGGTGGTGCGCATTGTATGGGTGTGCTTTACATTACATTCACTAGTAGGAGTGAGTAAAACATCACGGGGTGGTGCGCATTGTATGGGTGTGTGTTACATTACATTCACTAGTAGGAGTGAGAAAAACATCACGGGGTGGTGCGCATTGTATGGGTGTGTGTTACATTACATTCACTAGTAGAAGTGAGAAAAACATCACGGGGTGGTGCGCATTGTATGGGTGTGTGTTACATTACATTCACTAGTAGCAATGAGAAAAACATCACGGGGTGGGGCGCATTGTATGGGTGTGTGTTACATTAGATTCACGAGTAGCAGTGAGAAAAACATCACGGGGTGGTGCGCATTTTATGGGTGTGTGTTACATTAGATTCACTAGTAGCAGTGAGAAAAACATCACGGGGTGGTGCGCATTGCATGGGTGTGTGTTACATTAGATTCACTAGTAGCAGTGAGAAAAACATCACGGGGTGGTGCGCATTGTATGGGTGTGTGTTACATTACATTCACTAGTAGGAGTGAGAAAAACATCACGGGGTGGTGCCCATTGTATGGGTGTGTGTTACATTACATTCACTAGTAGGAGTGAGAAAAACAATACGGGGTGGTGTGCATTGTATGGGTGTGTGTTACATTACATTCACTAGTAGGAGTGAGAAAAACATCACGGGGTGGTGCGCATTGTATGGGTGTGTGTTACATTACATTCACTAGTAGGAGTGAGAAAAACATCACGGGGTGGTGCGCATTGTATGGGTGTGTGTTACATTAGATTCACTAGTAGGAGTGAGAAAAACATCACGGGGTGGTGCGCATTGTATGGTTGTGTGTTACATTACATTCACTAGTAGGAGTGAGAAAAACATCACGGGGTGGTGCGCATTGTATGGATTTGTGTTACATTAGATACACTAGTAGGAGTGAGAAAAACATCACGGGGTGGTGCGCATTGTATGGGTTTGTGTTACATTAGATTCACTAGTAGGAGTGAGAAAAACATCACGGGGTGGTGCGCATTGTATGGGTGTGTGTTACATTACATTCAGTAGTAGCAGTGAGAAAAACATCACGGGGTGGTGCGCATTGTATGGGTGTGTGTTACATTACATTCATTAGTAGCAGTGAGAAAAACATCACGGGGTGGTGCGCATTGTATGGGTGTGTGTTACATTACATTCACTATTAGCAGTGAGAAAAACATCACGGGGTGGTGCGCATTGTATGGTTGTGTGTTACATTACATTAACTAGTAGTAGTGAGAAAAACATCACGGGGTGGTGCGCATTGTATGGGTGTGTGTTGCATTAGATTCACTAGTAGCAGTGAGAAAAACATCACGGGGTGGTGCGCATTGTATGGGTGTGTGTTGCATTAGATTCACTAGTAGCAGTGAGAAAAACATCACGGGGTGGTGCGCATTGTATGGGTGTGTGTTACATTAGATTCACTAGTAGCAGTTAGAAAATCATCACGGGGTGGTGCGCATTGTATGGGTGTGTGTTACATTAGATTCACTAGGAGCAGTGAGAAAAACATCACGGGGTGTTGCGCATTGTATGGGTGTGTGTTACATTACATTCAGTAGTAGGAGTGAGAAAAACATCACGGGGTGGTGCGCATTGTATGGGTGTGTGTTACATTACATTCACTAGTAGGAGTGAGAAAAACATCACGGGGTGGTGCGCATTGTATGGGTGTGTGTTATATTACATTCACTAGTAGGAGTGAGAAAAACATCACGGGGTGGTGCGCATTGTATGGGTGTGTGTCACATTACATTCACTAGTAGGAGTGAGAAAAACATCACGGGGTGGTGCGCATTGTATGGGTGTGTGTTACATTACATTCACTAGTAGGAGTGAGAAAAACATCACGGGGTGGTGCGCATTGTATGGGTGTGTGTTACATTACATTCACTAGTAGGAGTGAGAAAAACATCACGGTGTGGTGCGCATTGTATGGGTGTGTGTTACATTACATTCACTAGTAGAAGTGAGAAAAACATCACGGGGTGGTGCGCATTGTATGGGTGTGTGTTACATTACATTCACGAGTAGCAGTGAGAAAAACATCACAGGGTGGTGCGCATTGTATGGGTGTGTGTTACATTAGATTCACGAGTAGCAGTGAGAAAAACATCACGGGGTGGTGCGCATTGTATGGGTGTGTGTTACATTAGATTCACTAGTAGCAGTGAGAAAAACATCACGGGGTGGTGCGCATTGTATGGGTGTGTGTTACATTAGATTCACTAGTAGCAGTGAGAAAAACATCACGGGGTGGTGCGCATTGTATGGGAGTGTGTTACATTAGATTCACTAGTAGCAGTGAGAAAAACATCACGGGGTGGTGCGCATTGTATGGGTGTGTGTTACATTAGATTCACTAGTAGCAGTGAGAAAAACATCACGGGGTGGTGCGCATTGTATGGGTGTGTGTTACATTAGATTCACTAGTAGGAGTGAGAAAAACATCACGGGGTGGTGCGCATTGTATGGGTGTGTGTTACATTAGATTCACTAGTAAGAGTGAGAAAAACATCACGGGGTGGTGTTCATTTTATGGGTGTGTGTTACATTACATTCTCAAGTAGGAGTGAGAAAAACATCACGTGGTGGTGCGCATTGTATGGGTGTGTGTTACATTAGATTCACTAGTAGGAGTGAGAGAAACATCACGGGGCGGTGGGCATTGTATGGGTGTGTGTTACATTACATTCACTAGTAGAAGTGATAAAAACATCACGGGGTGGTGCGCATTGTATGGGTGTGTGTTACATTACATTCACTAGTAGGAGTGCGAAAAACATCACGGGGTGGTGCGCATTGTATGGGTGTGTGTTACATTAGATTCACTAGTAGGAGTGAGAAAAACATCACGGGGTGGTGCGCATTGTATGGTTGTGTGTTACATTACATTCACTAGTAGGAGTGAGAAAAACATCACGGGGTGGTGCGCATTGTTTGGATTTGTGTTACATTAGATTCACTAGTAGGAGTGAGAAAAACATCACGGGGTGGTGCACATTGTATGGGTTTGTGTTACATTAGATTCACTAGTAGGAGTGAGAAAAACATCACGGGGTGGTGCGCATTGTATGGGTGTGTGTTACATTACATTCAGTAGTAGCAGTGAGAAAAACATCATGTGGTGGTGCGCATTGTATGTGTGTGTTACATTACATTCATTAGTAGCAGTGAGAAAAACATCACGGGGTGGTGCGCATTGTATGGGTGTGTGTTACATTACATTCACTAGTAGCAGTGAGAAAAACATCACGGGGTGGTGCGCATTGTATGGGTGTGTGTTACATTACATTAACTAGTAGTAGTGAGAAAAACATCACGGGGTGGTGCGCATTGTATGGGTGTGTGTTGTATTAGATTCACTAGTAGCAGTGAGAAAAACATCACGGGGTGGTGCGCATTGTATGGGTGTGTGTTGCATTAGATTCACTAGTAGCAGTGAGAAAAACATCACGGGGTGGTGCGCATTGTACGGGTGTGTGTTATATTACATTCACTAGTAGGAGTGAGAAAAACATCACGGGGTGGTGCGCATTGTATGGGTGTGTGTTACATTACATTCACTAGTAGGAGTGACAAAAACATCACGGGGTGGTGCGCATTGTATGGGTGTGTGTTACATTACATTCACTAGTAGGAGTGAGAAAAACATCAAGGTGTGGTGCGCATTGTATGGGTGTGTGTTACATTACATTCACTAGTAGAAGTGAGAAAAACATCACGGGGTGGTGCGCATTGTATGGGTGTGTGTTACATTACATTCACTAGTAGCAGTGAGAAAAACATCACGGGGTGGTGCGCATTGTATGGGTGTGTGTTACATTAGACTCACGAGTAGCAGTGAGAAAAACATCACGGGGTGGTGCGCATTGTATGGGTGTGTGTTACATTACATTCACTAGTATGAGTGAGAAAAACATCACGGGGTGGTGCGCATTGTATGGGTGTGTGTTACATTACATTCACTAGTAGGAGTGAGAAAAACATCACGGGGTGGTGCGCATTGTATGGGTGTGTGTTACATTACATTCACTAGTAGGAGTGAGAAAAACAATACGGGGTGGTGCGCATTGTATGGGTGTGTGTTACATTACTTTCACTAGTAGGAGTGAGAAAATCATCACAGGGTGGTGCGCATTGTATGGGTGTGTGTTACATTTCATTCACTAGTAGGAGTGAGAAAAACATCACGGGGTGGTGCGCATTGTATGGGTGTGTGTTACATTACATTCACTAGTAGGAGTGAGAAAAACATCACGGGGTGGTGCGCATTGTATGGGTGTGTGTTACATTACATTCACTAGTAGGAGAGAGAAAAACATCACGGGGTGGTGCGCATTGTATGGGTGTGTGTTGCATTAGATTCACTAGTAGCAGTGAGAAATACATCACGGGGTGGTGCGCATTGTATGGGTGTGTGTTGCATTAGATTCACTAGTAGCAGTGAGAAAAACATCACGGGGTGGTGCGCATTGTAGGGTGTGTGTTACATTAGATTCACTAGTAGCAGTGAGAAAAACATCACGGGGTGGTGCGCATTGTATGGGTGTGTGTTACATTACATTCACTAGTAGGAGTGAGAAAAACATCACGGGGTGGTGCGCATTGTATGGGTGTGTGTTACATTACATTAACTAGTAGTAGTGAGAAAAACATCACGGGGTGGTGCGCATTGTATGGGTGTGTGTTGCATTAGATTCACGAGTAGCAGTGAGAAAAACATCACGGGGTGGTGCGCATTGTATGGGTGTGTGTTACATTAGATTCACTAGTAGCAGTGAGAAAAACATCACGGGGTGGTGCGCATTGTATGGGTGTGTGTTACATTAGATTCACTAGTAGCAGTGAGAAAAACATCACGGGGTGGTGCGCATTGTATGGGTGTGTGTTACATTAGATTCACTAGTAGCAGTGAGAAAAACATCACGGGGTGGTGCGCATTGTATGGGTGTGTGTTACATTAGATTCACTAGTAGCAGTGAGAAAAACATCACGGGGTGGTGCGCATTGTATGCGTGTGTGTTACATTACATTCACTAGTATGAGTGAGAAAAACATCACGGGGTGGTGCGCATTGTATGGGTGTGTGTTACATTACATTCACTAGTAGGAGTGAGAAAAACATCACGGGGTGGTGCGCATTGTATGGGTGTGTGTTACATTACATTCACTAGTAGGAGTGAGAAAATCAATACGGGGTGGTGCGCATTGTATGGGTGTGTGTTACATTACTTTCACTAGTAGGAGTGAGAAAATCATCACAGGGTGGTGCGCATTGTATGGGTGTGTGTTACATTACATTCACTAGTAGGAGTGAGAAAAACATCACGGGGTGGTGCGCATTGTATGGGTGTGTGTTACATTACATTCACTAGTAGGAGAGAGAAAAACATCACGGGGTGGTGCGCATTGTATGGGTGTGTGTTACATTACATTCACTAGTAGGAGTGAGAAAAACATCACGGGGTGGTGCGCATTGTATGGGTGTGCGTTACATTACATTCACTAGTAGGAGTGAGAAAAACATCACGGGGTGGTGCGCATTGTATGGGTGTGCTTTACATTACATTCACTAGTAGGAGTGAGTAAAACATCACGGGGTGGTGCGCATTGTATGGGTGTGTGTTACATTACATTCACTAGTAGGAGTGAGAAAAACATCACGGGGTGGTGCGCATTGTATGGGTGTGTGTTACATTACATTCACTAGTAGAAGTGAGAAAAACATCACGGCGTCGTGCGCATTGTATGGGTGTGTGTTACATTACATTCACTAGTAGCAGTGAGAAAAACATCACGGTGTGTGGCGCATTGTATGGGTGTGTGTTACATTAGATTCACGAGTAGCAGTGAGAAAAACATCACGGGGTGGTGCGCATTGTATGGGTGTGTGTTATATTACATTCAGTAGTAGCAGTGAGAAAAACATCACGGGGTGGTGCGCATTGTATGGGTGTGTGTTACATTACATTCATTAGTAGCAGTGAGAAAAACATCACGGGGTGGTGCGCATTGTATGGGTGTGTGTTACATTACATTCACTAGTAGCAGTGAGAAAAACATTACGGGGTGGTGCGCATTGTATGGGTGTGTGTTACATTACATTAACTAGTAGTAGTGAGAAAAACATCACGGGGTGGTGCGCATTGTATGGGTGTGTGTTGCATTAGATTCACTAGTAGCAGTGAGAAAAACATCACGGGGTGGTGCGCATTGTATGGGTGTGTGTTGCATTAGATTCACTAGTAGCAGTGAGAAAAACATCACGGGGTGGTGCGCATTGTATGGGTGTGTGTTACATTAGATTCACTAGTAGCACTTAGAAAATCATCACGGGGTGGTGCGCATTGTATGGGTGTGTGTTACATTAGATTCACGAGTAGCAGTGAGAAAAACATCACGGGGTGGTGCGCATTGTATGGGTGTGTGTTACATTAGATTCACTAGTAGCAGTGAGAAAAACATCACGGGGTGGTGCGCATTGTATGGGTGTGTGTTACATTAGATTCACTAGTAGCAGTGAGAAAAACATCACGGGGTGGTGCGCATTGTATGGGTGTGTGTTACATTAGATTCACTAGTAGCAGTGAGAAAAACATCACGGGGTGGTGCGCATTGTATGGGTGTGTGTTACATTAGATTCACTAGTAGCAGTGAGAAAAACATCACGGGGTGGTGCGCATTGTATGGGTGTGTGTTATATTACATTCATTAGTAGCAGTGAGAAAAACATCACGGGGTGGTGCGCATTGTATGGGTGTGTGTTACATTACATTCACTAGTAGCAGTGAGAAAAACATCACGGGGTGGTGCGCATTGTATGGGTGTGTGTTACATTACATTAACTAGTAGTAGTGAGAAAAACATCACGGGGTGGTGCGCATTGTATGGGTGTGTGTTGCATTAGATTCACTAGTAGCAGTGAGAAAAACATCACGGGGTGGTGCGCATTGTATGGGTGTGTGTTGCATTAGATTCACTAGTAGCAGTGAGAAAAACATCACGGGGTGGTGCGCATTGTATGGGTGTGTGTTACATTAGATTCACTAGTAGCACTTAGAAAATCATCACGGGGTGGTGCGCATTGTATGGGTGTGTGTTACATTAGATTCACGAGTAGCAGTGAGAAAAACATCACGGGGTGGTGCGCATTGTATGGGTGTGTGTTACATTAGATTCACTAGTAGCAGTGAGAAAAACATCACGGGGTGGTGCGCATTGTATGGGTGTTTGTTACATTAGATTCACTAGTAGCAGTGAGAAAAAAATCACGGGGTGCTGCACATTGTATGGGTGTGTGTTACATTAGATTCACTAGTAGCAGTGAGAAAAACATCATGGGGTGGTGCGCATTGTATGGGTGTGTGTTACATTAGATTCACTAGTAGCAGTGAGAAAAACATCACGGGGTGGTGCGCATTGTATGGGTGTGTGTTACATTAGATTCACTAGTAGGAGTGAGAAAAACATCACGGGGTGGTGCGCATTGTATGGGTGTGTGTTACATTAGATTCACTAGTAAGAGTGAGAAAAACATCACGGGGTGGTGTGCATTTTATGGGTGTGTGTTACATTACATTCTCAAGTAGGAGTGAGAAAAACATCACGGGGTGGTGCGCATTGTATGGGTGTGTGTTACATTAGATTCACTAGTAGGAGTGAGAAAAACATCACGGGGTGGTGCGCATTGTATGGTTGTGTGTTACATTACATTCACTAGTAGGAGTGAGAAAAACATCACGGGGTGGTGCGCATTGTATGGATTTGTGTTACATTAGATTCACTAGTAGGAGTGAGAAAAACATCACGGGGTGGTGCGCATTGTATGGGTTTGTGTTACATTAGATTCACTAGTAGGAGTGAGAAAAGCATCACGGGGTGGTGCGCATTGTATGGGTGTGTGTTACATTACATTCAGTAGTAGCAGTGAGAAAAACATCACGGGGTGGTGCGCATTGTATGGGTGTGTGTTACATTACATTCATTAGTAGCAGTGAGAAAAACATCACGGGGTGGTGCGCATTGTATGGGTGTGTGTTACATTACATTCACTAGTAGCAGTGAGAAAAACATCACGGGGTGGTGCGCATTGTATGGGTGTGTGTTACATTACATTAACTAGTAGTAGTGAGAAAAACATCACGGGGTGGTGCGCATTGTATGGGTGTGTGTTGCATTAGATTCACTAGTAGCAGTGAGAAAAACATCACGGGGTGGTGCGCATTGTATGGGTGTGTGTTGCATTAGATTCACTAGTAGCAGTGAGAAAAACATCACGGGGTGGTGCGCATTGTATGGGTGTGTGTTACATTAGATTCACTAGTAGCACTTAGAAAATCATCACGGGGTGGTGCGCTTTGTATGGGTGTGTGTTACATTAGATTCACTAGGAGCAGTGAGAAAAACATCACGGGGTGGTGCGCATTGTATGGGTGTGTGTTACATTACATTCAGTAGTAGGAGTGAGAAAAACATCACGGGGTGGTGCGCATTGTATGGGTGTGTGTTACATTACATTCACTAGTAGGAGTGAGAAAAACATCACGGGGTGGTGCGCATTGTATGGGTGTGTGTTATATTACATTCACTAGTAGGAGTGAGAAAAACATCACGGGGTGGTGTGCATTGTATGGGTGTGTGTCACATTACATTCACTAGTAGGAGTGAGAAAAACATCACGGGGTGGTGCGCATTGTATGGGTGTGTGTTACATTACATTCACTAGTAGGAGTGAGAAAAACATCACGGGGTGGTGCACATTGTATGGGTGTGTGTTACATTGCATTCACTAGTAGGAGTGAGAAAAACATCACGGTGTGGTGCGCATTGTATGGGTGTGTGTTACATTACATTCACTAGTAGAAGTGAGAAAAACATCACGGGGTGGTGCGCATTGTATGGGTGTGTGTTACATTACATTCACTAGTAGCAGTGAGAAAAACATCACGGGGTGGTGCGCATTGTATGGGTGTGTGTTACATTAGATTCACGAGTAGCAGTGAGAAAAACATCACGGGGTGGTGCGCATTGTATGGGTGTGTGTTATATTACATTCACTAGTAGGAGTGAGAAAAGCATCACGGGGTGGTGCGCATTGTATGGGTGTGTGTTACATTACATTCAGTAGTAGCAGTGAGAAAAACATCACGGGGTGGTGCGCATTGTATGGGTGTGTGTTACATTACATTCAGTAGTAGCAGTGAGAAAAACATCACGGGGTGGTGCGCATTGTATGGGTGTGTGTTACATTACATTCATTAGTAGCAGTGAGAAAAACATCACGGGGTGGTGCGCATTGTATGGGTGTGTGTTACATTACATTCACTAGTAGCAGTGAGAAAAACATCACGGGGTGGTGCGCATTGTATGGGTGTGTGTTACATTACATTAACTAGTAGTAGTGAGAAAAACATCACGGGGTGGTGCGCATTGTATGGGTGTGTGTTGCATTAGATTCACTAGTAGCAGTGAGAAAAACATCACGGGGTGGTGCGCATTGTATGGGTGTGTGTTGCATTAGATTCACTAGTAGCAGTGAGAAAAACATCACGGGGTGGTGCGCATTGTATGGGTGTGTGTTATATTACATTCACTAGTAGGAGTGAGAAAAACATCACGGGGTGGTGCGCATTGTATGGGTGTGTGTTACATTACATTCACTAGTAGGAGTGAGAAAAACATCACGGGGTGGTGCGCATTGTATGGGTGTGTGTTACATTACATTCACTAGTAGGAGTGAGAAAAACATCAAGGTGTGGTGCGCATTGTATGGGTGTGTGTTACATTACATTCACTAGTAGAAGTGAGAAAAACATCACGGGGTGGTGCGCATTGTATGGGTGTGTGTTACATTAGATTCACTAGTAGCAGTGAGAAAAACATCACGGGGTGGTGCGCATTGTATGGGTGTGTGTTACATTAGACTCACGAGTAGCAGTGAGAAAAACATCACGGGGTGGTGCGCATTGTATGGGTGTGTGTTACATTACATTCACTAGTATGAGTGAGAAAAACATCACGGGGTGGTGCGCATTGTATGGGTGTGTGTTACATTACATTCACTAGTAGGAGTGAGAAAAACATCACGGGGTGGTGCGCATTGTATGGGTGTGTGTTACATTACATTCACTAGTAGGAGTGAGAAAAACAATACGGGGTGGTGCGCATTGTATGGGTGTGTGTTACATTACTTTCACTAGTAGGAGTGAGAAAATCATCACAGGGTGGTGCGCATTGTATGGGTGTGTGTTACATTACATTCACTAGTAGGAGTGAGAAAAACATCACGGGGTGGTGCGCATTGTATGGGTGTGTGTTACATTACATTCACTAGTAGGAGTGAGAAAAACATCACGGGGTGGTGCGCATTGTATGGGTGCGTGTTACATTACATTCACTAGTAGGAGAGAGAAAAACATCACGGGGTGGTGCGCATTGTATGGGTGTGTGTTACATTACATTCACTAGTAGGAGTGAGAAAAACATCACGGGGTGGTGCGCATTGTATGGGTGTGCGTTACATTACATTCACTAGTAGGAGTGAGAAAAACATCACGGGGTGGTGCGCATTGTATGGGTGTGCTTTACATTACATTCACTAGTAGGAGTGAGTAAAACATCACGGGGTGGTGCGCATTGTATGGGTGTGTGTTACATTACATTCACTAGTAGGAGTGAGAAAAACATCACGGGGTGGTGCGCATTGTATGGGTGTGTGTTACATTACATTCACTAGTAGAAGTGAGAAAAACATCACGGGGTGGTGCGCATTGTATGGGTGTGTGTTACATTACATTCACTAGTAGCAATGAGAAAAACATCACGGGGTGGGGCGCATTGTATGGGTGTGTGTTACATTAGATTCACGAGTAGCAGTGAGAAAAACATCACGGGGTGGTGCGCATTGTATGGGTGTGTGTTACATTAGATTCACTAGTAGCAGTGAGAAAAACATCACGGGGTGGTGCGCATTGCATGGGTGTGTGTTACATTAGATTCACTAGTAGCAGTGAGAAAAACATCACGGGGTGGTGCGCATTGTATGGGTGTGTGTTACATTACATTCACTAGTAGGAGTGAGAAAAACATCACGGGGTGGTGCCCATTGTATGGGTGTGTGTTACATTACATTCACTAGTAGGAGTGAGAAAAACAATACGGGGTGGTGTGCATTGTATGGGTGTGTGTTACATTACATTCACTAGTAGGAGTGAGAAAAACATCACGGGGTGGTGCGCATTGTATGGGTGTGTGTTACATTACATTCACTAGTAGGAGTGAGAAAAACATCACGGGGTGGTGCGCATTGTATGGGTGTGTGTTACATTAGATTCACTAGTAGGAGTGAGAAAAACATCACGGGGTGGTGCGCATTGTATGGTTGTGTGTTACATTACATTCACTAGTAGGAGTGAGAAAAACATCACGGGGTGGTGCGCATTGTATGGATTTGTGTTACATTAGATACACTAGTAGGAGTGAGAAAAACATCACGGGGTGGTGCGCATTGTATGGGTTTGTGTTACATTAGATTCACTAGTAGGAGTGAGAAAAACATCACGGGGTGGTGCGCATTGTATGGGTGTGTGTTACATTACATTCAGTAGTAGCAGTGAGAAAAACATCACGGGGTGGTGCGCATTGTATGGGTGTGTGTTACATTACATTCATTAGTAGCAGTGAGAAAAACATCACGGGGTGGTGCGCATTGTATGGGTGTGTGTTACATTACATTCACTATTAGCAGTGAGAAAAACATCACGGGGTGGTGCGCATTGTATGGTTGTGTGTTACATTACATTAACTAGTAGTAGTGAGAAAAACATCACGGGGTGGTGCGCATTGTATGGGTGTGTGTTGCATTAGATTCACTAGTAGCAGTGAGAAAAACATCACGGGGTGGTGCGCATTGTATGGGTGTGTGTTGCATTAGATTCACTAGTAGCAGTGAGAAAAACATCACGGGGTGGTGCGCATTGTATGGGTGTGTGTTACATTAGATTCACTAGTAGCAGTTAGAAAATCATCACGGGGTGGTGCGCATTGTATGGGTGTGTGTTACATTAGATTCACTAGGAGCAGTGAGAAAAACATCACGGGGTGTTGCGCATTGTATGGGTGTGTGTTACATTACATTCAGTAGTAGGAGTGAGAAAAACATCACGGGGTGGTGCGCATTGTATGGGTGTGTGTTACATTACATTCACTAGTAGGAGTGAGAAAAACATCACGGGGTGGTGCGCATTGTATGGGTGTGTGTTATATTACATTCACTAGTAGGAGTGAGAAAAACATCACGGGGTGGTGCGCATTGTATGGGTGTGTGTCACATTACATTCACTAGTAGGAGTGAGAAAAACATCACGGGGTGGTGCGCATTGTATGGGTGTGTGTTACATTACATTCACTAGTAGGAGTGAGAAAAACATCACGGGGTGGTGCGCATTGTATGGGTGTGTGTTACATTACATTCACTAGTAGGAGTGAGAAAAACATCACGGTGTGGTGCGCATTGTATGGGTGTGTGTTACATTACATTCACTAGTAGAAGTGAGAAAAACATCACGGGGTGGTGCGCATTGTATGGGTGTGTGTTACATTACATTCACGAGTAGCAGTGAGAAAAACATCACAGGGTGGTGCGCATTGTATGGGTGTGTGTTACATTAGATTCACGAGTAGCAGTGAGAAAAACATCACGGGGTGGTGCGCATTGTATGGGTGTGTGTTACATTAGATTCACTAGTAGCAGTGAGAAAAACATCACGGGGTGGTGCGCATTGTATGGGTGTGTGTTACATTAGATTCACTAGTAGCAGTGAGAAAAACATCACGGGGTGGTGCGCATTGTATGGGAGTGTGTTACATTAGATTCACTAGTAGCAGTGAGAAAAACATCACGGGGTGGTGCGCATTGTATGGGTGTGTGTTACATTAGATTCACTAGTAGCAGTGAGAAAAACATCACGGGGTGGTGCGCATTGTATGGGTGTGTGTTACATTAGATTCACTAGTAGGAGTGAGAAAAACATCACGGGGTGGTGCGCATTGTATGGGTGTGTGTTACATTAGATTCACTAGTAAGAGTGAGAAAAACATCACGGGGTGGTGTTCATTTTATGGGTGTGTGTTACATTACATTCTCAAGTAGGAGTGAGAAAAACATCACGTGGTGGTGCGCATTGTATGGGTGTGTGTTACATTAGATTCACTAGTAGGAGTGAGAGAAACATCACGGGGCGGTGGGCATTGTATGGGTGTGTGTTACATTACATTCACTAGTAGAAGTGATAAAAACATCACGGGGTGGTGCGCATTGTATGGGTGTGTGTTACATTACATTCACTAGTAGGAGTGCGAAAAACATCACGGGGTGGTGCGCATTGTATGGGTGTGTGTTACATTAGATTCACTAGTAGGAGTGAGAAAAACATCACGGGGTGGTGCGCATTGTATGGTTGTGTGTTACATTACATTCACTAGTAGGAGTGAGAAAAACATCACGGGGTGGTGCGCATTGTTTGGATTTGTGTTACATTAGATTCACTAGTAGGAGTGAGAAAAACATCACGGGGTGGTGCACATTGTATGGGTTTGTGTTACATTAGATTCACTAGTAGGAGTGAGAAAAACATCACGGGGTGGTGCGCATTGTATGGGTGTGTGTTACATTACATTCAGTAGTAGCAGTGAGAAAAACATCATGTGGTGGTGCGCATTGTATGTGTGTGTTACATTACATTCATTAGTAGCAGTGAGAAAAACATCACGGGGTGGTGCGCATTGTATGGGTGTGTGTTACATTACATTCACTAGTAGCAGTGAGAAAAACATCACGGGGTGGTGCGCATTGTATGGGTGTGTGTTACATTACATTAACTAGTAGTAGTGAGAAAAACATCACGGGGTGGTGCGCATTGTATGGGTGTGTGTTGTATTAGATTCACTAGTAGCAGTGAGAAAAACATCACGGGGTGGTGCGCATTGTATGGGTGTGTGTTGCATTAGATTCACTAGTAGCAGTGAGAAAAACATCACGGGGTGGTGCGCATTGTACGGGTGTGTGTTATATTACATTCACTAGTAGGAGTGAGAAAAACATCACGGGGTGGTGCGCATTGTATGGGTGTGTGTTACATTACATTCACTAGTAGGAGTGACAAAAACATCACGGGGTGGTGCGCATTGTATGGGTGTGTGTTACATTACATTCACTAGTAGGAGTGAGAAAAACATCAAGGTGTGGTGCGCATTGTATGGGTGTGTGTTACATTACATTCACTAGTAGAAGTGAGAAAAACATCACGGGGTGGTGCGCATTGTATGGGTGTGTGTTACATTACATTCACTAGTAGCAGTGAGAAAAACATCACGGGGTGGTGCGCATTGTATGGGTGTGTGTTACATTAGACTCACGAGTAGCAGTGAGAAAAACATCACGGGGTGGTGCGCATTGTATGGGTGTGTGTTACATTACATTCACTAGTATGAGTGAGAAAAACATCACGGGGTGGTGCGCATTGTATGGGTGTGTGTTACATTACATTCACTAGTAGGAGTGAGAAAAACATCACGGGGTGGTGCGCATTGTATGGGTGTGTGTTACATTACATTCACTAGTAGGAGTGAGAAAAACAATACGGGGTGGTGCGCATTGTATGGGTGTGTGTTACATTACTTTCACTAGTAGGAGTGAGAAAATCATCACAGGGTGGTGCGCATTGTATGGGTGTGTGTTACATTTCATTCACTAGTAGGAGTGAGAAAAACATCACGGGGTGGTGCGCATTGTATGGGTGTGTGTTACATTACATTCACTAGTAGGAGTGAGAAAAACATCACGGGGTGGTGCGCATTGTATGGGTGTGTGTTACATTACATTCACTAGTAGGAGAGAGAAAAACATCACGGGGTGGTGCGCATTGTATGGGTGTGTGTTGCATTAGATTCACTAGTAGCAGTGAGAAAAACATCACGGGGTGGTGCGCATTGTATGGGTGTGTGTTGCATTAGATTCACTAGTAGCAGTGAGAAAAACATCACGGGGTGGTGCGCATTGTAGGGTGTGTGTTACATTAGATTCACTAGTAGCACTTAGAAAATCATCACGGGGTGGTGCGCATTGTATGGGTGTGTGTTACATTAGATTCCCGAGTAGCAGTGAGAAAAACATCACGGGGTGGTGCGCATTGTATGGGTGTGTGTTACATTAGATTCACTAGTAGCAGTGAGAAAAACATCACGGGGTGGTGCGCATTGTATGGGTGTTTGTTACATTAGATTCACTAGTAGCAGTGAGAAAAAAATCACGGGGTGGTGCACATTGTATGGGTGTGTGTTACATTAGATTCACTAGTAGCAGTGAGAAAAACATCATGGGGTGGTGCGCATTGTATGGGTGTGTGTTACATTAGATTCACTAGTAGCAGTGAGAAAAACATCACGGGGTGGTGCGCATTGTATGGGTGTGTGTTACATTAGATTCACTAGTAGGAGTGAGAAAAACATCACGGGGTGGTGCGCATTGTATGGGTGTGTGTTACATTAGATTCACTAGTAAGAGTGAGAAAAACATCACGGGGTGGTGTGCATTTTATGGGTGTGTGTTACATTACATTCTCAAGTAGGAGTGAGAAAAACATCACGGGGTGGTGCGCATTGTATGGGTGTGTGTTACATTAGATTCACTAGTAGGAGTGAGAAAAACATCACGGGGTGGTGCGCATTGTATGGTTGTGTGTTACATTACATTCACTAGTAGGAGTGAGAAAAACATCACGGGGTGGTGCGCATTGTATGGATTTGTGTTACATTAGATTCACTAGTAGGAGTGAGAAAAACATCACGGGGTGGTGCGCATTGTATGGGTTTGTGTTACATTAGATTCACTAGTAGGAGTGAGAAAAGCATCACGGGGTGGTGCGCATTGTATGGGTGTGTGTTACATTACATTCAGTAGTAGCAGTGAGAAAAACATCACGGGGTGGTGCGCATTGTATGGGTGTGTGTTACATTACATTCATTAGTAGCAGTGAGAAAAACATCACGGGGTGGTGCGCATTGTATGGGTGTGTGTTACATTACATTCACTAGTAGCAGTGAGAAAAACATCACGGGGTGGTGCGCATTGTATGGGTGTGTGTTACATTACATTAACTAGTAGTAGTGAGAAAAACATCACGGGGTGGTGCGCATTGTATGGGTGTGTGTTGCATTAGATTCACTAGTAGCAGTGAGAAAAACATCACGGGGTGGTGCGCATTGTATGGGTGTGTGTTGCATTAGATTCACTAGTAGCAGTGAGAAAAACATCACGGGGTGGTGCGCATTGTATGGGTGTGTGTTACATTAGATTCACTAGTAGCACTTAGAAAATCATCACGGGGTGGTGCGCTTTGTATGGGTGTGTGTTACATTAGATTCACTAGGAGCAGTGAGAAAAACATCACGGGGTGGTGCGCATTGTATGGGTGTGTGTTACATTACATTCAGTAGTAGGAGTGAGAAAAACATCACGGGGTGGTGCGCATTGTATGGGTGTGTGTTACATTACATTCACTAGTAGGAGTGAGAAAAACATCACGGGGTGGTGCGCATTGTATGGGTGTGTGTTATATTACATTCACTAGTAGGAGTGAGAAAAACATCACGGGGTGGTGTGCATTGTATGGGTGTGTGTCACATTACATTCACTAGTAGGAGTGAGAAAAACATCACGGGGTGGTGCGCATTGTATGGGTGTGTGTTACATTACATTCACTAGTAGGAGTGAGAAAAACATCACGGGGTGGTGCGCATTGTATGGGTGTGTGTTACATTGCATTCACTAGTAGGAGTGAGAAAAACATCACGGTGTGGTGCGCATTGTATGGGTGTGTGTTACATTACATTCACTAGTAGAAGTGAGAAAAACATCACGGGGTGGTGCGCATTGTATGGGTGTGTGTTACATTACATTCACTAGTAGCAGTGAGAAAAACATCACGGGGTGGTGCGCATTGTATGGGTGTGTGTTACATTAGATTCACGAGTAGCAGTGAGAAAAACATCACGGGGTGGTGCGCATTGTATGGGTGTGTGTTATATTACATTCACTAGTAGGAGTGAGAAAAGCATCACGGGGTGGTGCGCATTGTATGGGTGTGTGTTACATTACATTCAGTAGTAGCAGTGAGAAAAACATCACGGGGTGGTGCGCATTGTATGGGTGTGTGTTACATTACATTCAGTAGTAGCAGTGAGAAAAACATCACGGGGTGGTGCGCATTGTATGGGTGTGTGTTACATTACATTCATTAGTAGCAGTGAGAAAAACATCACAGGGTGGTGCGCATTGTATGGGTGTGTGTTACATTACATTCACTAGTAGCAGTGAGAAAAACATCACGGGGTGGTGCGCATTGTATGGGTGTGTGTTACATTACATTAACTAGTAGTAGTGAGAAAAACATCACGGGGTGGTGCGCATTGTATGGGTGTGTGTTGCATTAGATTCACTAGTAGCAGTGAGAAAAACATCACGGGGTGGTGCGCATTGTATGGGTGTGTGTTGCATTAGATTCACTAGTAGCAGTGAGAAAAACATCACGGGGTGGTGCGCATTGTATGGGTGTGTGTTATATTACATTCACTAGTAGGAGTGAGAAAAACATCACGGGG